>NW_027210655.1:0-677500 GCF_029030835.1 Brachyistius frenatus
TTTTGACTATTAATACTGTTGTGTTGAAAAATCAATAAAGTTTACTGAGTGCAAACATTCAATATCTTCAAATGCTGCATTTGTTCACCATCATTTGGTTCATCAGAGTATTTTGTCTGGAAGCAGCTGAGACAGAAAACAGGGTCGAAAGTTACAGTAGAAATTCCATGATGTCAAATTATTGAGGAACGAACAGCATTTTACTGAGAAAACTCTTTGAGGATCGATGAGTTTGATTAGTTTTCTCCCTTGAATGAGAATATTTACATAAACCTTTAAAAAAAAGTAAGAAATAGACTGTGATAGATTTTTGGGTCGAAGCTGCAGAGACTGAAGACCAAAATCCAACTCAACACGTTTTAAAGGCTTTAAAGACAAAAGACAAAATTTGATAAGTTAGGGTCACATATTATTTTACTTCCTTTCTGTTCCTTTAAACCAAAATCTGAAAACTAAACAATTGAATGCAGACAAATGAGCTTTGATTCCCTTTTTATTTTATTTTGTTTAAGTTGTGATAACTGGAAAAAACAATCAAAACTCCTTTTAGTGACGCAATAAACCAAAACACAACAAAACTGTGATCCAGATCATTTTAGCAGCTCATATATTTTGATTTAAAAACTTGATTTGTAATCACAACGTGGGAGAAATTTGCTCTGAAAACTTTCTTTTAAGCTTCAAATCGCAAAAATAAAAGACTCAACAATAACTTGGGGATTATGAGGAAGAACAACATGATGTCATCTGCACGCCGTCCCATTAATAATCAGAGTGAACGATTTGTAGATTTTCCAAAGGAAATATTTATTGAAAATGCAAATGTACATTTGTATGATACAAATCCTCTTTTGAACTGAACTATCCAGGTGGGTCTGTTGGTAACACATTAAGACTTTAGTCCACAGAGAAACATGCATCTACAACACACCACCGTGCTCTCCAAGTATTTAATTTTTTTGCTCTGCAATCGGGAATTTAAACAAAGTTCTGGATCCGGTTTGGGTTTCGATTGATCTCCGTTCGGGTCGAATGCGTCTCTCCTCTCACCGTTTTTTGGTCCACAAAATCAGAACGTCTGCGCTCTATCAAACTCCAATAAATAAATAAAGTGCTCCGCATACAGCTGGATTTAAATCAGTTAATACACCTCACTAGTGTTGATTATAGAAAGTAGATTTCACATCGCTGAATATACAGTTTATTGCTGTTTTGACTAAAAGTGACATCTACGAATTTTTAAATAGCAAAATTATTTGAAGGAGGAAGGAATTTTTAGTTATTTACAAAAACGAGGCACGACGTGAGGAATTCTGGGTAAAAGTGTGAATCTGGAAAACAGGACGATGACGGTGGAAGCGAAACTGAGAGGAACACGCGGCCTCTGAACACCGTCACTCGTTACCTGATTGCATCCTCACTTCTTTAAAAAAAAAAAAACATCTGTTTTTTAAATATATATTTGTGTTTTTTGCAGCTCGGAGAGGACGAGCAGAGAAAGTTAACGGACAACTTTGACTTTTTTTCCCTGTCACTCAAAATAATCTTTTCTGTCTGTAGGCTGGCGGGGAGGCGGCGGTGCAGCAGGACAGTAAGAGCAGAAAGTTGAACCTTTAATTCATCAGCGTGTTGTCAGAACTGTATTTAAAAAACATGAAATAACTCCAATAAACTAAAAAAAAAGAAGTGCTGTTGTAAGTTTTTGCCGACAGCACAGATGCTAACAATCAATATTTTCACTCTATGAGCAAAAACAGCTATTAAGATTTTACTTCTTTTTCTCTGCTCTAATATTGCATTTTACGAGCATTAAATTTTACCCACAGCAAAAAAAATTCAATTCAGATAAAAAAAAAAAAATGTAAATGTGAATTTGAGGGAAACTGTTCAAATTTGGTTTACAGCACATTTATGTTAATTCTTAGTTTCACAATATTTTAGGTAATTTACTGCCTGTTGACAAAACTCTTCCTGGCGTGTTCCCACGTGTACGAAATTATTTGAAGTTAATTTGACTACTTTACTAACATCACCAAACCAGGGTTTCCAAATGATTCCTCAAATTAAGTTTACGACTTTTTAATACCACATAAAATGCAGTTTGATATTCGTTTAATGATCATATCGTATCATTCAAATATTAATATAATTAATATCATATTTGTATCAGTACTTCACAGCAGTATATAAGAATTCGCTATATCAATATATTTACCGACAAAAAAAACATTGTAGTTTTTATCTTTTGAAATTTGAGAATTTGTTGCTTAAAATAAAAAAAATAAAAATGGTTTCTTTTTGTCCCTCGTTAGCGGCTCAGCACTGACACACTGCCAACAGATGAAGGAATTTTGCAGTAAAATTAACATAAGAACAGATTTTTGTTCAATCACTTACATTTAAAAAAAAAAAAAATTTTTTTTTGCTTCTCTGGGAAACTAAATATGAGCGTTCAAAGGTCACCTGTGGTTTGATGTCGCCTGCTGTGGGGAAAAAAAACAGAAAAAAAAACTGCCCACCGGCTTTGCAGTTCCACCTCCCTGCCAGCGGAGGCGCCACTCACTCATCCTGCTTCAGTCCTTCTCCTCACAGCTCTGAATCCCAAAAAAGCAACACAGGAGGAGTCCCCTCTCTCTCTCTCTCTCTCTCTCTCTCTGTTTTTTTTTGTTTTTCTTTAAATCATGCAGACCTGAACACTGTGTGTGTTGTGTGTTGTGTGTTGTGTGTTGTGTGTCGTGTCGTGTGTTGTGCGGTGTTGCGTTTAGGACCACTGGCAGGAGCAGTCGGTGGGCTCCTGGATGGTGTAGCTGACCCAGGTGGCGTTGCCGCTGCAGTAGAGCTGCACGGAGCGCCGCTGCAGCCCCGTCTCTCGGCAGCACTTGCAGAAGCGGGCGTACGTGTTGATGTTGTAGTTGTAGATGCTGGCGGACGGACACTTCCCGTCGCACGACACGATGTTCACCTGCGGGGGGAGCGAGCGGGAGGGAGGGAGGGGGAGCACGGGACAGTTAGCAGTGCTGGAAATAAAAAAAAAACGGGGGGGGGGGGGGATGGGATCCCAGCAGATTTTCTTTTAACCCTTTTTCATAGCACCTGACACTTTCCGTTCATCCCAAGCTGTTTATTTTTTTTTGTGTGTATAGTTTGTGCGTGTGTGTTTATTCATTGGTCTTACTTTTTCTAAAAAAAAAATTCTATTTATCTATCTTATTTTATTGTGTATCCATCCATCCATCCATCCATCCATCCATCCATCCATCCATCCATCCATCCATCCATCCATCCATCCATCCATCCATCATCCGCTTATCCGAGGTCGGGTCGCGATAGCAGCATGGTGACCCAGACTTCCCTCTCCCCCGTAACATTTTCCAGCTCACGCTGGGGGATCCCGAGGCGTTCCCAGGCCAACCGGGAGATATAATCCCTCCAGCGTGTCCTGGGTCTTCCCCGGGGTCTCCTGCCAGTCGGGCGTGCCCGGAAAACCTCCAGAGGGAGGCGCCCAGGAGGATCCTGATCAGATGCCCGAACCACCTCAGCTGTCTCCTTTCGACGCGAAGGAGTAGCGCCTCAACTCCAAGTTCCCTCCTGACGTCCGAGCTCCTCAGCCGATCTCTAAGGCTGAGCCCGGCCGCCCTACGGAGGAAACTCATTTCGGCCGCTTGTTCACGACCCCCGGAGCTCGTGACCGTCGGTGAGAGTCGGAACGTAGATCGCCCGGTAAACCTTCTGGCTCAGCTCCCTTTTCACCAACACGGTCCGGTGCAGCGTCTGTTGTACTTGTCCGTGAAGGTCACAAACAGGGTCGGTGACAAAGGACAAGCCTGGCGGAGGCCAACATCCACTGGAAACGAGTCGGACTTATCGCCGAGAACATGAACACAGCTGAACACAGTTGTACAGAGACCGGATGGCCCGTTGCAACGGGTCCGGCACCCCGTAATCCTGTAGCACCCCCCCACAAAAAAAAAACCCGGGGGACCCGTTCCAGGAACAGTGGACATATTATTATTATTATTGTGTACATATTTGTTGTTATTGTTATTGTGTGCACCTTTTTCTTTTTTTTTTCTCCTAACTGTGTTTCTATGACGACAAAATTTCCCCACTGTGGGATTAATAAAGTCTGAGTCTAACATTCGGGTGATTTTCAGGGAATATTTCTCTACCTTCACTTTTAAGCTCATATCTCGGTCATTGTAGCTGCTAACCATTCACGCTGTATCCTGTTTTTTTCAGGACAGTCGAGGCTATCCGGATCTCTTATCATTTAATTTGATAATAATTACGTTAATAATAATTATGTTTTTTATATAAGCGGGGGAAAAATATTTCATCTTATAAAATTGTTTCAGTATAGAAATCTTTTCAGAACTGCGTAGAGGAGTTTTTTTTTTCATGCTTTCCTGTGATTGGCTCAGCTGTTTCTGAGCGAGTGGATTGGCCGGAAGCGAATCGACAACCACTACGCAAAACACGAGAGGAAAAACAGACATGTAAAACTCACGGGTCGGTTGCTGCGGCAGTCGTTCTTCCTGATCGTCATCCTCACCGTCACCTTCTGACACGACTTCCCGTCTTCTTTGCCTGTTCACAACAAACCGACAGGAATCCACTGAAATGAAGGTAACGTAAAAAAAAAAAAAAAAAATACCCAGCACAAAACGTCGGGAAGAGGAAAGAGGGGGGATGTGGAGAAGCTCCGGGGAAGCTCAGAAGCTGTCGGTCATGCACAAGCAGTTTTGGAGTGAGATGAATAAAGTGGAAGAAATAAAAGCAGGGGTTGTAATTAAATTCTTTACAGCTAGAAATTATAAAGAAAAAATAACTTCCCAGTAAAGGACGAAGGACAAATGAGAAAAACATGATAAAATTTTTTTAAAAAAACATCGGAATGATGAGATCCGTCATGCATTTATCCTGTACATGAAATGGCTCAAATAAAACTGATTTAACAAAGAAGTGCTTGAAAATAAACAAGTACAAACAAACCAAAACCAGGAAACACAACACAGCGTAAACTCAAAGATGCTCCGTGTGGCATTCAGTCGTTTCCCCGCAGTGAAGAGTCGCCGGAGGTGATTTGGGATTTGAGTTCGTGTGCAAACTTGAGGTGTGGAGTTTCAGATTGTACCGTTGTCATATTATCAAGCTGCATCATGGGAATTGTAGGATCCAAAAAGTTGACGAATAGCTACTAGAAAAAAATTAAATAAAAGAAATTGCTTCAGTTTCAACCATCTTTTTTGAAGTTTCCTTTACCGTCTCTTTTGTTCTTCGGCGACAGCGGACGTCCAACCAGCGTGAATCCGAACTGCGGCTAATTCAAAACGCTTTGTTGTCGCAGTTAGAAACAAACACAAACAAATGAGGGTTGCAGAATTAATGTCAACAACGAATCTCAAAACCTTCCCATAGAGACGGGTCGAACGACAAAATCTCGGTTCTGATCCGCGTCAGACTGCACGATATCGGCGTGAGACTGTCTGATCGCACTACGTAAATATAAAAAAAGAAAAGAAATTGCGATGTGCGATATATGAAACTGATCAGCTACAACTACTCACATTGGGAAAATGGAGCTTTGTAAAGTTTTTCTTCTTTACCAGCTGTGAACCAGTAAAACTCGACTTAAAAAGTGCTAAAATCTTAAAAAATACATGAGTCCATCGATATATTTTTTCATCAGATATCTTAGTTCCAACCAGACTGAGCGAGTTGAGCAGTTTAGTGTTTCTACGTGCTGCATTTATTCAGTTAGAGAAAAGCAAATAAAACGGAGGAGATCTCGTCTCTGTTGCTAGGGTCGTCGCTAAGGGCTCGGCCTACTTCCTGGACTGGTAAACATTGCGTACGTAATGTATCGCTTCTACTGAGGCGACTGATTGTTTTCCAGTTCTTAGTCATGCCCCGTGCGTTGCCATGGAAACAGAGATCACGCTTAACAAAACAGTTTTCTATTTTAAAAGCGAATTGCCCCACAATATAATTACATTTTGGCGGTCGTGACCGCGTCACTGTCGTGCCAATAATCACGTTAAAGCATCACCCTTTAGTGCTTAAATGAAGCCTTCATATCGACACAGCCCTGGTGGCCCTCGGAGGTATTGCAGGTTCTGGCACTGGCACATTTTTATGGTCCGACGCTGACGATCGATTGTTTCACTGTTTCCACCGGTGATTCTTACAAAAAGGGACAAAATGACACACGTAGCACCTTCAGTTTCACCCACACAGCTCCCCCTGCAGTACCGCAGCCGTACTGCAGCGGCACTGCAGAGCTTCTACGGCAGCTACACGGGGGAAAAAAAAAAAAAAAGATCCCCCTCCCGACACCAGCCCACGTCGGTATCTACTGACACATGCAGACATCTAAGCCCGACTACTGGGCCACTACCAACAGTACATTGTTGGCAATCAACAATGTACTGCCCAGACAGTGCTAGAATGGGGAAAGAGTTTATCTGTTGTGTACATGTACGTGATCCACAGGGTGGGGGGGTAGGGAGGGGTGGGGAGGGGAGGAGTGCATCTTTTCTGTCCTCTCAAGTGTGACATCATTTTTTTTTTTTTGGGGGGGGGGGGCCGACATAAAGTACCCCCGCCTCCTTTCAAGGTGTGAAATTATTTCAACACCTTTAATAGAATTGTTACAACATCTTTAAAAAAATTTTTTTTTAAAACAATAACCAAAACAACTCACACATCATAGTCAACATTTAACGGCTGGATAAATCTTGTATACATTTTTGCGTCATGAGCTTTCTTTTTTCACTGAGACCTGAAATGAGACCAGTTGAGAGGACTTTCCTGCAGAGGGCAGCAGGTTGCAGTCAGACTGTTGTGGGTCTCCTGTGTGTTTTCATCGTGATTTTTTTTTTTTTTTTTTTTTTGGAGGGAGTACATTGTTGAATATCAACAATGGCGCTGACAAGCCTTGTTGTTGTGGTACCTCTTTCACAGTTTGTGTTAACTGTGGGAGTCAAGGGGCTAACGGGGAAAGGGAACAGAGGGAATCCAGTACCTGGTGGGATTGGTACATGATGGTAAGCTGCAGCACATAAACCACAAACCCACTTGCACTTCATCAGATGCTTTTCAGTGACAGTGTACGTCTAAGCATTTTGGCACTTTTATAAAAACAATAAGAAAAAAGGTTATCTGTTTGTACTGAGAGGATTGAATTCACTGAAAAGCACGCTGACAGATTTCTCTAATCTGAGTTAAAACAGCAGACAAATGTATAACGGGAGAAAAAAAACAAAAAACAACAACCAACAGCCGGGATCCGGACGTGAGCCAATTCACACGTGACTGAAACGGACAAACTGAAGGGCAAACATGTTGGAAACATGTTGAGCGGCAGGTGAGGGGCGCTCTTCAGTGTCGGCTGCAGCCTACAGCTCTACGCTAACTACACAACTGCGGCTACGCTCAGATCAGATACTCACACGTCTTGCAGCATCCGTCCATGTAACTTACGACGGTTCCACCGATCTGAGTGCAGAAGAGAGCCAACATGTTCAGACAGAATTATTCGGCCCGGTCGTGTTTGAAGGGGTTTTTTTGTTTGTTTTTTTTCCCTGATGGCTGGTATTCAGTATGTCCCGGATATTCAGAGTTTTACTTACTTGTATAAATTCACTTTTCCTGTCTGACACTGTGTACACTTTCCTATGATTTTTTTTTTTTCCCTCCCATTTCCCAGCATGCCCTCTATCTCCATATATCGGAACTTTTAAGAGTAAAGCAATGACGTTAAATAGGTGTTGGTGATTGGGCGAAATTATTCTGTGGCTTTTAATAAATAACTGTGATTGGCCACGGTGTAAATATTTATTCTCCTCTTTCTATACTCAGTCAATGTGACAAAAAGGTTTTTAAGGTGTGTGTGTGTGTGTGTGTGTGTGTGTGTGTGTGTGTGTGTGTGTGTGTGTGCTGCGTTCTGACCTTCATGCACTCGGTTTCGTTGAAGGGCGGGCAGCTGAAGGAGTAGGAGATGAGCGTGGGTCCGGACATCGTGTCCGTGCAGTCGAACTTCACGCAGTTGGACACCCAGGACTTTCCCGGCTGAAAACATCGACAACATCAGCGGCTCCTCTTACGGCAACACGGAATAAAAACCACGTTTAGGGATCGAAGGGAGGACTGAATGGAGATCGGCCCCAATTCTAACTGCGTCGTTTCTCACATTTAACACCCAATTAACCCAACTGAGATTATTTTGATGAAATAAGCCATTAAAATTAGGACTGACTGTTGAACGGAGGCTAAAAATAACTCAAATATGCGAAAGCTGACTGTAACTGTTTATAATTACTAAAACATTTGGATAATTGCTGAGCCAGTTTAACATTAACGATGAATGAAAAGATCAAATTGAATAATAAATATTCAGTTGGATTTTGTTTAATAGAATATATATACCCCAACAAAACAAAAAAAATCTATAGAAGATGTCTAGAATCTACAGCATAGCTGGAACTTGTTCCCCAGAGGATCTTCCTACCTTATAGAGGCCCGTCGTCCCGTTCTCGTGCTCGTAGAGGCAGGAAATGTTCTTGCAGACTCCGCAGCACGTCGACTGGTCTTTGGGAGGAACGTAGATCTGATTCTGAAACACGCAAACATCCGACGTTGCTTTCACGGAGAAGTTCCCGGTCGTTGAAGAGCCACTGAACGCGTTTGAATGAAGTAACTAACTAATGAGTCCCTCCAAGGGATCGCAATGCACGCACATTTAAGCAATCTCCGCAATACTTGAAAACACAGATAGAAGCTCTGCTGAAGGTATTAATTCAATTAAATTCAATTTTATTTATAAAGCCCCCAAATCACAACATGTTGTTATTTCTGTGTTTTTATGTAAACATTGAAGTTAACAACGTTAAAGATGGAGAGATGAGTAATTGACTTAAAGCCGTAGAGTTCGAGCACCTCAGCAGACTCGTTTCTCCTTTGTGTGTGTGTGTGTGTGTGTGTGTGTGTGTGTGTGTGTGTGTGTGTGTGTGTGTGTGTGTGTGTGTGTGCGTGCGATGGTCTTACGGGCTGGCAGTGGGCGGAGCAGTTGATGCTGGAGGTCCGGAGCAGGTAGAAGCCGCTCGCCGGGTCGAGGCTGCGGCTGCACTGCCGGCTGTGACACAAGCCGTCGTCTCCGTGCTCCACCAGGGTCTGACCGGGCCGCAACACCCCCCGCTCGCCCAACACACACACCGCCTCGCGCACTGCGCACACACACACACACACACACACACACACACACACACACACACACACACACACACACACACACACACACACACACACACACACACACACACACACACACACACACACACACACAAACAAGTTGGGAAAGACACAAAGAAACTGAGCCCAATTTCAAGACCGAGTCAATCTGACACATAAATGACAGTAAACTCGGCGGCCTTTCAATTAAAATCTCCTACAATTAAAATAAACAAAAGTATTTTGATATTAAACGTCTAAATGTGCTGCTTCTCGTTACTTTCCCGCTACGTAAGCCTGTATTTATCTCTCTTTTTTTTTTTTTTTTGCTCGTAATCGTGAATCAGTTTCCACGTTCGCTTGAAATATAAAGTTGAATTCAAGATTGTGTTGACGTGATATAAAATATGCCACAGAGGCGAACAATTTAACAAGCTAACATTGGGGTAAAAGAGGGAAAAGATGAGGCCGTTGGGAAGATCAACATTTTCCTCAGACGTAGAATATTATCTAAGTTATGAAGACGAACTCTACGTGACTCAAATTACAATTTATCATCTTGACATCCAACGAAACATGAACTTCCGTGACCTCTGACATTTCGTCGGCAAACAACGTCACAACTCGTGAACTCGAGTCTGGAAAATTCAGCGCTCCGACGTCGTGAACGCCACAAGAGGGCGCCGTTCACACGGGCTCTTCTCGTCGTGCGCGGTAAATACAACGACATTTGAACGCAGCGTTATGTCCAAGCTTCAATTCTCCACCGGGAACTCACCACACTTGTATCTCTTGCAGGCGCAGTGGTTCTGCGGGTCGGACAGAAAGGCCCGGTCCAGCTGGGCGGCCTCTCCCTGCGGAACAAACACGGAACCGGCGTCACGTAAACACGGAAATGCACCGAAAACACAAAGGCGACCACTGACTGCATCCCTGTACCGTCACATATGCTGGCTGTTTAACTGAGCACTGATGACAAGCTGGATGGTCCCTCTCCTCTTTAGCCTGGAGGGTGTAATTTGCAAATCTTAGCATTCCTTTTTTTTAATTTATTTTTTTAATTTACATTTCACACGGCGTCCCAACGTTTTGGGAAATGGGGTTGTAATAAATAGGACTCGAAATAGGCCTGATGTAATATAACTTATCATATTTGTTTTGTTTTATTTGTTTAATTGTTGTGTTTTTGCTTTTTATGTGAAACAGTGTAGCGGAAATTTTAGAAGAATTTTGTGAAGTGAAATCAAATGTAGTCAAATGCATGACAGTTATGGGTATGTGTATCATCTGGTGGTAAATTCAATACTTTCTGGCTTTTAGAAAAGCTGAATATAAGAAAGTCAGGACGTACCAGGCCACATTTTGGGGAGGTGATCTTTTCACAGGAACACTCTGGAAACAAACAAAAGAAAAAAACATTATTAATATTCATCATCATCTCCACATTTCACCTGACGAGCTCAGAAGAAGTTTAAAGGCAGTTTAATTTCAGGCTGCACGAAGCTCAAATCAAACTCAGTGAGTCGTGACGCTGAATTATTTTTGAAGTTGATGTTTCCGTTGTGGCTGGTTTTGGGGAGTCGTACCGCATGTTTGGTTCGGACAGCAGCGACTTGGACCGGACACGGACACCACCGACATCCCCACAGCACAGCTGAGCTGAGGACACCTGTAGGGCTCACACACTATGTGCACACACACACACACACACACGCACACGCACACACAAAGCAACACCATGCCGGTCATTAACGCATTCAGAGCTGTCCAATAGCATTTGTCAATTCTAACTTATCACAGGTATATCATATCAGTACGAGCATTTCAGCAAGGGTTAAACTGAATATTCATTATGCCTGCAAATAAATTCAACAAAAGAAAATGTTATATTTTTATTTCAGTTTTTTCAGTTTTCGCAAATTTAATGTTGCTGAATAAATGAAACAGTCAGAGAGAGAAACCAACTCTATTCTCCTTATTATTGATATTTCATATATTCATGTAATATACACAAACTCTTAAGCAAATGCAAAAATAAAATAATCGAAAAGCCACAGAGACAAATATAATTGCACACCCTAACAAAACAGAACATTTTGCTTCTTTTATTGTTCCGACTTCTTCACCTGACACTTTGTTTTCCTAGTTATTGAAATATTATTAAAATAATTGTTTTAATATTGTTTCTTCTTTGCGTGGTAGAGTTTTAACCAGCATTTGTGGATACAGCGACGAACCGGGTTCACGGACGATGTTTTTCGGAGGTGTTTCTGAGCCCATGCAGTGATTTCCACGACAGATTTGTGTCTGTTGTTTTTTTTAATGCAGTGCCGTCTCAGGGGTCGACGTTTTTCAGCCTTTTCCCTCGTGTACGGAGATTTCTTCAGATTCTCCAAATCTTTTAATGATTTGATCATTTTACTGTTTTTGTTTACATTTTACACAGCGTCCCAACTTTTTTGGAAACAGGGTCAGTTCAAGCTTGTTTAAAATGGAGAAAGGATTTGTTTTCAATTTTGAAATAAGTGTGTGTGTGTGTGTGTGTGTGTGTGTGTGTGTGTGTGTGTGTGTGTGTGTGTGTGTGTGTGTGTGTGCTCTGACCACACTGGTAGGCCGGGCAGCAGCGATCCGTGGTGTTGCCGTCGACGGTCAGAACCTCGCCGTCCCGGCAGAGAGGAGGCGTCTCCGGACAGGAGGAGCACACTGCGGGGAACACGCGTGATTAACCACTCGGATGACGTTACAATGACCTGCCGATGACGTGCCGCGGAGCGAAGACGCTCGTTATTTTTTTGGGAACTGACTGCAGATGTGGGCCAGGCAGCAGCTGCCGTCGGCTCTGGTGGCGATCCGAGTCTGGTCGTCTCTGCAGGTGGGAACGTCGGACTCGCAGAGCTCAGGATCGCACTCTGGAACACACAAGTTGGAAACCATTAAAGGAATAGTTTCATATTTTGGGGAAATATGCTTACTCGCCTTCTTGCCGAGAATTAGCTCTACGGTGAATACGAAGCAAAGAAGAGGTGACGGTTAGCTTAGCTTAGAAAAGATGAGTAGAAATGAGTGAAAAAGCCACGAAATGCACCTTAAAATACATCTAAATTATTACTATTACGGTCGCAAGTTTTTAACACTTTCATCTTACGCTCTGCAATAAAGAACAAAGTGTCTGTTTTTATTGTTGTTTATCTGTGACATAAAAGCAGTTTTTAATCTATAATGCTCACATTTTTAACGTTGGCGAACTGTAAAGATTCACTTTTAGCCGACCTCTAGTGGCCCTCGGTGGTATTGCAAGCTTACGGCGCTTCCGCATCGGCCTCATTTGTCAGACCCGGAAGCTACGAACACTTTTATAACCAGTCTCTGTATATGTGTACGTTTCAGCCAATGAGAGAGACTATTGATCAGAGAGTGTGCGAACGGTTAAAACTCACCGCAAACGTAGTCCGGACAGCAGGAGTCCAGTCTGTAGTACGACACCAGCTTCTCCCCGTATTTGCACTCAGGAGGGAGCTGGTCACACAGGCTCTGGTTACACACTGCGCAGCCGCAAATCACATCATCTCATTAACCATATTATTTTTTTAATGTCTTTCCTTCAAAATTTTGTTTCATAAAAACACGTGACGTGAACATGCATGTGGTGTGTTCAGGAACCCCCCCTCCCTGCCCTCCGCCTCCGTGGCCTCACCGCAAACTTTCTGCGGGCAGCAGCTGGTGTCGTCGGCCAGGCTGATGATCACCTCCCCTGCCCGAAGGCACGCGGGCGCCGCCATGCTGGAGCAGTTGTACTCCACGGGGAGGATGGTGTCGTTGTCGCAGCGGTACATGCAGCAGGCGTCCTTGGAGGCTTTCCAGAACTCGCCGTGGGCGCGAGGAACGCCGGAGCTGTCGGTGCAGGCTGCAGACACACACACACACACGGGAGATATAAATACCTGGACGATTGACTGACTGATTATCAGGATATAACAGAAGGACCGAGACGTACGCGTGTGTGTGTGTGTGTGTGTGTGTGTGTGTGTGTGTGTGTGTGTGTGTGTGTGTGTGTGTGTGTGTGTGTGTGTGTGTGTGTGTGTGGTTTTAAAAAATACTTTAAAAAAAAAGTACTGTATTTTTCAGTCTCGTGTCTAATTTCATGACCGTCGGTACGAGACCTCCTGCCCTGTGGTGCAGAGGAGTAAAATGAGCTTTTACCGCATTTGTCGGGCGGGATGCAGAGCGCGGAGTACGGCCGGTGGAGGAGCGTTCCCTCGGGGCACACGCAGCCCTCGGTCAGGCCCGAACACTGGTCCGGGTCCGAATCGTAGTCGTGGTTGGGGCAGGACTGAGACGTGCAGGCCGGCAGACAGGCCTGGTAGCGCAGAGCGCCGGGACACATGAACGCTGCAGAGAGAGACGCAAACACGTCAATAACTCGTTGCACTTGGATTTAAAAGAGATCGATCAGATTTTAGTGCCCGGATTGTGCTGAATGGTGATCCAAGATGTGGCTGCAACGTCATTTAAAGCCTGAAGACCCCGCAGATCCACAGTTATTCTGTCACACAACTCCTTGACTGGATCGCTCGTGAAAAGACATCGACTGCACCTTCATTTGGAGAAAACCTGCGGCCAATGAAAGTCAGAACAGCCTCCGACTTTTTTTTATTTTGATATCTAACCATATCTGTTTATTTATTATTGAGATCAAATGTTTCATTTTACGGCAGATTTTCTAAAAAATTGCCAACTCATTTGTCGATTGATTTTGTTTGCAGTAAAATTGCAGGAATTATAAAAAAAAATTGCAAGTCAGGGAAACAAAATTTTATATATATATATATATATATATATATATATATATATTTTTTAAGCACTACCTGATAAAGAGTAATATGTAATAACTTCCTGTGATAATAATCCTGCTGCACATCACAGATGTATTTTAGTTAAAATCTTTTTTAAAAAATGTATTTATTGAACTATGGGGCTCAAAGTAAGAATAACATTCATAAAAGTGACGTAGAACAGACATCTGCTGTCAAAATAAGAGCTTTAAATGCTGTTTGATGAATATTAAAAGTCCTGTTGTACGCATAAAAACAAAACGAAGTCTCTTCCAACTTGACGTGTGTAAAAGACTAATTTAACATGCAATTTTTCTCATTTAACGAGGAGACCATGTTTCCCACGATGCCCGTCACTTCGGGTTTTCTCCGGTGGGAGGAGGCAGGAGAGCCTTGCTGATTGTAAGTTAGAAGGTTTTTTTTGTTAATAAAGAGAGTTTTGAAAGAGTACTTTATGACTGTTCCGTTGAGGAGATTTTTTGCGTAAAATTTTGTTTGGATTTTGTCAAATTTCAAGATTGCTTGAATTTTTTTATTTTGTTATTGCGATCGCAACATCGCGATCCTCCAGAGGGACCGCCACACACTGTGGAGTCACTGCAGCAGCTTTTGCTTCATTCCAGAATCTGTGTGCGTTTTAATGCCGGACAGAACTCTTACGGCAGTAATCTGGACCTCTCCACTCGATGCAGATGTTGAACTTGTGGCAGGAAGCCACGTAGGCAGCCAGCGCCACACACTGGTTGTTGACGTACTCGGCGTCTCGTACCCAAACCTCACAAAACGTGCTGGGTGGGACCTGAAAACAAAGAAACAATAAATACTCTAATTATTGATGAATTTAGGAGCTTGAATATATCCAGGTTTCTACCAAGCATCTTTTTTTTCTGATTTGTAAAACATCCTATTCTGAAATCCCCCAAAAGTAATTGATAGATTAAATAAATCAGGATTTTCCTTTTTTTAAAGTCCCTTTGGATTTCAGACAGACTGGAAAACCGCAGAGATACTGGGTTCTTCTGTGAGTAGAGAAACCCGGGAACAGATGGGTTAACGTACGAAGGCGTGGCAGAGGGTGAAGGAGGGCATCTGCAGCATGGCCAGGCAGCTGGAGCAGTCGCTGGTGGAGCAGTTGAGCTCGCGGCGGCGGCTGTGGCTGATGTAGCTGGTGGTGTTGGGAACCTGCCAGCTGTCGATGAACGCGGCCGGGTCCTCGCTCGCGCCCACCGTGGTGCCGTTGGCCAGAGTCAGGTCGTTCGACGGGTCTCCGTCGCAGAAGCCTAGAGGAGGGTTTCACAAAATCCCCGTCAAAATGTCGTACGTGGTGGAAAGATTGGATCAGTGGGAGGGACGCTTTGCCTGTGACTGGCTGCTACGTAGTGGGAGGGGCTACAGTTGGTGTGAGGTTTAAGTTGTTAGGGACCAGTTTACCGACAGTAAAACAACTAATGACAGCAGCGTCCAGTTGAAGAAATGCATCCCTCCGGCTGATCCATTCTAGCGCTTCCTCTTCAAACTCTCAAAGTAATGGTTGCCACATTTTGTCGCTGTGGCCAGTAAAGCTACAACTACTACTGGCTTTGTTCAGACGGCAGGCAAATCAGACCGTCTGCACTGTTGTTTGCTAGTGAGGGGGATCAGATTTGGTTTGTCCAGACCTCACTAACCAAGCTGCATGGGTTGCTGTGGTAACTGGGTACGCATAGCTACGCTGTTGACGCTGCTTTCCAACACAGAAGCAAAGTGCCAGCAGATCATTTCTTGGGGTGTCTGTCCACAGACTGTTGTTATGGATAGACTGTATATAAAAGTGGACGAAGCTTCCAGCCCTGAAAAATGAGACCGATGCGGAAGTGCTTTAAGTACCACCGATCGCCACTAGAGGGCGTACCACCGAAGTGTTTTTGGGGGGCGTGTCTGTTTGATGGACAGGCCTGTGGTGCAGTTAGGTTACAGCTATCGGTGGGCGGGACGTAGCGTCGGCGGGTTTCCAATCAGATGGAGTCAGATCCACCGCTCGTCCCCCCCATCCCCAGCTCGCCCAAATATGGTCACTTCCTGCTCCAAACAGCTCCGAACTAGCAAAGATGGCGGCGGCCAAATTCCGAACTCGAGGCTTCAATAGCGGCCGTTCACAAACCGATGGGTGACGTCAGTGTTGGTCCGCATCTCTAGAAATGTGATTGGAATCGCATTTCAAACTACTTCCAATTGAGGGTTGGATAAGTTTGTTTTTCTGTCCAAACTTTCAAAACTCAATCTGAATACAATCTGGATGAACAGATTTGGCCTGGCCAACGTCACATGTGACCAACATGTTACAAAAAGCTGATGAACATCCCACTGTGGGGGAAAATAAGGATCATGTCAGTGGTCGCCCAGTTAAAGTGGACTAACTAGTCGGTCTGCTCTTACCGCAGAGCCCCATGGTGGGGAGCTTGTTGCCGGAGCTGTCGGTGTCGATCACCATCATGCCCGTGCTGTGGTACCACTGCAGCTTGAGCCCGGCCGGGCTGCGGATCAGGTACATGTTGCCCGTGTCGTAGATCTCAAAGCCGTACTTTTTGAATCGAGGTTTAGCGTACCGCGAGTTGACGTAGAGCTGAAAGAAAAAAAACACAAAGTGGGCGTCATCAGGCGGATTTCTTTTGGCGTCAGTATTGGACCGCTGCATTCAGCTTTAACCAGCTCCTACCCTCCTCTGCAGCCTATTGATGATGATGTGGTTGGATTTGTGGGTGATGTTGAGCCCCACCAGACACAGGTTGGTGAAATTCCAGAGGAGCTTTAAAAACAAAGCAAAAAAAAAAGGAAGAGAAAAGAAAAATCAGGTCAATTCACCGACAAATCAGCGACGTTTGAGAAGCCGGCGTGTGCGATATGGACTCACCGGTGACTCGGAGTCAGCGGGACACTCCTGAACCAGAACGCTGACGGTTTCATTGGGCAGGCGGGTCACGATGTACGAGGCAGCCTTGTAGATGGCAACGCTGTTCCCGTCAAACGTGATCACGTTCAGATCGGGGAACATCGAGCATCGACCTGAGACGCACAGGAGACATGGCAGTGAAGAGACGTCAACACGGAGCTGTGGGAGAAATCTAGGAAATACTTCAGATTTATTTCTTTCTTTTTCTTTAATCTAAGATGACAGGATTTTAAAGTCACATTGAAACGTATTCCTGTTTAGTTTCCTTCATTCTTGTGTTTTCCTCACATGGACAGTCCCACTGAGGGCAGCACTTGTCTCCGTTCACCAGAATGGCAAAACCGAGCAGGCCGCAGTTCGGAGGGTCGGCGGCGAAGGGGCAGCTCTGGGATTTGTTGAACAGGATCAGCTGGTTGTTGACGCAGATGTACTTCGTGCACTCATCGACGATCTCCGCGTACGGAGGCTGAACGAAAACAAAACGGAAAAACTGAAAACCCACAAAGTCACAGAGCAAGGAGATATTTGAAGGCAGGAAAAGAATAATATTTTCAGGCAATGACTGACCTTCCAAAATTTACCAAAACTGAGTGTTGCATGTCTTTGATGAAATACGCAACACTTGAGGCACACTTTCAAAAAAATTCGGGAGATTTGGCTGTTAAATATGATTCAGAAAAAAGCCTGAAACTTAACTTAAAATATTTTATCACAGATAAGCTCTGTGTTGTAATTTGCTGTTGGTATTGCTTTATGAAATAAAATAATAAAAGCAGGAAAATCACAGAAGGGAAAAGTCTAAACTGGCTTCTGTGTATATTTTAGCCAGATTAAAGTTGCAATTGGTGCTTCTTTTTTTTTTAGCTGTTCCTTTTGTTTGGCCACAAATTCACATAAATCAGTCTGAATTAACAGTAAAGGGCCAGAAAACATTTGTTTTTCTAGCAATATGTTCAAATTGTGAGACTGAAATGAAGCTGTGTGAGAAGGGAAACGCACAGTGCACATCCTTGCAGGTGATGCGGTCACAGACGTCGTGCCCTCTGCTGTGTGGCTGGTTGTTTCCACTGGTGTGTGAGGAGAAGTCGGCGCTGGGGGCGTCGCCGCAACTGGGCTGGTGCGATGGACTCCGTCCGGCACCGTCGTTTGGACCGTGGTGGCTGATGGGGGTGAAGTCGGGGCGGGAGCGGGACTACCAGGCGTCCTGGTGGAGATCGGCGCATCAGGCGGAGGCGTCGCAGGCCGTGACGCGGACGGTGATACGTCGGTCTCTCCGGTTGTCGAGGTCTTCTGGGACGTGGTTGTGTCTCGGACGGTTGCCGTGGGGACGGCTGTAGATGCCGTGACCGTAGCGAGAGTGGGAACGGGCGCCGGAGCGGTGACGGTGGTCAGGCGGGAAACTGCGGCGGTTGTGTCGGCGGGTTCGGTTGCGCTGGTGGTAGTGACCGGCTCGGCAGATGTCGCGGCGGTTGTAGATGTCGCTCCTGACGCGGTTGTCATGCCGGGGATCGGTGGGACGGTCGGTGGTCCGATAGTGGTCGATCTGGTGGTTGCTGGGGATGGCCTGGTTGCCATGGTTACCTTTGCGGTGACTGGCCTGATGCTTGACCTCTCAGTCGACGTGCTTCTGGGGGTAACTCTCGTTACCACGGCAACTCCGGGCGTCGTCCTGACGGTGGTCGTCCGCGCGATGGTGGTGGTGGTTGTTGTTGCGGCGGGCGTAGCTCTTGACGTGGACACCAGCCGCGTGGGGACTTTGTCCAAGATGGTCGTTGGCCTCGGCGCTGCCGTGGTGGTCGCGGTGTGGAGCGGAGACAAAGACGGAGGCGATGTGGTCGTAGCCCTTGTTGACACCTGTACTCTGCCCGTCACCGGATGTGTCGTCTCTGTCGTCGGTTGAATGACGACTGATCTGAGCGTGGTGGTAACGATGTCGGGTGGAGATCCCGCAGGGGCCGTGGTGAGATGTGTCTCAGCCGTGCCAGGTGCAGGAGGAGGCGGGGGTGTAACCAGTTTCCTGGTTGTGGTGGCTGTAGTTTCCGTGGTTGAGATTTCAGGAGGCGTCGGGGTTCGGGCGGTGGCGGCGGCAGTAGCTGACGTCGCGGAGGTGACAGTCGGCGTTGACGTTACAGGAAAACGAGGGACTTCTGTGGTTTTAGTGGAAGTCACCGCATGGATGACAGTTTCAGAAGTGGCCTGTGGCGTTGTCCTCACTGTGGGTCTGTAGACTGGGGTGGTGGAGGTCTCCCGGTGGGGCGGACGCCAGGGCTCGGAGGTCCGATATGTAGACGCGGGGCGGGTGGAGCTCTCCGTCGTGGGTGGAAGTGGTACAGTCGTGGTTTCCGTAGGAGACACGTGTGGTTCAATTGGTTTTGTTGTGACTGGACGACCCGCGGACACGACGGATGTTTCTGGAACTTCAGAAGGTCGTGAAGTTGCAGCGCTGATGGTGGTTCTCTCTGTTACTGGGACGGCAGCAGACCAGGAGGTCCTCTCACTGTATGCTGTGGAGGTGGACACAGGAGAAGTTGCGGTGTCCGTCGTCTCCGGAGGTGCAGGCGCGGCTATTGTCGTGGTAGTTCCGGGTATTTTAGATGAAGTGGATTCGGGTGTGGTCACTCTCTGCGTTGTTGTTGTTCGCCAGTCTGTCGTGGCTGAGGTAGAGGCTGCAGCTGTGGTCGGTCCAACGTGGACGAGGGTCGTCGTGGGTAACTCGGAAACATCTGTTGTAGAAGTTGTCAGGTCAGTAGAGATGGTGTGCACCGTCCTTTCTGTGGTGCCAGGTGGTGACGTCGCCTCTGGACTTGTGTGCGGTGTAGTTTTACTGGTCGTGAGAGGTGCGATCGGAGTGACCGATTCCGTTGTCTTTGCCGAAGTGACTGTTGGTAAAGATGCAGTTTGTGTTTCCACAGGAGGCGAGGTTGGGAGAGGTGTTGTGGAGGCGGTGCTTGGTAAACCAGGTGGGGTGAGTGCTACTGTTGTACTTATTCTCTCCACTGTTGCAACCTTTGTGCTGGTGTCTGCGTAGGCAGTGGTAGCTGTACTGGGAAGAGTAGTCCGGCTCGTAGCTGTGGAAGTCTCTGAGGCCGGAGCAGGACTGGGACTGGAAGCCGTTACAGTCGGAGTAACGGCTCCTGAAAGTGTTGTAGCCTCTGTAATCTTTTCGGTTGGGTGCACATCGGATGGAGCGGTGATTGCGGTTGGCCTCTCGACAGAGCTGGTTGCCTGTGCCGGAGTGGTGGTCGGCTGCATGGGCGCAGCAGTGGTGGTCGGCTGCAGGGGCTCAGCAGTGGTGGTCGGCTGCATGAGCGCAGCAGTGGTGGTCGGCTGCAGGGGCGCAGCAGTGGTGGTCGGCTGCATGAGCGTAGCAGTGGTGGTCGGCTGCAGGGGCGCAGCAGTGGTGCTGAAGAGCGTAGACCGCAGGGACTCGGTGGGCCGGGTGGAGGTGAGCCAGAACAGAGCCGTGATGGCGAAGGGAACGCCGCTCGTCCTGGAGGTGCTGGGTCCAAATGGGCTGGTAGTAGAGCTCAGCATCCCGGTCGTCCCCGCTGACGTACCCGTCACAGTGGTGGACGGAGCCTCCGTCACCCTGACAGTAGTTGACAGCGGCTCCACCCCCTCCGGCCTCACAACAGGGGGTGCTGTTGGAGGAGATGGGGGTTGCGCTGTTCTGAAAAGTTCAGGAGTTGCAGAAGGAGAGACGGCGGCCGGTCGGGTCGGCTCATCGGGGGCGGGTGGCGCCTCAGACGAGGTGGTCGGAGCGCTCACGGCAGGAATAGCGGTGGTGACTTCAGTTGTGGCAGCAGCGTGTGGAGGGGCGGAGGATGCGGTGGTGGAGATGGTGGTGGTGGTGGTCTTGAGGGGAGCGGTGGAGGCCAGGGTGCTTGTGACGGGTGGGGAAGTGACAGCTGTGGGGGTTGGCTGAGCAGCAGACGGCGTTACGGGCAGCACAGCAACTGGCGCCTTAATACCTGAAAACAGCCAGTAAAAAAAAAAGTGTGTTAGAGAAACTGCTGAGCTCGACAGAAACACAGTTCACGGGACGGGCTGAGAGGATGCAGACAGCTTCCTTAGGATCGTATTTCATGGCAGGTTAGGTATACTTTGGGTTCGCCGTAATGTAGACTACATGATTTGGTCAAATTTAAAACAACACTTAGTGGATGGCTGGCGCTATTATTCATCATACTTTCATTTAAACTTTTTAAACTGCTATCTCGAAAAGGTAAGAACTAAAAAAAAATTGAATGGGCCCCACTAAAATATATATTTGGAGATACTCACAGTCTTCAACATAGACACAGCGACGGGTGACCTCATCCAGGACCATGTGAGGGGGGCAGACGGGAAGGCAGCCCTCCACTCTGTGCAGACAAAAATACACAACCATGAAACTGCAAAACCTACAAAACTGTTGTTTCGAGTGCATCATCCTGGTACTTCATAGTACGCTGCGTGTTTGTGTACTTGACCGTGTGAACGAGTGTTAGTACACAACATCTGGAAGACAGCACGACTGTCTACACTGATGGAACTGTGGTGACGCTTAAGGAAAAAAGGTCAAAGGTCTCACTGCGGGATGGTGACGCAGGATTCAGCCGACGGGTCGCTGCAGGTCTTGAAGCAGGGGCTGACGCAGGAGTCGTACCTCCACTGACAGCGAGGACCCGGCGGGGTGTCTGGGCCGGGGCCTGATCGGAAAAAACAAAACAAAACAAAAACACACCTTTTTTTTTTTCTTTACTTCATGGTGACACGAAAACATCGTACGCTTGGTGTAAATTAAAGTCTAAAACTCTTCTCCGCGAGGAACGAGTTCAGCTTCGTAAAGCTTTCGTACACAAAGAAGTATCATACAGACTCAAAGCAAACTGACCTGAGATCGGATATTCTTCTGATTCTTCAAGATAAAATGAATAAAAGAGGTGAACAAAGTGTTTTAGATCTGATATAATTGTATCATAGCTTGCTGTGTGTTATGTCCGTTAATAAACCCATTGAAATTCTACTAAATTGACCCTTTAATTCAGAAATTCAATCGTCCCTGTTCCATTAAGTAAAAACAAATGCTGCAGTATTTTTAGCGTCAGTGATTAGCCCGGCTGCTCCGTGAGCAGACTATGCAGGCAGTCTTTTTATTTATATTTTTTTTAAATATTTTTATTTACTCCTGTATATTATATTCTCATGATGCCTCACAGTTATGAACTTAGTATTTTGTAGCTGTGAGAAAAGTATCAGGTCAAAGAGTGTTTGCGAGTTCCTCATCCAGACTGGCTCTCGGGGCCGATCTGGCTTTCTCAGTTGCCGCTCTAAATCTTTGAAAACAGCCATTAACTTCACGACGTGAATAATGTTTAGTTCCTGATTAAAAACATACTTTTTTTCAAAAGTAATTGTCATTTTGTGTTGTTTTGACTTAACAATCTTGGAAATTAGATTTGAACATCTTAGAAATTTAAATTCCCCTGCTGCCTGAAAAATTTTAATTTAATTTTTTTTTTTAAATTTAAAAAAATTAAAAATATAGAAAAACGGGCGGCACGGTGGTGCAGTGGTTAGCATTGTTGCCTCACAGCAAAAAGGTTCCGGGTTCAAATCCGGTCCTGGGCCTTTCTGTGCGGAGTTTGCATGTTCTCCTTGTGCTTGCGTGGGTTCTCTCCGGGTTCTCCGGCTTCCTCCCAACACCCAAAAACATGCACCTCAGGTTAATTGGCGCCGCGGTCGTGACAGCCTGTTGCAGCAGCTCCCCCTCGGGATGCTGCTGTAGCGAAAGAATTTCCCCTCGGGGATTAATAGAGTATAAAAAAATTAATGAAATGTAACGATAAAAAAAGGCGAGCCTCTTGAGAGTTTCAACTCCCAAACAATGCATGCTGGGAAATCTAACATGCCAGTTCCGTTTCTTTAAAAGTGAATTGAGTGAACTCTCCACAGTTCATCCATTTAACTAAAGTCAAAAGACTTTGAAGTCATGAAGTGGTCTCAAAATAAAATCTACACATTTTAGGATAAATTGACAAAACTTCCATTTTGACATTAACTTAACATAAAAAGTTGAATTGATTCAGATAAAGTCCTGTGTGATGTTTTAGTGTTCGGAGGCTGCAGAGACAAACTGCATTGTTGAATTAAGGTGTGAGCGGCGACACGATCACTCTACGCTGCTCTACAGCGGCGCCGAGTTTGTGTTTGTGTGCTGCTGACCTGTCAGTCTGAACAGCGTGGCCTTGCGGAAGCTGTCGGTGTGCCGGTATTTGAGCAGCAGGAGGCGGGGCGACGTAGCGTGCAGGAAGAAGCCGGGTTTTGCGTGCGACTCCAAGGAGTCGTAGCCCGGGATCCAGGTGTTCCTGTGGAGGACGAAGGTGGCCCCATCCCAGAATGCCTCTGATAACCCTCCCTCTTCTTCCTGCTCTCAAACTCAGCAGCTCCACTCTGTCCACGTTTCCTTGTTCCCTCCTTCACATCTGCAGCTTGAAGATGGGCGGAGCCGACATGGGGTGAACTGGAAGAGCTGACGTCCTCATTGGCTGCAGAGTCATGTGATATTTAAATCAGAGCTGGAACTAGTTTTATCTTTGAGGAAGTGAAACTCACACAGTCTTTGCTGCTGAGAGGTGAAATGGCGCAGAGAGGAGTTCAGCTGGACCGAGACAAACTTTCTTGTTCGATCTGTCTGGACCTGCTGAAGGATCCGGTGACTATTAACTGTGGACACAGCTACTGCATGAGCTGTATTAAAGCCCACTGGGATGAAGAGGACAAGAAGGGAGTCTACAGCTGTCCTCAGTGCAGGAAGAGGTTCTCACCGAGGCCTGTCCTGGACAAAAACACCATGTTGGCAGATTTAGTGGAGGAGCTGAAGAAGACGGGACTCCAAGATGCTCCTGATGATCTCTGCTACGCTGGACCTGAAGATGTGGCCTGTGACGTCTGCAGGGGGAGAAAACTGAAAGCTATCAAGTCCTGTTTATCCTGTCTGGCATCTTACTGTGAGAAACACCTCCAACCTCACTATGACGCAGCTCCATTCAAGAAACACAAGCTGGCCGACCCCTCCAAGAAGCTCCAGGAGAACATCTGCTCTCTTCACGACGAGGTGATGAAGATCTTCTGCCGCACCGATCGGCAGATTATCTGTTATCTCTGCACGATGGATGAACACAAAGGCCACGACACCGTCCCAGCTGCAGCAGAGAGGACGGAGAAGCAGAAGGAGCTCGAGGGGAGTCGAGGAAACATCCGGCAGGAGATCCAGGAGCGAAAGAAAGACGTGCAGCTGCTTCAGAGGGAGGTGGAGGCCGCCATCGCCTCCGCCAAAGAAGCGACGGATCACAGCGAGGAGATCTTCGCCGAGGTGATCCGTCTCATCCAGAAAACCAGCAGCGACGTGAAGCTGCAGGTCAGATCCCAGCTGGAAACCGAAGTGAGTCGAGTCAGAGAGCTTCAGGAGAAGCTGGAGCGGGAGATCGCCGAGCTGACGAGGAGAGACGACGAGCTGAAGCGGCTCTCGCACGCAGAGGATCACAACGAGTTTCTGAGCAACTACTGCTCGCTGTCAGCACTCGGAGAGTCCACACACTCATCCGCCGTCGACACTCGTCCTCGGAGATACTTCCAGGATGTGACGGCAGCTGTGTCGCAGACCAGAGATAAACTACAGGACGTCCTGAGGGAGCAACGGACCGACATCTCACTGACAGTGACCCAAGTGGATGTTTTACTGTCACAACCGGAGCCCAAGACCAGAGCTGGATTCTTAAAATATTCACGTGAGATCACACTGGATCCAAACACAGCAATACAAACACCTGTTATTATCTGAGGGGAACAGAAAAGCAACATTTATAAAAAAAGAACAGTCTTATTCTGATCATCCAGACAGATTCACTAACTTCCTTCAGGTCCTGAGTAGAGAGAGTCTGACTGGACGTTGTTACTGGGAGGTGGAGAGGAGAGGAGGAGGAGTTGGAGTCGCAGTCGCATACAAGAATATCAGCAGAGAAGGAAACTCAGATGAATGTTCATTTGGATTTAATGACAAATCATGGTCTTTATATTGCTACTTAAACGGTTATATATTTTATGACAACAAAGTCCAAACTAAAATCTCAGGTCCTCGGTCCTCCAGAGTCGGAGTGTACCTGGATCACAGTGCAGGTATTCTGTCTTTCTACGACGTCTCTGAAACCATGACTCTCCTCCACAGAGTCCAGACCACATTCACTCAGCCGCTCCATGCTGGAGTTTATATTTACTGGAACGAAGGATCTGCTGAGTTCATTAAAGTCACATAGACAGAAGTGATTAAAGGGACAGTTGGTTAAAACTCTGCGAACACGATTTGTCGACAATGCTGGTTAAAATTCTACCATGCGAAGAAGAAACCAGAAACAAATATGATCCATAAGCGCTGCCACCTTCTCCGGGCCTGAGATCATTTCAGATGGACTGACGCGAAGTGCAAAACTGTCCTGTGGTCTGAAGAATGAAAATTCAATGGAAGTAATGGGAAACCCTGGGCTGAAAAGGAGAGGGACCACCCAGCTTGTTATCAGCGCACAGTTGAAAAGCCAGCGTCCATGATGGTGTAGGGATGCATTGGTGCACATGGCATGGGTATTAATTCTGAATGATATATACAGGTTTTGGAGCAACATATGCTGCAATTTTATTTTTATAGAGTTCATTCATATTTTTATAGAGATGTATTTCCCATTAGTGGATCTTTTGTGTCTTTATTAGTCATGCTAACTTTGCACTTTACACCGCCGCTGTAGAGTTTCAAGGAAACCAGGAGTCCACAAACCATCGTACATCTAGGTAAAAAGCTTGAGCTCACTACAGCTTTGTAAAAAAAAAAAAATAATAAAAGATCTTTGCTTCAATAATTCCAAAAGTTTGTTGTCACTTCTGGTTTTTTTTAAAGCCCACCGTGTTTCCTACATAACTTCCCTGCAACACAACACAAATCGACACAAAAAGTACACAGGAATCAATCGTAACCACCGCCTGGCATTTTGAAGCCGTTGATGTTTTATCTTTTATATATTTACTACACTTATGTACTCAGTCTATTGTTCATGCCATGGTGATGTCTTGTTTCATCTTCGATGTTTTTTTTTGTTTTGTTTTCTTATACATCTTTTACCTTTTTCATTGCTGCTGAAGTGGTGAGTTTCAGACTCAATTTCGTTGCATTTTATTTACAACGACAATAAACTGCCTCATGTCCTCATGACAGGCTTCAGCGCAAGACTGCTCAGCAGGAGGACTGCATTTCCCATGATGCAGCTGCTCCCTCTATTGTACTTTTCCTGGTGACAATAACAATAAATAGTTTGACCCTACACCTGCCATAATGTCCATTCATTTAAAAAAAATCTCTAAAGTTTACTCATTGGTATATGTTACGTGTATTACTGCGTCCTGTTGAAAAAGCTAGCGCCTGAATGCATTTCTCTGTGTGCCCTCCAGGTGAATTACAGCGAACAATAAAAGCAAAAAAAAAAAAAATCGAGAACAATATTTTATGGCGCAAAACATTTGCCTGTAATTCGTCTCGGAAAAAGGATCCAGAGATGCAGCAGCATCTACGCTCGCTCAGCTCGTTTCCCCTCGTCTTGGCGTGATGACCAGCCTGCAGCTCGGGTTGCTGTATTAGCATTCGGCAATCTGATCTCTGGACCCTTTCTGCCCGCCGAGAGTCAACGAGAGTCCATCTCCACCATCAGTGTTTTCACCGCGGCGCTCAAACCATTCCAAACACTGTCGAACGCAGGAGGAAACAGTGGAAGAGGAGAACGCCGGCTGGCTGGCTTTCAGTCGCAGTTTCTCTCGGAAACTCTCTGATGCTCCGATTAGCTGAAGGTGACAAGGGAGAGGAAGAGCAGCCAGAAAGGGGAAGTGGGGGAGTGGGGGAGGGAGGGAGGGGTTCTGTTGTAATGACGAGTTGGAAATCTTTGCTGGTCAGGAACTCTGCACTCATCAGGAAATTCAAATTGGGCAAAACACTTTTCAATTCCAACACTAGAGGCAGCATTGCTCTTTTTTTTTTCTTTTTTTTTTACAAAAGCTACTGAATATTTCTTTATCACCACTTTAAAAGTTCTCTAAGTTCCGTGGAGCATTTATTTTCACATCTTTCAGCTTGTTTTTTTTGGGGGGGGGGGTTTCAGGCCCTCGGCTTTACAAACACAGCTTTGGTTCACTCTCTCGGCTCTCATCAACATCCATGCAGGCGTTAAAAAGAAAAGTTGTCTGAGCACCGAGTCTCCAACATTCATTCATCAGGTCACCAGAAACAAGACTCCGAATGAATGATAACGTTGCTCCATCTCTGCTGGATGCGTAAACAACTCCTTTGCTTTGTGTTTTCCCGACGAGCAACGGCGGAAGGTTCTCCGAGAGGAGGTCGGGGTGGAGGGTCGGGTGCACAAAGAGTCCACAAGACTGGACGCCGCAGTTTTGCGTCCCGTCTTCCTGGTTTCTTCTGAGCACAAGGACGATCTTTCTTACCCAAATAGTTGGGAGTTAAACTTGAGGTGAGGAGCGTTTCGTCTCCCCGATTATTTACAAAAACCCTCCATTGTAGTCTACGCCGTCGCCAATATAAATTGCGGATGAATGCAATAAAAGCCGTCACAAAAGGATTTGTTTCGCTATCAGGATTTGACCCATTTGGTCCATTTGCGAAGTACAGATAAGATGCGTGACTTGAGTTATCACAAGGCTGAACCCGAAGTTAAGACATTTTTTGTAAAGCTCAAATGCAGAGGGGGTGGAAACGTGGGGTTCGAAGTGTGAAGTAAAACCGACACTAATGACAGAGATCAGAAAAAAAAACACTCACATGAGCCGTGTTTGATAAACCTGGTAGGATACGACCTGATTCGCCGTTCCGGCTGCAGTCGAGCTGCTGTAATACCCTCTACATCCTGCTGACGGGAGAACATATCGCTGCCGTATCTACACAACGATCAAACTTTCCCGGAACCCCACTACAGACGTTCCCTTTCACGCTCTGACAATTCTGGATCAGTGACACTTACATTAAGTGTAAAAGAAAACTATAAAGCCTCTCGACTTACCGCAGGTTTCCCACACTCACCGCGACATCACATTTTAAGGACACTTTCGAGGAAGGTTTTGTTCAATTTTGTCTGTAATATACAGTGTTTCTGAAAATGAATTTCAAAAGAATTGAAACGGATAGATACCAATAAATACTTCTTTTTTTTTTTCTCTGCTAGTTATATAAGAAACCCTTCTTTATCTCCAGAGTTTCACTCAAATACAAACATGTTCGCGGTACAACAAGACACTTCACGAGTTAATGTCTTCGTGAAGAAAGCAAAAAGCACATCAGAAGCATTTTTTCCACAATTTGTTTTTAGATGACTTCCTTCTCAAAATGAATAATAGTGACTTTTCGCCTCTGAAAAAAAATAAAATAATCATTTCCTAAGTGAAAATGAAGGACCAGACAGGCAGAATTAAAAATCATCTCAAAGTGGGCTCTTGCAGTGAAATGAAGCATTCTCTGTAAATAAAGCTGAACCCTGCAGGTTCACCGGCACGGACTCACCGTGTGGTCGAGCTCTGCTGAGGCCCGGCGTCACCATGAACTGCGAGAGGATGCCAGGTGTGGCGGCGGCGGCGGCAGCGGCGCTGGTGTTGCTTCGCTGCAGGAACACGGAGCCGCTGGACCTGCCGGCCGACAACAGCGCCGTCCGATCCCTGAAAGCGACGAGCCGGAAGGGCCCTTTACCCAGAACTGCACACGGGGCGCCACGTTAGTGATTAAACCCACATATTAACACGTTCACTTCCATTCGTGCACTGAATGTCGCGCAACTACCAGGAAGTAACGTTTAAAAGAAAACATTCATCCGGTGAGGGAGCTAGAACTTTCAAAATTCACCCATATAAGTTCATCAAAATTTTATACACAATCACTTGATCCGTGGACAGATTTTTTTCATACCTTTGTTGTAGAATTCACAGTCATACGCTGCAGAGAGAAGAAAGAGGGCTGGTGTCAATAACACTACAATCAATACAAATAATATTAATAAATCCATCACTTTTTAAGCAGGCAAAAGGTTTATAAAGGTAGCAACATTTTGGGCTAAATTTGACCCCCACAAGGAAAGCTCTGGTTTTCACTTTTAGAGTTTGGGTCTTATTCTATTTATGTAATATGTCATAATCTTACTATGGGGTAATAATTTCTATATAAAGTATGTGTAAATCCCAATAATTATGACCTCGTAATGTCTATCAATAGTCAATAATTTGCATCTGAAACACAAAATAGGTGGCAGTTTAACTGATTAACTGTTGAATATGTTAATCTATATTTTTTTCTTAAGACAACATCAGCACTTCTATTCGATCATATATGAAGCAGCTCACAAACATTTTTGAGTCATTGTTTTTGCCAGGTCAGGTGCTCTTTTAGTCCTGTTATTAATGTAAATTACTTCTGATTTGAAATACAATCATTTAATTTGAATCAAATAGAATTCTCAAAAGTAAAATACACACAACGCTTCCCTGATCTCCATAAAACTGTGTTGCCCCCAATGACCAATGCTGAAACGCTGCCCCCTGCTGCCCTCTGCTGCCCCCTGCTGTACAGACTGCCGGTGTCACTCTTTGTAAAAGTTGAGGTTGAAATAAAAGCAGATAAAAGAAAAGAAAAGATAGAAAGAAAGGTGGGCTTTTCGCTCCCTGAGTTCTGACTTACGGCACAGAGACGGGGAGCGCCAGTCGACAGGAACGCCCTGGTGGCAGCAGCGGTGGGCGTACGCCGCCACGCTGGTGCAGAAGCACTCGCAGTCGCCGCCGCGGCTGCAGGCACACGTGTCCGCCAGGCAGTTCATGTAGAACCAGGTGACGTCCACCTGAGCACAAAAAGGAAAGGAATTTATTTCGGGTGAGAACCATAATTTAGTTTAAAAAAAAAAAAATTAAAAAAAAGTTCAACATTCTTACACAAACAGGAAGTCTGCGGTACAGATAGAAAAACATCCGAATGTGTTACCCGACTAAAATTTCCCAAACATCAGTTTTTCGTGTATTTTCTATTTGTTTTAAATAAAATATTTGAGTTTCTAAAAAAAACAAAAACAGGACCAGGGTGACCAGATCACTGACGGTTTCAGTTTTCTGCCAACAGTCTGGGAACTCGGCTCGTATTAGCATTTGCACAGACAGTCTGAAGGCGGACCGATCAGCGACCAGCGTGGGCGTTTGTCCCGCCCTCTACCTTCACTGTGATTGGACGGCAGGCGACAGTGACGAGCGCAACTCTCGGTGACCGTTCGTTAAAAACAACTTCAAAAATACGCTGTGCTCGGGAGAAAAAAAACGCTTCGGTGGACACGGCAGGTAGTTGCAGCGGTGGCAGAGTGTCGGCCGCTTTCGGCACGAGCTGATTGGTTGAAATTAACCCAAGGTCATCAGGATGGAACGACTGCAAGCGATTCTCTACGGAGGGTTTTGAGGCCCATTTTCACGCATGTCTATCCAACTTAGAACAAAAAACACAACATTTATTGATTTTATTTGATCTTATGTGGTGCCAGCTTAATACCTCATTCTGCTGACCTGTATGTTTGGGAGTGGTACATAAGGTGGTAAAAAGAAAAAAAAGACCTGTTGGGTGATCGTCTTTGGGTTTCAGTGTCTGTGTTATAGCTGCATTTCCAGATTTTAGAAAAGCTACTTTTGAAGACTAGAGCCATGAAAATGTGGGACGCAGGACAAGGGATGAAAATGCTGTGCAATCCACCATAAAGGGGAGACACCTCCTGCAGGACAGAGGGCTGCTGTACTTCCGTTACTCACCACCGGGTGGCAGGCCTGGAAGACCTCGCTGAGCAGAACAGCACATTGCCGCTTTGCAAAAGGCTCCCTGAGAGGACTGAGACTGCAGGGGTGTCTGATGTCTGGACTGTTCACACACTGAAGACACACACACACACACACACACACACACACACACAAAGGGTGGAGAATTAAAACGTTTAGTCAGCGGAAAACTAAAAATATTAAGGTCTTGTTTACTGACTTGTAAATCATAATCCTGAGAAATAAAACTAAAAACTAAAAAATCAAACACATTCAAGACCACTTTCATCATGAGTCACCGCTCTCTACTGGAAATATTATTTCACACGCTTGAATGCGACTTCTTTTCTATGATTGATGATAATTCATGCGATTGTTTTCGCTCACCTCTGTCGCGGTCCAGCTGTTTCCAAACTCCTGCGGCGTTGGGGAGTCGATGTTGTCGGGAGTCCGCATCTCGTTCACCGTCTTCAGGTCGAAGTTGCCACACAGCCCACTCAGCTTTCCCTGAACACATCACCGGCGACTCTATTTAGCCCGAAAACATTTATATCATATCGTCCTTCAGGTTTTATCCTCTTCAAAGTCCGTTGAAACTCTCCCACTTGAAATTATATATTATTTATAAATGATAAATAATTGATAATTGAATGTGAAATATTCAGGTTTTCTCTGACAGCCATCATTATAGAAAATCGCTCAAATATTTGACGATACAAGTCTACTTAGTACTTGCTCGTTCCGTAGCTTTCATGGCATTCAATTAATTTCAATTTTATTTATATAACGCCAAATCACAACATAGGTTATTTCATGGCACTTAACACATTAAAGTCCTTACAGCAGAACTTTACAATATTATACAGAGAAACCCAACAATTCAACAATTCCCACATAAGCTAGGAGGGAAAAAACTCTCCTTTAAGGGAGAAAAACTGCCAACAAAGGGAAGGAAAAACAAACTTCTAACAGGAAGAAACCTCCGATAGAAGGAAGGAAAAATGACCTTGTAACAGGAAGAAACTCAGTCAGAATCAGGCTCAGAGGTGCCTCGACCAGTTGAGGTCTCAGTTAAAAAAAAAAAAGCTCAAGAATTAACGCATTAACAATAAATCCTGAGCTCAGAATAGAAAGTTGAAATACTCCCAAAGAAGTTCAAAGCTCCCAAACAAACAAGAAAGAGGCTCTTCAGTTGAGACTATGAAGTTGGGTAAATGAGTTCAGAAGCCCCGCCTGTTCCGCGCAAACGATGCGCAGCACCGCGATGTGCACGCAGCAGGAGGAAGGTGTAACCCTCATGAGTAAATGTTACAAATTTCGTCGCTTGGTCATCATCGGTTCCTGAGTTACACACGTTTTTGTGGTCTGTGCGCGCGGCCGTTTCTCCGTGGACGCGAGCAGAGGACACACATCAAAGTTTGTATCAAACTCTGGAACTCGGCAACAGAGTCCCTTAAAATGCTTCGGGAAGTCTACGCCGTAATAACCGTGTTATCGCTTTTCCAATTCACCGTCCAGGACCGAAGAAGGCTCGTCATGTCAGGAGGCGACCAGGTGGGTTTTTCTGTGACGTTGGCGGGAGTTGTGCAACCGTTGAATTCGTCCCGTCAGGGTCAGACCGTCAACACCGAGCTCTACCGGGACCTTCTGAGGCGTCTGAGGGGGGAAACATTCGATGCAAAACCACCTGAACTGTGGCGCCGTGGCAACAGAGTTCTCCAACATGACAACACGCCTGCTCAAGGCACATTAAAAACTCTTTGTGCACTCTTTGCTCAAGTTTCAGATGTGTAAAAAAAAAATCGCCACTGGACCACTGCTCACAAAAGTATTTGTAACTCGGGTGCTGATTTGGACCAAGCGACAAAACCTGGCAGTATTTTCTCACGAGAGGTACATCTTCTTTACACTCCGTGCACGACCCGATGCTGCGCTGCGTTCGCTCGCAACGGGAACAGTCTCGAAACGTATCGATCAATGAACTTTCAAGCTCCAATATCATTTATTCTCTTCAGGGAGAAAGAGGAAGCATCAGGGCAGATGGTAAAAGTAGTCGTAAACATGCGTCAAAGTGTTTTTTACAACTGTCGTGTTTGCTGTTGCTCAGATAAAATCACAACCCTGCCGAGTCAGAAGAAAGACTTTGAACTAGCATCCTACCTGCCAGCGAGGTCCAACCTGGATGTGAACGGTAGTCTTGCGGTCCCAGAGGACGGTGACGTCGTCTTCGGGGAAGTGAATCACCGTGAAGTATCCGGCAGGCCAGATGAACATCCTCTGCTTCCTGTCAATCACGCTGGAGGGATTCTAGGTGGGAAAGAGTCGATCGAAAGCGGGTTTTTTTTTAACGAGACCGTGGAACAAATCTGATGCCGGACACCTTCTTCACTCTTTTAACAAACCCATTAAAACGCATCAAAAGCTTCCCCCCTTACCGGCTTCCCGGTGTCGTCATCAAACGTTACGAAGGATCTTCCGGTGTTGATGAGCAAAGACTTCCTGCAGATGACTCCACTGTCGAAACAGTCGACGTTCTCCGCCGTAACGCTGAGCATCACGTCGGCGCTGCTCTGTGGAGGAGAGCAAACACAGTCACACAAACTGCAAACGCCTTTATAGCCGCGAGACGCTGCTAACACTAAATCTAGTGCAACCTGCAGTAAAGGGCTCGTTCCTTCAGATTAAAAGTCTTCATCAAAAAAAAAAATTCTAATTTTTTCTGCCACTTTCATTGACACAACTAAAAAAATTTTACATTTTCGTGATAGTAATATAAAAATGTGAAATTATCTTACACTGATTTTTGATTGTGTTTTTTCCCAATAAGATCAAATCCGCTCAAATTCATGTACACTTCACCTTTGCTGCCACCCTAATTGCTTTCCCACTTTCAGGGCAGCTTCCTGGTTTAAAAACGATGAGGCTAATGCAAAAGTGCCATGAAGTGCAATACCACGGAGCGCCACCAGAGGTTGGCTCCAAAATCGCTCCGACTCCATAGACTCCCATTCTACTTGACTCATGAAATACAAAGTCAATAAAGTTTTTTCCACAAATCATAACATTGTCATTTGCTACAGTCACTCCTTCTTATTCGTTTTCTAGCAGGCCCTCTGAAAATAATGTGAAAATATGTATTGACTTTGTATTCCCTGAGAGAAGTTGAATGGGAGTCTATTGGAGCCAGAGGGTATTTGGAGCCAACCCCTAGTGGCCCTCAGCAGTAATTACACTTTAAGGCACTTCTGAATTAGTTTTACTTTTTAGGCTCTGCGACTACGTCCATTTTTATAAACAGTCTATGATTTAAACTCGCTTAAGATGGCTAATTCTTCACAGATCATAACAGTATATGTTTCACCAGTTGATTTGAATCTTTATCTAATGTATATTTTATGTCTAATTTATCTCCAAAAAAAATTCTCAAAACATGTTCTTGTTGTTATTTGTATTAATAGTTAAAGGTAGTCCTTCATTTATTTGCATATTCTCCGAGCTGTTTTTTTTTTTTTTAAATTTATGTATTTGTAGAATCATTTTACTAAACTGTTTGTTGTATTTGGATATAAAATCCAGGTGATAATCTGGTCTTGGTAAAACATAATAAAAAAAATTTTAAAAAATAAAATTAAAAAAAAGATAAATAGTATGTAAAAATGATCCCAAAGATGTGACTAGATGACTCAAATATGAAAAAAACAACAACAACACAGTTTTGGTTCTTTTAAGCACAAAATAAATACTTTCAATACCTTCACAAGGTAGACTTTGCATGCACCAACGTAGTCAAACAGCAGTCCGTCGAACGTCCTGTAGTGTCGATCGCCGTAAGCAGTGCACATGGACGGACACGGACGAAACACACACTGGAAGGTCCCATGCTGGCAGACACTACAAAGACAGCAGAGCCTCAGTGATTCAGCATCAACTTGTTCCCACTTAGTGCGAGGGCGCTTTTTTTTTTTGTTGTTTTTTTTTCTTCCACGTCTAATGGCCTCCTTTTTTTCGGTCGAGAGCCTCGGGCCAGAAAAGTGGCCCGTGAATTGTCAAAGGTTGAATCGTTCCGCTCGTTGAGCTATTAGGTTGTCATCTGCATCTTCTTCCCCGGGCTTTGGCTTGAAGGAGAAAAATGGAAGGATGGGAGAATGACTGAGATCACTGGGAGAGGGTTTTCCTTTCACCGGCGATGAACGGTCTGAAGCAGAGGGAATCAAAGAGTCGTACAAGGGCCCGCTCTGTTTTCTCAGCCTTTTTTTTTTTTTTTTTTTTGTCCCGTGATAACAGAGAATTATGGATATCGGGTGGCCACTTTCGATGCTCTGACAACCTCAGGACTCTGCGCTTTTCGGCTCAAATCCGACTTTGAAAAATTAGCAGCGCCGCTGGGGGATTTGTCTTGATCCTGACAGATATTGTTGGCAGATTATTGGTGACGGCGACGCAAATTTGTATGTGATGAAAAAAACAGATGAAGCACTCGTGAATAAAGGACGGAAAGTTGACACGTCAAAAGAAACACCAGACATTTTATGTTCAATAACCAAAGCTTTCTGTGAACGATGGATGTGTGTGAACGTACCACTGGTGGCACGGGGAGGAGACTCTGTCGCCGGGGAAATACTCTTTTCCTTTCCACAGACAGGGGCAGGCTTCGGGTTCGAAGCACTCGTCTCCGTGTTTCAGCAGGCTGTGGTGGGAACACCGATTTTTTTTTTACATTTTAAAACTGCGTTCACGGAAAACAGTGCAAAAATTAAAAAAAAAAATGTATGGTTAAATCCTGCAACTGTTGCTCCTTAAATCAGAGAGTTATTGCATTCAAACGCCACCAAAAAAACAAACTCAAGTCGGTTTGCTTGATTTTGTCCGATAAAAATATGATGGCATTGAGAAATGTATGGTGCCAAGATGCCTAGAAAATGCGTCGCTGCTGTAACAAGAGAGCTGTGGTGTGATCTGTAACCAATGACGACATAATCCAACAGGAAAGTATAAAACTGTGGACATAACGAGGGATGTTTCTTCGACTTTAAAACTCATCGAAGAACCACAAAGAAAACCAAAGCAACTCGTTGTCAAAGTTTTTTTAATGGGAAAAAAAAAGATGGAGTGAACCTGCTTTGCCAAAGTAATGGGACCTATTGGAGGGTTGGAGAACCAAAAGACCTCGAAGCCAAAACGGTGCAAACCAATTGGCACAAAACCAACCTGAGGCAGAATAACATCTCGTTAAAGGATCATCATCATGAGGACAGTAATGCCGCAAAAACCTTTACGGACGAGGTCAAGGTGTAAAACTTTTAAGGGTCTTCTTCACATTTTTTCTTTTGTCTGACCAAGAGTCAAAAAGGCAAAAAGACAAAATAAAATCCTCACATTAAAGAAGCTGGAACTCCAAACAGTTTGACATTTTTGTTGGATAATTCCCTCTAAAGAACCGTATGAAATCGTCAAAATGGTTTACCATTGATTTTCTGTGATTTCTAGTGATTAACTGTTTCAGCTGTAGTATCTATCACATCAGACCACAACCTGTGTCCCACGAATATCACTTTTTTTCTCACTGTAAAGTCAATCTAACTTTAACCAAGCACTTTTAGGTATACACTGTAAAAAAATTAAAAAAAATTTTTAAAAGGCTGTGAAATCCACATTTATTTACTGTTTCCGAACAGTTAATTACGGTGAATGATTTTTACTGTCAATAACTGGCAGACATTGACAAGTAACAACTTTTTTTTTTTACAGTAAGTTCTGAATTTCACCGCAAGTTTCTTACAGTGTAGCCGAACTTAACCAAACTTTACAAGATGTAAACGATCAATGAGTCCTTGTTTTTTTTTTTTTTTGGAACGGTGGTAATGTTGGTTTGTGTAAGTACTGACGAATAAGCAAATTTTGGGATGTAGGTCTGAGATGCGAAGCCAGTCAGAGTGACAACACGCCCGGGTGAGTTGTCGATTGACGATAGAGCCGGAAAAAAAAAATCTCACTGCGCTCTAATTCAAAGCTGACGAAATGCTATCGGGTTTTTCAGACCACGTTGTCACCGTTTGGAGCTCCCGCGTGTTCATCCCTAACCCACATGAGGAGAACGACAGAGGCAGGGCCAAAGCTCGTCGGCCTCCGGAGCGGGGGGATGCCCGGGGGTGGGCGGCTGTGGATGAAAAGCGGTGACACTCGTGTCGCTACATGAGAAAGCCAGACAATTAGGATTCTCAGAGATAGGGAGAGAAACGGCCTTTGTCCCGACCCCTCCATTTGCTCTCCACTCTGCAAGACGAAGCTGATAAGTATCTTGTAATATCCAGGGCTGAGCTATATCTGGCGGACAATGAAGTGACACACTGAATGGTCCCGCCACAAACCTCAGGTTCATCTGAGTAGAGTTACAGCGCGGATAAAACGGCGTTAACAGCTTCCTTTATCCGCCCGCCAAGCTGCCGTATCAATTACACCGATCAAAGATCCCCAAATCGTTTATTCTCCCGACCTACGTGCACATTATGAATTAAATCCTCGTAACCGCGGCCCTCGATTTCGATGTTAATTCTATCGGACGATGTAAAAGCGACCGAGGAAGATGCAGCTGAATGGCGCGACGACAGTCTGCGACGCATCCGGCGCCGGGCCAAGTTTTACAAAACCGACTGGAGAGCCGAGATTTAAATTGTCACACATGCTTTAAGAAAAAACAAAAAAAACTTCGGTGTTCAGCGGTAGTTCGCAAGCTTTGGCCAAACCGATGAACGTCAAACACAATAAATCACAGCTGTGGGGCAGAAAACAAACGTAAGAGGAGGCACCGATATTGTAAACTTTCAGTTCGCGACCCACGTTTTTATTTCAACCCTCTGAATTTGAAAGCTTTGGTTCCTCTGGTCCGTTTTTTCCTGTCGTGTTTACTGTAATCGTCCTCGTTGGGATAAAACGATGTCATTGACGAATCACGATGGTCAGCGCTCAATGGCGGCATGACGTGTTTTGATTGAGTTCCTTTAAGTTCTTTTTTTTTATATCTTTTTTTTTTTTCTTTTTTTATTAGTTTTATGTATCCTTTTTTTTATTGGATGCATATTCGTTATTTTTCCTTTCTGTGTATCTATCTTTCTGAGGTGTATTCTGAAGCTGTTGTGACGACTAAATTTCCTTATCTGTAGTGGAAAAGCGCAACACGTGTCAGTCTTTTGCAAGGAGGAGCTTCATAAATGACTTGTTTCTCGTACAATCGGTGGATAAACCACATACAAGCGTTGCTCTTAGGTGCAGCTAGAAAACTGATTTAAATCCCTAAATGAAGAAAATAGTAAAACTGTAAAAGAAATATGAGGTGATGTGCATTTTATTCTGAAATATAAACGCTTTTCTTTTAAACTTCTTCCTGTTTTATTTCTGTGTTGGAACTGTGAAATAGAAACCGTCCAGCTTCCAGAGCCAGAGGCAAAGTGCCAGATCTAAGTTGGGCACACACTGACCTTTGTGCTGCGCTCAGGCTGGTAACGATGACATGTTTTAATGAGATTTACGTTTTCCGTTTGAGACGGCTGCAAAGTTCTTCTTGCCATTTTCTTTTTTTTCGATTTTTGCCATTTTTAAATAACTGTTCCCCATAAAATGTTCTTCCAAGTGTCGATGCTTCAAAAGTCGACGCGGTTGAAAATCTCCATCACCTTCCAAACTACATCTAAGACGTCACCAAAAAAATCTTTCCATCGTGGCTTGAAACCGCGCACACGGCGGATTGTTTTTGCCGCCGCGTGTAACGCGCTGTGAACTAAAAACGAATTCCAGTGTGCTGCGTGCTTCTGCTTTGCACCTGAAAGTCCAGGTTCATACGAGTTCAGCTGCACTAATTGACACAGAAGGAACGAATGAATGGTCTACATTTTGATCATAAACAAAGTGTGCCATTGTGAATGAAAACACAATGGTTTCTTCTGTCAGCTCCTCGGCTAATTATTTCCCATTAGAGGTTTTTTAAGTCCTGCTGCAGATGAATACCTTGCAGTTGACTTTGAGTTGGGATTTTATTTTATTTTTTTCTTGTTTTCATGATAATCATCTAAGTGTGGTATTAAAAACGACAGCAGAGGCAGCTGGTTATCATCTGCTGTCTGTTTCCGAGGGGGGAAACCATGTCGTTGCAGATACAGGATGGCAAACTGTTTCCATCAGGTTTTAATGACTATAACTTCCTGCTTCTGTTGCGGATGCAGACAAGAAAAATGAACTCAATATTGATTTAAAAAGAAAAAAAAATAGATAAGCGAGTTTTCAAAATATGTAAAGAGGTATTGTTCCAAAAATAACAGTTCCTGAATGATAATTCTTTCGATACACATTTTGGTACAAACCTGTAGTTTCCATGCAGATTAGAGGGGGAGAGTGTAACCCAGATTGTTTTCTGTTTCTACAATTAACAGATTTCCCCTGAAAGGCTAAAAAATAAACTATTGGAAGATGCTACAATTTACAGATGTCCCCTGAACGCCTCACATGTAAGCTATCACTAGACTATACAATTTACAGATGTTCCCTAACTACCCTATGTGCAAGCTCTCATCAGACAGTACAGTTTACCAAGGGTCCCTAAACGCCTGCAGGCCTGTAGATGCTCCAATTTACAGATGTCCCCTGAATGTCTCACCCGGCAATTTGGTTTGTGCTCTAAAAGAGTCACAGTTCAGTACTCAACCCCAAATCTGTATAAAATAATATAAAATGTATTAAGCTTCTTTTAAACCGTGCTGTTTATTTCCAACCTGATCTGTTCAGAGCCACAACGAGAGTCAGTCTGAGGACCAGAAAAACACTGTGGAAAAACAACCTTCTACAAATCCGACTCATGTCATGACTCGTCAGTTGATCACCCAGCGAGCCTTTAAACCGTCTCCCCGTCGCTGCACTTAATAACAGCTGTCATCGGGGAGCGTGTCCAGGCTGAATGAGATCTCTTTGTGTCCATATTTACCACCAAATTACATCACACACTTATCAGGTTTCGGGACGTTATTAAAACACCCACACCACGACCGGCACTCCGGTCGAGCTTGCGGGGTCGTTGCCACCTTAAAGGGCAAAAATGCTTTTTACGTGGCGAACGGGGGGAACGTATGAATCACGGCGGTGAGGTCAGCAGCGGTGACGGCGAGGCATCTCTGAACCTCGCCGACCTTTTTCCTCTGTGTCATCGTGTCTCCGGATGTTGGACGAAATAGTGCGCTGAGCAACGGGCAGAAAACACAAACTGTTTATAGACCGAGCCTGACAGAAGGATGTATATGCCTCACTTGAGTGCTTTTTTATTTTTTATTTTTTTTAACATACAAATGCAATTTATGGCTGAAAATCAACTATAATTTAAAGTTTTTGAGTATTTTTTTTGTTTTGTTGTTAATTCTCTTCAAGGGATTTTTGTTAAACCTCGCATTTTTTTCCTCTACCAAAAAAAGTGTTCCTCCTCAGTAAATGCAAATTAAGTGTTTCATTAAACACAACAAACAACGTGTCCTCAAATGTGTCCTATTTTGTCCTATTTATATTTTCTTATACCATGCATGATATATATATATATATATATATACAGTATAATACAAATAAAGCCATTAACCATGTGATATTTACATTTCGACATGGCCAATGTTATCGGTGTAGTTTTGTAAATCGCAGATATATTTTTAGAAACACACAGTGGTCAAAACAAAAATACCAAAGTTGTGTTTGAGGTTGTTCGGTGCGGCCATTCGGAGGTTTATCCACCAGAGAGCACTGACAAGCTTATTTTCAACCGTCTCACTGCACGTTGTCACAGTTCTTTTGTAACCAAATTTAAGTTTTCCTAATTAAAACTGATTTTTGTTTTTTTTATATATTTAAAAAAAATATTATTGGATTTTTTTTTTTGATGGTTCAGATCAGTATTGGTCGGGCTCCGATTGACAGACAAGAATTAAAACTCCTGAAAGGATCAGAAAACCTAAAAAGCTTCGGTTCAGTTGTCGATCATTTTTACTGTATAAATAGACCTGTCAATCAATTCGCGATCGATAAGAACTTCCAGTAGTTGCTGTTCTTTCACAGATTGGGTCCTTGGTTATTTTACGGGATCTGAAGCTAAAATAATCCAATCGCATGTTATCTAATATGCACGTTATAACTTCAACTAATTAACTGTTTATTAATAAACTCGTCTTTGAGTTTTGATTCAGAGATATTTTTCTTGTTGGTTTTTTTGCTTCTTTTTCCTGTAAATTCTGCAGTTACGTCAAAAAAAGGTTACAAAAATATGAATTATACACTAAGTATGTATCAGCGTCCAAGTGCCAAAAACAGGGAAAAACAATCTTCCGGTTTTCAGGAGTAGAGCCGCCGTCGGTCGGCTTTATAATCTGTACAAAGGTGTCATAAGGTAGGACGTGTTTAAAGTAACCCCTGCCTGTGCATATTGTTATCAGCATGACTCCTGGTTGATGTCACAGAATGAGAGCACTTAACCCTCCATTCAGGACGTCAGCCAGAGAGGATTAGAGGGATCGGGTGACTGCAATCTACTCCATTATGTCTGTGCACCTCATCTGCTGCTTTTAAGGACTTTTGATCTCCTGCAGAGTTTTTTTTGTTGTTGTTTTTTTTTGTCATGTCAAAAGACATTTAAATGCCTCTTACGTCTTTGAATCTCAAAACATCACCACGCAAGCCGGGAGAAAATGTCTTTAAACTCAAACCAACTTGAACAATTTTTAGTTTCTCCGACCCGGCAGTGCTGGAAGGTTTTGCAATTAAAACAATGTAAAGTAGAACATGTACAGTGGCCACGGGGACAACAATCGGATATGAACGATCTCCGTTTCCATGGCAACACACGGGGAAAGACTAAGAACTGGAAAACGCGCCGGTAGACTCTTAAGTAACGTGCGCAATGTTTATCACTCCAGGAAGTAGGTCGACCCTTAGCAACCGCCCTAGCAACAGAGACGACTTCCAGTCCGTTTTATTTGCTTTTCTAGAGACGGTTTCTCAAACTGAATAAATGCAGCACGTAGAAACACCAAACTGCTCAGCTAGCTCAGTCTGGTTGGAACTAAGATATCCGCAAAGATTTTAGCACCGTGTCGTGCGTTAACCGTCCAGCTAGCCGCCGCTAGGATTTTAAACGCGCGACTATCCGTGGTGTTACGGTACGGGAGGTCGGAGCGGCAAAAAAAGCACCAAAAAAGACCCGACTTCACCAAATGGGTCATTTAATGAACCTATAATAAGTAAAAACAACATTATATTACATATTATATGAAATTGTATTCTAATTCTATATTCCCATTGAGAATGCGGAGCGATATGTACTAATGATGAGCAGTGTGTGACGTCATGATGATTTGAGCACGTCGAAAACGTTTCGCTGACCAATCAGATCGCTGGGTCGGAACCAGTTGATTATTTTCGTGCCGTTCTCATGAACTCTGGTGCTCCTGCATTTTTAAAAGTTGAAATGAAAATGCCGGCGTGCGGGGCTGAGTCTAAGCCTCATATCTCTACAATCAACAGAAGAGAAAGGCCAGCCGTGTCTGAAAGCCTCCACGCGCAAAAACACCCTTTCAATTCAAGTGTTTTGAACAATTTAGTGGGGAGAATATTTACTTTACCGTGCGCAGGAAAACGCCGACTGCACAGAAATTAATTATGCCGAATGCAGCGAGCGGCGTTACCAGGTAGGGGAATTTGTCCCCCCCCCCTCCCTCCCTCCCTCCATCATCCTCCTGCAGCGGTGGGAGGAGAGCCGGAGGATCACTCCTGGCTTGTGTGACATTTTCAGAGAGTCTTTAACCGGTCTGCCGCCCAGCCTGCCGCTGACCTCAGCTCCAGCTCGGCGCACTCACAGCTTTAGATTTCACCACACGGCACACTCATTACTTAACCTTTACTTCTCCAGAGAAAGGTCCCGCTCCTTCGCAAGACTCAACCCGATTCACCCTCATACAGGCAGACAAGCTTCATACCAAGCAGCCGACCAAGGACGGATACGGTCTGCGTTCGGGCAGCCGTCTTCCACATTCGGTATCACATTATCATTTGGGACAGAACTTTCCTCCCTCTGCTGCGAGGAGTCAAACCTGCAATCTTCCTTTCACAAAAGTCTCCGGTTACAAACAGTAAACAACAACGGTTCAACCTCGAGGGCCCCGTCAGCATGAGCGAGGGATCGGGGCGTTTGTACGATATCGCTAAGATGACAGGTGATATGACAACGTGCGGACATTTTTTTACATCAAAACTTTCCGGAGATTTAAGGTGCTTTCACAGCTGCCGTGTTTGGGTCGGACTTTCGGACTTTTTAGTTTGGTCCCAAATAAAAATTCTCCTTGTTTTGGTCCACAAGAAGGAGAATTTTTTGGTTCGAACCAAACTGAACAACAGTTTCAAAGGTCCAGAGCAAATACAGTAAATCCCTTTCAGATAAAACACGTTTTGTTTCACATGTTTTCCACGTGGGACACGGGTGATCACATGTACGAACCATGTTTATAACGTCACCATTAAAATGAACAATCACGTGTGTGTGTGTGGTCCCATCACGAGTTGTTGCACGTGTTAAATTCATGTGGTGACGTATCGTCGCTCGACAAACAACGGAAAAACAAAAAGACATAAAAAGAAAAGAAGTAAGAACGAGCTACATAAAGAGGAGGAGAGTATTTAACTGTAACTTGGTCCAACGACAAAATCAAAATTCAGCTTGAAAAACGCTTAAAAATGCAGAAACGTATAGCTGATAACGAAAACATAGCGGCAAGGAAATGAATCTGTTCATTCATTTTTCTCCACTCAAACAGAAAAGACAACACGCCGGCGACAGATGCACGCTCGTCGGAAAACCAATCAGGGTCGAGTACGAGAGAAAAAGTTTTTTAAATGCGCTCGCGAAATTGCAGCGTGAAACCAAAACAAAGTGGATCAAATTCAGTGCAACTAAAACAAGAACGATGCTTCGGACATTAATTCAGGTTTTGAGGTGTGAAAAAAAAGGCTCTAAATCTCAAATGAACTCAACCTCCAACTTTCAGTTAATATTTTTGATTTCAAGATCGTTTCTGTTCTAATTGTGGTCAGGGGATAGTTGGCAGTGCAGCGTTTCATTTTGAAACATTACATTTTACATTTTTTTTGTTTTAATTGTAAAGATTCGTTGTACATCGCTCACAAAAAAAAAAAAAAAAAAAAAAAAAGGCACATGAAATGATTCCACATTAACGGGGACGCGACTACTCAGCGCCCGGACAAGATGACTTCGTAGAAGCCGTCACTCACCCGGCGGGGCAGGCGCATCCGGCCACGCAGGGCTCGTGCGTGGAGCAGGTGAGGTTGAGCAGGTAGGACTCGCAGGTGCGCTCGCAGGCCACGCCCCTTCCCGTCAGGAGGCCGTCCTCCCCCTCTGAGCAGTTGTGGTAGAGCTGACCCGCAGGACACAACCGGTCTGCTAGAAGTGACGGAGAAATCGAACACATCTTGATGTCTGCGGCGGAGCGGGAAAAAAAAAAAAAATCGCAGAAAAGGGAAATCGGTAAAACATCCGGACGTGGACGACTTACCTGCGTCGGCCGTTTGGGACACCAGTTTACCGTTCAGACAGAGCCTGCAGGGGAACACAAGAGGTCTTCCGTCATCACAGTTGCTACAGGATTGATTGACAGGAGGCGGAGCCTAATGTACCCAGAGAGCCCTTTTATTGAGAAAACAAGAGGACATTTGACACGCAGCTAAACGGAAACTTTCTGTCTCTGTCCTGATACCAAAGTCCTGGATGGAGCTTCTCATCCACAGTAATGTATGAATCTTAACTGACTGAGCTACAGGTGCTAACTGAACTGAATTAAATACTGTCAGTAGAGATATATTTCCATATTTTTGTAGAGGAGATTTGTCTAAAATCTGACAATATCTAAACCATTTTTGTGGGATATTCTATGACTCAGAAATTTAAAAAAACAACAACCTGCGTGCTTAGTGAAATATGTGTCATTGTTTTATTAAGTTACATCTTTTAACCACAACTTTTTAATGATTTCTATGAAAAGCATCTTTTTAAACATTATTTTTAAGAGATTTTTCATTACGAAAATGTGGTCACACTCATTTGTGATGTTTCATATTTATGCAATGACGAGTTTAAGCAGAATTCAATCCAGAGTAGTGGGCTTTAAGGGTTAAGTCAGTGAAAAATTTATTTTGATCATCATTAATAATCATCACAGAAAGTGTAAATAAAAAGGAACAAAAACTGGATTTGTCTTTTTAAGATGTGGAAATGTTTTGTGGACAGAGACGGAGTTTGAGGAGGATCTTACTGAACACCTGCTGACGTCATGATCACATCTCCGGGTTCGTAATCCGCTCCGAGGAAACTGCAGGGACACTCGCTCCTGACAAAAAACAAGAAAAACACAACCGTAAACAAAAGCAAACGCGCGCACACACAAATACAAACGAAACCAGCTGAGATCACGCATGAAATTCTGCGTACAGCAACCGAAAGCTGTAACCTGACTGCACCACAGACCTGTCAATCAAACAGACACGCCCTCTTTTTGAATCTTATTTTCTCATTAATGACGGGATTATTTTAAGATGGACCTCCATAAAACTAATAGGAAGGAGGGACTTTAGCAAAAGACACCATAAAATCACTTATTGACTTTGTATTTGATGAGAGAAGTTGAATGGGAGTCTATGGAGCCGGTGGCTTTTTGGAGTCGACCTCTAGTGGCACTCGGTGGTATTGCAGCTTAAGACGCTGCTGCATAGGTCTCATTTTTCAGAGCCGGACTCTACGTCCACTTTTACGGAGGAACCTTAGTCATGGAAACAGCGTAACTGCAGCGACTGGTGAATGAATTACTTTTTTTTACTAGTAACAATAAATAGGAACTAATTTTGCCGACGCAGCAGTTGTTTGTTCGTGTGACGAATTAATCTCCAGACACATCCTGAAACCCTAAATTACCCATCGGTCTTTTTGAGTGATGTAAAGCACACACTGCTCAGTTCCTGTAAAGAATTATGTTAAAGAGGGTTTAGCGTTACCTTAAACAGAGCATTACCGGTAAGCAGATATTGGGAAAGATAGGAGGCTTCAGGGAAATCAGTGTTTAACCAAGCTTCCTTAAAAAAAAAAAAATGAGTAAATTCTCCAGACAACAAAATCCCAGAAAATAAAAGTGGATCTACGGTGTGTTAAAAGTGTTTAGCCGAGGCCAAAAGCCTTTGTAACATATAGGCCAGCGCCACACATCGGGCCTCTGTACTACAAATTCTTGCTCACTGGTTATCAGATATCTGTCCCCGGCCCCGAGTGGGAATGAAAGGGGGGTTTCACGGCGAATTCTTCGACGTAACTCGATCGCATGGTAAGTAAGGCGCTGCGCTGCGCTAGGATGTAAAAAACCTGGGACATTTAAGAGGAATTAAGCTGCATGTCTTCCAGGGCAGAGCAAGGCTGAAAGGGAGAGCGCAATTACAGAGGTCCTCTGGCTCTGTAACGTCTGCGGGAGAGATACGAGGCTTTCCACTTAAAAGGCTGACCTAAACTTCAGAGCAGATACAAATATCACTTTGAGAGGATTTGTTTTGGTGGAGTCACTCGCAGCCCCGCTAGCCGTTTTCGCGAGCTCCACGAGCTCCACGAGCTTCGGCGGCGACGACGACTCCCCACCGTCTCCTGAACGTACCGCTAAAATACCCACGCAACAATGTTATCGTCCGAATACAGCAGAGAAAATAAAATATTTTAACGTGATTGAAACGGAGCAGCGGTTGCATCGGGAGTTCTTTTTGTTGTTGTTTTTTTTGTCTGGATTTACTTGGAAGCCCCGCCCCCTCTTTGGCCTTACCTGTGCACGCAGGTGTGTGTTCGGTGGTTGTAGAAGGAGCCCTGGGGGCAGACGCAGCCCTCCTCGCACTCCTCGCCGCAGTGCTGCGGGACGGAGAGGGAGGAGCAACGGCGCTGGCAGGAGGACACGCAGGTGCCGTAGTGCATGGTGGCGGGACAGCCGACGGCTGCAGGGGAAAGATGGAGAATCACGTCCGCTCGTTAGCGTCGCGATTCGGAGCCGAGGGCCGCCGAAGTTCGACCAAATTTCTTTTCTTTTTCTTTTTTAATGCTACAATAGATATTTCTGCAGAAAAATGGATTCACACTTCAATGACATTACAAAGCCTTGAGTTCTCAAACACACACAGCTCTCCAGCTGACGTAGACGACCACCTCTAACCTCTGGTTACCTCCCATAAATATGTCTTTGTCTCATGTTTGATGTTGTCTGTACGTTCTGTTGCATCTGTGACGGTTTTGTTTCTTTTGTGCAATATCGACCAAATAAAACATGAAGAATTTCATTATACTGCCGTTCATCTAAAAAAAAGGATGAAAATATAACTGCACTGATTTAAATGTCACCAAAATCTCTACTTATTGACTAAAAAAGGAAATATTGAAGTAGAAAACTGAAGATTTTTTTCCGTTTTGTGGATCGCTGAAATCAATAAATTCATAATGTATTAATTTGATCTTAATATTTGAATACGCTATACTATAATAGGTCAAATTCTCATGAATGCCACCAACAATAACTCTAATATTTTAAACTAATATGTTCATTTCAGTCTTGTTTGATGTTTTTCTCTTCCTTAGTTCCACTCGGTGTTCTGCACTTCTTTAAGTGTGTGGTTCACATGTAAAAGTACATTTAAAAAAAAAAATTAAAAAAAATCAAAGTTAAATACGCTTACAGGTAGAGAGTGGGTTGTCATTTCAAATAATTATCTTCCATCACAGCACTTGCAGTCAAATCGCTAATCTCTGTTAGAGCCCCGCAGCTGCATCACATTAACTTTTTCATTACAATATCTCTCCTGACATTTATTAAAACCCTTAAAACTCATGCCTGGTTATTCAAATTACATTTTTCCAAGAAAAAAAAAAAATCCTCAAACGCCTTAAAGTGGATGAGATGTAACTCCTTTGCCTTCATTCAGAACGTGCGGCTCTATGAATGTGCATATAGTCCCCGCCTCTATCCCCGCCCATCCTCCCGTTGCTCCGCCCACAGGTTGACGGGATTGGTTCCTTCAGTATGTGACGTCTGAAGCCCTGACTGTCTGACTCTGTGTTTTTAAACTATCATTGGTACCCTGCAGTTCCAAAGAGCAAATACTCAGCCATGCAGTTGACTGCTTATTGCACTCATGATATGTCTTGCAGGACATATAAAAAGAAAAAACATCACATGAACATGTTAACAAGGTTAAAAACTTCCAAAAAAAAGGGGGTCTTTAACTATCTTATCACATCTTTGCTAGCCAGATGATTTGAATCAAATGCAACATTAAACTTAAGTGTTTTTTTTAATGAATTTTCATGGGCAAAGTGAGATAAAGACAGTTTTTTTTTTTTAATAAAAGAGTTCAAACTGTTTCACTTTGTCCGAATTAAACTTTGGTACCATAAAACCTCACAAATTTAGGCGATTTAAATTGCATAACGAGTTGAAGCTAAACGCCAGAATGTCCTAAAAGCTCACCGCTGATGTTCTGCAAATCAACCGTGAATGAAATATTTGGATTTTTCTAATTAAACGCTAGAAGAAGGAAAAGCGGTGAAAACTCACCGCAGTCGGACACGTGCGATCGAAAGTCCACGATGACGGAGAATCGGCGGCAGTGGCGAGCGTAGTGGGCCAGCGCCGAGCAGAGGCAGGGCGTGCCGCACTTGCAGGTGTCCGAGCGGCACTGCAGGTGGAAGGGGGTCGGGCTGAGGTACTCGTGGCAGGCGGAGAACAGGTCCTGATTCAGCACGTCGCACATCTCCGAGGCGTAGGTCACTGAGCGAGAGGGAGGGGGAGGAGCAGGTCGGCGTTACGGCACACGGAAAACGTGCCGACGATGCTAAAATATCACATTAGACTGACTTTTATCGAGGAGTTCGTTTGTTGACAAGGTTGAGCAAAAAAAAAAAATCCAGACGCAACCATGTGCGTCTAAAAATAAATGTTTGATGTGCAATTATATCTGAAGAATGTCTGAATTCTGTGGATAACAGGAATAAATTACCTGTCTGCAAACAAGAAACCGCAAAAAAAAAAAACGAACAAATCGTCGGGTTGTGTATGATACGTTGCAGGGCTTTTACTTTGAAGTGAGGGCTTTTACTTTGAAACACCTACAGGAAGCCACGGCGTTCGGCCAACCGACGATAACGTCATCGGTCCGTCGCGTAGCATTTATCCGACCAACGCATTAACTTTGATCGCTCACTCAGGGTTGGTGCTAGATTGGATCAGCCGGAGGGACACACGCTTTTAACTCTATCCTGCCGTGATTGGTCGTTTCATTATCAGTCAACTGATCCTTTACTCTATCCTTTACTCTAATCTTAACCCTCCCGCAACCTATCAACCAATCACAGGCAGCGTGTCCCTCCCACTGATCCAATCTAGCTCCAGCCCTCAGTGAATGTCACGTTTATAGGACTGACCCCACAGTTGTGGGGTCGTACAAAATGTAGAAATACAAATTGAGACTAAACTCATCCATATTTTCAACGTGGCTCTAAAAAAGCAAAAAGAAGGGCATTTGCATATTTATTGTCGTATCGCTATTACAATTACTAAATCATAAATAACAGGCTTTTACATTTTCACCTGATATTAACACACTAAATATCTAAAATGTTTACAGTCGATGGTGTAAAATCCCCAAAACACATGAACATAAAAATACAACATTGTGAATCTTTAAGTTTTTTACTTCTAAAACAGGAAAAAAAAAAAAGAAAAGAAAAAGGAGGAAGAGGAAAAACTGACCGGCCTGCTGGTGAGTGTCACAGGGGTCGAGCTGAGGCGTGCTCAGACTGGACGAACAGGCTGACGAGACCCTCCAGGCGTTTCCGAACAGATGTGGGGTGCTTTCTATCATTCCTGACGGGGAGCTGCGGAAAAAAAACGAGAGTGCAGATTCATTACAACAACGTGGAGAGACAGAAAAAAGCTCATTTTGTTTTTTTCATTCTGGGTATTTAAAAAAAAAAAAAATTTTAATTGTTGCTGCAAACACTTTTACTTTGAAAGAATAAATGTGTGTATGCTGGCAGCTATAAAACATTTTTTTTTTTTTTTTTTAATTAAACATAACGGATGCTACTTCCTATTTCATTGTCCGAATAAAATCGTTGTTGTTTCAGTTCAGGTGGAGCTCAAATCTCAGTTTTTAATGGTAGCGTTCGCGTCCGGGGTTTTCGGGAGAGTTTAAAAATGTTAAACGCGGTCACTTTTTACCCAGCCGTCCAATCACAGCGAAGGAGGGGCGGGACCAACGCGCGTAACCACCGACCCTTGGTCGCTGATTGGTCCGCCCGTTCAGAGTGGCTGAGCGAACGTTAACACGAGCAGCGTATCCAGATTAGAAATCGCAAAGGAAAAAAACAAAGCTTTCAAAATACTCAGTCCACAGCCTGTTTTCAGCGTTTGGACGAGCTGTTCGGACTTCCACATGTTTGTGATGTCACAAACTCAAGCTCCGCCCTCAGCACAGCCCACTGTCCAACCTTTTACGTGGAAGGAAACATGGAGTGGTCGTTCTGTGCCGGAGCTAGGAAGCTCTAAGACCAGACAAAAAAACAACAAAAAAACTGTGATTGGCCTGAGCGTGCATCATTCAGAGAAGAATCAGCCAATCAGAAGAGAGGGTCACTGATATCAAAGCATCTTAAAGATACAGACACAAAAGAAGCTGTTCTGGACAGAAGCTGAAGAGGGAAGATGTAAAACTACATTGAAATGGTGCTTAAAACCACAAAAATATGTGGACATAAAGACTGCAAATAAAATTATAACACGGGGCCTTTAAGACAAATGCATTCTTTTGTTTTGGCCGCGAAAAAAAAAAAGGTGAATATTGCCGTCTTAAAGCGAGTAAAACGACCCAACAGAAGTCAGCGCGTCGCACCAAAAGACGAAGACAAAAAATACACAACAAAGGAAAATGTTGTCGTCGCTTTAACCGAGTCTTCGGGCGCAGCGAGTTCCAGTTTTTTCGAACCACTCCGGGTCTCCCGACTGTGATGTATATCCATTTACAGCTGTTAGACAACATCCGCCCTTTATGGTCGGCCGTTACGATACGGTACAGTGGAGCCCCCTATTCCGCTAACAGTAAATTCCTTGTTGAAGTGGCGTGTCCAGTTGGGCGCTCATCTGGCCCGCCTAAAAGAGCTGATCAAGAGAGCGAGGCGTTTGATGCCGAGCCGGCCGACCAGTGTTGCATTACAGAGCCAGAGTGTGTGAGAGAGAGAGAGAGCACTTCGCCATCGCCTTCCCCTTCCCTGCATCCCCCCCCCCCACCACCACCACCACTTCTTTTTTTTTTCTTTTTTTTTTTCATTGTCGGAGGCGGGGTCAGCGGGACGGGGGTCGGACATCGGCCGGCGCACACTTACAGGAAGTCATCTTGAATGTTGCCGTTGAAGGTGCCGCACAGCCCCACCGTGGCGTCCTCCCACGGCTCGCCGGCCTGCAGGTAGAGGCGGAACTCCTTCCAGCTGTACGCGAGCCGCAGGCCGAACGCCGTCCGCACCTGGAGGAACATGGACGACAGCTCCTGGATGTGGAAGACGTCTGCGGGAGAGCGGAGACGAGGACGTTTTAGGCATCGAGGTGGAGCGGTTTGAAAAGCTTTTGATGAATGTTTGAAATGTTTACGTCCAAAGTCTCAATCTAGTGCTGCGTCACTTTGGCACATTAGCGCCACCTCCTGATTAGCGTGTTAGCATACTCATACTCATGCATATGATACAAAGAGCCTGTTGATCAAAAACTTTAGTCCGCAGCAATAATAGCGGACCTTTGAAAGAGTAACGCAACACTTGTTAAAATCTTGTTTTTGCCGACCCCCGGTGGTTTAACGTCAAAGTGCACCGCTGGGTGCGCTGTGACATCACTTGTGGACACGCCCACCAGCGACGCAGCTTTTCAGCCTGGTGGTGTTGAGTTACGCTTTGAGAAGAAGTGCCGGCGTACACCTCAGTACTACATGAAAGGGTAATGACAATATACTTGATAATATCTGACAACCTTTCCTTGATTATTTTCCTCCTGATCTCGATGGTGTACTACAAAAAAGGCCCCAAAAACAATTTACTTTGGTACTTATGTATACAAAAAAATATATCATTTAATTTATATTTACGTAATGTGAACCCATGTTTGTTAACTACTTTCTTTATTCTTGATAATAGACTGTATATAAAAGCGGATGTAGTTTCCGAGTCTAAAAAAAGAAGGCTAATGCGGAAGTGCTTTTAAAGTGCAATACCACCGAGGGCCACTAGAGGTTTGCTCCAGAAAGCCTCTGACTCCCACAGACTCCCATTCAACTTCTCTCATAAAATACAAAGTCAATAAGTGTTTTTATGGGGTCTTTCGCTAAAGTCCCTCCTTCTAATTCGTTTTCTGGCGGTCCATCTGAAAAAAATCCCGTCGTTAATTATATATTAGGCCTCAAACAGCGGTTTGTTTGTCGGCGTGTCTGATTGATTGACAGGTGGTGAAACTCATAAATATTAACTTGATAAAGGCTTCTACAATTGATCATGAAAAGTTCCACTGATTAATGTTCTGCAGGACTGCAACTGATAAATCGATCAATATTTTTGGGGTTCATTTCAGTTTTTCTTCACGTCTAAACTGCATTATAGGCAGTTTGTATTGCACCTGTACGGGAAATGACCTACATAAGGAAGAACTGATTGATTGAATAACACGTTGTTTGGGAGAACTATATAAATGGAGTCAGGATGTAAAGCGCTTTGTCCGAATCTGGAACAGAACATGAGGTACCATAAGTGATTTCTATTCATCGAGGCACCAAGTAACAGATCGTTCTCACACAGTCTCGCATAAAACAAACAAAAGGCCGTCGACCCGATCGTGAAAAACACGGCTGGTGTAAAAAAAAGGGGGGTAATTCCCAGAGGGGGGAAGGCGGGGTTTTTTTTGTTGTTGTTTTTTTTGCGCGACACAATGTAATTTGTTTCGCTCAATAGCACCGAGCTGTCATTCAATCCTCGTTGAAAAAAAGAAGTCCGCGCGCGAACAATGTCGGAGAGGCGAGATAAAAAAAAAGACGAGGAGGTTCACCGTCGGAGTAGGGCAGGGAGATGCGGTACTGTCCGGCCATGAAGACCTCTCCCACGTGACTCAGTGTGATCTCCGTCCTCGGGTCCTCGTCAACGACCAGGTTGACCGATTGGATGCAGGCACCGTCTAAATTCTGCAATCGAGACGAGATGGCTCGATAAAGCGGGGCGACACAATGAGCTCGAGATGATGGGAAGAAATTGAGGGGAAACAACAAAAGAGGCATGGAAAAAAAACACACAGTTTTAGCCCCCTCACCCCCCACACCACCCCCCACACCACCCCACCCCCCGTGGCCCAGAGGGAACTGTGAGGGCTTTCGGGCATTTTTATCAGATTGTAAATCTGCAGTGGTGGAAAAAAAACAACACAAAATGCTTGAATCCTTGATAAATCTTTAAAATTAAGACTTCAACCTGATGAAAAGTCTAAAAAAAAAAAAAACCCTCTAGTGGCCTCTACAGGCTGTATTGCGTATTACACCAAACAACACACAACCGACTCGAGGACAATTACCCGTTTGAGGGTCGCTTACAACAGAAAGGACTTCACCGTAACCTGCCCATTAGGTTTTTATATCTCTCGCGTTGCTTGCGAAGCCAAATAAATGAGCGCCGATGTTACGGTGATATTTAACGACCGTCTGGTTTGAGCGGCGATTGTACGAATCATTTTTTTTTTCCTTTCGTCATGGTGAGATAAATCGAGAGACACACGCTGGGAATCTACCGAATCAACTGTCACGTCGGATGAACCTCGACTGTTTAATGACAGATCCATCTGAACGGTCGGGGGCCGGCGAAGTGGGAATGGCGTGGAAGCAGCTGGTGGAGTTTGTCGACGCCGGCCGGTTAAAGGCTACATCACCCGGGTTGTTGTGTTTTTTTGTGTGTATTTTTAAAGTAAGGAAGGCCGCGCGTCACTGACAGTAAACGATCTGCCTCTATGAATCGTCCCTTTCATGAGTGGCAGAGCCCCATAGCCGAGAGGTTTTAGCACCCACCTCCACCCACCACCTCCCCCGCCTCCTCCTCTTCCCATCGTTCAACTCCCGTTTTTGCATAACCTTCTCTCTGTCCGACCCCCCCCCCCTCCCCCCTCCCCCTCTCGCCTCCCTCTTCACTACAAAGCCGCGCACAGCTCTGTCAGTCAGGCCAGATAAGGTAATCCTGTTCACTTGGCTGTTAGAGGTCTTGGGCCTCTGGTCTGATGAGTGCGGACATCTTATATCTCCCCCACCCCCCCTCCCCCCTCCTGATTGCTGAGCAGTTCAAAGCCTGCTGGGAAACTGGAGGCTTGGAGAGAGAGAGAGAGAGAGAGAGAGAGAGAAGAGGCTCTCAAGTCTTTTAGTCGCCCTCCGTGTCCGTTATCTACCCGAGCAGTCGCGGCGTGGCTCTTGAACAAAAATAAAAATGATCCTGCGACTCAGCGGGGGGGGGGGGGGGGGGATTATTGAGCACTACAATTATGATATGATCTACACGACGGACAAATTGCACCAACCTGTAAGCCGAAACCGGCGCAAAGGGTTTGACCGCGGAGGCTTAAAGCGGGAGGAGTTTTGTGCCGTTTTCCTGGACGTTTGTTTCGAAGGCCGAGACAACTCCAACAACAACAACAACAACAACAACAACAACAAAAGGTCCCAACTGAACGAGAGGATAGTGACACAGATGAACGTTCACTCACAGGTCCACAGGGGGCGTTCTGGATGGTGACCGTGAACTTCCCCGAGTTGCGACTTTTGGCGAGGACGTACTGGCACGTCGCGGGGAAGGTGTAGATCCGCCCGTCGAAGGATTGGAAATACATGTCGCCCGTCACCGAGCACTCGCCTGTAGAAAGGGGGATATTTATTTTCATGTCATTTCCTGCACTCAGACACAAGACCGGGGAAGGAGGGTGTGGGGAGGGGGGGGGGGGGGGCTTCAACCAGTAGATCTACCGGGTAGATCGCAGACCCCTTAACTTCCGTCTTAACTTCTCGTGTAACATGAACTGTAACTGTAAGTAACTTCTAAATAAACGTTGCCAGATTTATCGAGTTAAAACCTCCAAATCTTCGATCATGAAATTTTGCTCCCAAAATAGACGTGTTTTTTTTTCCTTCCTGGTTTCCTTGCTGGTTCGCTTCCTCCCTAACCAAGAGAGCTACCCCACTTCTTGTCCTTGTTCCTTAAAAGATTCGGTCTTTCCATGATCTCTAAATAGTAAAACCTTCCTTTGGTCCTGACTAGGAGGCTCTCTCTTATCGAGGGCGCCTCCTTTTCTCTTGGCCCTGAACAGGAAGCTTCCTTTTTTTTCCTCGCACGCTCACCGGGAACTTGTTTAAATCACGACGTATTCTTCTCCTCGTGTCCTTCAGCCTTCTGTGACCTGAAAAACCTGTTTTCCTCGCCGTTTATTACGATTCTTTGCTTTGTCTCTCCTCCTTTCTTTCCAAACTAGAAAGCATCTCCTGGCACCGCACTCGCCAGCGACCTCCGCTACGATGGTTATTCCTTTCTAAATGTCTTAAAGGAGGAACCCGAAGAGTTTTAACATCCGCACGTGTCGCTGAATGTGTTCTGCTGAAACAGTCGGGAGTCAAACGTTCAACCGCCCACGGAGGGAAGGCGCACCAACCTGGGCAGCTGTAGTCGGTGCAGTTCCACACTCCACCCACGCATGTGCTGAAACAGAAAGCAGAGACGTCCACAGGTGGCTCTGGGAACATGAAAGGTCTGAGCTAATCAGCAGGATCACTGACAGGAGCTGGACGCACCGAGCCCAGGTGGTCAGATCTGAGAAGATTAAAAGGACTGCAGAAAAATATCTTCTTTTTTTTTTTCTTTTTTTTTTTAATGCATGGTAATGAAATGTAATACAAGATGGTCTCACATCGCACGTGTCCATCTAAAGGACAAAAGACGGTTTTATGGGAAAGCGAGATTGGTCTTGACGTGGAGATGCTATTTTAATTTAAAATCTTGAATCACAAAAGCCGGTCGTCGTCCTCCACACATTTTTACGGGCTAAACATTATCCGAACCAAAGCTGTTTGCACGAGAGAGGTAAACAACCAACTCACCAGTTATTGCATTCCTCCTGCAGCGTCTGTCCCGACGGGTAAAACATGCCGCGGTACTCGCAGGGACAGTCGGACGGCGTCACGCAGCCTCCGTCCTCGTAGATCAGACCTGGGGGGGGGGGACGGGTGACGCGGTCGCACGGGCGATTAGCGATTCGGATCAGAAACGTCACGATTCAGATGGAAGATGGAGGATTTTTTTTTTTTCTGAAGGATTAGAAGTCAACTCCCATCTGACAAACAGCTGCTCCTCTATTAAATGCTTGAAAAGGTGCTTAAAAAAACAAAATCAACTGCTGTTTCGTAACTGCAATATTTACTCACGCTCATCCGTCGCCGTACTCGTATCTTTTTGCTTTTATATTGACTTTATTGTTTTATGTAGCGACATCGTTTCTGCATGTAAATTATATATTTTCTATAACTGTAAACTTTTAACTTTTAGGAGGCTTCAAATAAGACCACTTTTTTTTGGCGATTTTGTAAAAATCTTGTGTTTTTATTTTTGTATTTGTGCAAAATAAATCAAATCAAACTGAGGAGTTATAGGCGGTTTGTTTCAAGGTCATAGCACAAGACAGAATTGCAGGAAGTAGAATACAGTAGATGTACAGGGGAACAGATACCACAATATAGGATCCAATCTGAAGTGTTCGCAGCAGAACAAACAAGATGGCTATTGAATGTGGGTAGGAACTCACCCTCGGGACAGTAGCATCCATCCAGGCATGCCAGCTTGCTGTCGATGCACGTTCGCTCCAGGTTGCAGGACGCCGGGCAGCAGCTGATGCATTCCCTGTACTGCAGTCCCAGAGGACACTGCTTCGCTGGTCGCAGAAATAACACGCAACATACATGTCAAAGGCGTTCAAGACACGCCGCGCGCAATTTGGAGCGGGCAAATCAGACACATCAAAAAAAAAAAAAAAAAAAAAAAAAAAGCCGGTTTGGAGGTTGTTTGAAACAATATAGTTCACGAGTTCAGTTGAATTACGTGTTATGATGTGATTACATTTTTAATTAAGTCACGTCCTCAAAATACACCAAAAATATGATCAATAAAGTGTTTTTTGTTTTGTTTTGTTTGCAAATTTCCAAACACTTGCGAAATCAGGTACCTAAAATTGTATTTATCTAAAATAATGGGATTTGGACAATTTTTTTTAAAAACAAAATAGATAAATAAATCAAATACTGAAAAATGTTGTACTCATTTTTTTGTACTTATTTTGATCCTGTTGATCATTTCTGTTCCACAATCTTCCGTAAGGTCTTCTGCAGTGGACAGTCGAATGCCCTTTAGCTTGTCTGTTCTACAACGGCAACCGTTAGTTAACGGTTCTTTACCACACGTCAAGTCCTCGGCCATACTGATAAAAAACATTATTTTAGTAGCTCATGTGATCATATACATTATTGAAAATATTTAGCATTCATTCATTTTGTGCCTTCTAGCGAGCCTCCGTTACCCTGTAAGTCAACTGTTCCGCAGTTAAATGCAGATATGATTTTAATAGGCAATATGTTTGATAGACAGATGAAGGCCAGTTTTACATTAAATGGCCTAAGATGCTCGAATTTTGTATTCTTTCGTGGTCTCTGCGTCTTTCTGCAAGTTAACCAATAATCATGAGACCAGTGTGTCTACGGGTTGTTGTTTCTTTAAAATAATACGTGTCCACGTTCCCCGGAGAACCGAACCGTGCAGCTTTTCTTTATTTTTTTTATTTTTTTTGTCCTCTGTGTGGCAACCGGGTTCAAAAAACACCTGGAAAAAACAACAACAACAACCCCGTACCACACTGAGGAATGCGCTGCCTCCAGTCGTGCAGTGGGTGGTCGGCGTGGGCGCAGGCCCGGGCGTACTCGGCGAACACCTGGCATACCACATCGCCGCTGGGACCCGACCTTCAACAGAGTAAAAAAAAAAAAAACCACAGAGAAGGACTCTTTGAGCGGAGCCAGGAGAGGCGTGGCTACGGAGCCGGGTACTGATCAGTAAATAACTGTCGATCCAGCTTCCAGACTGGGTTGCACATATCAAAAACAAAAAAAACACTTCGGCTGGAAAACGTTTGTTGCGAGTGCGGCGGCGACGTTGAATCGCCTCATAAAGTCCAATTTGATTCCGAAACACAGGAAACTGGTTTGTCCTTAGTTGTAGGAGCAGATTGCCGGGGAGGAGGGGGGGGGGGGGGGGGGGGCTAATGTTACCCAGAAGCGGAGGAGGAGGGGGTGGGGGGGGGGGGGGCACGTTCGGGATCATGGACCTGAGCCACCGAAAGACACAACTGAGTGTCTTTTCTAGTGGTGATCTGAGTGGGATCTTATTTGAGACCGGAGAGTAACAAGAAGTGCACACGGTCGTCTTCTGTGGACGGAAAGGCAAAAAAAAACACACACACAAAAAATAATTAAAAATGAAAAACCAAAAGTGTAAAACGTGCACTTTTACACTGTCGGGCTTGCCGGGAAACCCTCCAGTGGAAGGCGCCCAGGAGGCACCCTGACCAGGTACCCGAATCTGGTCAACAAAAGAAAACAACAGCAACACCCGCACCTTTGAGCTTCCCTCCTCCTAGTTCCCAGTATAAAATACTGGACGGGAGCCCGGAGAGGATGCAGCCCTCCTTATACCTGTAACGTCTCCGATTTCCTGCCTCCTGCCGAGTCGGGAGGGGGTGAGGGGGGGGGGGGGGGGGGGGGGCACATGGAGGGAAGTGAAATGCTCTCTAGTCTCTCGAAAAAAAGAAAAACAACATGAACTGATCAGGTGCACAAAATTGAATTTGAAATGATGGTGATGATTTTTTTTTTTTTTTTTTTTTTTTTTTAGCTCCACCTTCATCTAACGCCACCTTAAATAAAAATCCCACCAGACATAGGACGCTTGCCGGGAACTCTCGGCACACAATTTTTGCCAATGAATTATGACGAGATCTCTCGAAAAAGGTGGTTTCACAACCATATTTACATATTTAACCCTTCTGGGGGTTTTTTGGTTGTTTTTTTTTTTCCCGACGCGTTTTGACTTTTCATCGGGACGAAATGAAGGCGTCAGATCGTAATCAGTGGCTCTTACGTGCAGAGGTCGTTGGAGCAGCTGGCCATGTAGGACAGCGGGCTGACGAAGTCGTGGCAGCTCTGAAACGGCGGATCCAGCAGCGTGGCGCACACCTCCTCCGCTTTCTACAAGCACACAAAGAAAAGGGAAAAGTTTCTTTTCCCGCTCAAAGTCCTTTCGTTTGCCGTTGGTGTGGGTTTTTTTTTTTTGGGGGGGGGGGGGGGTCCGACGTCTTACCAGCAGGACGTGAGCTTCGACGGCGGCGCACGGCGACGGGAAGCCGGAAGTCACCGCGGGACATCGTTCCCCGTGTGGATCCGTCTCCACCCAGCTGTTCCCGAACATTTCTATCTCGTGGGTCAGCACGCCTGAGAGACGAGAGACGAGAGACGAGAGAAAAGCGTCCGTCTTTACTGCGGTCGGGCTTTTTTTCCAACTACAAACTAGCTAAATTGAAAACCCGACGTCTTCAGCCTTCCACACCTCTTATCATCCGTTTAGTTACTTTTGCATACTTTTAATTCCTCTTTCTTCTGATCGTGTCCTAATTTTTATACTCGTTTTTAGTTTTCTGGTTCTTACCTCCGTCTATTTTACCGCTCTTATTGTCATTTTAGCTTCTTTTTTTTCTATCTTCGTTTCTTTTTGTCGCTATCATCTTGCGTGCGTCGGTCTCAAACTGTCTCGTTTTCCTAAAATTTGTTTTTAATCGTGTTTTTTTAATTTGTTCTCACATTTATTTAATTTTTCTGGTCTACAACTTATTATTGGCCTGTCAATCATCTGTAAAGCTCTTTGAACTGCACCAAAATGTAGGAAAATATAGTTTGTTTGTTTGTCCGTTTGATTGATTGATTGATTGATTGATTGATTGATTGATTGATTGATTGATTGATTGGTTGATTGATTGATTGAGGCTTCACATGACAGTTGACTATTTTTCAAGGCATTCGATATGCTTTTATTTCGATATTATTCAGGCAGCGACCGGTTTCAGTTCATTTCAGTACGTATTTCTTTGCGTTAAACAATCGAATAGCTTTTTCTGTTAAACCGGTGCATTCAGGGACACGGCAAAAACCGGGAGAACCGCAACCTTTTAAATGCAAGAAACAAACGAGTGCAACTTTTTCTCGATGCATTTTCAAATTGTTCGTCTTCTTCTTTCGATTTTGTTGGAAGGTCGTCGATGAACATAAAGACAAGAAACCGGTCGGGTACACGGTTTGTTTGAGATAAAAAAAAAATTAAAAAACGATCCACGAGGGCCTCTTTGTTCCGCTCCGACGGTTCGATCGTCTCGGGCCGCAAAATCCCCGCTTGGCCGCCCCGTCACCGACGCTCTCACCGTAGCTCGTCTTCAGGTCGTCCTGGACGTCGGCGTTGAAGTTGCCGCACAGGCCGCACGTCCTGCCCACGAACTCCGGGCTGAGTTTGATGTAGACGGAGCCGCTGCGTCCCTCCCAGGCCAGCGTGAAGCCGTGCTGCTGCGTCACCAGCACGTACTGCGAGATGTGCTCCAGCTGCAGGTCGTGGATGTGGTGAGGCAGCTGCAGACTGGAGACGGAGACGGAGACGGTGAGTGTTTGAAGACGACGCCTTTTTTTTTTCTTTTTTTTCCTCCCGCGAGGACGTCAGATAAAACGTTACGAAGAGCGAGCAGGGAAAATGCCGCTGACCTTTGGCCTTTGAAGGTCACGTTGGCGGCGTGCAGCCGGACCTCGCCGTCCCACGGCAGGAAGAGACTGACGGATCGTTGGCAGGTGTAGGGGGCGGAGCTACAGTTCGGGTCATTGTGGACCTGCAAAACAGAAAGATGCAACGTAGACTTAAAACACCATTCATGAAATTCATGAAATAAATCAGCCTGAAGTGTAACATTCACCTGCCTTCGTTTCTTGACTGTAAAACTTTTTTTTTCATCTTTTTTATTCCACTAACTTAAATTCCCCCCAAAAAACCTCAACTTATAGCGAATAAATACGTATTTTTGAGTTTTTCTGAATTGATAACACTTTTCCCTGCTGCTGCGTTCAAGAACAATCTGACGTATAAGACTTCACACCAGACTGCTAAACAGCAATTTTTACAAGCGAGAGAACTCTTGGCTGTCGAAGCGTTCCTCCGATCCATCGGATTTTCTTTTAAAAACAAAAAGAGCGCTGGCACATCATTTTACCATTTTCTAACTTCTCTATAAAACTACTGACCGGAGAATAACATTTTTTTGCCTTTTTTTTTTTGCAACGTAAGTTGATGTTAATCGCTGCCTTATTAAAGATTCAGGAGGAACCAAATGACTTGAGACTGATTACTTGTTAAAGTTTCCAACGTTGTAGAAATTAAAAAACACCAATCGGTCGCTGAGCGAGCGAACTACAAGACCCGAGAAAAACCTGTGATTGGCTCGGAAAAAAGACGCCATTAATATCAACGCGCCTTGAAGCGACAGACGCAAAACTGCCTGTTCTTGGCGGAGACCAAATTTTAGATTTAAAATTTTGAGGACTTAAGACGACAAAAAAATAAATAAATAAATAAATCCTCTTATGGAAATTGATTATCACTTTTTAGTTCACTAAATGCTGTAACTTGAACTTAAAAGAAACACCTCTTTTTGGTCATTTTATGGTAGTTTTTTCAGCGTGGCGTTTTTATATTGTCTTCTTCATCAAATCCTCCTTTAATTTTTTGATGCCGATGTCAACGTTCAATCAATAATCATAAATTGTTCGGATCTGTTTTGCGCTCCCCGTTTGCTTCGGTTTTCCCACAACACAGATACACTATCTGCTGCCTTTTTCAGGGGAACAATGTCCCGGTCTGTTGCCGATGCTTTCAAGGCATAGTGGGTAAATTGCAGTATTTAATGGTAATTGACTCTAATAACCAGATAGCTTTCACTAATCTTCAGAGCAAATCTTTTCCTCGGGCTGAGACTGAACCTCAGAGAGGAGAGAGGGAGAGAGAGAGAGAGAGAGAGTGTGTGTGTGTGTGTGTGTGTTTTCGGAGCACGAGGCCCGTCGAGTCCAAAATCGCTCCTCGACTGGAAGCAGGCGTCGGACCGGAAAACTTCTGGGCTGGCTTCAAGTCGGGGGGATTTATTTCAGTCCGGACTGACCTGGACGATGATGCCGGGCTGGGCGGCGTCCTCGCAGTCCCTCAGTAGAGTGTACGCGCATCGGCCGGGGAAGAAGAAGTAGAGGCCGTCGAAGGTCTCGAAGTTGTACTGACCCCACGTCCTGCACGTCATCTCCCTCTCGAAGCCGGGATTCGGGACTGGGAACAAAAAATATGAAAAGAAATGATCATTGTAAGAATTTTCCTGCACTTCAATTCAGTCCAAAGAGCTGTTAAGTTTATTAAAAACACGCACAAAATCTTTTTTTTTTTTTTTTTTACTACTTTAAACACTTACAAAACCGCAGTTTAAATTTAATATCTGAATATTGTCCTAATAAAGTTTGGCCATTATAAATCAACTTTAACCGATCTGAACAAACTGGTGGATTTTGATGCTTTTTTTCCTCCTTCGGAGTATTTTTTAAAACGACTGCGGCGGGTTTTAAAAGGAAGAACGACAGGTGTGCAGCTTCACCTGTCTGACATCTGTGTCCGGCGGCCTGATACAAGCTGCAGTCACACGACTCCGAGCGAACGCACTGTCCTCCGTTCAGGCAGGGAAACGCACACGGCTCCCCTGGGAGTAAACAAACAAACAAAAACAAACAAACAATTACTCCGCTGCTCATCCCAGCAGGGAGGGAGGGAGTTTTTTTTTGTTGTTTTTTTGTTTTTTTTTGGTACTTATTGGGTATCGCAGAGATAAAACATTTATAGAGCAGAAATACCCAAACTAACGACCGCCGTAACGGGTGACTGATTTTGAGCATCTGCAGGTTACGTCTCCATCCGTCAGATGTCACATGTCATGCGCTCGTATGGAGGTAGAAGTGTGGGGTGGGGTTCCCTGAACGCACCACCGACCACCAAACGGTGGTTCCTCGTCCAGCGGTAACACCATCTGCTCTCTGGGCTTACAGCTTGTCTGCCCAGTCAGCCGTGTCCCTCACGAGCACAGGTACGATAAAGAGGTCTGGTGTGTGTGTGTGTGTGTGTGTGTGTGTGTGTGTGTGTGTGTGTGTGTGTGTGTGTGTGTGTGTGTGTGTGTGTGTGTGTGTGTGTGTGTGTGTGTGGTGGCGGGAGGGAGGAGTGGGGGGAGGGGGGTCCGATAAAAGCTATTTTACTTCACTCAACAGAGGGCTTCGTTTCTGTTTGAAGCGACATTAACAACATTTTTTTGTTTTTTTTGTTAATGTCAAGTAAACTCCAACTCAACGGATGACGTAGTTTCCTTTTTCAGGACAGAGGGCTCATTTACCAGATTCATATCATTTCATATATAGAAGCTGTCGGCTTGGCCTGAAGACTGGAAGCAGGAGGGAAGGCAGTCACGCTGACTTGTTGGCGTACAGACGAAACAAATCACAAAGTACATTTCGAATGCGTGCGTATTTTCCGGGCGCCAGCTGTTTTCCCCGAGTTACAGTCTTAAATTAAGCTCGGTTTATTAGCATCCATCTGACTCTCCGCAACACAGCAACTTTCCCAAAAGTACTTTGCTGAAGCAACTATGTGTAGTTTTAGAAAGTGTGCGTCGCAAAAAAGAGAAACTATCACCGAGTTCAAATAAAAAATTCTCCAACCAAATAAAGCAGATTTAAGCCAAATTTCCAAGAAATCTAAAAGAAGAATATGATAATTAACTTCTTTTTTTTCTTTTTTTTAAATCTTTTCTGTTCGTCTGGTTGAAAAATGAGGAGCCGCTGCAGAATAATTAACGTTGTTGGGTCTAATTATGCAAAAAGGTGACGCAAAATAAAAGAGCACTACGCGAACGTCAAACAGTGGAAAACAAAGTTGAACCCATGATGACGGTCACATTTCTACCTGCTTAATGTTTTAATTTGAAGAGGGAAGAGTGTTGTTATTATTATTATTATTATTATTATTATTATTATTATTATTATTATTATTATTATTATCCACATCAACTAAGTGTTAGCTGTTTGTTTTTTTCCCAATTTCTTTGTTTCTTCTGAAGTTTTATTTTGGATGCAGAAATTGAAAATGGGCATAAAAGCTGCACATTAAAAGCATATAATAGTGAATACGTCTTCGCACATTCACTGATTCATCCGTTCATCCTTCATTCAGCAAAGGTGAACCTACCTGGGATCCTCCGTGACCTCAGGGCCTCCTTCGCCTGCCTGGTCGGCAGCGAAACATTAACTGGACGCTCGTCCGGTGGAAAACCTGCGCTTCCTGGTGACGGTGAACCGGGCGACGATTGGTGGGATGGTACCAAACTGGCCGGTGATTGGTCGGACGGTGCTGAACTCGCCTGCGATTGGTTCTTCGATGTTAAGCTGTGTGATATGTGGTGTGAAGTTTTGGAGCCCGTCACGGATTGATCGGCTGATTTTGAAGTGGCTCGTGATTGGTTAGAGGATGTTGAGGTGAGCGAGGAACGGTTTGATGTCTTTGAAACCGTTGTTGATTGGATCGCTGGCGTGTGGCTGGATGGTGATTGGCTGGCTGCTTTTGTGCTTGCTGGTGATTGGCTAGACTTTACTGTACTTGATGATGATTGGTTGGCTGTAGTGGTGCTGCCTAATGATTTTCTGCCTGATGCTGTTGGCGATTGGCTGGCTAGGGTTGTACTGCCTGGTGATTGGCTGGCCGGTAGTGTCTTGACTTGTGATTGGTTGAGGAGTTCTGTCTTTGTTACAGATTGAATCGATGGTGTTGTGCTGCCTGGTGATTGGCTGGGTGGTGTTGTACTGCCTGGTGATCGGTGGGATGTTACCGTACGTGTTGCAGGTTGGCTAGATGGTGCTGTGGATGTTGGCAACTGATCGGTTTGTGTTTTGCTGCCTGGTGATTGGCTGACTGATACCGAGGTTGTTGGTGATTGGCCGGTGTGTGCCGTGTGGCTCGGTGATCTGCTGACAGGATTTGTGGTTGTTGCTGATTGGCTGGTTTGTTTTGTGCTGGCGGGTGATTGGCTGGTTGATGAGTGACTGGCTGGTACTGGGCTGAGTTCTGATTGGCTGACTGGAGCTTTTGTGGTTGGTGATTGACCAGATGCTGGTGTGCTGCCTGGTGATTGGATGGTTTGTTTTGGGTTGTCAGGTGATTGACTGGCTGGCACTGGGCTGGTTTGTGACTGGCTGGTTTGTGTTGTACTGCCTGCTGATTGGCCGGATGACATTGTTCTTGATGCCGTTTGACTAGGTGTTGCCGTGACTGCAGGTGATCGGTCAGAGCTGAGGGTCCGTGAAGCGTTCGGCGTCCTCCCTGCGCCGGAGGACTTCAGGTTGGACGTCAGGTTGGACGCATCGGCCCGGCTGATCAGCGACTGACCGGAGGCAGATGAGTTGGTTTCTAACACAGCAGCTGTTGTCTGGAGGTCCTTCAAAGAGAGAGAGATCGTATCAGCGGTGTGCAACCATTCATACGTTAAATACGTTAAATTTGATCTTTTTCATATTGGACCTTGGCACCGTTTGGCAAAGACACCAAAGAGCCAACTTCATCAAATCAAAATGAAGTCCTTGTAACGCAGTCCGATTGGTTTAATTAATTCTGTAAGATTAATTTAATATCACGCAAACCTGGAAAACAAGCTCGCCTCTCGGGTGACGGATTAATAAAGATTGGATTAAAATGTAAGACTTTTTACAATTCAATGTTTTGTTGGGGGCTAAAAATTCCTCCCAGAATTACGCCGGCTGTTGCCAAACCGGAGATCCGACTGGCGGCGACGGGGCCGAGGGCGGAAAAAAGAAGAGGCTTCCAGAGAAAAGAACCTGTCATCCGGCCTTCGTTAATGGCGCCCCTGAGACTCCCATCCAGGTCGACAAACCCCTGAACACCACCACCACCCCCTCGTGTGCCTTTTTCCCTTTATGATTATTGTTCGAGATACCCAACAAGGGGTCGACAAGGTCCAACTTCACCAACGTAGAGTCGTCGAAATCAGAAGCTCTCCGCTTCATATGTGGCACGAGAATGTTTAAGATATTGATGAACTGAATATTTACCATTAAAAAAATAAATCATTCGGAAACCGTAAGTCCGACCTCGTTTACGAAATTTTTTGGGCCTCCCTGGATAACCCGAGATCTCAAACCCAGGCTTTCATCTCAAAGAGCCGGAAACAAAGCAGATGGCGAGGGCGAGCGCCAGGCGCGACCGTGAATTATTAATCGTCGATGAGTACGTGAGATGTGGGTCAAAACATCAAACGGGGCCGCGAGACGACCCGGGATTGTCGACGAAGCACCGATTCCAGCGTTCGCGAAAGCCAAAACCCGGCGCTATCCGAGATGCGACGCCGAGATACGGGCGGGGCGGGGCGTCTCCGTTTTATACCCGTGACCCGCGACCCCGCGCTACTAATTGCTTTGTTGGGTTCACGAGGGTCCTATAGTTCGGAGCGGATTCTCACGCCGCCCTCGATGCCAAAGGGAAGCGGGACAAAAAGAAGCGACCGCATTCGGGCTGATGGCAGCTCTGATAGAGGACGAGCGAGACAACAGAGCGGCCACTGTATATCCCTGCTGGGACTCCCTCACTTGTCTTCTTTTTCCGAAGGAACAAATGCCACTGCGGAGCAACTTTTCTTCGACGGGATGAAGTGGTGGTGGTGTGTGTGTGTGTGTGTGTGTGTGTGTGGGGGGGGGGGGGGCAATGTACATTTTCAAAATTTGCTCTCGATCTCAGCCCGACCTCAAGGGAAGTGTCTAAGTTTTTTTATGCTGAGAGACGTATAGAAAACCATATTTAGACCCGCTCGGACTCAACCGGTGACATTTAGAAAAAAAAAAAGCTTTTCCTACAAAATTACAAAAAATGTCGAATAATAATCACTTTATATTATATATATATATATATATATATATATATATAAATAAAAAAAAATTAAATAACAGCTGCCACTTTTTAAACTCCAAACAGTTCTGAAAACATGTTGAGAATGTGCTCTTTATATATATATATATATATATATATATATATATATATATATATATATATATATATATATAATGCTTGTGTATATATTTACATTTTCATATATATCAGGATATAGTTGGCTTTTTTTTTTTTTTTTAAGTTTACATTGGAAATATCAATACAATTTTAATTGGGAAACACTTGGGTATAATATTATAGGAATAAAAGCCCTTCAGGTGATGTGCTTGCCGCCCCGAAGCAGCTTCCATCAGCATCAATGATCAATGCGGCGGCCTACCTGCCCTCCCTGGGAAGCGGTGTCCCATTTCTGCTGCTTTATCCTGCTGCTCCCGCTGCTGGGACAGAGAGAACAAGGAGATGTTTGTTCTCGCTGGGGCGTCCCCTCCTCCTCCTCCACCACCACCACCACCACCACCACCACCACACACACACACACACACACACACACACATATACACACATATACACACACACACACACACAGACACCACAAAACCCACCAACAAACCAGGAGCCCACCACCAAACAACCCGCCAAAAAACAACAACAACAACAAAATAAACTGCCTGCTCCTCTGGGGCTGCAACTGGTGATCCATTTTTTTTTTCTTCTAAATATCCAATTAAAAATAGTGATTAATGCCACCTTGACATTTCCATAGAACTAAAGCAGATATATTCCATAGTGAAAATGTATATTTTGTCTGACCAATAGTAAAAAAAAAAAAATAAATAAATAAAATAAAAAATCATCAGTTATTCACATTTTAAAAGCAATAAGTACAGTTTTGATTTGCAGCCGAATGATGATCAAACGATCATTTCAGCCGCAGCTTGGCCTATAACTTTGGTTATTGTTCGTAATATAACTCGTAATTGTAATTCAATTATTCGAAATTTGCATGAATAAAAATGACAATTGTGACAAATTTGCCAGTATTAAGAAAACAGGCTATAATGTAGATAACATCAAATAATAAAAAAACAATGAAACCAATGCGGTGCTATTTAGATGTAAACAAAAATAACTCACTTATTAAATTCATCCCAGTTAGAAACGTTGACTCTCTCAACACTCCAGGAAAGATGCGCTGAATTCAAGGAAAATAAATACACAGAATTAATCAATTAAAATTGAGAAAGTCGATGTGACTCCAATATATGGAGACGAACAAAAAACAAACAAGTCAGATGAAGACACTGAGCTGCCACATCAACGCATGTATTTGTGCATTTGTGGATCAATATGTGATCATTTGGTTCTGTATTTTCCACTTTCAACTCATAAAAATCACACTTCATCCTCGTGCGGCTTCAGCAGCAGCAGCAGCTGGAGAGGCGACTCACCTTGATAAATTAGGATAAAATACAAAGGTAATAAGTGAAGAAGCCTTTTCCAGCTCCGTCTTAAATAGGGATCCATTCGTGTTTCGCGGATCCGCAGTCAGTCGGGTTTGGACAGCATCACCTGGTGAAAACCCTCCGGCTGGACTCCCGCTGCTCCCCGAGCTGCTCCATCCGGCTCATCCCCCGAGCGGCCCTCCGCGCGCCTCAAGAACCGATGCACCTGCTCATTAGCATAAAATATGCACAGGTGGGCCGCGCCGACGGGAGGGGCGGGGCCGAGCCCGGATGGCGGGGAGGGGGGGGGGGGGGGGGGGGGGGCTGACCTGCTGGCAGAAAACAAAATAGCCACCATCTGACTTTTTTTTTTTTTTTTAAAGACTCTCACTGGAAGAAGAGCTGGAGATCAAATTCAGATTAGAACATGAAATAAACACACCGTAGTCCTAATTAAATAGTATTTGGCTTAAATAAACTATTTTAATCTAATTCAAACATAACTGAGAGCTCTGTTTACAACAAGGGAACTTGAACCTGAGCGTGAGCAATTGGAACAGCACCCCCTGGTGGTCCACAGCCGGAAGAGCATCGCAGCAGCGAGAGGGAGGGAATGGAAATTATCATGGAAAATGAAAAAGTATGATAAGCTATGACATAAGAACTCAATGTAAACACAGTAATATTGATTAATATCATAAAAAACAAGGAATTTGTATTATTAATATTATGATTTTTACTCCTCGACAATTATCTGCAGCTTTAGTTAGTCAGCCTTATTTCCAAAATGGATTTTCTGCATACGGCAACATATAAAAGCTGATAGAATATCATATATTATTAAAAATGATAAATGAACCTACTAATGAGTATATACAATCAATTAGTCAATTAACAAAATATTCATTTAATTTTTCAAGCAAAAATAAAGCTTCTTTTCCTTTCATTTAAAAACTATTTTTTTCTAATTTATTGTAAATAATTGGGTAAACCAAACAGCATTTTGTTTGTTGTTGTTTTTTTTTATTGTAGTTTTAATATTTTTATGCAAGGTTCTGAATATTTCCTCCACCACTATTGAGGACCAGATTCTAGCCGTGTACACATTTAAGTTTTAATCATCTAAATGATGGGTCACTACTGTGGTTTTTGTACTGTAAACTAACACTTCTATACTTTTACTTGAGGTTTTACATACTTTTAAAAGGACTTTTCCTCATCATGAAGTATTTTTACATTGCTCTAATACTTTGATATTTATTTCTTCCACCAGTGAAATTAGAAATTTTTTTTTATGAAAGAGCATTAAAACTTGACTATATGAGCAACAGAGGAACCATTTTGGCACCTAAACGGGAAAAACTCCAAAGAATGAATGTCGTATTTAAAGCTGTACGTGCTTTGTCTTGCTCTCGTTGTGCGTTTGCATCAATCTGCTTGACATTAGTAAAAAAAAAACAAATAAAAAAAAAACATGAACGTACTTAAAGAACGGGAAAAACATTAAAAAGATTTGGATTGGGGACTTTCTCTCTGCTGCCACCTGCAGGCCAAAACGTGAACACGCAGTAGGCTGGAGATTTCTTTCATGATTAGACATCGTTAATTACACACATTTCTGCATTGTAATACTTTTTATTTATTAATTTATTTTAAATACTTTCTAAGGGATGTGTTCATTGATGATTTCAAACATTTAAGCCTTAGAAGAGGAGCCTTTTACATTATGGTCGTCTTTTGGGGGGTTTTGTTACGTTGCTTCTCTGGTTGCCGATCGAGACCGTGACTGCCTGATCTGAACCTGAAACACACCCGATAGGAAACACAAACCCCAGGAGTGAGATGTCAAATATTGTGGAGGGTGACCTCGGTGTCACGGGACCCGTAATTTGCATGTGAAAGTCTGTTTTTTTTCTCGACAGAGGAAACGCTTCCTGCCTGTCTGTCTGCCGTCTAACTATAAAAAAAAAGATAAATATTTTTTTTTTTTTTTTTTTTTTTTTTTAAATGGGCCTTTGACTGACTGAAGCCCTCAGAGACCCCGAGCAGGCTTTTGTGCGGCCCGGCCATGTAGGTGTCTGCTTTCATAAATGGAAACGGGACCTGGGAGGGGAGGGGGAGAGGAAAGGGGGGAGGGAGGGGACAGAAAGGAGGGGAAGGTTGTTTTGTTTTTGAAGAGGCGACGTGAAAAAGTGGCCGTGATTTCCGTGAGATTAAAATCTTTTAATCTCACACACTTGCAGCTCCGTGGTCCATATTTACAGTCGTGAAAGGTGAAGCATCCTTCACACGAGGATTTCAGCTTCATCTCACGCACACACACACACACACACACACACACACACACACACACACACACACACACACACACACCATACAGGAGAGCTGGCGCCTGCATTGTGCCCCTGGAGACCGCTCATTTAAAAAGGTTTCCATGAGATGAGCGATTGTTTTCTGCATGAAATTAAGATGTCATCCCGCCCTCCAAAAACGTCCCGACTCCTAGAAAGAGGTTCGGAGTTTTAAGGAGACAAAACCGTGGCTGGATTTGACCTCCGACCTCCGACCTCTACCGTACACAACCAACCTTCATTATTTCCCTCCCCAAAAGGCACCCAGCAAACCAGCCGGCATTCAAAGAGGAGAGATTGAAGCGATTACTGCTGGCTCAAATGTTTGGAATCAGAAGTGAACACGAGCCAATAAACTAATCTAACGTCCCCTAAAAACTGAGATTTGTTTTATTACAAAACAGAAAAAATGACAAGCAGATTCTCAGAGGTGAATATTTTGCTCGATTTTTTTTCTTAGTTTTCTATGATGGTAAACAGAAAAAAATAAAACAAGATAAGAATATTTAAATTTAACTGAACTTTATGAAAATAATCCTGAAACTTTATCCCTATTTTTTTTTACATTTTATGAGCGAGAGAAAAAAAAAAAAAAAACATGACTTCCATATATTCCTGCTTTATCGTCCAAAAATAATCACTAAATCCCTTAAAAAGGAAGCAGCTGTCAGACGCACCGAATATTTTAGTTTTTGGTGGTAATCTTAGTTCTGTAGAACCGAAGTTATATGTGGGGGGGTCAACCTGTGGCTGTCGGTGCCCCTGCAGGTCCTCAGACGTTCCCTGGGCAGTTTCCTGCTTTATGGGGAAAAAAAGCAGGTAACAAAAAAAGAAAACAGGATGTGACAAAAATGCAAAAACAAAACAAAAAAAAGACAAAAAAACGTCACTCAGAGCAGTAATTCAAATATGTAAAAAAAATAATAATAATAATAAATTCCCCGCAAAAGACGGATCTATGAAAGACATTATTTACATTGTTTTCATTCCTGTATAATCACCTGAATTTAAAGAAGCATTATGTTTTTAATTACCTCAGAATGAACTCTTTATATCCACACAGGCAGCGGGTCCTTCTTCATGTTGCACCGCCATGTTTCTTACGGCAGCCCAGAAGGGACAAAACAAAACAAAACAAAACAACCACCCTGGATCTAAACGGGGACCTTCTCGTTTTTTCCTTGTTCAGGTGGCTGCAGTTCCTCCCCCTCGCCTCTAGATGGCACTAAATCCCAAAGCACACTGCATCCTTCGACACCCACCTGCTTAACGTGACAGCGTTTAGCGCCAAGCGTTGTGTCGTCTCACACAGCTGCTGACGTTACAGTCGACCGGGCCGAGCAGGAAACTGCCGACTCGTGTGTTAGCGCCACTGAGCAATAAACATAAACTGAAGCTAAGCTAAGCACTGAAGAAATAAAAGATTTTGACCTGATGTTGGAAAGATGTCGTGAATGTGGTAAAAGTAATTAAAAAAATGTTTTAGTTGTAAAGGCACCAACACCATTTAGACATAGAGTTGCTTTTTTAAGTTAAAACTAAACACGAGGAATAAAAGTTTCAGCAAAATCTCAACAACCCTTCAGTTCACTAATAACTCTTTGCTTGTGTGTGTAATCTCTATAATTCTATGAATGCAGTTGGTATTTTAGATTTATGGGGTTTTATGATTTTCTGTGAGGCAGATCTGAGATCTAAGATTCAAAATGATATGAAACTAAAGGACTTTTGCACTTTTTTTCAGCATAGTTCATTCTTGATAGTTTAAATAAAAGAATTCTGGATGATTTGGCTGTTTAATATTATCATCTAAAACTATTTCAGTTGTTTTTTTTTTAACAGAAGCACCACAAACTGCGTCCTTCAAAGTGACCACAGTTCCTTCTGCAAGAGAATAAAACATAAAACTGAACATCACGACTTTCATATGAAGGTAGGATTTATTGCAGGAATGTTGTATTAGACGGTTTTAGCCTTTTTAGCTCGGTGTACCTAATAAACTGAGAACTTTAGTGTCGTCTCTAATACGTCCGAACGACCCGAAATTTGAAGCGAACAGGAAATCAACACGCTGAACACCAAATGTTCCGGTTCACATCTTTAACTAACAACCGTCCCGTCACAGACTGTAATCTATACAAACTGTACAAAGTAGATAGACAACAAAACAAACAAAACAGAAAAAAATCAGGTGCAAAGAAAGAAGAGTTCACGAACGTTCGCGTCGACTCCAACGACTAAAACATTTTTTTTTTTTTTTAAAAGGCAACAAATAAAGTGAACATTCAAAGATCACCGAGCAAACACTTCATCTGCTCTTAGTCGTGGTGCGTTTGAGTGCACAGAGAATTGGTGAAAAAAATAAATAAAGAAGCTGTCAGTTAATCTGCAAAAGAAACCGAAAGCAGAGTTTGATTTAAATAAGAACTTGATTATCCGGAGACTTTTTTTTTTTTTTTTTTTTTTTAACTGCTAAAAAGCAAGAAAAGTGAGAAAAAAAACCCAGAATTTGTCGTCTTTAAGATTCTCAAATTTATGCCCTAAAATACACAAACATCCGTCATCTCTCGTGACTCGTTTTTTTGTTTGTTTTTTTTCCCATTTAAGAAGTCGAAAGGCGAGTTCTCCTTCGGAAACGAAAGACGGCGGATCACGAGTCGCGAAAGAAAAGAAGAAAAAAAAAAAGGTTTTCGCTATCTACGCATCAGGTAATCAAAAAACAAAAACAAAAAAAAGTATAATTATATACAGAAAGTGTTGTTCATAGAGGATGAACGTGGAAAGATATGAAGCGTTCGACAGAAGGTGAACGTGAAGAGCGTCGTGCGTAACCTCTGACCCCCGAAGGAGGCGGGGGAAAACACGGGCGAGCGGGAACGTCTTCTGACTGGTTTGTTTTTTTGTTTTTTTGTTTTTTTTAAATCGTCAAACGAACACGGGGACGCTACCAGCTGTCGGATATGATTCATGAATATTCTAAATAATGTTAGTCCACCGCTTTTTACAGATTGAAGATGGTGAAATACCTCCTGGGGGGAAAGAGGGGAAAGGGGGGGGGGGACAAGCATGTTCGGAGGGTTAACACGCCTTCTTCAGTGTTGTTCAGAGTGTGTGTGTGTGTGTGTGTGTGTGTGTGTGTGTGTGTGTGTGTGTGTGTGTGTGTGTGTGTGTGTGTGTGTGTGTGTGTGAACTCTGTGTGAGAGTCCCGCACACTGCTACCCCCCCCCCCTCTTCCCCCCCGCCGTGCTGCGTTATCTGGGCCGGTGGTTGGCCAGCAGGAAGTCCTTGTCTTTGCAGGTGAGGCAGAGCTTGAGGTTCCTGAGCGAGCCGCCGGCCGAGTAGAACGCCCAGATGCCCATCAGGAGCAGGATGACGTAGGTGGGCACCAGGCTGCCGACGTACTCGGGGTGCTGGAAGGTCTGCGGAAAGGAAGGAAGGAAGGAAGGAAGGAAGGAAGGAAGGAAGGAAGGAAGGAAGGAAGGAAGGAAGGAAGGAAGGAAAAAAAAAATGTTGGGGTCAGCAGAGTTCCTGATTTGGCTCCTGCTTCTTTTTTTTCTTTTTTTCCTCGCGTCGGTCGATTAGTTCGACGAAGGTGAAAAAGGTGTCGTTTTCCTTACGGGGTCTTGTTTGGTCCAATTTTGATAGAAAACAGAAACTGGAGTTACCGCCTCGTGGTGGTCGTCTGCCTTCACTAACCGGTCAGGTTGTAGTTTACGACCTCGTCTGTCCAGATCTACGTATTTATTTGTAGTCATGAAGCATCGAGTTTGTTTTTTTGGGGCCGGCGAGCCTCTTTGCTGGTTCGGAGGAGGAGGTGACCATATTTGGGCGAGCTCACTCGATCTGATTGGAAACCCCGACGATACTACGTCCCGCCCACCGATAGCTGTAACCTGACTGAATCACAGACCTGTCAATCACAGACACGGCCCCCAAAAACAGGTCTTTTTGAAGCTTATTTTCGAATAAATGACGGATTATTTTCAGTTGGACCTCCAGAAAACTAATAAGAAGCGATTTTAGCTAAAATCACAGAGATAACTCAAGTAGAAACTTGTATTGACGGAGAATTTTATAGTTGAATTGGAGTCTATGGAGCTGGAGGCTTTTTGGAGCCGACCTCTAGTGGCCCTCGGTGGTATTGCAGCTTAAGAGACTTCGCTGTCAATTTTTTCAGACCCGGAAGCTACGAACACTTTTTACATACAGTCTTTGGTTTAGACACATAAACAAAGACGTATTTTCCGGCCTTTACGGGAATTTTAAAATCCACCCCCCTGTAGCCCCCCTCCCCCCTCCCACTCACCAGGCAGGACACCACGAGGTGACTGATGACGACGGCGGCCACCGCCCACCACCGCTGCTTCTCGCAGGCGTCGAAGAAGACGACGCCCCAGAACATGTGCAGCAGGATGATGGCCATCGTCATGAAGGCTGGAAGGAAGGCGGCAAAAAAAAACAACAACAAAAAGTTACAATCCATGAACATATAAATTTGATCAAAGACAAGTCTTTCCACGTTCACATTTTTGCCGTAATTGGTCGGTCATTTCCTGCATTTCCCAGAATTCCTTTCGACAAACCACACACACACACACACACACACACACACACACACACACACACACACACACACACACACACACACACAAGAGGAACATTTCACATGAAGTGATTGCAGTGACGGATTGACACATTTAAAAAAAAAAATTAAAAAAGGCGAACCGGACGCCAAAACGCATCACAACAACTTTGAAATACAAGACGGGCAAATTTGGGGGAAAGTCGGTACCTGAGGACAGGAAGTAGTGCTGAGAGTCTCCGTGGATCCCCACGGTCCCCGGTCCCACCGAGTCGGCCAGGATGTTCACCACGGAGAAGGCGCCGCTCATGAAGCCGAAGCCGAGGCCCGACACTGAAACGCAGACGACAAGACCGGAACGAAATGAGTCCGGAGATCATTCACAGGGATGTTTGTGTTTACGACATTAGCTCGTCACAATACAAAATTTCAACCAATCGGCAACAAGAAAAACGCAGCGCAGAAATTATTATAAAAAAATTGTTTTTTAAAAAGACACATTCGGGGTGATCTGGGAACGGAAAACACACTTTTCGACTCCGAGCCGCCTCGTTCAATATCTCGGTTCCAACTTTATGAAGGAAGATTTAAGGGATCGTTATCACAACGTGTGTGTGTGTGTGTGTGTGTGTGTGTGTGTGTGTGTGTGTGTGTGTGTGTGTGTGTGTGTGTGTGTGTGTGTCTTATGATGAATGAGTTTCTACAGTACAGCTCCAAAAAAAAAAGATGTATCTCGATATTTCAGGAGGGCATTTTCTGCGATCACGACACTCTTGATATGACAAAATACAGAAAAATATTTCATTGTTAACTTCAAGAATATATGATTGCAACAAAATAAGTGTTTAATATGTTTGCCCTCAGATATCAAGTAAAAACGAGCATATTACTTTTTAACTTCTGTCACCGTGGAGCTTAAGTTGAACACATCATTTTGCCAGCAAGTCAAAATATTGCCATCATCACAATAGGAAACTTTTTTATATATTACTGCCGACTCCACGCTTTTAGTGACGCAACTGCATCTTATTTTTTTAGCTCCTCCGTGTCTGCTTAATATTTTTTAATCTTTCATTGTCCAGACGACACATTTTTATTTTTTTCCCTTTAAAAACGTCTCTAATCTTAACGCACAGACTGTTTAGTACAAACTGAGGAAAAAAAAAAAGGGAATTTAATGTGTTATGTTAGTGACAAGGACGCTTTAAAAAAAAACAAAAAAACAACCAACAACATCCATTATTTTCAATCAGAACTTTAAAATAAAAAATCTCAACTTTCGATGTCAGAAAAATTGTCAAGAAATAATTGGTAATCGATCGATCTGTCGCCTGATATGATACCGGGTGAAACAATGAATGTGTAACTGTACCGTAGGCCAGCTGCCGTATGGAGATGGGCATGGTTTCCTCCTGGCTGAGAGTGAGGAGGCCTTCATTGGCTTTCCTGCAGGGAGAAAACACACACACACACACACACACACACACACACACACACACACACACACACACACACACACACACACACACACACACACACGTCAGAGAAACTGGGACAAACAGCTCGAGTACGTAAAAACACGCCGGGAAACAACAAAGCGGGGGGGGGGGGGTTGATGATGATGTCATCATTGAAATTGAAGTTTCAAACTCAGAAGACGACACAAAAACGCCACCTGACCTTTCTGTCTTACTACAGCGGGGGTGATACGCCGAATTCATTTGATCAATTCACAGTTTTTTAGTTTTTACACGATGTAAAAAAAAAAAAAAAGCCTAAATGTCGAAATCTAGATTCGTACTACCAAACAATAATAATTTTTTTTTTTTTTTAAATCTGTTTCCTTTGGAGACGGTTGCAGATTGGTCGCTTTGCCACTTGAATAACTATTCAGAAAAAACACAACGGATCGTTTTGTGTCGTTCTGCTTTGAAAGCGTAAATAAAAATTTTTTTTAAAAACCCGTCAAACTTAGTCAGCGACTTACTTGAGCAGCTTGTAGTAGGCGAAGCGGAAGGTCTCCTGCAGAAGGACGGACAGCACCACGCCGAAGATGAGCAGACCTTTCTGCTGCGCCACGCTCTCCTTGTTACTGATCTGGACCGAGATGAACCAAACCAGGGACGACAGCAGCAGCGACACCAGCCAGAAAAACGCCCTGAAAGAGAGGATTTAAAACACACACACACAAAAACAAATGAAACAAAAGCTCAGGAGGAGGCAGGTGGAGCATTCATGTATTTATAAGCAACTTATGGCATTTATTAGTGTTATTTTTTTATTATTATTATTATTATTATTCCGATGTGCCCTAAAATCTGCACCGACTTCATTCATTTCTTTTTTTGTTGTTTATATGTTAAGTTGATTTGGTATAGCAGCGTTTGCAGAGTTAATTTTTACAAAGTGCTTCACCAGAATACAACTTGTATAACAGTATATATATAGATAGATAGATAGATAGATAGATAGATAGATAGATAGATAGATAGATAGATAGATAGATAGATAGATATAACTTAAATAATATAAGTGAAAAATAATAACAATCATACAGGACCAACAAAACTTCTTAAAAACTCCCTAACGACAAGTCTCAAAAAGGCAAAATCCCGCTTTTCATTAAGTCTATTCACTTTTAGAAAAATAAAAAAAACAAAATCTCTGGCCTGAATTTGACAAACGTGTTCATTTGAATCCTACAAAAGTAAAAGTACATAAAGTATGAAAGTCTTGGTTTGGTTCCTCTTATCATTATTTATCCCATCGTTAGATTATTAATTGTGAAACCGTTTGTTATTTTAAACCATGGTGTTAAATCCTCATCTAAACAGCTGTTGGTGCTGTCAGAGAAACGCAGACGAGTTTAACGTATAAAATTGCGTGAAATGGAAACGCACCAATAAAGTACTTCAAATCTGGATATGACTGTGTGTGTGTGTGTGTGTGTGTGTGTGTGTGTGTGTGTGTGTGTGTGTGTGTGTGTGTGTGTGTGTGTGTGTATCCAGGTGTTGGTTTATACACGAGAGGCTGAACGGTCACATATTGTTGTTGTTGTTGTTGTTTTTTCAGTATAAACAGATTATTATAGTTTACAGCTGAATGTCCGAAAATGGAACCTCACGGTAGCCGCTCGAGCTAGCTGACGTAGCGGTTAGCTTTGCTCGTGAACTAGCTCCGGTAAACACCGGGGTTGGGGGGGGGGGGGGTTTCCGTCGGTGTCCCCCCTCCCGCTGTGATACATTCAAGTGCCCACGACGAGTTAAAAGTTGTATTCTCACCCTGCTATGAGGAAAATGACCCTCAACGGCTCCCGGGCGATGGTGAACAGGAACAGCGCGACGGCCGGGCCGAAGGCGATGAAGGTGCAGCCGAAAAACACCGAAGCCGTCATTTTGGCTGTCCGGGCCTCGGAGGGTGGAGGAGGAGGGGTGGTGGGGGGGGAAGGGTGGAGGAGGGGAAGGTTAAAGACAAATCAGAGACCTAAAGCTACTCGTCTAGTTCCGTAAAAACAGCGATTTACACGCGTTTATCTTTGAACTTGTAACTAATCGTTAGCCGGTGATGCGCCGCCGCCGCCAGTGTGTCACAGGGCTGTCGTGACGTCACCGCACCCCCCTCACATGACCGACAACCGCCCACGCCCATCAAAACAAAAAAAATTTAAAAAAAACTTTATTGAAAGGAAGTAACCAAATAAACAGACACAGAAACATATGTAGAATATATATATATACAAACATTTAAAAAAAAACAACATATGCCTTAAAAGTATTCTAAATGTTATACTTTTTAAAAAAATATATTTTAAATGCTTTTTAAATTCACATTAGTCCCAAGTTTATCTAGTTTACTGAGCCGAGGAGGTTATGTTTTTGGGACAGTTTGTTTGTCCGTCAGCAGGATTACGGTAAAACTGCAGACACAATTTTACTGAAAAACTTGGTCGGAAGCAATGTCTATCTATAAAAGTGTTCGTAGCTTCCGGGTTTGAATAGCGAGGCAAATGCAGAAGTACCTTGGGCTGCAATACCACCGAGGGCCACTAGAGGTCGGCTCCAAAAAAGGTTAGGTTAGGTTAGGTAGTTACTTTATTTATCCCCGAGGGGAAATTATTTTCCCTCCGGCTCCATCGACTCCCATTCAACTTCCCTCATGAAATTCGTTAAAATGAAATGAAAGTCAATAAAATTTCTCCACGACTTGTTTCGGTGTTGTTAGCTATTATTCGTTTTCTGGCGGTCCATCTGAAAATAATCAGAATAACAGGCACACACCGATAAAGACAAAGGCAGAGCCAGCGGTAACTCCTTTTTGCCCACTGGAGTTTTACAGTAGCCTCGATTGGCCAGTACGCCACCGTGGAGCATTTGTTTTCATCATTACTTTTAGCAGTCATGAAACAAGTGGATTATTTTTCTCGATGACCTCATGTGGGGTTGCAGGATTATCTATTCCAGTATTTGTTCACATTATTGCTATTAAAAACGTTGCAAATTTTTTTATTCCTTTTATCACTTATACAGATTATACAAATGTGGACTCACAACAGACAGAAATGAAACTGATCAACACTCAGGCCTCTGTCTCGAACATCTTCTTCCTGCCGTCCATCCCGGATTTGTCCTCGACGTTCTTCCTCCAGTCGCCGGTCTGCTTCTCCTGAGAGAAACGCAAAGAAAAGAAAAGCAGATTCAAGATCAGCAAAGTTCAAACTCACATCTACGTTGAGTTTTAAGGAATTTTCTGTCTGTTTTTTTGTTTTTTTTCCATCTTAAAGCATCCCTGTTGTGTTTTTAGGAGGACATCATTGCGCTCTAAAGTGTCCTTCACCGTCCGATGTAAGAATCCGAAAGCGCCCACCTCGTCCTTCGCCTCCTTCTTGACCTGCTTCAGGTTGGCCCTCAGGTCCAAGGACACTTTGTGTTTGGAGCCCAGCAGGGCGGCCAGCATGGCGTCGGCCGACATCCGCACCTTCCTCAGGACCGGCTTCTTAAACTTCCCCTTCAGGTCCTGAACCATCACCTTCAGGTCATCGATCTGACGGGGAAGACGGACGTGAGAGTGTTTCTATCTAAAAACCAGCGATTTAAATGGCATCAGATGATTGGCTTCGTTAAGCTGCTGGCTGTTGACTTCGTCGGAGTCTCTGAGCGCCGAGCTGCATTGAGACACACAGAAGCTCTTGAATAAGACGAAAATACCTCTTTGTTGGATTTTTTCACATTCATTTCCATGTCGTATCGCTCCTCGTCCACAAAATCGATCTGCTTGTGAAGTTGCCGGCAGAGTTCCTTGGATGTTTGTGGACAGAAACGAAAGAACGATGAGATTCAAAAAACTGTTCACAAAAGAGTGAAAAAAAATAAATAAATAAATCATGAATCTAATCGTTCGGCTCACTGTTTTTTTTTTTTTTTTTTAAATCATTTTGTGTTTGAATATGAAACAAATCGGAAAAATTAATTCCTGTTACAAAGCCACAGGAATCCCAGACAGCTGTCCTCCAAACTTCTGGACTTTTAGTTGCATCCATTGATATTTTTTGAGGGATTTCTTTAGTTTTCCTCTGCCTTAGTCAATCAAATTTAAAGGAAAAAAATTTGCCTCGAACAAAAGGGGACTCATTCAGGTTTAATAAAATAGTGGCGAACTTTGTATGTCTTTTGATTCTGGTTATTTAGCATAATTTGGGTTTTAGGTGTTTTACTTCACTGTATGAAAACAACATTGATGAGAGTGGTGAGACAAAACAAAGAGTTAAGGTTTCGTAAAAATCTAAATAGTGAGCTGAAAGATGCTAAAATGCTCCTTAAATCTGCAGGGAACTTTAGGAGGTGATGATAATTAGGGCCCAGATGGTGCGAAAGCCCTATTGTTGTTCAAGGAATTATTATTCGCGTCTCTTCCGGTGAAAAATTTCGTATTTTAGTGGAGTCGTGAGTGGGCGTGGCCAAATGGCTTGCTAGCGCCCCCTTAACAGATGCCCCGGTGGCTACATTTACCGACATGCATGAAATTTGGTGGATGTGTTTCACACCGAAATGTACAAAAAAGTTCCAATGCACAATTATGTCAACTCAACAGGAAGTCCACCATTTTGAATTTAGTCGCCATTGTTGGCGATTCACACATGTTGTATTTTAAAGAACTCCTTCTACAGATTTTGTTGAACCGACTTGAAATGTATTCTGTGCACTCTTAACATGTTTGAAAATAAAAGTTATCAAAATAATTAATTTTCGTCGATCGGTGTGCCCGTGGCGTGGCTGCCAATTTTTTTTTTTTTATTATTTTGCAATAGTATAATTTTGTTTTTAATGTCATGACATGATCTTTGGCTCACTGCAACCTATAAACATCCACAAATATTCATTCAAGTGCGACCAAAATTGCCGCAGACATTCTTTGGATAGTAGATATACATGTTTTCAAGGGGGTCTGCAGTGATATTAAATACCTTCCTGTAATGTGTAGTGTATGCAAAACTTTTTCAATTTCTCCAAACGTTTCAACTTAACTAAAAGTTGAATCACCATCAACAGGCCAAAGTGGAATCTGAACCATTAATATCAACCTTGGTGAAGTAGAATCTTTTACCTGTTGAGTTAACCAGACCGTCGGTTGAGTCGCTGAAAAGCTGAGTGAACTCAGTGAAACGGTTTCTCCTGCCGCGACTCATTCTAGAGCGCTGAAGATAGTCTAGTGGTCTACAACGCAGCATCAGAGCTGGAAATGACCTGACCCGAAGGGTAAGCCAAATGGTTTCGGTTTTGCTTTGTAAATGCAGTCATACCAATACCAAACCAAAGGTCAACAACAATCCAAAACAAAATGTGAGATTGTTTTGTTTTTCTAAAGTCTCGAATGCTAAAAAGAATGCTAATCATGTGTTTGTTAAAAAAAAAGTAATAAAAAGTAAAAGTAAAAATGTCAAACGGAAATTCATTCAAATAAACCATAGAAGTCTCCACAGTTGAAAGTAAAAAAAAAATTAAAAAAATCTGCTGAGTCAGGAGGCGTATACCTGGAGCTCCTGCATGCAGAACCGGGTAGAGAAGGTGGGGCACTGATCCTCCATGTACTTCATCTTCTGCTCCTCGGCCTCCCGCGCCTCCTCCTCCAGCATCGCCTGGCCGATCTGCAGCAGCAAGCTCTGCGAGGAAGACGAGTTCAGACCGACGATGATGAGCAGCTGATGAGCTGCTGACGTTTCATCAGTGTGAACTTGCTCTGACTCTCAGCTCTTTTAAATCAATTATCTGTTTGCATTTTATAAAGTAACATTTTAATCATTTATTCATGTTTTGCATGAACTTTTAAGCAGTTTTATTTCACTTATTTTTTTTGTCTTTTATTTCATTTGAGTTTTTTTTGTTTTGTTTTTTTTTTTATTAGAAGATTAAAAGATTGTTGCAGAATGTTTGATGGAGGATGATACATTTTCATCAGAGAAGTGATCTGTTAGAAGGATTTTTCAGTGTTTAATGTGTGTGTGGTGTTCCTTGATTTCCAGTTCATGAGGATAGTTTTCTCTGCGATAGTTGGGACCATAGGGAGTAATCAACTGTTTGTTTTCTTCAGTTTGATTGTTGATAGGTCGCCTCGTAAACAGTTTCATCAGTTTTCTGTTAAATCTCTTCTGAATATGTCTTTTCACGCCGTGTTGTGTTACTTTTCTTAAATCCTTTGATGTTTTATGGAAAGCGCTTTGTACTATTGCATTGAAAAGGTGCTAAACAAATCAAATTTTCTTATGTACAAAAATTCACAACAAAAGGTGTGAGCGTCTCATTTATATCAAACCAACACCACTTAATTTTTAAGTTTTCCTGTAAAACACAAGTCGACATCTTACTCTACCTTGAGATGATTTTTTCGGCTCAGCGACATCTTTTTCCTTTAAAAGAAAAAACAAACGAGGATGTCTGAGTTTTCTTTTTTAAATATAGAAAAAAATGTTTACTCGGTCAAGTCGGGACTTACTGTGCCATCCTGCATCCAGCTGAGAAGAGAGATGAATGGAAATACCACAGCTTTCTCGTCTCTTTATAGATGTGTGTGTGTGTGTGTGTGTGTGTGTGTGTGTGTGTGTGTGTGTGTGTGTGTGTGTGTGTGTGTGTGTGTGTGTGTGTGTGTGTGTGTGTGTGTGTGTGTGTGTGTGTGTGTGCGCGCGCACCGGTTGTCCTGAGAAGCTGTTGGTTAAAATGCAGACAGACAGACAGCAGCAGCTGAACCCCGAAAACAAACACTTCAGGAATTTTTCTTCTGGAAGCATCTTTGGGAAAAAAAAAAAGTAGAGACTACAACAAGAAGTCCAAACAGTTTTAGTTCTTTTTTTTTTAGTGTGAAGGAAAATCTAAAATATAGTTAAAGCATACAGCTGGCAATATTCTGTGTTTTTGTCACTGTCAGCAAATCCCATAAAAAAGAAGAAAAAAAAAAAGAAAGAAGAAAATATATAACAATGTGTGCATCCGGAGGTAAAAACAAAAAAAAAATCCAAAACGCCATTGTTGCCCAAAGTCTATTTGTTACAGTATTAAAAAAAAACACTTGTTTCGGTCTTTTTATGGGATTTGTTAGAGTCTGAGTCATCCGAGTAAACCCTTAAGATGGAAAAATCTAACTGTGCTCTGATATTAATGCTAAAGAGAAAAGATACAAGACTGAAGTCCATCCAATCAATAAGCAAAAAAAAAAATTCTAAACCATAATTCTGCCATTAGGAGACCAAATCTGACATTTAGAAAAATAATTGTCTGCAATATTTCCGGAGAGATGAAACCAGCTGACAATGGACCCTCTCTTATTAAGTCAATTAAAGCCCAGTTTGCAGTGCAGAGGGCTTTTTTTTTTTCTGCTGTCCTTGGCTTCCTTTGAGTCAGCTCAGCTGTAGTCTGCAGCTGACTGATCCTTTCATCTGTCTCGTGTTTGTTCCTTTTCTGCTTCCACACACAGCGAAGGGAGGTTAATTTATAGTAAAACAAAAAGGATAATATATCGTTGGATAAGTGACTCGCGTAGACGAGAAAAGTATTTGATCTCAGCTGTAACGCATGGAACAACTCGTGTTTAATGAAAAGAAAGATCACAACGTGATTTGACCACTTTTCTCAAATGTGAATATTAAATTTAAAGAAGCCAGATTGAGCACAGAATATTATATATTACAATGACGAAAATGTATTTGGTGGTTTACATGATTTAAAATAAAGGTAAGATAAACTCTCACAAGCAATAAAAAAATGATTGTTTATAAACTAAAAACATCGTTTTGATTAAATTTTTCATATTTGATTGGTCAATAGATTAAAAAAAATACAATAGAGACTAAAAATAAAACAGAAAGAAACGTAAATTAACAACAAGCTGTAAGTTCAGCCACTCAGAGCAAAAAAAATGGAGGTGGATTCAATTTTGTTTGCCGTGTCTAAAGCGTCAAACATCACATTTAAAAAAACAAAAAACAAAAAACGTTTTTTTTTTTCTTCAGGATATGCAGACATGAATAGTTTTATGAGTTTTTCTGACACACAAAAAAAAAGAACTAAAATTCTATTCGTAAAGCATCTTTCAAATCAAATTTCCTATCTGAAACTCAGATGTTGCTTAAAAAGACACACACACACACACACACAAAAGAAATGCCACAGCGATATGCCTTCAAAATAAATGAGGGTGGGGTGGGTGAACCACAAAAAGCCTACAAGCAGCTGTCACATCTAAACTGGGAGGATTTATTGCTCCTTCTAGTTCCCATCATATTCAGCTGCTCAGGCACCCGGGGAGGGAGGAGACGATATGCTGTCACACACCCACACCCACACCCACACACACACACACACACACACACACACACACACACACACACACACACACACACACACACACACACACACACACACACTAGTTTACTCTTAAGGCATCTCTGACACATCTCTCCTGCCAGGTATATCTAAACAAATATTTGAACTTGCACTGGCAGGTTTTATTGGAGCGTCAAGGATTAATAATAACTGGTATTTTTAAAAACATGAAAATATTTTTCAATGGAAATGCACCACCCAAATTAATGTTGCGCTTACTGTATGTGGTACTTCATCTTTACTTTGTGGCCCCTTATTTGCTGTGTTGGTTTCACTCGTTTTACTTGGGTCCATAAAAATTGATCTGAATAGGATTAGCTTCTGTTTGTGCTCAGCTTGGTTCGGTTTTGCTGTGTTTGTTTTTGCCGCCCCGTTCTCTGTTGATTTACTTTTTAGCATCCCGGATGCAAAGATTTGGGGCTGAAGTATAAATAGAGCACCTGTATGACTCTTTGTTGAGGATTCGATTGTTAGCTGAAAGTATTGATGAAAGCATTGACCGCCTGCAGTTTTTAAGTATTGGAGAAAATTACAAATTAAATTTGAACTCAGACAGGCACATTTTTTGAGAACGAGGCAAAATGGATGACTTCAGTCTCAACCGTCAGACCAAACTTTGTGACTTTGTGCGTCAGAAACACATTACTGTGTCAGGCTCCCATTGTTTTTGTATTTATTTTCCATGTTTATAAACTTTTCACAATGACATTGTAATATTGTTTAGGGAGTCTAGTTTGTATTCATTCTCAGATTAAAATTAATTTTAAAAATAAAATTAAAAAAATTAACTTCCAAACTCAACTTCTACTCAGTAAAAAAATATATATATATATATTTCCACTGAAACTGAGAAAACGAAATTTTCGGATGAGAATCGTGATATGATCAAAAGATCCAGAACAATTTCACATTCAGACCGTGGTACACAATGAGCTCATAGGGGGAGCCAAATTCATTAAAAAAAAATTAAAAACTTTCCTATTGTAACAATTTAAAAACAATCTCCACGGAAAAACTGACGCTGTTTCATTGTAAAGCTTTTATTTTTGCTTTTCTAAAGTGACCGGAAGTTGCATGTTTTCTCCGGCAAATACCGCTTTTATTGTGAACTCACTGACCGGAAGTGATGCAGTCTCATCAGGACGAGCTTGACAGTGGTGTGAAGATGGCGGCGTACAGTCGCGCTCAGCTGCTGCTGCTGTTGTCGTCCGTTTGTCTCTGCGGCTTCGGCTCCGTCCTCGGCCTGAAGGGTGTCAGCGGTCCGGCCGAGCCGCCCAACCCGCCCGTCCTCCGCGCCGCCGAGCCGCCCGCCAAGGATGCACCTGCTGCCCCCGCCGCCGCCGCCGCCGCCGCCGCCGGGGCCTCCCAGCCTCGAAGGGCGACCGGTTGGAAGCTGTCGGAGGAAGAGGCCTGCCGGGAGGACCTGACTCGCTTCTGCCCCAAACACACCTGGACCAACAACCTGGCGGTGCTGGAGTGCCTGCAGGACCGCAGGGAGGTAAGCGGCCGGCAGGGTTCACACCGGTCCGGGGAGGGTGTGGGTGGGTGGGTGGGTGGGGTGGGTGGGGGTCTCTGCTGGGTGTGTCGCCCCGGCGGTCCGGAGCCACACCGGCCGTCAGCGTGGTGCTGATGCAGAGGTGAACATCTGGTCCAGAGGTGAACATCTGGTCCAGAGGTGAAGAGCATCGCTCACCTCCATCAGCACCGAGCAGCCACTCGGAACACGTCTTCGTGTCTGGTTCCTCTCCTGAGTTCATCCCGGTGTCACTTTGGAAAACTCAAAAAAAAAATAATTAACAAAAAATATTATAAACTGATCTGACTTGTACCGTAAAAAAAATAAAAAAAAAAAAAAAGACCCAAAAAGGTGTAAAATAAATAAAAAAGTTATCCTTTTTGTCAATTTTAACCAACATTTAAATCCGTTTTCTTCCACTTATACAGGTCCAGGCAGGGACAGATCAAGAGACAGTGGGGTCCCAAGTGAGCCCCCCCCCCCCCCCCTCTATAGGACAACCAGACCGGATCATATCTCTTTAAAACCAAAAAAAAATGTTATACACCTCACACAGAGGCTGTAATCCCTTCATGGCGTTCATTTATTTATTATATCATTATAAAATGTTTATTTATCAGCTGGGAAGTTGTGTGTGTTGGCAGGCCTGAAATAAACGGGGTCTTTTTTTTGTTTGTTTAAAAGGTTTTTAAGCTGCATTAAAAACTTTTTTTTTTTTTTTTTTAAAGTATAGAATATAATACTAGATTGGACATTATTTAGTAAGTAAAAAAAACAAATCCAGGTGTCTTTTGTGTGATTCAAAAGGGTTTGACATTGAAAAATGAAACTTCCTGACGTGTCAGAGGAGGCAAAACTCAGTTACAAACAGAAGATTGAAATTTTACAACAACAGAGTCCCGCTCGAAACCGCTTTTACACTTGTTTTTATTTCAGCGAGCTGCTGAATTAGATTTCTCCGAGTGTTACGCTCCCCGGTGAAGCGTTCGGTTGGAGAAAACGCTGAATAATTTAGAGTCGAAATAGATTTCTAACGGAGAGAAAAAAAATGAATCAGAAAACCGCTTCTGAGTCGTGACGTTCGTCTTTGTTTTACCAGAAACTACATTTTTGAGGCTGTTGTGTCACCTTTGGGAACTTTGTTAAAAACTAAATGATATATATATATTTTTTTAACATGAATGAATCTGAATTGCAGGTTAAGAATAGTTCTGTACTTTGTGTGTCGGTGTTTTTTTTCCCCTCCGTCTTCACAGTATCACTCAGTGAAAAAGTTTGATTTTCTTTTTACCACCTCGGCACATTACGACTCGGTGAAGTAATTATTAACCTGTGGGTTTTTTTTTTTGTTTTTTTTTAAGTGCAGTCGTTCAGCTGTCAGGTGACTCGCAGCTTGCAGTTCAAACCTTCATATTCAGACCTGCTCTTGTTGGTGTTTTTTCTTCGTGTCTCGGCGATTAACAAAAACAACAAACACAAATATCTTTCATTTTCGCCGTCTGTTTCCAGATTTGACGCCCACGCGCAGATTCATTTTCTCTCTTATTTTTATCCTCTTTATTTTGTATTACTGGTGTAAATCACGTGGGCTTCTGGGAACCTGTGCTCATCAGTAATCTGTAATTCAACCACAGAGGGAACAAATGATTCGTATGTTTATTCGATGCTGTGCAGTCCATTTTTGAGGGGGTTCACAAACTGAGAAAAATTCTATTCGATTAAAAACAAAAACTAGATTTAAGTTGCTGAAATGAAATCAGTCAAATTCAGACTTCAAGAGTTAAAGTATGAAGTACAGTAAAAGTGAAAAAAAACCTAATTTGGACGAGTCCTGCAATCAATCCCATAAAGGCTACAGTCAAAAGATTTCTTAAAGTTGTTTATTTCAATCACGTCACGTCGGAGGAATGCAGCACAAATTCACCTGCAACACAACATCACCATAAACTGTGCTTTTTTATAACAGTTATAAACGTTGCTGATTGGAGGATTCAACGCTGTGTACCTAATAAACTGGCACCGGGGGCAGAAGTGCATTTAGATTTATTTTTTTTTACATGTTGGTCACAAAGTAATCAGAAATTGTAGAACGGAAATGCTGAATTAGTTTAAGGTCATTTAGAAACGGTGTCTCTGTGACATCTTTTGTAAAGGGTGTCATTACGCACTATAATTTAGTTTTAAGCAGGTGTGAGTGTTTATTACGACATTTATCAAGAGCTGTCGCTTCTCTCGTGAAGCGCCTGTAAGCGGAGGCCGCTGGATGAACAGATAATGAATGATAACAAGAGTCAAACACAGCGTTAATAACAGAAAATGTCTCGGGAGAAGTTACAATTCCTGACAAATACTTATATTGAAGTTGTGGCAGCGTGCAACGACATTACAGTCGTTAACCGCATGTTTGTATGCTTAATGACAAATGAAGAGTTTTATGAATGAAAACAGGCTGAAAAGGTGCACACGTTCGTAAAACAAAACAATAAATTATAAAAATGTTTTAAACAACATTTCGACTTCATCCTTCATTCTCCACCGTGCTGACGTCACACACACACACACACACACACACACACACACACACACACACACACACACACACACACACACACACACACACACACACACACACACACACACACACACACACACACACACACACACACACACACACACACCTGCCTCCTCCACCGGCCCTGAGCGATGCCCTCTTTACTGAGATAATTACACCGCCTCGACTCTATAACAGCTGCGGCCTCCTGAAGAGGTAAATGGCTCTTATAAATCTGCCTCCTCTCCAGAGAGAAACACACACACACACACACACACACACACACACACACACACACACACACACACACACACACACACACACACACACACACACACACACACGCACACACACACTGTGCAGTAGCAGTGTCAGCCGAGCAGCGCGTGGTTTCCGTACAGCGCTGGAGAATTTATTTGTGGTGGTCTTAAGCCCATTAAACAAAATCCGACAACTGAGGGACGTCTCGAGAAACGGTAACCGCGGTTACGAACCGACCGCGAGACGGGAAGTCACTTCGGCCTCGGCACCGACGCGCCACACCAGATATCTCCGTCTCTCTCTCTCTCTCTCTGTCTCTGTCTCTGTCTCTCTGTCTCTCCAGCTGCGGTCACTGAGTCGGTCTGACACTAAGTGACTGTGGTGGATGTGCACGCAGCCGGCGGACAGTCTGTTCTCCGCCGGTTGCAGTTGTGTTAATACGATGATGACATTTCGTTATTGTTTTTTTTCCCCCCCGGTTGACTGTGATTGGTTGGCTCCGGCGGCGAGGGGTTGATTATTTACCTCCGCGGGGACGACGGGCCGCCGCCGAGGTTCTTCTGCCTACACGCGAGCGCAACGATGTTGTCTTAAGCTTTGACTCCACTTATAGAAGACTTTGAGTCGACAAATTAAATCAGAAAAGTAAAGAAAGGAAAGAAGAAAGCGACGATACCATCACAGCGAACGACTCGTTACAGCAACGACGTCACCCGTTGCTAGTTCGAAACGGTTCGGAGCAGGAAGTGACCATATTTGGGCAAGCTGTGGGAGTGTGTGTGTGTGTGTGTGTGTGTGTGTGGGGGGGGGGGGGGGGGTCTGACTCGAGCTGATTAGAAACCCGGCTACGTCCCGCCCGCCGTAAACTGACTTCACCACAGGCCTGTCAATCAAACAGACACGCCCCCAAAAACACAGCTTTTTAAAGCTTTTATTTCTAATGAATGAGGGATTATTTTCAGATGGACCTCCAGAAAACTAATAAGAAGGAGCGACTTTAGCGAACAACACCGAGATAACTAGCGGGAAAAATGTGTTGACTTAAAATTTTACGAGACTAGTTAAATAGGAGTCTATAGAGCCGAAAGCTTTTTGGAAGCTAACCTCTGGTGGCACTCGGTGGTACTGCAGCTCAAGGCACTTCCACACCGGACTCGTTTTTCCGACTCGTAAGCTACGTCTACCCCATGCACTACACCCGCCCACCTACAGGGGAAACCCGACTGCACCACAGGCCTGTCAATCAAACAGAACATACCACTTTTCGAGGCCCTAATATCTAATTAATGACGGGATTATTTTCAGATGGACCGCAAGAAACCTAAATGATCTCCTGAAAGATGGTTAAAAATGTCGTGGTACTACAGAGCGACGCCTTTCACATTTACACATTTGAAACAAACAAATTTAAAAATGTACCTTTGGTCTAGAGTGTAACGCATTAGACCTGCATTAGAAATACAGTCACTGTATTTTCCATCTTGACCAGATTAGACTAATTGAATATTTTTTGTGTGTAAACTGTTTAAGGGCACGATTTTGACTTTAAAACTGATGGATTTTTTTTGTACGAAAAATCGCGAGCACCTCACACAGCAGCTCTATTGTCGGCGTGTAAATGTGTGCGTGAATGGAAAGCAAGAATACTAAAGACTGCTTACGGTGCCAATATAAAATGCAAGAGCTTCAGTTAAACTTGTACTAGCCCGGCCTTTCCTTCGTCTCGCTCTGCCCAAAGTTTAAGACCTCTAAAACTCAATAATTAACCCATTTTCATCTTGTTGGTTTGAACAGCGCACTAGAGCAATAATAATAATTTAAAAAAAAAAATGGTTTCAGGATAACTTCTATATACTTCCACTTCAGCGTCTCTGCACAGTTTATGAAAACAGCTTATTTTTTTTATTTTTTATTTTTTTATTCAGGCACCAGAATCTGTCAGTCTCACTGTGTTGGCCGCCAAGAAATGGTTACGCCATGGAAACATGAACGAAACAAACTAGATTCAATATGTTAACTGATGAGAAGTTGTCTATGTGTTTAGAGATGTTTTGAATTCACCTTTATCCCTGTCTGTCTGTCTGTCTGTCTGTCTGCCTGTCTGTCTGCCTGTCCTTCTGCAGGAAAGTGAGATCGCTCCTGACTGCAACCACGTGAGTATTTTCCACCGAACACACACAAACAAACATCTTTATGAGGTTCTTTGTGAGAGTTTTCAAATGTTGGCTTGTAGGTTGAAGGTCAGATCAGGTCGGAGGAAGAAAGAGAAGAAGTTTATTTTCTGTCATGAATAGGTGTGTGTCGTCGCTGTGACTGCAAATTTAGGCTAACATTTTCCTGGCGAGGAGTCTCAGCTCAGGGAGTGACTTAGGAAACTTTTTTGAGCAACTCTGAGCAAGGAAGGAGAAGAAACTTGAATCTTAGAGGTCGACCACGTTGGTAGGTGTGACGCAGCCTTTGAAAAGACGCGATTGGCTGATTAACTCGTACTTCCGCAATTTTCTCCTCCGCTTATGAAATACTTCAGCCTCTGAAAAGTCTTCTAGTTTTCCACCTTAGAAGCTCTCGTAAGGGTTCAAACGTTTTCTGAATAACTTTTATCTTTACTCTTAACTTTAAAGGGAAAATCGTTGAAAACGTCACGATTCTACGAATTTCCTTTGATTCTCGGAGTAAATCTCAGCACGAGTAGTATTTTTAGTAGTTTTATTTTAAAACTTATTTTAAGTTTTAAAATAATACAACTTTATTTGAAAGTTTATCATTAAATTCATATCCGACATTCGGCTTGCGTACATCCACAGCCGACGACCTTCCGCGACCTCCGCCGCCCGCTAAAACGCCCACTCGGTGGGTTTCTCCTCGTTTTACGGTTCGAGGCTCCTGAAGCTCGATTAAAAACCTTCTCCATTTCGGGGCCGCTGACAGCAGACGGGTGTACGAAACGCCACGAGGCTAATGGACCACTTGGACGGTCTTTATTGCAGCACCGGCTGCAATTAACGTGTCACACACACACACACACACACACACACACACACACACACACACTCTTGTTTTGTCTTATTTTCTGGGCGGTCGGACTGTCAGCAGCTGTTATTTGTGGCTGCTGCAGCTGCAGCCGCGCTGACAGCAAAACAATAAACTCACAAATAAAAAATTAAAAAGACAAAGCGAGAAGAGAATCTAGAGATGGGAGACTAGTTGTTTTTGTGTTTTTTTTTTACATAATTACAGAAAGTCAAGATGACTGCTATTGTTTTAAGGATGCTGTGAGACCAGCTCATTTTGAAAGGGGCATTTTCCAGCCGCTTAACGTTGCACTTCCATACGATTGGTGTCTACATCTGTTTACAAGTTGCTTGGTAACCGAACTAAGGTCCGTATCGTACAAATGCAGCTCTCCAAATTATTAGCAAATTTCTAAACACCACTTTTTTTTTTGTTTAATTTGAAGATTGTAAGTACTACTCTTGTTTTGCTATCAATAAAAAGCATCTTCCAACTCGCCCTTCTGTTTGTTTTTTTTAAAGGTCAGTTATTTACTACCATTAATTAACCGATGAAAGGTTTTTATAGGAAATAAATAAAGATGATTTTATATGACTACGTTTGACGGTACAAGTATCTTCTTCTTTTTCCCCCTCCCTTTCTCTCTATCAGCTTCTGTGGAACTACAAATTCAACCTGACCACAGATCCGAAGTTCGAGTCCGTGGCCACGGAGGTCTGCAAGAGCACCATCGCCGAGGTCGGCCCGCACAGAAGCTCTCGTTTTTTTTTGTTTTTTTTTTTTAAGTAACTCAATCCGTCCTTTTGCTCTCCTCTGAAACCCGTCGCGTGTTCCCCCCCACACCTGCAGATAAAGGAGTGCAACGAGGAGGAGCGGGGGAGGGGCTACCTGGTGTCCTGCTTGGTGGATCACCGCGGCAACATCAGCGAGTACCAGTGCAACCAGTACATCACCAAGATGACCAGCATCGTCTTCAGCGACTACCGGCTGATCTGCGGCTTCATGGACAAATGCAAAGAGGACATCAACAACCTGCACTGCGGCAGCATCAACGTGGGACACAAGGTGAGACGCGTGTCGCCGTGAGTGTTGCTCGTTACGGGAAGTCAAATGCTGCGATCAAAAGTAAGTCGAATTTTAAATCACAATAAATCAAGCGAGGTCCACTTTTTTTTTTTGCCTTTGGAGATGTTTTTTTTGGGGGGGGATAAATTCTGTTTCCAAAGTGAAAAATTGACAAAATAGGGGTTGAAAAGACCCAAAAAAAAAAAAATGAAACAAATGTTTTATTTTAACAATCTAAGTGGACGGTTTAAAGTGACCAAATCCACTTTTTGCTAGTTTATCGATGGATAATCTGAACTTCAAAGTGAGGCGCAATGGTTCAAAGGGGTCGTACCTAATCTCTCTAATTAATCATGGGTTTGATAAACCAAATCAAGTATATGAATAAATCAATTAATAAATAAGCCAATCAGAGGGTCATCTTCCGTTCCCCTTCACAAGCCGGGTGTGTTTACGCCTTTGGCTTATTGCTGACGACAGCAGGAAAGAACTACTGTAATCTGCTTGTTTGTAGATCGATCAGATTGATAGACCAGATTAATCTTTTTATTTTGAATCTTCTAGTCCTTCTAATCTAATCCTGTGTGTGTAACAAGGAGAGTGTGTTCACCCGCTTATGCAGATGCAGATTTCCGTCTTAATACTACGACCTTAAAATAACAGTAAAATCCTGCACCACCGGTTTAAGAGCAGGTTTTTTTTGTGAATCGATCTGCTGCCTCAAGATAGCAATGCACCGACAATGCTCTCGAACACTATTAAGATCAACACGTTTAAAAGAAAAAGTGGGCGCTGGACGGGTAAATTACAACCGCGTCAGACTGAAACTAGCAAAGACACTTGTAACACTTCTGATGGGTTTTTGAGGAGACCCTGACGCCCCGCGGTCGCCACATGTCTTCGCAGGACGTCCACTCGCAGGGTGAAGTGATTTCCTGTCTGGAGAAGGCGCTGGTGAGGGAGGCGGAGCAGCAGGACCGCGGGCGTTCGATCAAAGACGAATGTCAGAAAGCGATCCTGCGGGTGGCCGAGCTGTCGTCGGACGACTTCCACCTCGACCGGCACCTTTACTTCTCCTGCCGGGACGACCGCGAGAGATTCTGCCAGAACGTAAGACGACTCTGCTGGTGTCTGATTTCACACTTTGTCATACCAAATGTTGAGGATGGGACGGCTGGATAGCGAGCTAATGTAGTCGCAATGGAGTGAAAACAAAAAACCTCAACTTGACTGAACCTACTGGAAACTAGAATTACCGCCTGGCGGTTGTGGGCCTCCACTAACCTCTCAAGTTGTAGAGTACATGCATGTTTGTGCCACACATTTGTAGAGATTTCCTCAAGGTGTAGTGGTAAAACGGATGTGACCTTGACCTTTGACCTTTGACCACCAAAATCGTATCAATTCGTCCTTCGGTTAAATTGAAAGTTTGTGACAAATTTTAAGAAGTTCCCTCAAGACGTTCCTGAAACATCGCGGTCACGAGCATTGGGACAGGCAGGGTCGCGGTGACCTTGAACTTTGACCTTTGGCCACTAAACTCGAATCAGTTCATCTTCGAGGACCAAGTGAACAATTGTGTCACATTGGAAGAAATTCAATCCAGGCGTTCCTGAGACATCATGTTCACATTAATGTGTAGACTTGAGGTATAAGAGACTTTGACCTTTGACCTTTTCTACTGAAACAAAACAACAAAGAGGATAAAAGAACCAACTTCAGAGACAAACACGACAAACTGCAGGCCTGTAAACTCACATCGCCGTGTCTCTTGTCTTTGATTCCTCGTCTCCACAGACTCAGGCGGGAGAAGGGAAAGTCTACAAGTGTCTGTTCAATCACAAGTTCGAAGAGGCCATGTCAGAAAAGGTAAACAACCGCCGAAACCCTCTTCGGAGGATTTCTTATCGATCGACGGACTCGTAATGAACTCCGCTGAGTCTTTTCTTCTTCTCCTCCTTCACCTCTAAAGTGCCGAGACGCCCTGACCACCCGTCAGAAGCTGATCTCTCAGGACTACAGAGTCAGTTACTCTCTGGCTAAAGCCTGCAAGCTGGATCTGAGGAAGCAGCGCTGCAGCCTGGACACCAACCTGCCGCGAGCCCGCGAGGCGCGACTGTCCTACCTGCTGCTCTGCCTGGAGGCCGCCGTGCACCGCGGTGAGTTCAGGAACCTGATGGCACAGGAATGTTTCAATGATTGATTGATTGATGGATGGATGGATGGATGGATGGATGGATGGATGGATGGATGGATGGATGGATGGATGGATGGCTGGTTGGTTGGTTGGTTGGTTGGTTGGTTGGTTGGATGGATGGATGGATGGCTGGTTGGTTGGTTGGTTGGTTGGATGGATGGATGGATGGTTGGTCAGTCGGTCGGATGGTTGGTTGGTTGGATGATGGATGGATGGATGGATGGATGGATTGGATGGATGGATGGATGGATGGATGGATGGATGGATGGATGGATGGATGGATGGTTGGTCAGTCGGTCGGATGGTTGGTTGGTTGGGATGGATGGATGGATGGATGGATGGATGGATGGATGGATGGATGGATGGATGGATGGATGGTTGGTTGGTTGGTTGATGGATGGATGGATGGTTGGTCAGTCGGTCGGATGGTTGGTTGGTTGGTTGGTTGGATGATGGATGGATGGATGGATGGATGGATGGATGGATATTATTATAATTATTATTATTATTATTGTTACTATTATTGTTATTCACCTGGTGGATACCTACTTGGACATTATGCTAATGACGCTACATGTCTGCTTGATGTGTAAAAACGTGTTTGCGAGCACATTAAGCCAAAATCTCGCTTCTAAAATCCAACTGACTTTGAGTCAAAGAATCTATTTCATTTTTTAAATTTTTTTTTTTTTATTATTCTACCTCCTCTGAGTCGTCAAGGTCTTTTAACTGCGTGAGTAATAACCGAAGCGTGCGCCGTGCAGGTCGTCCGGTCAGCGGCGAGTGTCAGGGGGAGATGCTGGACTACCGGCGGATGCTGATGGAGGATTTCTCTCTGAGTCCGGAGATCGTGCTTCACTGCCGGACGGAGATCGAGGCTCACTGCTCCGGTCTGCACCGCAAAGGCCGCACGCTGCACTGCCTGATGAGAATCGGCCGCGGCGACCGCAGCACCGCCGTCGACGGCGTCTGCCAGAACGCCGTAAGACTTAATGTTAAAGATGATATCAAAAAATTAAAAAAAAACACAGGTGGGAGGGAGGACTGTGGCTGGAGGGGCACTTTTATTTTTAGTTTTATTAGACAGACGTGTTAAACAGCTCCGAAAATGATTAAAATTAAATTGGTTTCTGCTTAATTTGAACTTGAGAAACAGTCAATGCCGTTCTCAGTTTTAGTCCTAGAAGTCTTTTTTTATTTATTTTTTTCGGTTTACAACAGCTCGTGTGTCGAGTCGTGCGTTTCACCTAAAGTAACATTTTTCATTCAGTTTTTACAGCTTTCATTTTTGCAGCAAAAACTGAAAGTTCAGTTTTTAATTAAAGTGTTGAATTGAGCTTTTTGTGTAGATTTCCACCGAATTTCTGGCTTCAACAGCTTTTTTTTCTGCACGTTTCCATGGTAATTAAACAATAAAGTATTTAGCCTGCGGACGCAGAGACCAAACTGGATCTGCTGCTTTCTTGCTCAATAAATATATATTTTATTTCATTTTAACAAGAAAATTATAATGTTTTTGTCGTACAAACAGACAGTGTAGAATATAAACTATAATTTCATGAGTTATTATGTAAAATCAGACGGTATGTTAAGAACAGGCTGGATGAGACGGCATGTAAAATATAGAAGTATAAATAAAAATCAAGCTTCTTTAACATCTCACGTCTTTCGAAATGTCGTTTTTCGCTGCAGCTCCAGACTCTGATCCAGTCGGCCGACCCGGGAGCCGACTACCGCATCGACCGGGCGCTCAACGAGGCCTGCGAGTCCGTCATCCAGACCGCCTGCAAGCACATCCGCAACGGAGATCCGATGTGAGACACACACACGCACGCACGCACGCACGCACGCACACACACACACACACACACACACACACACACACACACACACACACACACACACACACACACACACACACACAAGCAGTGTGCCATGTAATTACAACTACCTCCTGCATACAATTAAAATTCTAAAACGATAAAACGATTTTAACCTTCGCTACCATTAGTAATCAATTAATGCTGTCCTCAGCAGATACTGGTTCATCATCTTATATATGTGTGTGTGTGTGTGTGTATGTAGGATCCTGTCATGCCTGATGGAGCACCTGTACACGGAGAAGATGGTGGAGGACTGTGAGCACCGGCTGTTGGAGCTGCAGTATTTTATCTCCAGAGACTGGAAGTGAGTCCCGCTCCCCGAAGCCCGACAGGAATAGAAACCGAGCTAGATTTTGTTCAGCCTCACAAATTATTTTTTTCCCCCTTTGTTCTTTATATTATAGCTGCTTTAAAAAAATAACTTTAGTAAATGTAGTTGCAATATTAAAAAAAAACAACTTCTGAAACATTAGCTTGAGTCTTCACCAACACAGTGAGATTGCTCAGTTTGGAATTTGTCTGCTCAGCAATTTTTTATTTTAAAGGCAAGGAATTGAAGGCAATTACATTTTCCTCCCGTTACTGCAGAGTTGGATTATTAAAAAAAAAAAGTTACAAAATCGAGCCGAAGTTAAAGGTGCTAATCGCCCGGCTCTGGATTCGATTTTTTTTTTCAACGACCATACTAGGATATCAGAGCCATGTAAAGATAATTATTTCAGTCATGAGATTAACCTCCAGATGAAGCAAAGAAAATATAAATTTGTTTCGATTTTTATGTCAGGATTGGGACTTTTTTTTAAAAATTATTTTAGCCATGACATAAACCTTTCCTTCAGAAAACACAAATTTCAAGGGACAGAACTTCTCCAGCAAACTCTTGTCATGATGACGTCTGGGAGGTTGGAGGCAGGTGATTTGACGGCGAAGCGACAGGTGGAGCGCTACAACGGAAAAAAGTCAAATTAAGCTTTTGAAAAGTAACGACAGCAAAGTCCCGACAAACAGCCAAGGAAGTGTTGCTTTGCGTTTTTCGTGGTGTAAAAATTTTTTTTTTTTAAAGATGCCCATCCCTCCCCCTCCCCCCCCCACACACACACCTCCCGCTGTGCTTTTCCGTCCCACCAGACTGGACCCCATCCTGTATAAGAAGTGTCAGGGCGACGCCGCCCGACTCTGCCACACCCACGGCTGGAACGAGACCAGCGAACTGATGCCGCCGGGCGCCGTGTTCTCCTGCCTGTACCGCCACGCCTACCGCACCGAGGAGCAGGGACGGCGGGTACGACCACGCACGCTCACTCATCTGAAACCGGAGATCGCCGCTCTTTGGGGAGTGCTTTTTTTTTTTTTGGGGGGGGGGGGGGGGCAGCGGAGGGCCACCGGCAGGTGTAACTCTGATGTCTTTTCAATTTAACAGGTGAACCCGGGCGAGCAGGTAAGTGGTCTGCGTGTCACCTCAACGTAATCGGTACTGATCCCGGTGACGGCGTTTTAATCGACGATAATGACGATCGGTCGTAATAATTCCTCGTTGAAATGTGATTTGAATCTGGGCTTTTTCTGATTGGCTGCGGGGGGAGGGTGAGGTCATGTGTGCCCGTGCGATTTTTTTTTTTATAGCTCCGCAGCGAAGCCGAGCAGGAACTAAAAACAACGGAAAATCACTTTTTTTTAAAAGTTTTATTATACGAATGTAAAATATCTTTGAAAATAGTTGTAGTTACAGCTAGTGACCACCAGGCTTGAACGTGAAATAGCGATACAAAACCAAACTAACAGAAACACCACCGGGGTTAAATCAGTATGACCGAAAAATACGCCACGTCAAGTAAATATATGTCCGCTCTGCCTGCGATCGAACATGCTTCATATATCCATAAGTTGAATTTCTCTACAAGTCTTCATTCTCCCAGCGAGTATGGAGCTGTTGCTACGACCCCACCTAGAGGTCAGAAGGTGTCCTACGCGGGCAGCTTATTTTTGTGTAATTTTTTTTTTTACCTTATTCAATCTGCAGGTGAGCAAATTAAAATGATTTAATTTTATGTATTTATTTGATCATCTACGGCAGAGAAACGACAGGAAATCAGACAGGAGACGCGATAACTACGCCATTCGCTGATCAAGCGTCGCTTCCTGTCTTTCCTCCAAATTTTATAGAGCCATCTTGTGGTCAAATTAAATCATCCCAAAAAAAAAAAAAAAAATCTAATTCCTGTATAATTCCTAATAATCTGTATCACAGTTAATTAACAAAACCAAAAAAACACACCTCCAATCTACCTTTTCACTCAGTTCATGCGGTGATCGTGTGTTTAATTTCAAAAGCGGCACGATAATTCAGAGACATATTTTTAGTCCGCTAAATGTGTTGCTCCCTCATTACTACAGAAATGCCAAAGATAAGAGGTTTTTTTTTTTTTTTTTATGTATGTGCGTTTGTGATTGCAGCTGTCTCGGGACTGTAAGGTGGAGGTTCAGAGGATTCTCCACCAGAGGGCGCTGGACATGAAGTTGGACCCGGAGCTGCAGAAACGCTGCATGACCGACCTCGGCAAGTGGTGCAGCGAGAAGACGGACGCCGGACAGGTGAGGCTGATCGCGACTTTTACGACTGACTTATAAACTTCTAATTTAATGTACGTGGAGGTGGTAACTTAAAAACCTGTGCTGGTGCGATACCAACCTCTGGTTTGGTTGCTTAGCAACTTGTCTCACGTGTAAACAAGTCGTAGACGCCGGCGTCCACACGTCAGGAGTTTATCTTGTCCAAAATATAAATAACGCTGCGTTCAATTTGAACTCGTGAGCTCGTGGTTACGACGCGGTAAGTCGTGTGCATTGCCGTTCGAGTGGTAAAAGTCGTAAAAATAAAAATAAAAAAAATAAATAAAAATGTTGCTAAGCAACGGCAACATGGACACCGTGTAGAAGCCACGGAGGCTAGCATGTCAGCAAGCTAAAGGGGCGATAACGTAAGTCGCAGAGGGAAAAGATCAACATTTTGCTCAACGACGTGGTGGAACAACACCACTGGAGGGCGCCGTTCGCGCGCGCGGCGAAACACAACCCCCCCCCCCCCACACACACACACACACCCCCCGTTCGAACGCAGCAACGTCTACCGACACATTGAAATGCTCATTTTCGTCGTACTTACCGCCGACTGTTTCCACTTCGTGTGCGAGTCCAGGAGCTGGAGTGTCTGCAGGACCATCTGGAGGACCTGGTGTCCGCCTGCAGGGAGGTCGTGGGCAACCTGACGGAGCTGGAGTCGGAGGTCAGACCGGGAGACGGAGAGGTTACCGACCCAGGTGTCAGGACGAACGTGTCTTTTGTCTTTTGAACCTGTCGACCTTCTCCGTTCTGTCTCGTGTGTTTTCAGGACATCCAGATCGACGCTCTGCTCATCCGAGCCTGCGAGCCCGTCATCCAGGCGCACTGCCACGTGAGCATCTTCGCCCTCTCCTGGAAGTAAAACAAAACTAAAACCACAGAAATAGCTGGTTTTTAGGAGCTTTTTTTTTTTTTTTTTTTTTTACTTCACGGATAAAATAGTGAAATAACACGTTTAAACAAAACGAAGCTAATTTCCCCCGTTTTTTTTTTTTCTATTTATTGTGTTTTGAAAACTATTTCAACGCTTTTGACATTTTATGAGTTGACTTTTACGTCACATAAATAATGCAGCAGATGAACTTAATCATAACGGGAAAAAAGAAAAAAGATCAAATTAGTGCGGCTAAAAGCTAACCAACCTAACTTTAGCAGAGTAATGTTAGCACACGTGATTTTATTTGATTAAATTGTGCGTGTGTGTGTGTGTGTGTGTGTGTGTGTGTGTGCGTGTGTGTGTGTGTGTGTGCAGGACGTAGCCGATAACCAGATCGATACCGGTGACCTGATGGAGTGTTTGGTTCAGAACAAACACCAGAAGGAGATGAATGACAAGTGCGCCGTCGGCGTCACGCACTTCCAGCTGGTCAGTTACCATGACAATGTCTATTTTATATTACCCCCCTCCCTCCCCACCGCCTCCTCTATCAACCTCTTACACGTTTATTTTTTTTTTATTTTAAAAGTTAATGTCAAACATTGCCGTGAAACTAATTACAGAGATATCTTTCTATTTGGTTTGGAAATATTTTTACACTCTATTTCATTTAGTTGTTTATTTTTTATTTAAAAAAAAAAAAATTGTATTTATATCTAACGTCTCTCTCCAATCCTGCGCTCAACCGTCAGGTTCAAATGAAGGATTTCAGGTTTTCCTATAAGTTCAAGATGGCCTGCAAGGAGGACGTCCTGCGCTTGTGCCCGAACATCAAGAAGAAGTGAGTTCAAATTCTATGAAAAACCGTCCAGAAAGCTGCAAAACCAAACATCCAGTTGAACTGGTTTTTAAAACGGACATGATTCACACTTTCCGTCCGCGTCACGTCCCGCAGGGTCGATGTTGTGATCTGTCTCAGCACCACCGTGAGGAACGACACGCTGCAGGACGCCAGGGAGCAGCGGGTGTCTCTGAAATGTCGTAAACAGCTGCGGGTGGAGGAGCTGGAGATGGTAGTAACACACACACACACACACACACACACACACACACAACCTCCCCACAGCCGAAGTGTCACTTCTTACTACTTCTGAAAGTCCCACCGAGGACGTTTTCACACTTCGTGCAGACAGCCGAGTTGACGCTCAGGTTTGTTTATTTAAAAGATATAATTATAATATATAATATAATTATAATCACGTTAAAGCTTCACCCTCTCGTGTAATAATGCGATTATACAACAAGTTACCATCTAAATAAAGTAAATAATCTAAATGTGTTCATATTGTGGAGCAATTCGCTCCCAAAATACAAAACTTTTTTTTTGTTAGAGTGATCTCCATGGCAACGCACGGGGTATGACTAACAACTGTGATAGACTGGCGACCTGTCCAGGATGTACCGTGCCTTCGCCCCAAAAGTGAGCTGGGATAGGCTCACTTTTGGTAGCCCCCCCCCCCCCCCCCCCCTGTGGACCCTTTAGGGGCTCCGTTACTCTAAAGGTCCTGTAAGATACATAAAAAGTCAACAAGAAACAATACCAAAAAAAACACAACACAAACTCAAAACTAATTAAAACATAAAACACAAAATTTAAACACTCCAAGACACAAAAAGATGATATAATCAAAGCACCACCTCATTCATGACTAATATGTATAAAATGTCTCCAGTTTTTGGTTCTTCTGCCCAGTTTAACACCCTTGAAGCTTTGCAGCCACCGTTTTATCTACAAAAACATGACAAATTCAATTTGTATTTTTTTTATATATTTTGTTTGGTCTCAGTCGGAGGACATCCGGTTGGAACCGGAGCTGTACGATCCCTGTAAGTCCGACATCAGTCGTCTGTGCCCCAACGTGGCCTTCGGTAACGCTCAGGTGAGGATTACGTGACACAAAGTGGAAATACGTATATGTACGTTCATTAACTTCAGAAATTTGAAACACATCTTCCTCTTTTCTTCCCCTTCCTCATCCTCCTCCTCCTCCACCTCCTCCTCCACCTCCCCCTCAGATGATCGAGTGTCTGAAGGAGCAGAAGAAGCAGCTCAGCCAGCGCTGCCACCAGCGCATCTTCAGGCTGCAGGAGGGCGAGATGAGCGACCCCGAGCTCGACTACCAGCTGATGAGAGTCTGCAAGCAGATGATCAAGGTGACCGGGGGAGGCGGAGGAGGAGGAGGAGGAGAGGGAGAGGGAGGGCTGCGATCGCGTTGTTGTGCCCTTGATTGCGTTTGTTTACTTTCATCAGCAGCAACAACAACATCGTCCTCGCCGAATGAATGGCTGAGGTCTTGGGAGTCTGACTTTCAGGCCGCCTGGTTAAAGGGAACGATGTTCCCGGATCGCTGCAGCCGTCGTGAAACCGAAGAGATGCGTTTACGTGGTTCGGTCGTTGATGTAATCACGATAAACTCTCTCCACCTGCAGCGGTTCTGCACCGAAGCCGACGCCAGGAACGTCCTTCAGTGTCTGAAGCAGAACAAGAACAGCGAGCTGATGGATCCCAAGTGCAAACAGATGATCACCAAGAGACAGATCACACAGAACACAGGTAGGCAGGTTGTAGAAAGACACACACACACACACACACACACACACACACACACACACACACACACACACACACACACACACACACACACACAGGTCAGTATAAAGTCTGCAGCATCCTCCCTCCTCTTCCTCTCCTCCTCCTCCTCCTCCTCCAGACTACAGGCTGAACCCGGTGCTGAGGAAAGCTTGTCGAGCCGACATCCCAAAGTTCTGCCAGTCCATCCTGAACAAGGCGAGCGAGGACAGCGAGCTGGAGGGTCAGGTCATCGCCTGCCTCAAACTCAAATACGCCGACCAGGTTAGACACGTACAGCATTCAAAATTAAAAAAAATTAAAAAGCGTCCCGTAAAGCCGCGTTGGTGTTGGGAAGCACGTCTTTTAATTGCGCTGTAAAAAAAAAAAAAAAAAACGCATCCGAAACATCCTGATTGTCGCGGTCGTGTTAAAATCGTGTGTTTTCTGGCTGGGGTTTGGTTCAGAGGTTGTCTCCGGACTGCGAAGACCAGATCAGAGTGATTCTCCAGGAGTCGGCGCTGGACTACAGACTGGACCCGCAGCTGCAGATGCACTGCTCAGACGAGGTACAATTTACCTTTCGTACGTCGAGGGGTGGAATCAATAAGTTCTAGAGACCACCGACAAAAGATCAATGGACCGCAATTGTAGAAGAAAACTGCCACAAGTAATGAGATTACCAAAAAAAAAAAAAAAAAAGCACAGCTGGACGAGAAAATGGAGAAAATGGAGAGAATTAAACATTTGAGAAGTTAAGAAAGAAACTGGAAAAACACAAAAAAAGAAGCAGAGCGGTACGACGGAAGAGAGGAAGTGTGTATTCAAGGCTGTTTTTGGAAAAGTTAATGTGTTGTTCTGCTTTGAGAAAATAGATTTAAGTGGAAAAAACCACAATCGTTGCCGTCCTTATTTTGCCGTTTCTCTGCGTCTCCTCCTGCAGATCTCCAGATTGTGTGCGGAGGAGGCGGCTGCTCAGGAGCAGACCGGGCAGGTGGAGGAGTGCCTCAAAGTCAATTTGCTTAAAATCAAACAGGAGGGCTGTAAAAAGGTACGTTTCTGTCATTACGTCCAGCGTGCGAAAACATTTTTTTTTTTTTTATAGGTCAAAAGCATTATTTAATTTTATCTCGGAAAAATATGATTTGAGTTGCAGGTAGCCCTCGGACTGAAGATGCACACATTGCAAGTTTGTTGGAAAAGTTGTACTCGTCCGCGTTTTTGTTTTTGTTTTTTTACAACCGTAAACTAGAGGGAAAGATGTTACGTGTGCAAAAAAAAGGGCTAGTTTTGTTTGTTTACATGTCAAATGCGTCAAAAAGTCAAAATATTGGTAATAACGGTCTGAAAAAAAACCTTTACGTCATGAAAGAATTTTTTTATTTAGCCCGAGCGATCTTCGAGATAATCGCAAAAACGTAAAGTTGATAGTTGCAGCGCCACCTCGAGGTCAACGCGTGTCATTTATTTTGGGTGCGCTGTTAAATTTGGTCGAGTTTGAACTTGCAATTTTTGCTGCCCGATCACTTTCAGCAAAGAAAAATAACATTAAGAAGAATCAGAAGAAAGACGAGACGGTTTCATTCACCACCGAAAAAACAAACAAACCCGTCTGAATCTACATGTTTGTGGGAACTGAGGGTTTTCGGCGTGTTTGCAGGAAGTCCTGAACATCCTGAAGGAGAGTAAGGCGGACATCTTCGTGGACCCGGTCCTCCACACGGCCTGCGCCCTGGACCTCAAACACCACTGCGCCGCCATCACACCCGGCAGGGGGCGACGTGGGTGCTTCCACACGCCGCTTTTAATACCCGTGCACCTCGAATGAATGTCAACCCGTCGAGGGTGTTTCTCTCTTTGTCTTGTTCGTTTGAAACGCCTCCCTCGTGAGGTTTTTCTTGACAGTTTGTTTGAAGGTTTAATTTGCGGCTTCCCCCCCCCTCTCGCCGTGCAGAGATGTCGTGTCTGATGGAGGCGTTGCAGGACAAGAGAGTTCGACTGCAGCCCGAGTGCAAGAAAAGACTTCAGGACCGCATCGACATGTGGAGCTACGCTGCCAAGGTAAACACCGGCTTTTTTTTTAATTGAATTCTTTTGTTATTATTTTGTAAATTAATGAGAAAAAAAACAACATTTGGATGCGTTAAATTTCAAAATCCCAAACGGTTTCTTTCAAAAAGTTTTTTTTGTCTTTTTTCCCGAAGTTCGATTTTTTTTCGGAACTTTTGCAAATAAAGGCAGCGACCAATCACGTCGTGCATTTCGGGGTCTTGTGACATCCATCCGTTGACAGTGAAGTATCGGCCGCGCAAAAGGTATTCTCTTTTGAGCTGCCGTGAATCTATTCGAACAAATTCTCAACGCGTCCGGTATCAATCGTTTTGACGCAAAACCGAGTATTTCCTATTTGTTTTTCATGAATCAGAACTGCAGCGCGTAAAGAATTTAATACTGCAATTTGTTGCGCCTCTTGGCGCAGCGATGCTGCGAGCTGAATGCTAACGTTACGCTCATAGAACATAAACGTGGACGCGGCTTCCAGTTCTGAAAAATGAGGCCGATGCAGAAGCGCCTGCAATACCGTCGAGCGCCACTAGAGGTCGGCTCCGTAGACTCCCGTTCAAGTCAATAAAACGTTTGTCATTCGCTACATTCACTTCGTACTCGTTTTTCGGAGGTCCATCTGAAAACAATCCCGTCATTAATTCTAACAGAAGCTCCAAAGAGACGTGTTTTTGGAGGCGTGTCTGTTTGATTGACAGGCCTGCGGCGCGGTCGGGTTACGGCCGTCGGTGGGGCGGGACGTAGTGTCGTCGGTGGGGCGGGACGTAGTGTCGTCGGTGGGGCGGGACGTAGTGTCGTCGGGAAGCAGCAAAGACGGCGCCGGCCCAATTCCGGGCTTCACAACAGCCTGTTTCCGAAACCACCCGGGTGACGTCGCCGCCGGGTCGTAATCCATCCGTCGGTTGTCCGCGTCTCGCTCGGGACGACGAAACTCTGCCGTCCGCCGTAAACCGTCGCGATGAACTCCTCTGTCCGTCCTGCAGGTGGCGCCGGCGGAGGGCTTCTCAGACCTGGCCGTGCAGGTGATGACGTCGCCCTCCAAGAACTACATCCTGTTCATGATCGCGGCGAGCGTGTGCGTCCTCTTCCTGGTGGGGCTGCTGTGCGGTCGCATCACCAAGCGCGTGACCAGAGAACTGAAGGACCGGTAGAGGACGAAGTCCTGCAGCGCTTCAGAAAAAGATTTTAAAAAAAGACTCGCGCCCCCTCCCCCCCTCCTTGCCTAATCCCCTTCCTCCTCCTCCTCCTCCTCCTCCTCCTCCTCCCTCAGATGCCCCCGAACCTGTAACCAGCCAACCTGCACAGTGCCAACTCCGGCAATCCTTTAATCTCCATTTGGGCATCTCCAAACTCCCAGAGAGCGCTGGTTGTTGGATTCCAGCGGTTTGAGTTTTTCCCCTCGATCAGCTGTTCTCCCCCGACGAATCGGCTCCGGGCCGAAGGATGTCGTACGGTGGGGTGGGGGGGGGGGGGGGGGTCCGTCCGACGTCCTCCGGGTTTCTTCGATGAGCGCCGTTCTCGACGTTGACCGAGGGGGGGAGGGGGGGGGGGGCGCCGCTTCCGGAGTTAGGAATCGCTTTCCACTCTTTCAGTCCCGACGCTTTTATTTGTGAGACTGGAGCATGTAGAGCAACAGGAAAGATGCTTCTTTTTCTTCTTCTGCGAGTGACTGCAGCCGCCCCCCCCCAATCGCACACGGAAACCTCCAGGGCGATCTTTTTTCTTTTTTCTTTGTTTTTGTGTTTTTTTTGCGGTTGAATTTCGGAGATCGTTCTGAAACATTTTTTTCTCGTCGACCCGTGAAGTCCCGTCGCCCCGACGCGTACAAGCTCTCCGCGTCCGGGGGGCCGGTCCAGACCGCTTCGCTCGCCACTGACTGAGAACGAAGGTCGAGCTGGTCTTCTGCTAACAGGAATGTGTCGTGCACATTTTGTTTCGTCATGGAAACGCTAATTTCATTGCACTTTTTGTTTACTTTTATGCCTTATTTATTGTTGATTAATAACTGATTCTGATGAGTTCTAATTCGTTTTGAGCACGTGTTGTTTTTTTGTGTTGTTGTTTTTTTCTGGCTGTCTCGTTGAACATGAATGTGAAGGTGCAGCCGGGTGTCGGGAAGCTTTAAGATTTAAGACTCAGATTACAGAACTGGAAGGCGGCACACGGAGTTTCGGATGTTTTTCGGCTCGTCCTCCGTCCCCCGTCCCCTGTCCCCCGTCCCCCGTCCCCGCCGCCTTCACTGAACCAACGCAACCACGCCACGTTAAACAAATAGGTTTCCGGCGTTTTATAACTCAGCACCAGCTCGTTTCCATTCACAAGAAGGTCCTTTTCTCCCAAACGTCCCAGAGATAACCGAGAACCGAGCCGCTAATCCGTCCAATCGCTCCCCACCCTCCCCCTCGCCCCCCGGGCCTCGTTTATACCCGCAGGTCTTCAGTGTTTCCTCCTGCCTTTTCAAAATCATATCTTACGTTTAAAGCAACTCGCGGTGGCCTTTTTTAGGTTGAAAAAAAAAAAAAGGACTTAAGTCAATAATTTGGCGTTGAGGTGAAGCTCTGACTTGTTCTCAACTGTGATTCTCCGTCTGGAGCGACTCGTGTTTCGTGTCCTCGTCCCCACAAAGATGCTCCGGATCCTGAAAGACACACTGGAAGACATTTTTTTTTTTTTTTTTTCATTTAAAAATAGCAGCGTTGCAGGATTTGGTGGCACCTAGTGGTCACGTTGCAAATTGCAACCAAACTCGATACCCATCGTCACAATTGTTGTCATGATTCGCTTCATAAGAACAGAGAAAAGACGTTGGGCGTGCGTGTTGGTGGATTGTCCCGGATGTTGAACCTCCGTACGAAGAGAGCTTCAATATTTCTTGCTGGTAAATCGTACAAACACAAACAAACAAAAAAGTACAAATAAGACGCAGAGTGACCAAGAAAACGCAAAACAACGAGAAACAGAAGCAAGATGACAAGATAACTTTAGGTAAACGTAAAACGACTACAAAGTGATGCAAAATTACTGAAAAGAAATGCAAAACAATCACAAAGTAAGTGAAGTTGATGTAAAACTCCAACGAAGAGACTCAAAACGAGACGCTAAAAGACACTAAGCGAGTACAAACCATGCGGCCATCAGCTGTTGTCGTTTTGTGATTCAGGTTGGAGGTCTTGCTTCCGTGAGGGTCTTTTTTTTTTTTTAAAGTCCCATTCGAGCTCTCTCCAAAAACCTCCAACTTGAAATCTTCGCCCAACAAACAAGTCTCCAAAAAACAAAATCCATTATTGTAGCTTTAAGTGGTCTTAAAGTGGGCGGGACCTACGGGGAGGCTCGAGTGCAGCAGCGAAGGAAAACTGGGGCGACTTGAATATTCTGATCTGTGTGCGATTATCGAGTCGATAAACGAGACTTTCATTCCCCCTAAAATGTTTATTTTACAGACTTTTAACACCCAGAAAACAAGAACTGAACCATGAGAGCTTAAGTTCTGCCGCGAAACATACGTCCCATTTCAGAAATGCATCTAATGTCAATGTTAAAGGCTTTGAGTTGACAAAACCTCCACAATCACTCGCTCAGTATTTTACATTTGAGCCGTAAATGTATTCTTGTTTCGCAGGGAATTGAAGAGATACGAACATTTTTTTGCATTAATGTTTCTTTCCCAAATAACGAACGTAAAATTTTGCACTTAAACTGACGTACATCACATCAGCGGACCCTCGTTTATTCATTTGCGTGAATATTTCTCAACAGTGAACTGAACTTTTTTTTTCTTTTGTAGCTCTTTGTTGTGCATTGAAATCTGATGAAGAACAAAGAAAGCCGTCGCGCACACACACACACACACACACACACACACAACGCCGTTCTGCTCATTGATTTTTTTTTTTTTTTAAAGTTAGAAATCATTCGTAAACACATTCTCAGAGGACCGTGACTGAAAAAGGAAAAAAAATAAAACCTCTACCTGAAAGCCGAAGGGAACCGTCGTCAGACACCAACAGCTCTCGCTGCTTTGAGCTTTTTCTAAATGATCTTTTTATGTTTTCTGTCCGTGTCTGAAGTCGGATGTCGAGCGAGAGATTTAACAGGAAAGTAAAGACATCTATCATCAGCCAGTTTTGTACGTTTAAGTCTCTACGTGTACAAACGTTATCGGTGTGCAGTTTTGTTCTTTTTAGAATATGCCATGTAATATGAAGATGTAATAGATTTATCATGGTAAGATTTGATTTTGCTGTACAGATTGAATTTGTCAGTTTAATAAAAATGTCTGCAGATTTTCATATCTTTGCCTCGACCTGAGTTCCTTTTGAACACGAAATATTAAAATCCTGGGTCTATTTTGTCTTTGTTTTTAAAAAAATAAATAAAGTAGCATTAAAAAAAAAAAGCTGGATAAACATTTCTGTTCCAAAATGAAGTTCTGAAAGAAACAGAAAACACAGTGTACGTGTTTATAAGCACAATAATGCAAATCATTTTCTCCAAAAACCTTCAGCCAGTAAGTAAGGTCTCCTCCTTACTGGAAGCTACTTATATTTTCCGCTCCACCAGAGGGCGCTGTGATCATATTAAATAAGTACTTGTCAAACTAAATGCCACCTCACCATAACAGATCAGCAAAATACCACCTGTCAAAAAATACACACGACTCCAGCGAGTTCCTGTGACTGATCGTGACAAAACATATAATCGAAAACAGTCAAATCTGACTCGTCTACTTTCTGTAATTCTAGCTTTTGACCAAAAACTGCTGAAACTATCATTTTTAGCCACACGAGGAACAAGCAATACAAATCTGTCAGTCCAACACTTTGAGGTAAAGCATCACCAACCTGATGAAGGGTCAGTAACAGGTCAGTCAGCCTGGTCATATTCATATCTGCGCATCTAAAGCAAGTATCCCCGAGTCTGAGATCAAGGTTTCATAGAGCGTTTGTTAGACTTTGCTTAACTTTCATAAGTCTGAGTCCAAGAAATGGGCCTCCATATTGGGTGAAAACATTCAGCTGGCACCCTCAGAGCAAAAGTTACTCTGGTTCACAAGTAGAAGAAGTTTAAATTTTGTAATTAAAAAGTGACTCTAATCTGTTTATTGCATGATTTCTACAGTAACGTAGAAACATTTATATTCACTATAAAATGTTATCATGAAATGTTTTTGTTTTTTTTATGCAGTTGAGATCGGGTTAAGGATCTTGCAGCAAAACTTTCTCCGTCTCGATTTCTCTCGATTCGTCTCAAAATGAACACGACATTCACAAAGACAGATTAAAGGTTTCCAGCGTTGGTCGATGACGGAGCGCTTTTCGACTCGAACCCCCACCGGCTCCTTCAGGTGAGCGGCGGCTGCTCATCGCGCCGCCGCTCCCAAACCTCCCTACACGACCTCTTGTGGTCATACGCGTCGTGATGCAGAACGCTCTGCAAAGTCAACTTTGCGTTCGGAATATTTTTCCACTGCTGAAAACATCAGCTCACGAGTTTACATGCAAACGCGACCGTCTCTACTATTTCGTGGACATTTGGAGTTGAGAGCGTCGAGATTGAACCGCGACACAACGGTGCGACGAGATGAAGATAATTCAAGAATCTCCCGTTTGTGTGCTTGACGTCTTCATTCAGCTCGTGTTTAAAGTCCTCTGTTGGTGCTTTTTGATGTTTTCATCTGCCGCCACGGTTCAAGTCTCTCGTAAAGAAAGCGACATTTTATTTATTCGCCAAGCCTATGGCACTTTGAGAGTTACTTTTGTTTTCTGAAATACGGTGGATAGAGATGCGTTTATTGTATTTCTTGTACACCAGTAATCTGTAAATTTAGATTGCTATATTAAAAGCCGACGTTCGACACCAACATGACAATGAAAGAAAGTCTGAAAACTTCCAGCTGCAGAAAGCTCTTTATTGTTGCTTCCCACATTGTGTGCTGCACACGTTACAGTTTTGGAAAGAAAAGGAAAGAATCAAAGGAGCAGGGCGGTAGCATTCATTTCTCTAATCTCTCTGCTATTATTCGAAGGTCTATGTAGGGTTAGCTGTAGCGATGCTGAGATCAGCGGGACAGGAGAGGCTCCCTCACAAACAAACCCACAAACTTAAACATGACAACAACAACAAAAACAAAACAAAAAAATCTTGTGACAAGACTTATTTCATGTGACTGAGAAGCATTGACGTGGTGATCGCAGCGCAGTGAAACTAAACGAGCAATAAATCCCCTTCCGCAGGTTAAATGACCCAAATATATCGTTACTTTACTCACCCGGCTTTCTCAGTCTAGTTCAAATGAAGAACGGTTGCTAAATTTAAAAAGGAAAATAAATTAGAAAGTAAATAAGTCGACACTGTAAAAATGCTATTCTTAAAATGTTTTCAAAGAAACAGATAGAAACAGTTTACACTGTGCATATTGAACATCATTCAACTTAATGTAGAAACAGCTATCATGTTAAAAAAAAAAATTATAATAATTAATTTTTTTTTTTAAAACAGGAAGAATTGAACTGAGTGTCTAAAAAAAATGACAGAAGAACCAAAGCACGCAGTTGTCAAGCTAAACGACTGGAAGGAGACATAAAAGCCGATCGAGGGCTCGCTGCACAATCAGATGGATTTTCAAGTCTCGGTAACAGAAGATCTACTGGTTTCACATTGGAGGTCATCAGCCGAGCATCACCCTGCAGACGGCTGTAATTCCTCTGTTGGACAGCAGGGCGGCGCCGCTCACTGCCGAGCTGTAATTCCTCGGTGAGACAGCAGGGCGGCGCGACACCGTCTTGAGCTGTAATTCCTCGGTCAGACTGCAGGGCGGCGCTGCTGCACATTTCTAGCCTCATCAACTAAGGCACTGACATTATTTCTTTTTTTTTTTTTTTTCGTCTCTTTGATTTAGCAGCATCCACCGCAGATGAGCGGATTAGACGGTGACACTGCAGTTCCTCTAACGGCCACTGGGTGCTGGACTCAAGAAAACTCAAACATTGCACTGAAATCGACTGAAAAAGCCAATTAAAATTGAAATATAATCCCTCCCTCCCCCCAAACAAAAGGTTCATTGTCTTCATGTAATTAATTAATTTAGTTGATGTTGAGAATATTAAGACTTAAAATATCAGTTCAACATTTTGGAGAATGTGCTAATTGTTGCTGTGAGATTAACACCTTAAAAATTATCTCACACAAGTTACTGCCAGAAGATGGTTAGCTTAGCTTAGCATAAAGACTGGAAACAAGCTAGCCAACAAAACTAGCCCAAAAGTACCAAAATCCACCAACACGTTTCTCTAAAACTGCATGCTAAGCTAGGCTAACCAGCTGCTAGTGTTAGCTTCATACGAGATATGAAAGAAGCTATCGATCTTCGTCTGACTCGGCGGGACTTTCTCCCTTCGTGTCGACCTGTCACTTCATAAAAAGCAGGTTTCGGGGTGTTTGATTGATTGACAGATGTTTCAGCCAATCACAGTCGGCTGTGGCGGCTGTCGCTCAATGCTTCTCGTCCCAACCCGTTTTTGGAATAAATTGTGGCTCTTCTGGCTCTTGGAAAGGAAAACGATGGCAGCAAAGCAGGGGAAAAAAAAAAAAAAAAAAGCTAAATCCGCAGTCCGATAAACCGTCCCTTCAGAACTTGACGAGATGACGTGGCAGGAAATACGTCCGTGTCTTTCTACGACTGTCTGCGTTGGCCTGCAAAGCTTCTTTTGAACAACAATGTCGTCGCCCTCGGGTTGAGTCCCAACGAGAGGACTTCCCACCGGCTGATCTTCAAAAATGTCGGATCAAACAACGGGAAAAAAAAAAAAAAAAAAACCTTGATGACGAGCTTTACGGTCAGTTACCCCCCCCAAAAAAAAAAAAACTGTCTTGGTGTCACCGGGGACGCGTCTATACGTCAGCACTAACAGCGGTGGATCGGTCCCGGCATCTTGAGTGTGTTTTTTCTTTTACCGTGGGCTGGGTGACCGGAGAGGGGCGGGCCATCAGGAGGCGACGGCCTGGACGTAGTTGGCGGGGTAGAGGCCCATCTTGCCGTTGCTCAGCTGTCCTTTGCACCAGCCCTGCTCGTCCTCCTCTCCCAGCTTCAGCAGCTCCTCGCCTGGAGGGGACACGATGAAAACGTTGGTTCGGTTTCAGACGTGTTAAAACGAAAAGAAATGCCTGCGCACCGCAGACTGTACAGAAGAAAAAAGTGTTCGTAGCTTAAGTGTCTTAAGCTGCAATACCACCGAGCGCCACTAGAGGTCGGCTCCAAAAAGCCTCCGTAGACTCCCATTCAACTGCTCTGGTGAAATTCTAAGTCGAAAAAAATGTCTCCGCGAGTTATCTCCGTTTTGCGAGCTAAAAGTCGCGACGCACTCGAGTTTCATCTGAAAATAATCCCGTCGTTTTACTGGAAAATTAGCCGCAATTAAACAAGTGCATTAAATGAAGTATAGAAATACAAATCGGATATAAAAAGTAGTCGAGGAATCATTCAAGAAAAATAAAAACAGCACTGGAAGAGGCCGCCCGTCATCAGTTTATCAGGGATCTGGTGCCGGTTCAAGCTAAGCCGAGGTGAGCTGGGCTAAGCTTTTTCAAACTGAGGTCTCCCCAACGGGTGGTCCCATCAAGTCCAATCAGGTCCCATCAGGTCCCATCAGGTCCCATCAGGTCTCACCAGTTCTCACCAAGTCCCATCAGGTCACCTCGGACCCCCCATGAAGCCCGACCGCCTGCAGAGGAGCGACTAAAGCTCCGACACCCACACCACAAAACACTGACGGGAAAAACCTCAGATCTCAGACGGTTTTAGCTTCTTTTAGCCTGTTGTTTTGTTTTACGGCACCATGATGCTGCAGCGTTCAGCGCCCCCTGCTGTTTCCAGCAGCACAGCAGAAGTTTAGTATTGAAATCAGGGAAGGAAAACTGGACTTTGTGCCACCAAACAAGATCAAACTTGTTATTTCCAGCTTCATAATATCTGCAAATGTTTTTTTTTGTAATTGCACACATTGTCTAATTTATTTGTCTATTTCTGTAATTAGCTGAAATAAACAGGCTGTATATTAAAAGTTGATATATACGTCGTACCTGCTCGGTGCCAGTTTTATTTACAAGGCCTAAAAGATAAACATAACATTTTCATTTAAATATTCAAAACTTCAGGGTCATTTAACGGCCCTTGTTCCCCACATGGTGTACGTATGTTACTGGATTATGACGAAGCTTGTATCATCCAAGTGGCATAAAAATGAACTGAAAAAGACAAATGGTTAAATACAGTTCTTCTTTGTGTTTTTTGGGTGTACATACTGTAATTTGAATTATGTAGAGTGGAGTTCCTTTGGATATAGAAATTGAATAACAATCTTCCAAACATTTGAATAAACCTCAAACACAAGGAAAGACTCCCCGTTAAAAAGATCAGCTGGATAAATAACAAACAAAAACAAATCTGTTCATCTGACTGTAAATACTTTCTACAGACTGAATATTATAAAACGAATGACTTTAATTTATCATTTATTACCCCAACAAACAGAAGTCTCATTCTGTCTTTCATTTCTGTTCAGTGTTTCCTTTTAAACCGTTTTTACTTGACCCGAGGAAACCTTCAAAATCATGTTATTCAATAATAATCTGCACGGAAGCATCTGTGATATTCAGGCAGCTTCCTAGATGTCAAAACGTGGAGGCCGATAAAACCACTGAGGTTTTATTTTTACCTCGGTAACACCTGTGTGATCTGAGCTCTTGGGTGAGTCGGGTTAAAAGGATTTAACAAAGCTGCGTTTGTCGTTTTTTAACTGCGTGAAAAAAAAAAAACCTGCAAAAAAACATTCGTCTGCGGCATCCTGACTGGATTTAAGAGCTCGACTTGAAATGCGTTTATATCTTTTTCGAACAGCAGCCGGAGATGACGCCGAGCTGCCGTCGCTTCACATCCGTCACAGCTGCAGTTTCTCACGTTAGCAGCAGGTTTGCAACGACGATCCCACTGAAGTCACAGAAATAAAACAGTTTTGTATATTTTCTCCAAATTTTAATTCAATTTGTAGTTTCATTTTTTTCTTTTATACAAAAGCTGAGATGTTTCTGTGACTCACTGATGCTCAGATTCCTGATCTTACAGCGAAGATGTGACGCGTCTTCACGCATTACAGTCTTACTGCATCTGATCGTCAGCCCTCATGTCTGAAACAGTTTTTGACATGAGTGAGCGTGTAAATGTGTTAAGACGAAGCATCACAGGTGGCACAACAAGAAAAAATGAAAACTTTAGGTTATTTACATAACCCCGGTTCTCTGAGTAGCACAAGTGAGTTACACTGTCTTTGTGTTGAGGGAACTGATTTTTGAATGTACATTTAAGAATACGTGCAGCTGCACAATTTATTTCTGTATTTTATGTCCTTCACTGCTCTGTTACTATTATCTTTATATTTCATACAACATTATCCTATTTTAGCTTGTTTTTTTCTTTTAATATTTTAAATCAACGTTTTAAATGTCTTTTTATTTTGTGTTTCCTTCGCTTGACATTTTGATGCCTTTAATCGTTTTATGTAAAGCACTTTGATTTGCCTTGTTGTTGAAATGTGATATAGAAATAAATTTGCCTCGTCTTTGATGCAACTCAAAATCTTTCTTTTTTGCACATTTTTTGAAACAAACATTTTCATAAAGCTAACCCCCCCCCCCCCAAAAAACAACAAAAGGTCCCGTGCCTCTCCTGTGATGCCTCTCCTCTATTAAAAGCATTAGCGAGGGTTAATACCTGCTTTAAAGCTGAGCTCATCGGCCTCCTGGCCCGTGTAATCGTAGAGCGCTCGGACTCGCACCGCCTCTACCTGCTCCTCCTCGTCCTCCGCCTCCCCGACGCCGTTCACCGCCAGCGCCTTCTTAGGACTCTCCTCGTCTGACCAGTCGGACGAATAATCTTTCACCCTGAGAGAAGGCGAACGTTAGACAGACACCAACGGGCCGAGTCTGAAAATCCTCCCTGAAAACCCAGCGAACGCTGATTCAGCAGCTGGTTTCTTCCTCCTCACCGATTCACTGCTCGTTGCTTCGTAGCCGCTTTCTTAGTTTTCCCCGTTATGTTTTCATGCACATCGCATCCGTTGCAAATAAACTAGTTGCGGTTTTCGGACAGTGTGTGTGTGTGTGTGTGTGTGTGTGTGTGTGTGTGTGTGTGTGTGTGTGTGTGTCAATGTCGTGTTTGTAGGTTCAGACAAGTCTGAGTCTACAGACACACACAAGTTTGTGTTTCAATCTTTGTGAGGACATGATGCATTCACTGACCTCTCTTCCATCATACCATCTTAAATCTAAAGATTTAAACTACGAGGACGTTTTGTCTCCAAAATCAGATTTATGTGCGACTGTAGGTATTATTATGTATAGACACACACACACACACACACACACACACACACACACACACACACACACACACACACGGCTCTAAGAGATATAATTGTACTCCTGTGTTTAGTCTGGACTGAACAGCCCACAGGTACATTCTTCTTTAAAAATAACACTAACAAATACAAAACAAAAACAAAACTCTTTTTAATCAAAAAGGTGCACGTTTGTGTTTATGTTGTGCATCTGTGTGTGTGTGTGTGTGTGTGTGTGTGTGTGTGTGTGTGTGTCCGTAGGCTAGACGAACCCTAGAAACTACTGTCGGCTCACTTTGGCCTCCTTTCAAGCGTCTGTATCTGGATCAAATCTGGATCAAATCCAGATGAGATTTAGGAATATTTTCTCTCGACTCAGCCCCGTCTACTTATCTACTCATCTCTGCTGCTCACATCACAAATAAGATTACAATCCCTCACATGTAAACAAAACCCAAAACTCTCTGGTGGCTGCAAAAATGCCAGAAGAAGAAACCATATCGTCTCATTCCATCAATCTACCGACAGATCAACGGAGATATTCATGTGAAGAGGAGACACGGAAACATTGTGACCTCCTGTTGAATTCAGTCCTGTAATGAAAGCACGCTGTATTTTGCGTGCGGCGGACGTGGACGTTGTCCTCCTACCTGCCGGTATCCACGGTGATGGGACTCGGCGGGACGTCGTCTCCGCTCGAGGACACGATGTTGGTGAGGGTGACCACGCTCTCCTCAGAGTGTCCGCCTCGCACCTTCCTGCTGATGGAGCGGCTCGCATCCGGAGACCACTCCTGCGCGCGGGCACACACACGCACACACACACACACACACACACACACACACACACACACACACACACACACACACACACACACACACACACATATTTAGACATCGTATTTCCATCACCTCAGAGGACGTTGACTTCCCGTTTATTACACCGTAACTTTAATTTAAGTTTAACGATTAAAAAAAAAATCATGGAAACTTGCTTTTTTTCCCCCGTCCAGTTTAAAAAGTTTAAACGCTCACTTTATAGCTCAGAAAAAATTCACACTGACAATTTACTTCTTACGATCCTGTTTCAGAAAAAGTTGGTACGCTGTCTGAAATGTAAATAAAAACAATATCAAATGTTGAAACTGAGAAATTTTATCTTTTTATGCTCATTTTGAATTTGATGCCAGCAAGATATTTTACAAAACAAAAAACAGGGGCATCACTTGTTCTTTTAACAACACTCTGTAAATGTTTGAAGACCAGTTTGGGGAGTTTTGAAAGTGAAATGTGGTCCCATTCTTGCCTGACATAAGGTTTCAGCTGCTCGACAGTTCGGAGTCTCTTCATGTTACTGACCTGTTGCCAGGCAACCTAATTAGTTATGTTGATGATGTTCAACCAGGTGTTTTTCTTTTAGACTTTTCTGGTCTTTTGTCACCAACGTATCGACATTTTTTTAAACGTGTTGCTGCCGTTACATTCAAACTTTACTAATCAGGTTAACGGGCAACAGTTCAGGAACATGAAGAGACCCCAAACTGTTGAGCAACTGAAAACCTATATCAGGTGAGAATCGGACAACATTTCACTTTCAAAACTCCAGAAACTGGTCTCCTCAAATGTTTACAGAGTGTTGTAAAAAGGAGAGGTGATGCAACACGGTGGTAAAGATGCCCCTGTCCCAACTTTTCTGAAATGTGTTGCTGCCATCAACTTCAAAATAAGCATACATTTTTCATAAAACAATAAAATTTCTCCATTTTAACATTTAATATGTTGTCTTTGGTCTATTTTCAATTAAATATAGGTTTGCATGATTTTCAAATCATCACATTTTGTTTTTAATCCACATTTAACACAGCATCCCTACTTTTTGGGAAACGGGATTGTAAAGGTGACTCAATTTATAAGAGTTATAATCTGGTATTTATATTTCATTCAGGGGATTTACAACGTGTTGGTGAACTGCAGCAGTTTATAAATCAGAAAAATAAGATGCTAGCCTTGAAAAATATCAGAAAAATACAACTTCTAATAGGACAAAAACATCTAACTTACACAAATATATAAATAGTGGAAAAAAACACCTGTCTCTTAAAAATGAAAAAACAAATCTGATCAACATCCTTTTAAAAAAAAATCATGAATACGTTTTTATATGGATTCCTGTCTTAAACATGCCATTAAAAACACACACACACACACACACACACACACACATTTCTGATAACAACAGGGTGGCTGGTGATACAGTTCCCGTGTTTAGTCTCAGAGGAACTATCTGCGTGTTGTGAAGCAAACGTCATCACAGGTGTAGAAATGACACAATTTCCTCCATTGAGGCCATTTTTCTCCTTTCTGCTCTTTTTTTTTTTTTTTTAAGTAATGAGTGATTGTAGTTGACATGAAGTCCTCGCAAGTGCAGAAATGGGGATACGTGTGTGTGCGCTGGGACAAAGACTCTCTGTTTGCGTGTCGGCAGCGCGGTGGGAACGCCGGGAGATTCCTCGGAGGACAGAAGAGACTCGTTTCTTTCTGCCAACATCGTCCTCGCTATTGAGCTTTGGGGGAAAAAAAAGAAAAAAAACTGGGGAAACTGAGGACGCGTTTTCTTTGTCGTCGCGGCGGGGAACGCTCCACCGTTTACTAAAAAATATTTCAGACATTTTACTGGCACCAAAACCTCTTTAAATGTGAAGGAAATCTCATGTGCTTGTATTTGTATTGTTTTCCACGTGTTTACTTTCGCGATCTCATCAACGACCAGCAGAATTATCCTTTAAGGTGTCATCTTTATTGATAACCCAAAAACTGTAACATTTTACTATAAATACCCCTTTTTTTTAGGATTCACATAAACCCTAATTAAGTCATTTATGACACACTATAATGTAAATACAAGTGTTTATTAATAGATTTCTCAGCAGCTGAAACTCCTCCTGACGGCACTCATATGTAATATTGTAGTTACAGATAATGAATGACAGTATAAAAGAAAAACAGCTGTAATAATATATAATGTGTTCTGATCAGCACTGTAAAAAAATAAACACTAAAACGGGTCTGACTATAACTGCTTACAACTAGTTTACAGTGCATAACGCTGTCGGGAACATAAAACTAAAAAAGATTTCACAGGGCAGATGTGACAAGTATAACTTAAATATATCAAATATATAAAAAGAAATGATGGACAAATGACCACTAATTAAACTTAATGTGCTGTGGTGGCGCTAACTCTCCACTCACCCGCCATCAAATCACAGCAGAAGAGGGAAAAAAAAAAAAAGTCAAACGTCAATTGGTGGAAAACAACCTTTCAGACTCGGTTATAAATTATTGTTTGTTTACATACAGCTTTTAAATACCAACTCGGGGGACTCGCAGTAAAGCTTTACATCTAACTGGCTCCGAACTCAAAGGAACTGGTGTTGATCTTTAAAGAAAAAAATGCCTTTTAAATCAGCTTAATAAATTCCTGGAGGTAAAGATTAGGACCTGCTGAGCGTCTTTGTCTACGAACGAGATCCTAAACATGCGCCTGTCGGAGGTGAACGTTCAGCAGAGAAGCATGAATTCAGATTTAAAAACGGCCGTGAAAAACAAGCTGCAGAAGTCCATCAAACACGACGAAACACTTCCTGTGTGACGAGTGCAGGTTTATTAACCTGTCCGACTTCAGTCAAACTTTAGCTGGGGGGGGGGGGGGATATCGGTACAACCTAGCGCTGTAATATTTTCCATGGCAGTTGTAACGATATGCAGATGATAACGCCATATTTTAACATGCCAATACATATGGTCAGGTGCAGGTTTTTATGGGTGTCGGTCAGTCTTGTCTGCTCGATATTTAAAGCGTTTGTGAACAAACTGAAAACATTATGTTGTCATACAAAACAGATGTTCACAGGGTTTACCTTTTAGGAACACAATTCCCAGCTGAAACATGGTAACAACAAGCTGCAAGCGACCGTGACGTCACCGATCGGTTTGTTAACTGCCGTTCTGAAATTCGGCATTTTTGGCCGTCTTGCTATTTTGGAGCCAGATGTGACCATATTTGGGCGAGCTCGGGGAGGAGCATGCGGTTCTCCTTCTCTGGTATTTACAGTAGTAAATAACCAACGGAAAAACAGCTGCATTCGTTCATAATTTTCTCCTACTGAGCTTCCAAAACATGAGGATGTCAAAATCATCTGACTCTGTGTGCAGAAAAAAAACCAACAGAATTCTTCTGCAGCGAATTAACCTGAAATCTATACAGACCAAATATCACACATTTACAACCGCATCAGTCCTTAGATGAGGAAAAAAAAACTCCCCGAAAAGCTTTCAAAATGGAAATAAATAAATTAAAAATAAAAGGTGGGATTCCTCCTGACATGCAACAGATGTCATGTGTGCAGAAAAAGCAGACGATTCAGCAACGCCGTCGGTTGTCAGACTAAACCTTTCACAGCTGCGTGCGACCGCTGAACATCTTTCCCCTCAAACACGACCAAAAATAGTTTTCACCTAAATCCTTTAACCTCCTTTAAACCAGACTCCTCAGCCAGACTTTCTGTGGTCCAAAGTTAAAGAGTGTTACATGTCAACTCTTTTGTATGATTTGAAATTCAAGGACTTGCTTGTACCTACCAGAAATAAAAGGTGGAGGGTGTGAGGCAGGAATTCCAGATGAATCTCTGTTATAACTCAACAATCGGGTTCGTCGGTTCTTTTCACGGACAGAAGAAAAGGACAATACGGCGCTGACAATGATTCGCTGACTCGGGAACAGAAAGCGAATGTACGATATATATATATCCGTTACATCATCCTGAATTCACCTCAAAGCCCTGAAGAGAGGAGAGAACTCACTGTTCTTCTGGTTTTAACGTTGGTTTAAGAGGAATTCTTAAAAAAAATTAAAAAAAATAAAAAGTTTTAAATATTCGCAGACTTTGTTACAAAAAAAACATTTAAAAATTTAAGGGCGGTTTTTGTCAAATCTTCATTAAAACTGAAACTGTTTAAAGAACAGATTTGATTATTTTACCTTCTATTTTTGTTGTTGTTTCAGTGTGAAGAAGACGAAGAAAATTCACCCGTTTGCTTTCTCGTAGAGAATTTACAGACGACTAAATAAATAATATCCGTATTAATCTGGCACCAGTAGCTGGTTAGCTTAGCAATTTGTCACGTTTAACACTTTTGGTTTTTGCATTCATTAAAACAACAACAACAACATACGATATTTCAATTCGTTTTTTTAGCAGTCGATTTTGCTGGCTGTTTTTTCCCGCCATTTTCGAAGGGTTATGTTTTAATAGTTGGACACATAACCCACTTAAAGGTCCCCCGTTGTATTAATTCAGATTTTTTTTTTCATCATAAAGCAGATCCAGGTGAATAGAAATACTGTGAAAGTGTCGACACAGTCAAGTCTGCGGAGAAATGCTGCACAGCCGATATTTAGCAATTGTGCTGTTCGGACTTCCCCTAAATTTGTGATGTCACAAACGCAAACAATACGTCCTCCCCCTCAGCACAGCCCCAACATCTGACTTTTAATGTGGAAGAAAAACACAGAGCGGCCATTCAGTCACAGAGCTAGCAAGCTACGAGACCGAAGACGGCCTGTGATTGGACTGAGCGTGTGTCACTCAGCAGAGAGTCAGCCAATCAGAAGAGAGGGTCACTGATATCAGTGAGTCTTAAAGACACAGACGCAAAACGGCCTGTTGTTGGTCGAACTCCAGAGAGGAGATGAAAAACTATAGAGATGATTTTTGGGTCATAAACGCACAAAAATATTTTCTTCTGGACATCAAGACTGAAACTAAAACACCAGAGAAGTGTCAAATATTGGACCTTTAGGGTTGACTTGACTTGAAAGATGCTGTTTTACAAATTAAACAAACAAAAAATAAAAGTGTCAATTGTTTATTTTTTTATGTCATGAAAAAAAGATTTAAATAAAACTCCAGCTTAAGGGAAAAATATATTTTATGTTTCTGATACTGAGAAAATAATCTGATTACTGGAAGATTTTCCACCAGAAAGTAACGTAAACTTTCGGGTCAGCTCTCAGGAGCTCTTTTTCTTTGTGGAAACACAATCGTCAGTCCGATCGGTCGTTTGTGTTTTCATGTCTGTAAATATTTGTTTGTCCTCTGTGGCCTCGTCTGCAGAGCTGAGCTGAAACCTGTAGATTTCCACCAACAACTGAAGAAACCTGTGTTTGTTTGTGTGTGTGTGTGTGTGTGTGTGTGTGTGTGTGTGTGTGTGTGTGTGTGTGTGTGTGTGTGTGTGTGTGTGTGTGTGTGTGTGTGTGTCCAACATTCCTGACCCCACTCAGAGCTCTCGGGCACAAAACAAGGCTTTCACTGGAAACCCGTTTAATATTCAGTCTGTTGCCCTGAAACACACACGGTCAGGTTTTTATCACTTCTGAGGACATCCCATTGACTTACATTCATTTCCTGAAAGCCTCACCTACCAATAATCACCGCTTACCTTAACTTTAAAAGCAGTCTTCAAACTAAAATCTAATGACTGACATGATGAGAACTTCCTCAATTTCTCTGAATGGAAGTCGAGTCCTCGCAACGCGAGTGGCGCGCACGCACACACACACACACACACACACACACGCCTGTTGTTTTCATCCAGACGTTCGAAGAAAAAAATTAATGAATGAAGTCGTATAAACAATTCTCTCTCTGTGTGTGTGTGTGTGTGTGTGTGTGTGTGTGTGTGTGTGTGTGTGTTTCCACACCTCCAACTGGGGCCAGTTCATGCTCATGCCCGGTCCGTGGGTGTTCCTCCACCACCGCAGGTCTTCGGTGTCGCTGGCTCCTCGGATGGTCTGTCCCAGGTCCCGGTACAGGTCCTTGAAGCTGGTGGACCAACAGACACATCGTCACTCATTATTGCATCATCTGAGTTTTTTTTTTTTTTTTTTTTTTTAAATCATCATTTATAATTTTATAATGTTATCTGCAGTTTTTCCACCCTTCTCTTCTGGACATTTTTAATTTCATTTTTGGTATATTATAAAGTCCAGGTGCTGCTTATGACGTTTTCCTGTTGAAGACATCAGACTTTAAGCAGCTATAATCAAGAATCGTATTTTATTTATTTAAAAAAATGTATCAAACGGCAGTGAACAGAGTCGCTCGTAGTCATGAAGCTGCAGAGAATAATCAGCAGAATCTGCGGCTCAATGTTTTCTTGTTTTGGTTTGCTCCCACGGCTCTTGTAGCTTCGCTGGCAGCTGTTTTTCAAAATAAAAGCTCCAAGAAGCAGTTTACCGACACACACAGAGAGACCAGCTGGTGAACACAGCGGAGAATTTAGAGATCAAAACCAGAGCTAACGGAGAGTGAATACTGGAGTTTTTGTTGTTATGGCAACAGAAAACAGATCTACTGTGTAAATGTTCACGACTTTTTGTTGTTATGGCAACAGGAAACTACTACTGTGTAAATGTTCACAACTTTTTGTTGTTATGGCAACAGGAAACAGTTCTATTTCATACATTTCATGACTTTTTTCGGCTTTTTCTTGTGAAGTAGTTGTCAGTTTGAACTCTCGGGGCGACCACGGCTCACTTGTAGGCGCTGGATGATTTTAAAGGACAGGCTCTCGTGCGTGGTGATTAACTTCAGGTAAATAACAGACTCTGTGAGCTGAAGTCTGGACTTCAGGTTTGGACCGAGGTCTCTGTGGGAGGGCAGGCAGGTGGTCTGTCATTAGATGGGCTGGGTGAGGATCATGAACGCACACAAGGTCACGTCTCTCTGAACCAAAGTAGAACATTAAATAACCCTCCAAAAAAAAACAAATCAAATTGAAATCAAATGCAGTATAAAAAATTTTTTTTACAAAAACGTTTGCATATATTATATTAATATAAAGTGAAAATCCCGTCACAGCACGATGTGAAGTTTCTCTTAAAAAAAAATAATTAAAAAAAAAAGTCCCTCAGTTAAATTTGTTCAATATTTGAACAAAGAACGCGCTGGACTTCGCCAATCGTGGTTTCCATGGTGACCGTGGGCTTGTTCAAATAAGACGAGAGGTCAATAGTTAATCGACAACAAGCAGGAGTTTTCTATTAACCTCTGTGTACACATCCGAGCCACGACGGCTCCGCATGCCTTCGAACCGAGTCAATTTAATCACCCCGTTTCCTCTTTTGGATGTGTGTGTGTGCGTGTGCGTGCGTCCGTCCTACTCGTCTTTGACGGACAGGTCGAGGTGTGCGTGGATGTCCTGCAGGACGTCCTTGAAGAAGCGCAGCCTCTTGCGCTCGGCCTCCTGGGTGAGGTCGAACACCTGCTCCATGTCCTCCATGTAGCGAGGGTTACAGCGGTTCAGCTCCTCCAGGGCCTTCGCGTAGCGGTCCTTCACCTGCACACGCACACGCACACACACACACACACACACACGCACACGCACACGCACACACAGTGAGCTACTGTATCACCCTTTATCGTCGAATCATCGAATGTTTGATTGATTGACAAGTGACAAGTTGTAACAGAGAAGCAGTGATTTCTGTTTAAGAGATGCACAACAACAAAATAAACAAACAAACAAACAAACAAACACACTGCCCCTTCACCCGTTTAAACTGTCGCCGTGACGTCATGAGAGCCGACACTGCGTTTCTGCTGCGACTCTTTATGGTACACGCGTGATCACAGATCTTTTTCACCTGCGTGAATCATGAATGACGTGCAGGTTTGTGAGCTGACTTGAGACTCGAGCAAGAAGTCAGACTCAGTTGACCTCTCGCATACTGCAAGTGGTTTTCATGCAGGTTACCGTGACGACATGTCGGACCCTCTGATGGTTTGCACTAATTGCAGAAAGAGACAATCAGCTGCAGCTTTTTAAACCAGAACATTCTTCTTCTTCTTCTTCTTCTTCGACTCAACCCCATAATTTGAAAATATATTTAGTTTTGGTGACATGAAATCAAAGCCAGCAACAGTTGCTGCCTCCGTAAACTCCCCGTGACTCACGGACGGGTTTGAATTAGCAGCACGTTGACAGCAGACCGGACGGGTTGTCTGGAGGCTGGTTTTTTTTCTTTTCTTTTCTCCTCCTCCAAACTGAGCGAATGAGTCACGATATTGGATTTCATTTCCTCGTTTGAGATCAACAGCGTTCGTGCGCTGCGACCGATCCCGATTTCGGGTTCTCAGGATTTCCCTGTTTGCCGTCGATCGTTTTCCCTCCTCGCGAAGCTGCAGTCAGTTTGTTCTCCGGCGTTACAGCAGAGCGGAGAACGGAGGGGAACAAGCCCGGTCACGTTTCAAAGTCACACACACACACACACACACACACACACACACACACACACACACACACACACACACACACACACACACACACACACACACACACACAGGTATGTTTTTTTGGACTCACTGACACACCCAGACCAGTGCAAGACTCTCTCTCTGTGTGTGTGTGTGTGTGTGTGTGTGTGTGTGTGTGTGTGTGTGTGTGTGTGTGTGTGTGTGTGTGTGTGTGTGTGTGTGTGTGTGTGTGTGTGTGTGTGTGTGTGTGTGTGTGTGTGTGTGTGTGTGTGTTTTTTGTACTTTCTCGGCCTCCTGGTTGCAGCGCTCCGCCCGGGTCGTGTATTTGCGGACTTCCTCCTGCGACTTCGTCGGGTCGGCCTTGGCGTGCGTTTCCCTGGTAACCGCCGTCCACTCCTCCTTCCTGGCCTGATGGTAGGTCTTCTTACTGGACTCCACCTTCACACACACACACACACACACACACACACACACACACACACACACACACACACACACACACACACACACAATTATACACCCTTTGATATGTAATCAACACACCGAGCAGCCAACTCGTCATCCTTCTTCGAGTGATCCTTCAATGTTAAAGTTGCATATTAGAAACATGACGGGCAACAGAAAGGAAACTGAACTTCAGGAATCATTGAACGCCAAATCGATCAGCTTCAGCGTCTCGTCTCGTTTGCGAGTGCCGTCTTTTTGTCCGCGTCTCTCACTCTTGGGTTTTATTCGCTTCCTGTTTCTGCTGCAACGCTGGCGTTGTCATTTTCTCAAGAAACGGTGTTGGAGGGAAGGCGGGGGGGGGCGGAGCCTCACCTCTTTCAGTTTGCGGACCCAGGGTTTCTGAGCTTTGCGGAAGCCGTCGTCCGCGTCCTTGGTCTCCCTGAAGCCGCCCATCATCTGCTTGTGGAAGGCGTCTTTCTGCCAGTTGCGCACCTTCTCGCTGTCTTCGTCCGCCAGCCGCCCGCGCAGCTCCAGGTGCATCTCGCTGAGCCGATCGGCCGCCTGCATGAAGGCGTGCCACGCCTTCTCCAGCGTGCCGTACTGGGGTCCTGACGGAGGAGCGCCACCGTCAGATCCAAACAAAAAAAGACGGAAATATTAGATTTGATCCTTTTTTTGGGGTCCAATGTGACAGGAAACTAAAAATCGATGCGATTTTAGACAAAACGAGACATCCGAGGACATCAAATAGGGCTCGAGAGAACAAGACGAGAATTCTTTCTCCATTTTGTTTGACAATTTTTAAGACAATTATTGGAAGATTAGTTCATAATGGAAAATAATTATGAGAAATCAAACGAACGTAAGACAAGATGTTAAACATGACTCAACTCCTCTCGACTCTGCTCGCCTTTTTTGGGGTTTTCCATCGGGCAAGAAGTTGTGGATAATAACTGGTACGTTTTGTTATGGTATGAAGGAAGACGATCATCACTGCAATCATCACCGCGTCAACATTACGTGTCGAGTCGAGTCGAACGACGCGGCGATCAAAACGAGATTCGTGCGATGTGATTTTTAAAAAAAAGAACATTTTAGTGACCTTTCTCCACGGCGCCCCGCCACCTCTTGGCCCAGTCGCTCAGCTGAAGGGCGTAGGTCTTTTCGATCTTGGCCCTCTCCTGGAAGCAGCTGACGATTTCGTTGCACAGCCGGTGGCCGTCGTCGATCCGCTTCACCGTCCGCTTGTAGTTCCCCGGCTGTAAACGGAGACGGAGACGGGAAGCAGAATGAAGAGTCGCTCCGTTAGGACACAAACTAATATTAGTCAAAACTGGATTAGTGATGAAGAGATAAAAAAAAAAATAATAATAATAATAAATTTAAAAAAAAAGGAGGCCAGACAGAAGCCACAGCCAGTGGAAAGCTGTTTTTTCCAGACGGAGGGCTGTGAAGCCGGCAGTCAGTCATCAGGGACTCATTACGTCTTTGTCTCTATCTAAACATCGCAGACCGACACTCTGACTTCCCTCTCGTGATGTTCAGTTCAGATGGTTTTGCCGTCATTCCCCTCGGCGAGGGTTCGGACTAAATATCAGAAACACTTCACTGCGTGATGCAACATGGCAGCACAACAAACTGCAGCCGCCAGAACAAAATCTGAGTTGAATGAACATCTAAAACGATAAAACTGACCTCCGTGAAGGATTGATAGCAGCACGGCTCGGTGTACCTAATAAACTGGCAAATGAGTGTGTATGCAGGGAGTTTAATGACATGCTGTACGTGATGTTTCTGAACTGGACGCGGAGATCTCGTTACCCGATTTAACATCTCTAGATTCTAATGTTAGTGCGAGTATAATAATTATAACCTTTCTCTTTTTTTAATCGACTCCGTGAGACGCAATCCAAAAGTTCAGAGACTGTTCCTGTTGTACGCTAACAGAGCACGGAGAAGCTATAACTTTAAGTGAGTTTTGGACATTTCACGACTGATAAGACTAAATTTGATCTCTCTGGCTTAAGGCCCAGATCGTAAAAACTTTAGTTTTGTAAGAGAGCGAGCGAGACGATGGCTGTTGTACCTCCCAGAAGCTGTCAGAGCTCCCCAACTCGCTGAGGTCTCCGTTGGAAGACATGTTGGGGTCGGCTTTACAGCACGGAATGATGGCGGCTACGGAAGAGACTGTGAACGACAGGAGAGACAAACCAAAAACAGGTTATTCATTGATTACACACAGCTGATATCGTGGTGAATATCCTGGTTGTCTTAATGCAACAAAAAAAAAACCCCAAAAAAGTCTGTTCAGCTGGCTAATTTCTTTGTTTACTTTCAAGTCCGACTTAAAAAAGACAAAAACATTTATTTGGAAAGGTCATTGCCGGTCGCCCAAATAAAAGCAGTTTGGCGCGACACTTTGTTTTCCCTGAATCTCTGCAGCGAAGGTGGGAAAAGCGCTAAGTTAGCACAAACCAAATAAACACGTTAATGGGAAAACACAGCAGGTTGAAATAAACAAGACGAGTCAACAGAGAGAAGAGAGTCGGACAAACTCCTCCTGCTGATGAAGATTCGTGTGATTGAGATTTTCAAAACAAAAGGATTATAGATGTTTTTTTTGCTTTTTCAAATATTAATACACAAATGAACTCATCTTTGTGAAAACTTTTTTTTAAAATTATTTTAAAAGGCTTCCTTGGAGTAACTAAATCCATGTAAAAAAAAAAAAAAAAAAAAAAAAGCATATAGATGATGACATAAATACACAATGTCCCTTTAAAAGACATTTCTGTCTTCTGTGTCCGACGAACACTCGATGCCCTGTCGCGCACATCCGCTCCGTTACCGAGGCAATAATCTGTGTCAGCCGGTCCCTCCGCCGACAACAATGGATCTCATTCATTTGGGATGCGCAAACATGTGGACAGAATGAGCTCCAATGATGACTCGAGATTAAAAAAACACAATATTGTTTATTGATTGTCTTATAAATCTATAAAATCAGTCAGTTAAACTATTAACTAATAATCCAATGACTCTCACTCTGTCATTAAATGACTTATTTAGCAAATATGATCAATCTAAAGGATTAATTATGCAAAAGAACAAAAAAAATCTATCTGGCAAAGTTTATATTATTGTAATATGGTGATAATTCTAATTATAAAAGGCTGTGACCACAACTACATAATACATATCATAACAATAATTAATTTTCCCAATGCACATATAAAAACGAATAAATCAAAGTTAATTCGTTCCAGTTCTGCTCTTTAATTCTGAACAATTATAATAAAAACATATTCAACACATTTAATAAACTCAATTCAACTGAAACGCTTCTGACTAAAAGAGAAAGTCAGACTTTAGATATTTTTTTCCAAAATCGGACTCAAAAACAGGAAGGAGCATTTAGATCAATAAACGTTGTTTACGACCGTGTTTATGAGCAAGAAGTTGTCTTCTTTGGCGGAAATGTGCATCATTCCACCAGCATGAAGTGTGTGTGTGTGTGTGTGTGTGTGTGTGTGTGTGTGTGTGTGTGTGTGTGTGTGTGTGTGTGTGTGTGTGTGTGTATGTCCTCGAGAGATAAACACAACATGAAGTAGCAGCTCCGAAGAGACTTCAACAGGTCAAAAAAAACAAAAGAGAAGCTTGAAGAAATAAATTCCTCCCTGTAGGGAACTGAGTTTGAGATTTAGAAGGATCTATTGGTTGAAATGGATAATTAAGTTTTAACTTAACCTAAAACTAAGAATTGTTGTAGTTCGATTATCTTAGAATGAGGCCTGAATATCTGCACAGGAGAGAAAGTCCTCTCAGGATTCGACCATCGACTTTATGTGAAAGTGTTCGTAGCTTCCGGGTCTGATAAGTGAAGCCAATGCAGAAGTGCAATACCACCGAGGACCACTAGAGGGCAGGCGGCAAAATACCTCCAATAGACTCCCATTCAACTTCTCATAAAATACAGTCGATAAATGTTTCTCGCAGGTAATTACGGCGTCATTCGCTGCATTCCCTCCTTCTGATCCGTGTTCTGGTGAAAATAATCACATCGTTAATGAGATATTAAAAAGTGGTGTGTTTTGGGGGCGTGTCTAACATTACACATGTACAGGTGGGCGTGGCATGGTGTCGTCGGGTTCTCGGTGAGACCCAGCCCTCGTCCAAATATGGTCACTTCCAGCTCCAAACCATATTTGGACGAGCTAGGGGGGGTAGAGGGGAGGCTAGCAGTGACTTGTGACTTATTTCCTAATTATTGACAGGACGGATCAGAAGCTACAGTCCACGGTGACATCATGGTCGGTTGCCGCTCGGTTTCTACGGTAGCCCAGAAGGGACAAACCAAACACCGTTGCTATAAGAGAGGGAGTTCTGCGTTTTACACTCGTTTCACGGCCGCTGAGATTTCTTGCCCACCTGTAACAGCGAGCGGTGTTCAGGTGGTCACCACCAGGTGTCAGTAAATGCTACACACCGCTCCTTTAAAATAAAGCACAGGAGGTCGTTTACAGAGCAGGTCTGTACGATGCAGCAGAATAAACATGCAATTTAATGTCAGTTGAGCTCCAACATGACCAGAGGGGATTCTTTTTGTTGTTTTTTTGCAGCGTCTGTCGATGAACTCAGCCGACGGTTCACCGTGACCCGACTTTCCCTATACATCCACTTCCTCTGTGCTGTCTTCCCATTGGACAATCCCCCCCCCCCCCGTTTCAAGGCCAGACAACTTCCTGTGGCAGATACAACAAACCTGGGAGGAAAACATGCTCCACTGCTCCAGGTCTGCCTGCGAGCTCTGAGCCTTCAAAATAAAGCTGTGTGTTAAAACTGGTTTGATCTGAAGACTTCAGGCTGATGAGGAAAACTAGACAAGTCTTCTCACTGGTAACGGGAATTAAATCAACTGATCAGACTTTATTAATACTGCACCTTTCGCAAAGGTTGGTGCCACTCAAAGGTCTTAAAGAGTTAATTAAAGAACAAAATCTTTTGCCTGAAAAAGCTTCTTTTCTTTGAGCGTGAAAACAGAAGAAGGAAATGTCAGAAATGAACTTCAATTAAAGTGCGATCAGATAAAAAAAATTAAAAAAATCAGAGACGCGTTTTACTAACGTATGATAAAATACATAAAAACAAAGACATTAAAGATAAAAGCCCATCTTTCATAATTTCCCATTTCAAAATAAAAGCCCAATTCTTTTGTAGGCTGAAAAAATAAAAGCCCACACCCTCTATTTGATATTGCATCAGCATAAATGCAAGAAAACAAGTGCTTGACACTAATTTGAATCAATCTAAAGTGCACTGGAGAACAAAATCCAAGTTATCAATGTTAAAGTTATATTTATTTATATTTATACAGCGGCAATGTTTGGAAACATTGAATAAAACTGCTGTATACATCTAAACTATGTGACTAATATCTGCAATTTATATTGTTAAAAACACCAAGTGAGCCTTTAAAGAGCTTAAAGGTGGTTCTATTCCTGTGTGAATAGTTTCTGTGTGAGATCCTGCTTCTCTCTCCGGTTGACAAGCCTGTGAGATGTTCCCGGTGACTTCTTTTCCTCCTCCCACAAGCTCCACAATGTTTTCTCTCTGTAAATAACTAGTCGACTCGCAGTAAATCAGCGCCGGAGAGACCGACTGGTGCTAAATTAGACGCCGTATGCGACGGTAGCCTCGGTGAAGATCTGCAGGGAACAATGCGAGAGCGTAAATAAGCCCGACGGTCCTGCAAGCGTGCACGTACTTGTGCTAACACTGAGCCCTGAATGAACAAATTAAAAAAAAAAGGATTAGCTTTAGTGTGTGCTGTAGTTTTCAGGTTTGTCTGGGTGTGTGTGTGTGTATGTGTGTGTGTGTGTGTGTGTGTGTGTGTGTGTGTGTGTGTGTGTGTGTGTGTGTGTGTGTGTGTCGTGTTGGAGGCGGCGGGTGACGTTCCGAGATTATAGTCAAAAGCTGACATCCAGCGACACACAACATCACACCTGGAAGTTAATCCACTTCAGGCGGCCTAAGTTCTTCTCCACACAGGTGGAGGCAGCAGGGGGCCGACCGAGAGTGAGTGAGTGAGTGAGTGAGTGAGTGAGTGAGTGAGTGAGTGAGTGTGTGTGTGTCAGAGGTGAGTGGTAAGTATGCCGACATTAGCGGAGGCATCTGCCACCGGCGTGCCGGAACATGAGGGAGTATGAGAAAACCGACTTGGCTGTGGAGCGCTAATTACTGGCTCCTTCAGAGGTTTCACCAACAACGCTTTCAACAGCTCGTAGGGACGCTAAGAAGGAAAGACCGGCTTACACGGCATTTCCAAGAAATAAAGTCTGTAAAACCGGGTAACAAGAGATTATCAGGGATTCAAGTGGTTCTGCAAAAATCGCTGGAAAATAAGGAGGAAATTACAGGAGCTGTAGAAACGAGCAGCGAAGAGAAGAAGGCTTCCGAGAGAACAGACAAATAGTGATGAACCCAGACTGTGTATAAAAGTGTTCGTAGCTTCCTGGTCTGAAGAATGAGGCCTGATGCCTTCAGCTGCAATACCACCGAGTGCCACTAGAGGTTGCCTCCAAAAATGCTCCGGCTCCATAGACTCCCATTCAACTTCTCTCATCAAATAAAGGGTTCATAAATTTTTTTTTCCACGTCCTAATGATGTTGTTAGCTAAAGTCGCTGCTTCTTATTAGTTTCCTGGAGGTCCATTTGAAAATAATCCGTCATTAGTTCGAGAAATTGGCCTAAAAAAAAAAAGACGTGTTTTTGGAGGCGTGTCTGTTTGATTGACAGGCCTGTGGTCCGGTCAGGTTTCAGCTATCGGTGGGCGGGACGTAGTATCATCAGGTTTCCAATTGGATTAAGTTAGAGCCACCGCTAGCTCCAAATATGGTCACTTCCTGCTCCAAACTAGCAAAGATGGTGACGGACAGAATCCGAACTGGAGGCTTCGTAACGGCCGTTCAACAAACCGACGGGTGACTTCACTGCTGGTTGCCGCTTGGTTTCAGACCACAGTGAAGAAAACTGAAGTTGTGATCAATATTCTGGTGGAGCAAGGCCATGAAAAGAGCGGGCCGACTTTACCGCGACACAAGTCTCCTGCGAATAATGATAAACATGAGCTTGTAACATTCAATATAAATCAGCGATTCGCCTCTTAAATATAGATCTATTTTCTACGATCAGAACATGAACAGTTCAACCTTGAAGCTTCTTCGCCACTGAGTTTATAAAGCTGATCAATTATATCTCGACTCTCAAATTGCAACACAGATCATGGATCTGTTTGCTTTGAGACTTTTTTTCCCAGGTGGTAGTAGAAGTTTTAACTCAAAACTAATAAAACGCCACTGAAAAAAAACCAACAACCGGCTGATGGTTGGACCAAAGTACAGACACCCGTTTTTAAATAGAAACAAACACGTCCCGGCAGGTAAAAGCTTTCCATTTTGATTTAAACGAAACGAACAGCACGCATTTCTTCGGTCTAGTTTTTGGCCGGAAGAGGTGCACCTTAATCTGTTTGAGGTCAGAAGCATGGAGAGTACGTTATGTCAGAGTGAGCTCGCAAAGATAGAAGTATGGTGTGTGTGTGTGTGTGTGTGTGTGTGTGTGTGTGTGTGTGTGTGTGTGTGTGTGTGTGTGTGTGTGTGTGTCAGAGTATCTGGGTGCGGCTCTATGAAAACAAGTAGGTTTGTCTGCTTCCACCTGTATTATCTCTCTACCTGCTGGAGGGCGTGCAGGCGTTGACCATGAAAGTTGACAAAAAGCTCCTGTAACGTTCTCAGGAAAAACAACCGCTCGGCACAACAACTTCACAACAAACTACTCTCACTGGGAATCACGTTCGAATCCCAAAAACTAGCGCCGCTTGAAGAAAAATGCTCTCCGAGCAGCCCTGAAATATCACGTTTCGCAAGCGTGGATTGATGCGAGGTGACAGTGACCTTTGACCTTTGACCACTAAACTCTTATCAGTTGCATCTTTGGTCCCGAGTGAATGTTTTTGCCGAGTTTGAACAAATTCCCTCGAGGCGTTCTAGCGATATCGCGTTTACAACAAACGGGACGGCCGGTTGAGGGGAACGCGAGGTCACAGTTACTTTGACCTTTGACCTTCGACCTTTAATTCAGTTCATACTTGAGGCCGAGGGAGTGACTGTGTCACATTTGAGGAAATTCCATCGAGGGATTACCGAGATATCACGTTCACGTGGATGAGTCGAATTGGGGTGACAGTGACCTTTGACCTTTGACCAGCAAACTCTCTTCAGCTTATCTTTGGTATGAAGTGAATGGTTTTGCCAATTTTGACCAAATTCCCTCGAAGGGTTCTTGAGATATCGCGTTACCGAGATCAGGACGAACGACTGACCCCAAAAAAAACCTGATGTTTCCGGCTCCGAGGCATAAAAACACGCAGAAACCATCACAGACACGTTTCATTATTTTCTTATATTTTACAGACAAATCAATTATTGACTACTCAAGAAAATAATCAACATATTAATCGATACCGGAGCCTGATTTCCATTTATACTGCCATCTCATATTACCACAATTGATGGCCCGCCTACAACACCTTCTGTGGAGACGATAAATATTTTCATTACATCGTCTTGTCTGGTTGCTGTATTTTACTTTCATTCACTGCGACAAACAACGGTGATGAAATACTGAATAAAAAATTACCGTTCCGTGATGTGAATTTATTATTTTTCACTGTAATCCCTTTAAATCCGCGCCGTGATCACGGACCAGTGAGCGGAGCGCCAACAGATGGTCGGATGATGTTTGTGTGGCGAGTCCGGGAAACACCCGTTTGGTTTGTGTGTGTGTGTGTGTGTGTGTGTGTGTGTGTGTGTGTGTGTGTGAGATTTAAACTGAGGAGATTGAACTCTGGTTCATGATCGGTGACCAGGGGATAGTAAACACCCTCCAATAACACACACACACACACACACACACACACACACACACACACACACACACACACACACACACACACACACACACACACACACGAAGACAAATAATCCCAACGCATCGTCGGGCAGGTGCTTCCCACTTTACACACACACACACACACACACACACACACACACACACACACACACACACACACACACACACACATTAATACACACTCAATCCAGGATCCCATGGTGGATCCCATTTCCTGTTGGAAAATAATCAACGTCTTAATCATCGATTAAAACCAACACAGGGACGAAGATGGAGCTCAGGAGGTCGATGTTATTTGTTCACCACGTTTCTTCATGTCTTGATCGACAGTTGTTAAACACAGCTGGAAAATTAGTGATGCTAAGCTAACCAAGTCTGGCTATTTGACCTTATTTTCAGACCACAAACGCCGCCGTGTGAAGTAAAGCTACTTTCCCGGTTCGACAGGTGTATCGTCCCACTCCCAGATCAAAACTTTCCAACTCCCCTGTTGCTCATGAACGCACCATTAAACCAGGGTTAGGATTTTCTGGGGAATATGTATGCCAGTGATAAATCATCATGCGTGGGAGGTGATCCGTACACACGACCTTAGAACTGAGCCGCAACTTAAGGTGCTTCAACTAATAGTGCTACAGCCTTCTGCTAATTTGTAACTTTAAATGATTTCCCATCACAGTTGCTAAAATGTTCGCCCGGTTTCATTTCCATGAAGTCCATTAACCGTCTGAAGGCATCCAAGAGCTAAAAGGTCGGTCCTTTGATCCACAACAGGGCGGCGGAGCGTCAGGCCCGACCGGCGGAGAACAGGAAGACCCGTTCAGAGAGAGCGACCTGGACCATATGGCTACAACAATACGAACACACTGATGCTAAATGAGTTGAATTTGGAAGAATTTTAAGTTTCAGTTACCAACATTTGCTAATTAGCCCAAAACACAACTGAAAACTGAAATTTTGACCCGATGGTGGCGCTAGAGGAAAAGTCAGAGGATCTCCAAAGACGACACGATTCATCCTTTGGTTACTCTGGATATTTGTACCAATTTTCATGGTAATCCATCAAACATTTCAAATAATATAATCGGTCTGAGCCAAAGTGCTCGACAAACAGGCCGAAGAGCTCGGCTGCCAGCGCGGCTTAAAATGATGAAGACATCGCTCACTTCTGATTGGTTGAGAGGACAATGACTGCTGATCACAACAGAAACAGTCAACACGAACAGAATGAGAAGAATTCACAGCAACCGGGACGCCAAAAAAAACATCACAACGAAACACCACATCAGAAAACTTCTCCAACTGCTTCTCCTCTTTCTGTTCATTCTGTGCATTTTTTGCACGTTATAAAAACATAACTTAATATACTACTCAGATGCTGTAATGGAAGTTCCATCAGAAGTCGTGATTTAGTAATTTATTAGCATTTTTGGGGGAACACGGGTGCATCTTTGTGCGTGCCGTAGTTTGAGAAGTTTGTTTGAATCCAAGGTTCAACGTTCGAGCCGCAAAAACACAGGTTTTCAACGTAATATTCCTTTAAATGTTGAAGAAAAATGTATCGGTAGCAAAATAGAAAAAAAACTGCACGTGAAGATTTTTCTTAAAAGATCTTTACAGCTGCAAAACTGCAACCCAGACAACCACAGAAAAACACCAGTACTGACCCCAACATAAATTCCTCTCAGCTAAATGACAATAAACACATTTTTTAAAAAACACAATCAGATTCAGTAATTTCCCTGCAAATATATGAAACTATTTGAGCCTCAGTTGATGTATTTATTCTTCCAAAAACATCCCTGACAGAGGATCAGAGGCAAAACCAGGAGAGCTGTGGACCTGATAGAGGCCTGCTGAAGAGGTGGCTGATGGGACGAGAGACAGAAGGAGCTTCTGGTTGCTGGTTTATAGAGAAGTGGGTCAGGCTAGTGAGGAGGAGGAGGAAGAGGAGGAGGAGGAGCTGAGGGAGTGACGGGAGGGAGAGGCAGGTCCAGACCTCATAATCTCCCCTGAAAAAAAAAAAAAAAAAAAAAAAAAAAAAACCTCATGGCCATTAAGCTGATTAATGTAAACCAACAGTTTCCCTGCAGCCGGGCCGGGAGGAGCCGGGCCGGGGTCCCGTGTGGGTCCGCACAACAAAGCATGCGGATGCCCACACAAGAATAAGTCCGTAATAAGCTCGTCTGCATTCCAGCAAAAAAAATTTTTAAAAAAAAATTCTGTTTGAGGGCCGCGGAGGGAACATCTAAAAACAGAGAAAGAGAGAAAAGAGTCTTCTGCACTGCAGCTGCTGCCAACAGCTGGCTGAGTCTGAGGGATCCAGCTGTGTAGCAGAGAGCCGCTCAAATGACAGACTCACTGTTTAAGAAGACGGAAAATGATAACCGTGCTCCCGATGATTTCAAAATGATTGCTGGTGGCAGAAATAAACAACAGGACGGGAACTGCGGAGGCCTCCGTCACGCTGCGGCATATAAACAACTGTCTGTCGCTTTAAATAGCGGCAGAGGGGGAAGAAGAAAAAAATCCATCCAAATAATAATTAAAAAAAATTCATTCACACTGACAAACTGATTCTTTGGGTGATTTGTTGGACGAGTTTGTCGGCGAGTTGTTTTACGAGTCTTGTTTCCAACCGACCACGGTGTGTAATTGGGTTCATTGTAACTGAGCACGACTGCTGTGTTAAAACACACACACAAACACACACAGAGAAAAAACTGTAACAATGCCAAAAGGAAAAAACAAAAAAAGTCCCCCATCATCACGCAACTAAAGTCAACAGGCTGCAGACTAAAATTCAATTTGGCGAGCTGCTGTTGAAAAAGCAACCAACGTACGGACGAGCGGTGGAACCGCAGACTGGATTTAAAAGTGTTCGTAGCTTCCAGGTCTGAAAAAATAGGGCGATACGGGAAGCGCCTTAAACTGCAATACCACCGAGTGCCACTAGAGGTCGGCTCCAAAAAGCCCCCGGCTCCATAGACTCCCATTCAACTTCTCTCGTGAAATTCTAAGCCAATAAAAATTGTCCATCAGTTATCTCGGTGTTTTTAGCTAAAGTCGCTCCTTCTTGTTAGTTTTCTGGACGACCATCTGAAAATAATCCCGTTATTACTTACAAAACAAGCCTCAAAAAGATGTGTTTTTGGGGGTGCGTCTGCTCCTCATGTTTAGTGACATATATTCACATAACAGAGCTCCACCCAAACCAGCTGAATCAGCTTCTTTTATGCGAGTAATAACAAATTGATACTGAACGATAGACTGTATGTAAAACTGGACGTAACTTCCGGCTTTTTAGAGTCGATTGTTTTCGCCAAAAAAAGTCGTCAACAGAAACTGTGCTGAAAAAGTATTTCGACATAAAGTACAACACTCACTTTATTAACAAAAGTAATTCCATATTTAAGAGTTGGAAAGCCGCCGCAGAAGTGACGGGCATTGTGGGAAATGTGGTTTTATCATTGGGATTAGGAACACTGTGTGTTGAATTAGTTTTATACACACTTCAAGTTGTATGAGACTGCACTTTGTTTTTGTACAAACAGCATATGTTGAATTAATATTAAGTAAAGCATATGTAAAGCTCTTATTTTGACAGCAGATTTAGAGTTTATATTCTACAGGTTGTTTGTTCCGTCACTTTCATTTTTTTTGTAGTTCTTAAGGTTTACTAACAAACAACAAAAAAAGATATCTGAAATATTTCTATGTTGTGCAGCATGATTATTATCAGAGGCTTTATAAAAACGTTTTTTTACTGTCATATGCCCAGAATAAAAAGGCAATTAAACCATACAGTGGAATTCTTACTTTGCTGATCCTCGCTAACCTAAACAAAAAAAAAACCACAAAAAAATTATTCGAAGTTTCTCATAAAATCTAGAAGAAAAAAAAGAACGGAAAGAAAAAGAAATTCCACAATTTTTTCTTCCTTGACTTGCAGTTTTTTTTCTGATTTCAACAATTTTACCACCAAAATAAAAAAAATAAAAATCACTTAAAACTGCAAATTACAGCAGAAAATCAAACACAAAAATCCAACATTTTTGATCACAATCCCCCAAAAAAACTGAATGTTAGTCGCAAAACACAGAAATCAACTGTATGAATCCCAAATGTTGAATGTTACAGGAGCACAAGCAGAACTTACCTTATCAGAGACGAAAACAAAGACGGACAGACGTCCCCGCAGAAGACAGCCTTTTTTTTTTGTCTCCGCCGGCCTGAGAGACCAGAAGGAGACGGACGGACAGAGAGAGACGAAGAAGATCCGTCGAGGAGCAAAGAAGAGGAAACACAGAGAGGGTTTTTTTTTGTTAGTGAGCGGAGCGGCCGGGCGGTTAGATCGGATCGGCGTGAAGAGCTTGCCGGTTATATGGATCGGCCGCGGGGTGACACATTCTGGGCGTCCCGGTGAAATGTCACACGGGAGGCTCCGGAGAGAGAAGAGGAAGAGGTCAGAGGTCACGTCTCTGAAAACGACCCGCCGGGGCGTCACGACGGGAGGGTTCATAAAGACCTCAGCTGCGATCTAGTTTACTATTAAATGTTCACAAATAATCAAAGCTGCTTCTCATCCCTGAAGGTTTTCAACCTCGTTTACCTTTAAACACATTTAAGATTTTTTTTTTTTTAAATATTTAGTGAATGAAAATTGAAAAATTCAAATTAAAAAATGACACTATTTTTACATATTTCCATTTTTTTAAGAAAAAGCTACATATTTGTGCTTTTAATTCATTTATGTAAGTTAATTTCACTTTTCTTTGTTTTGATTTATCTTTTTTTTTTAGGCATTTAAATCTTCTAATGATGAATTTATTCCAGATCTAGTCTGTGTTTTCTTGTGATTACGTTTCAAGTGTCTGCAAGTTCATTTGAACTCAGTAGTTTAAAAAAGGGAAAACTGATAACTGGATGAAAGGGAACAAAAAATTAAAAATCAGCATCATGTATTAGATGTTTATATTATTTGCAAAAACTTTCCTTTAAATTGTTTTTTATAAGAAATCTTACGAAGCAAAATCAGCATCAACTCTGACATCAGTGTTTCTACAGAAACACATAAAATATGTCACATTCAATAGTGATAATAATAACTGCATGAATTTTTCTCAGAATTTATAAATATAGCAGCTTTGTATGACAATAACTTTTATGTAATATAATCAATTGATTGACATGAGCTCAACCACGATAAAAAAATAAAAAAACTTTTGACCATCTTCCTGCAGCACAACTTTTATTTTGTTATTAATTTTGTTATTTATTTAAAGAAATTTGTAACTTCTTTTGTATTTTTCGGCCTCGTTGTGAAGACAGTCTGTCAGTCATGCAACCAGGAAGTAACTCAGCCTTATTAAACAAACAAAATAGGTGATTGTTATTTATTTTTTATCTCAAATGCATGTCTTTTTAATTTCAGTAGTGACATTTTAGTTTCCGCAAACTTTGTTTTTTATAAGAGTCGTTATGACGCAATATAAAACAAAAAAACATCATGAACTTATTGTGAAAATAAACTTTGATCTCCGCCTGCTTCTTCGAGAGCCGGCGGCCGTTTCACTTCTGAACGACAAATGCTCGTCGAGCCTCGCCCTCCTCCCTCGGGACACAAACAAACAAAACAAAAAAAATCCGGCAGGAATCACGTCGGCGCTGCTGCACGACACCGAGGAGGTTAGTGAAGCCAAAACATGAAGCGGAAATCGCAGCGTCAAATAAACGCCGACTTTTTCTGGCTTAAAAAACAACAACCATATAAATAACTGAAGATGTCAATTAAACGCAACACTATGATTTATGTCCTGTATTTAAATATGTAGAGTTTTTAGAGTAGTATTATACAAATTGCTGTTTTTCTCATGTTTCAGGTTATTTTTCGGACTCCTTTAAAGTGGAAAATGTCCCTCCAGATCCTTAAAAAACTAATATATAGAAATAAATAATAAAAAGTAGTGTTGACAAACAGGTTATAACGCAATAAAACACTGACATAAAAAAAACATTTCTCCCTCTGGGAGCTCCATGTGGATAAAAATAAAACAGAAAGCAGCACGGAGGAATAATCCTCCCATCCTCGCATGAACCTGAACGCATCGTTTTTTAAAATTTATTTCAGGTATCACTTTCTGAAGTTATTTTTTTAAATTTAAAGACACAGGTACATGGACCAATCAGAGGAGCGCTGACAGACGGGGGCGGGACTTAATGTGGAGCGATGACGTATTTCATGTTTCCACGAATTTCCACTGGTTTGACCGGATCGTGAAGCTTTTTTACAAACTACAAACTGGATGAAACCTTCAACGACTAACAGCAGAAAAATAACCCTGCTAAGGTGATTATTGATTATTAGCTTTTAAAACTGATTTTAAAGCTAAACAGTCTCCTTTTCAAAAAATAAAAGTCATAAAAATCGAATTGATATAAAATCTACTCGTGATTTTATTCAACAACAATGACATTTTGTACGCGATGAAGAACGATGTCATTGTTGAACGGCCACAATCTCCGACGTATTTGGCCTTAAAAAAAAAAAAAAGCAGTATATTTGGCGGCGTCTGCTTGATTGACAGGCCTGTGGTGCAGTCAGGTTTATACTACATGTGGGCGGGGCATAGTGTCCTCGGGTTTCCAATCAGATCGAGTCACATCCCCCACTCGCTCCTCCCCCAGCTCGCCCAAATATGGCCACTTCTGGCTGCGAACGAGCAAAGATGGCGACGGCCAAAACGGCGAACTCGAGGCTTCACAAACGTGAACTTCACGGTTGGTTGCCGTCTGGAAACAGCATATTGCGCTAGCTTTAATAATCACAGATGTTACAGTGAAGCATCTTCTCCAAGATGAAAACAAAACAAAACTGTGTGGGCTTAATACACGAGACAAAGATTAACGTCATATTTCCACCAAAACATCGGATATTCTTTTCCGACTCGCGTTCTTTAAGATTTGCACCACATTTGGGTGGAAAGCTCCACCCAATCGTGACGATTTACAAGTGTCTGAAATCTAGATTTACCGTCGAGCGTCGGTTACACGAGAGTCGTGAAGGACGGGGACCTGGTTAGGTTTGGTTTGGGTGTTTTTCTGCCCCCTGCTGGTCAAAAATCACTTAATGCAGCTTTAAAATTGGGACGTTAATGAGGTTTGGTTCACTGTTAAAAAAAAAAGGTAGTTTTAGAATATTTTGATAATAAATGACTTTTTTTTTAAAAAAAAACCGTTGTTCTTTAACCTAATCGTGTCGAGAGGTTTATCTTTAAAGCCGGAAAATTATAAAAAAAAAAAAAAAAGTACTGACAAAAAAAAAAATACTGTGTGAAACGCACGCGGGAATATTTCCAGGTTGAATAAAATCAGCTGATACGTCAGTTTTCGCATCATCAAGAGTTAGAAGTCGTCCCGGTGTCAACATGTGCCGGCAGACAAACAGGTGAGGTCGCTTACCTGTTCCGCTCCGACCTGGAGGAACAAACCAAAACCAAGCAAGACCCTCGCGGGAGCTGCTGCCGCCGCCTTCTTTTCTCCTTCTTTTCTCCTTCTCCTTCTTCTCCTCCTTCTCCCTTCAGGCCCGCAGACCGATACTTCGTCTCCAAACACCGCAGTTTGTCCTTTTTACGCCTCCGCGAACTGCGACATCTTGTAAGTTTTTACTCCGCAGCGACCCGTCGGCCCCCCTCAGCCATCCGCGCGGTGGCACAGACCCGCCGCTCGTGCAGCTCAAATTCAGAGGCTTTTAAAAAAAAAAAAAATTTAAATAAAAATTGTTTTTGTATTTATATTTTCCTGCTCTGTTCGGTTGGAAAAGTAGAAAATAAAACCAGATGTAGAGTTCCTCGGAGCTGTTTCTGCTCGAAGGCGACGCGTCTTCCTCCCTCCGGTGCCGACTGGCGTCTCCGTGTAATCAGATGCTGCTTCAACCGCAATATCCATTCATCCTATTACAGACGTTAACCCTTCACCGGCTTTATGGTGCCTTCACGGACCGTGGGGGTGGGGGAGGGGGGGGGGGGGGTGGAAACGCGAAACAGACAGTCAAAAGGTTATGTGATGAGTCAGCTGATCACGCACGCGCGCACACGCACGAAATACAATGAGTTAATCATGTTAAATTAATCAGGCCGACAACAACAACAGTAAAATAAACAAACACAAATTTATTTTACAAGCAAGTTCTTAAATAAACGGAATCATTAGCTCATACAGTAAAATTAGTATTCGTATTATGACTTGCATTGAAGTTAAATTCCCTTAACATGCAGCCTATAATAAATTACTTTGTAAAATGTTAAAATTAAATAAAATGCTCTTTTACTTCAAAACCAAACTTAGCAGAGTGAAAATGATTAATGTTTGATTTAAAAAAAAAAAGGAATAAAATGTGTTTTTATTATAATTTAAAAAAACGTTCCCAGTCAATACACCGCAGTACAACAAAAATGTGATTGACAGAAAACAGGACGAATAAAACATCTATAAATTCATCGATTTTATAACTGAGTATAATTGTATTTTACAAGCCAATTTGTTGTAGATTTATACAACAAAATAGTTTGTAAATTTTTAAACAAACAAAGAATCTTTATAATCTCCTTTTACCTCCAAATAGTTAAAATTATCAAAAAGAAAATACAAGTTTGAGTTCTCGAAGTGTGCCTGAAGGCAGCATTAACCCAGTTATAAAAATGGAGGATGATAATGTAGAAAATGATCAGCCTGGAAATTACTTTTATTAGTTTCCTTTTTTTTTTGTAACATATTTCATCTGGTCTTGTTATACATTAAAGTTTTTTTTAAAAGACTTTAAAGAACAATTAGAATTGATGAGAAATAATCTGTATTCTTTACAAACAGCGCCCCCCTCAGGACAAAAGCAGAATTACAAAAACACACATTTGGTTCAGTGAAGCAGCAGCAAGCTCTTATCTGAAGTAAGGTCAAGGGTCAAATCACGTTTTTATTACAAAGAAGTCTTATTTCAATTCTACACTTAGCCAAGTAATGAAACCATAATGCATAAATTAAATATTCAAATAAATCAATAAGATTCACTTAAAAGTTAAATAGAATATCAAAATAAACAACTATCAATAAAATTTCAGCGAAATAAAAAAATAAAAACTATGATAAAAGATATACCAAGAAATAAAACCAGGTAAAAATGTGTAAATAGAAAATTTAATAAATACATAAAATTATTATTCAATTCGATTAAAGGCCAGAATAAAAAAGCAAAATTTTGTCTTAAAAATATCAACACTTTGTGAAACTTCACATCACCTGGAGGAAAGATAAAATATTAGAGTGACTTGTGTGAAATTCAGATTTTATTTTAATTCAAGAAAAAAAAGACTTGATTAAAAATGAATAAATAAAAAAGTCATTTTTTTTCCTGCCGAACTCTTTGAAACAATCTGAAAGCAGCGATCGGAGATTTTTCAGCTCTCTGATGTTTGTTGGAAATATATATATAGATTTATATAGATATAGATATATATATATATATATATATAGATAATAACATGATGCTGACAGACTGTCCCACCTTCCAAAGAGCAGGAAGAAGATCTCCTTCCGGCTGAGCTGAAAAAAAAACTGGGTCGCGTGATGGTTTTGGATTTTGGGCTTCAATCTGTCGCTCTGAAAAAACTAAATCTTTCATGGCCGCCCTGTTAATCCCTGATTGTGACGACCGGAGATCAAAAACAAAGAGCCAATCACAATACAGATGTTCTTCACAACGTGATGCTCTGATGGCCGTTAAAACAACCATCTCATCATCGTCTCCTACTTTTGCATCTGCAGACTGATTAGGATCAATAAATGAAACATGTTGGTATTGATCCAGAATATCTGATATTATTGTTGCTTTAGCAAACTGGAGCTAAAAAAAACAAAAAGAAAATATCCTATAAAAGTTTATGTTTAGTTTATAAGATTAAAACGTTAAAGTCTAAACTAAAAATGTATTACAATTAAATACATTATGGCATGAAATAAAATAAAGACATTCTAAGTTCCCCAATTTAGCATTTTTAATAAAGTGTACAGATTTAATAAGTGGTTTTTTTTAACACTATGATGTCATTGTAAGCTGCTGTATGAACAGATAATAAAGGATAATATCGTAAATTATTGTTGAAATAGGGGACTTAAAAGTAAAAGTAAATATTTTTCTTAAATTTAATAATCTCTTTAAATTATCTGCCAATTTATTGCTTCCTACGTGAATTTTCAACGATTCATTTACGCAATTATTGACGTAACTTCGCTTCTTCTGGTGTGAAATTATGACGTCAAAGTAAAAAAAAAAAAAAAAAAATTCCCAACATGCACTTCTTCTCCCATCTTAACTCAGGAACAACATTTTAGTTATAAAAGAAAAAGTAGATTAAAAACTTTCAGGGACTTTTTCTTTTTTCTCCCTTATTTTAAACCGTCGAGACCGAATCACAGACTCAGACACACTCGGGAGAAGTTACGCCTTTTTGTTTTTGTTTTTGTTCTTTATGTATAACGGGGCATGCCAAGTCACAGCATTCTGGTACGTCGCGGCAAAAATACAGCGAGACACATCGAGGAAAAAAAACAAAAACACTTTCGCACGCACGCAAAACATCCACGCGGCCATTCAGTCATTCTTCTTTTCTTTTTTTTTTATACAGACCAGAATTAAAACTTCATATCAGCATTAAGAAGGTACCTACAGAGGGCAGGAAGAGGGGCAGACGGGCGAGGTCACGCTCACGCTGCGTCACGTTGACGTACGTCATAATCTGGCATAAAGATGAAGACGTGACTTTAATCTGGTTGAGAGATTCTAGATTTGCCTCCGTAATGAATTTGAGGAGGACGGCAGGTGAAACTTTTCTTGTTGGATTTCGGTGACAGTTGAGGAGCTGGTTTTTGGTCTCCTAATTTAAAACCAGTGTGTCAGACTCCATCACACCGACTGGATTTTATTCTATGGAATAGAATTTATTACATTAAATAACTGCATCAAATGAACAGAGACACAGTTTTATTGATGAGGTGACCTCGTTGTTGTGACTGAATATAAAACAGCCTGTCCACGATCACGATCGATCCTCTTTATGAAGTCGGTATGGGCTCCAAAATCTACTGCAGCGTGTTAATCCGAGGCAATTTTAATATTACACCATGTAGCCAAAAGGTGGCGCTGCAAACATTTGAACGCTCGTGAGTTTGTCGGACCCGATGCGCTTCTTGTTGTTTGTTTCAAATGTTTTGTCTTTTCTTTAAAAGTGAACAGAAATTCTTTGGTTGTTGGTCAGAAAAAAAGAAGAAAGAAGCAAATCATGAGCTCTGGGAAACTGTGATGGATTGTTTTGTTGCCATTTTCTGACCTCTTAAAGGCCAAAAATGAATCGGTCGATCAAGAAAAGAATCTGTTCTTCTGTTCTGCATTCTTAAAAGTTTTGATAAATTGTAAAATAAAAAAATAAAAAGAATCAGCGCTTGTTTCTGATTGGTCCAGACAAGGACTGAACTATCAGTGTGGGGACAACCAATGATCCTTTATTTGTTTTTGGACACAGTTCTGTGGATAAAGACACAAAACCAGCATGTATATGATATAAAACTGGCTGATTAATTAATTACCCCCCACCCCCCTCCCTCCCCCCCTGTACTCTATCTGCATTTTAAAAAGCATGGATCATACATGACAGGTATTGTAGTGTTGGAGCGTCTGCAGCGTGAACGTGACCCCGACCGCTGTTTTCATCCGGCAACATTACAGTTTTTAAAGTCCATATAAAAACCATTTGGGGTAAAATGTCTCGAGTACAAAAAAAAACAACAAGAAACAAACAAAGAACAAAAAAAAAAAGGCACTGCCATTTGTTATTCTAAATATGACTTTCCCAGCCTTGTGCATGCAGTTTTTAAAATATAAATTACACTTTCCCCCCACCCCTCCGAATTCTTTTTCCTTTTTTTTAATTTTTTCTGCATTTTCTAGATTTTTTGTCCTTTTTTGTGGGTTTTTTTTATTATTAAACATACAATATTCTTTTGTCAAATATATACGTAAGCCTGCAGTCAATACAGGACATCGGCTCTTTGATAAAATAAAACTACATGAAGTAAAAGGAGCACAGTCAAGCGGTAACACTTTGTTACAGAATGGATGCTGCTGAATTGACAAAAACAAAAACAAAAAAAAACAAGCAACAACAACAACAACAAAAAGTCTTGGCATCCCATATTGACATAAACTGACTAAACTGCAGAATCTATGACAAAAAAAATAAAAGATACAAAACAGCATATATGTCTCGACTTAAAAAGTACATTACATGTTTTTGTTTTTGGAATATCAAGGCGTTATCGAACTGTTAATACTGCCGTGTGCGCAGCGTTAGAAACCCTCCTGGACGCACGCACAGCTGATATGCATTTAGAGAAGAAAAAAAAAAATTGAAATCAAAAGAGCGTTTGGTTTTTGACGAGATGCGCGACGACTCGGACGTCGGCGTCGTCGCGAGCAGAAACCGGAGGCCGTTTTTTGCGCTCTAAATACAAAATCGTGTAACTTTTACTGTAACGTCACCGACAAGAACCACACGAACTTATTTAAATGCCGTCAGTGTTTTTATACAAACCCCCGTTTCCAAAAATGTTGGGACGCTGCGTAACAATGTGACCAGAATGCGATGATTTTGCAGGTCGCGTAAGGAGAGGCTGGTCCCTCTCCTTTTTAGCCTGAAAACACGGCGTCCCTGATTTCCATAAGGAGTTTTTAAATCAGACCACAGGACAGTTTTTCAGAAGGCAGTCGTGTTTCTGGATCGTGTTCATTAATGGTTTCTTCTTTGCGTGGCCGAGTTTTAATCCGATCTAACCTCAGATAAAGAGTTTTGGAAGTGTTTCTGAGCCCGTGCGGTGATTTCCACAACAGAATCGTCTGTTTTTAATGCGGTGCCACCGGTGGGCCCGACGATCACGGCCATCCAGTATCGGTATTCAGCCTTGTCCCCTTGCAATAATTTTTTTTAGTACCGTAGACGATGAAATCCCAAAATTCTTTGCACTTTTACGTTGAGGAACCTTCCTTTTAGATTGCTGCACTATTTGCGCGATCACATTTTTACACAGCGTCCCAACTACTTCGGAAACAGGATTGTAAAATGCAGTACAAAGAAGAATTTTTATATAAACTGAAATAAATCTCCTGAAATTTTCATCAACACCTTTGTAACTTAAAAAAAATTAAATAAAATGTCACAGCGGCATGAAAGTATATAAAAATACTAGTTTCAATAATCCCTTTGATGACATAACTGACTGCGAGTTAAATAACTTTTCTTAATAGAAACAAACCCCATGAAAAGACAAATACATGATATTGTGCGCGTATTAAATCCTCGTATATCATATTCCGTTGGCATAAATTGCCTTTTAAAGCCACGTGACGGTTCATTTTCGGAACTTCCCAGACTGCTTCAGCCGTTCCGACGTTTTGCCTTTACCCATTTCGTCATATATATATATATGTATATATATATCCAAATTACTGATGACTATTTATCAATAATAATATTGTGTAAACATTTTCTGACAGCTCCAATATCACTGCAAAATCGATTTTGAGGTATTTGGACAAAAGTATTGTACTTTTTTTTCCTTCCGCATCGTCCGCACATTGTTGGATCTGGTCTTTTGTGGGATTTATTTACGATAAGAAGAAATATAGAATAGCGGCAGTCTTAATCCTTTAAAGCAACATACGCAGAAACCTGTTAACCTCTCCCAAACAGGACCAGAGAGTTCGGCGGTAATCAACCCACAGCACCAAGTTCAGACTCCAGATCTCAAATCCTTAATCTTAATCTAAAGTCCAGAAGGGACCTGTCTACTTCCTGTCCTCCCACAGACAACAACAACATCAACAACAACAACATCGCCGTTTTTGCTCTCTGACGACACATTGTGTGAATTTTGGACATGAATCCATGAATCTGTGACGGACCGGCTTCTTGCTCTCAGCTTTAAAAAAAAAAAAAAAAAAAAAAAAGAAGAAGAGAAATCTCAAAGTGACACCGACAGATTACAAAAACGCGGTTATAGTTCAACGACAGCAACAAAAACAAGTTAAAAACAACAAAAAAACAAAAAACAGTCAGTCAACAATAACTATGTTAATATTTGAGATGTACGTATGGTCACCAGCCATAACATTGTTAATACATACGGTACTTTAAATAATAATACACCTAAAACGATCGGCATCACCTCAGCAAACATTATGAAAAAGAAACCAAAAGAATAAATAAGTGTTTTTTTCTACTTTTAAGTCCTTGAATCATTTGGCAGTGACACCGAACGAGCGTGAACACGATGAGATCCTGACGGCGATTCAGAAAAATAATTTTTTTAAAAAGAGAAAAAAGACGTCAAAGGTGTAACGTCGGGTTTCCCCGTTCACGCTTTGGTGGAAATCTTCGTTCTGTACACACATTATCTGCGATGTTGTGTGTGTTCGCAGTCACGAGCCACCATCAGAATCAGCCAATCAGGATGGCCGTTCGGTTCTCCAGACGACAGCCTCATCAAAACCGGAATAAACGACCACAACAGGATTTATGCATGTTTTTTTGTCTTTATAAAATGGGTCATTGAACGCATCACCGCAGCTTATTTTTCAAGAGTTCTGTAGTGTTTTTCTGTTTTCTTAAACCTGTGAAGAGGTTTTAGACGTTAAACGAGGTGGTCGAGATCTGAAGCTTCACCCCAGCAAAATTCACGCCTTTTGTTCAGACTATGATCGTTTGGAAATTCATTTTATAGGTGCAGATCTTAAAAAGAAAAAGAAAAAAAGAAAACAAAAAGCCTCGATCGAAGCTGTAGCAACATGTTCGTTGATTAAATGAATCGATTCCTTCATTCGGTCATTTTTCAAACTAAAGTGCCAAACGTCTGCTTGTTCTGGCTCTCTGAAGGCGAAGCAGCTTTTTAGTTTCTACTTTCTCCACCTGTGGAACGAACTTCCTGAAAACCTGCTCGAAGAGTCCGCTCACTTCAATCAGGGGTTGAAACAAGACACCTTTTCAAACTCAAACTATTTATTTGCTTGCATCTGATTTTATCGTCTTTTAAATGCAACTTCTAATGTTTTGTAAATGTCCTTTAACGCCTCGTAAAGCCCTTTTGAATTTCCTTGTGTCTGAATGGTGCAATATAGTATAAACTGGACTTCATTTTTCAGACCATTTAGACCAAACAAACAAACTGAAGACGTCATATTGAGCTACTTTTAGATACTAAAATAGAGAATAGAGGAAAAAAAAAAAAGGGACAGACTTGGTGTCTACATTTACTTTTCTGTGATGAATTGATTTTCTAAGAGAAGCGTCGACACCAACGAGTTCATTAATTGACGGTAAAACGAATGTTTTTATCTGGAGGGTTGGACGTTAAAACATGCACAAACTCCGGTATGGTCCTTTAAAGTGTGCGTCTGGCTGACGTGAGATCGGAGAGTATTTTCAAACTCTTAACGTCCACCTTCAGACGAAACAGAAATCATTTTTGACGAGAGGCGTTCAGGAGCGCTTCGTCTCCGCTGTTTGTTCTACCGCTCGAGAGCGAGCGTCACTCTCGTCGCTTCAATCTGCTCCGTTTGACTCCGTCGCCGCTCGAACCTCGAAAACTTTTTTTTTTTTTTTTTTTTAGTGTATCACATTATCATATCAAGTGCAGGATACGAAGGAAGTTCGTAGAAAACTAAACAATAACGATCGCTGTAACCCTCGACGACGACGGCTCAGCACAGAGGTGTGAGGGTGTGGGGGAGGCGGAGGGGGGGTAGGGGGATTAGTTTCAATATAAACCTACTCTTAGAAAGTCCAGACACAAAACATCTGAGGATAAATATTAAGACACAGAACAACCATGAGAGTCAGGATTTTCAAAATAAAATAAAATATAAATTCCATGCTGTGTCTTCAGACGCCGTGACGGCGTTCGGCCAGCAGGTGGAGGTAAAGCACTAATGAGACAATCTCTGGGAAAAGCTACCCTTCATGGATTGAGTGTGTGTGTGTGTGTGTGTGTGTGTGTGTGTGTGTGTGTGTGTGTGTGTGTGTGTGTGTGTGTGTGTGTGTGTGTGTGTGTGTGTGTGTGTTTTCTCTCCGATGTCGCAATCTCTCCGAGCAACCCCGGTCTAAAAGTGGAAAACCACCTCTTTGCGTGCGCTGCCATCTCGTCCCACGCCACATTTCACGATTCCTCCCTAGAAAGTTAAATCAGCTGATAACATGCAGCGTCAGCATCTCACCCTGCTTTATATATATATATAAAAAAATAATAATAATAACTGGAACATGCAGACAGATCCCACCTGCTGTGATAATCTCCCGTTTATATATGTTTTATATATAAAACAACCCTGCCTTTTCAATGCATGGAGAGTTCGTACAGTACGTTGCTGAACTTCCTCCTCGGACTCACAAACAGATGTGACATCGTGTCTCCCTCCGTCGTCTTCGGCCAATCAAAGGTCCCGCCTCTGACGTCTCCCTCCTTTCTGAACTTCCCTTTTTCCCAGCATCCCTTCGCACCTCGAGTCTTCCTCCTCCTAACTTTCTGCGTCTTTCTTCACCTTCGTCTCTTATCCATCTCCTCTACCTCTCTCTCTCGCTCCCTCTCTCGTCTTCCTCGCTCTCCCTTCGAGCCAACGCGACCTCGTCGTTGGCGGCAAAAAAAAAAAAAAATACAAAATAAAGAATGAGCACGTTAGTTGTAAACTAGTGTGATTGCTACTTGTTTTTTTTTAGGTTTTTTTTTGGAGGTGGGGTTGGGGAGGGGGGGAGAGGGGCGCGCGTAAAGCTCGTAGACGGCCGAGGCTTCACGAGAGCATTTAACCAAGTCATACCTGAAATTCATACACGTTTTCTGTACCCTCTGAAAGTAGCATCGTTATGTAAACAATAAATACATACAATACAAATAAATGGTTTTTGTTTTTTTTGTGGTTTTTTTTGTTTTGCCACCCAATAGTGAACAAGAGGGGCCCAGCCCGACGCTTCTGGACGCTCAGTCCTCTCTGAGAGCGGGTCCAGGAAATCCCCCCCAAGTCTTCCGTTCTGTGTCCTCGTCGGCGCCGCTCGTCTCGTCTCGTTTCGTGGGTCTGAGGTACTGTTATGGATTTTTGAAAGGTGCCTACGAGCTGCGGTCGACGGGACCAGACGGTGTCGTCGTGGGGACGAGACGGTGTCATCGTGGGGACCAGACGGTGCCGTGGGGACCAGACGGTGTCGTGGGGACGAGACGGTGTCGTGGGGAAGGGAACGCCTCGCTGAGCCCCCCCCCCCATAATTCCACAGGTCGCCGTCTCCCTTTCTGGACTGCAGTCCCGCTTCTGGCCTTCCCCCCTGAGGGGGCGCTGTTCACACACTGTCCAGGTCTTGTTCGGTGCTTTTCTCTTGCCTCACCCAGACGCAAGTGACCCGTGGGCGGGCTGGCGGAGCAGGAAGTGTTTTTTTGTGTGTGTGTGTTTCCCCCCCCCCCCGGACGGCAGTAGCTTGCGTTCGCCTCTCGGGTCGGTCGGCTCTCTTGTGTTTCTTGGATCCCGCCCCCCCCTCCCCCGGTTCCTTTGGTTGAGCTCTACCGTCGGCTACGTGGGTGAGGGGACGGGAGGGCTGGTGACCTCGAGGCGACTTGTCGTGAGAGATCCTCGTGAACCCGCGCCGGCACCGCTGCTCTCACTCAGGTCCTCATTTCATATCGTCGATGTGCGGTCGGCACCGTCTGAGGAGAGAAGAGACGGCGTCCACAGTTAGTGGGGTTCCCAGTGCATGCTGGGACTTCAACTTTCCTTTAAATATAAACAAGCTGGTATAAAAATTTAAAAAAAAAAAAGCATTTCTGCAACTTATTTGTACAACTGTGAGCCAAATGCATATCAGATTTACCCGGTGCTGATTAGGGGTGTGCCATAACATTGTTCACGAAAATACTGGAATAATAAACAATTTTCCATAAAAATATCAGACAAATTTAAGCCCCAGTTCTCGTTAATTTGACTTCTTATACGTATTAAAAGTATCCCTAAACGTGTCCCTTCACGATGCTCGTCGTGTTTGTAACTATGAATTATTAAACTTCGCCTCATTCGAAGTGCAACTCGTGATCTGACTTCAGCGAGGGGGAGGGAGGGTGGGGGGCCCGCGGGGCCCCTCGGTGTCGTGGTGAGAGAACAACACATCTGTCAAAACACCGATGGAGCCGCTCGGAGAACAAACAAACCGTCCGACAGCTGCTGGCTAAGGCGTGGCCGAGCAGGGAAACGCCTAAAAAAAAAATCCAGACACCGAAAGAGCCGGTTAGTTTTCCACCGCAAAGCAACCTGTGAAAACGTTGTGTTTTGGGTCGTTTCCCGTCGCTGGGAGTGGATGTTTGTGTGTGAAAAAAAGGCAAAAATAACTGATTAAGAGGGAAGGGTTTTTTTTGGGGGGGGTATAGGGGGGTTGAATACGGCTCCTTCGTCCTGCTCTCCACCTAAAAACACACTCTCATAAAGCAACACTTGTCCGGTGAAGCACTGAGGCCCACTGTCTCCACATCAGCTCAGTTTTGGGATGAAGGCAGTTGAGTTTAAATGAGACTCAAATTCACCGCACATGGGAATATTCGATCAGAACCGAAGTCACCGACCGACCGACCGACCGACCCCGACGAGACCACGTCAGTTTAACGACGGCACATTTAAGAGCTCGTTTTATGTGCTGGAGAATTTTTTTCTTATCACAAGTCATTTTTTTGGACAGTTTGTCATCCGACAACAGAACAACGCTTGTATCTCCTCCAGTCGACGGTCCCGTATCAATCAGCATAGCCGCAACCGCACAGGCCTGTCAATCAAACAGACACGCCCACACAAAACAGGTCTTCTTGAATCTTATTTTCTAATGAATGAGGAATTATTTTCAGATGGACCTCCAGAAAACTAATAAGAAGGAGCGACTTCAGCTAACGACACCGAGAGAACTGATGGAGAGAATTTATTGACTTTGATTTTCATGAGAGAAGTTGAATGGGAGTCTATGGAGCCGGAAGCTTTTTGGAGCCGACCTCTAGTGGCACTCGGTGGTATTGCAGTTTAAGGGCACTTCAGCATCGGCCTAATTTTTTCAGACCCGGAAGCTGCGAACACTTTTATATACAGTCTATGTTTGAGACCAATTGAATTGAAAAACAACAAAAAAAAGACTTTTAAATTGTAAAGTCTCTTTCATAATGTCACAATAAACCCGACAAAAAGCTGTTCAGACTCTCCATGTACGAGATAACACGGCTGAGCAACTCGGTCCCGTTTTAAATATGATGTATTCCTCCAACTGAAGTTGAACAGCAGGTCACCATGATGTAAACTATATTTGCTAAAACCAACTTCTCTCCTCACGCTCTTCACATTTTATTTCCCACTTAGAGCTGATTTTCGCCTCCAACCGTTGCCAGAGTCAGATTTTAAAAACTTGGGAGAGTTTTGGACCTGCTTGGCGAGATGGGACCAATAAAATCAAACACAAAAAAAAAACCACAAAAAAAACTCATTAGGGCTCCAACAAGTCTGAAGGTATCGATGGGTCGAAGTCTCCAGACTCTTAAAAGTGTTGGAAACGAGCCGGTCAGCTTTTAAAATCAAGCGTGAAGATCAACCAAAGTGACCCGAGCCAAAACGTGACTCACTGACCGTCCGACGTTTGGAACAATTCTGAGTTTTTTCTTTTGGCTTTAAACATTACGAGGAAACTGAAGCAAGAACACAACGCTCCTGTTTACGTGTTCAAATACAACACCAAACTGGGAATCGCAAAGATCTTATTCATGAAAAACAAACCAAAAAAAACAATAAAAATAAGTGTAACAACTCGACAGGTTTCTGGATGCTGCAGTCTTTATCAACAACAACTCAAAGCGGTAAAGTGATAAAAATCTTACGAGCTCGATATTCGATTGCGACAACACATTAACGCTTTTTTTTCATTTTATGACATTTTCAAACACATCAAAGTGGCTAAATAAACATCGAACTGAATAAATCATAAAAGTCTGTCGAGACAAGCCGGTCACGCCGAAGGCTTAAACTGGTTTCCCGGTCGCCAAAGCAACCACAGAGCACTCGCAGACACCGACTGTTGCTGTGAACGGAGCCTAAAGAAACGCTGACGCGTCAAATCTCTGGACACAACGAGCATCAAAACTCAAAACTTTTCATTGAACCGATGTCATGTTGGTTTTTGTCTTAAAATGTAGAAAATGACACAAAATAAAGTACGTTTTATTCCTCGTTGTATTTTTGGGGGATTTTTGTTCCCCGTGTTATTTCACTTTATATTTATGTTAGTTTATATATATATATTTTTTTTAAATCACAATAATTTGGGAAGTTCTGATCTCAAGAGTTAAAAATTTGTTTTTGTTTATCGTTCTTGGCCTCCAAGGAAATCAAACAGACAAACAAACAGTTTAATTTTTTTTTTTTTTTTTTTTTTAAATCAAACAGTCTCAGCCGATATTTCATTGACAGTGTGAAGACGTACCTCCCAAGGCGTGCTCCGTCATACTCAGACACAGAGACTCGAGGCGATTGTTGATGTCCGGCTCCGTCGCCGGTAACTGAAGATCTGCTCGGCGACACAGAAAACACAAATGCAAATTCATATCAGCTGTAAATCAATCAGAGGGAGATGCCTTGATAATCAGATGATACCAACAATGACTGCACTGCTGCATCAGGGGCATGACATCACTGTGTGTGTGTGTGTGTGTGTGTGTGTGTGTGTGTGTGTGTGTGTGTGTGTGTGTGTGTGTGTGTGTGTGTGTGTGTGTGTGTGTGTGTGTGTGTGTGTGTGTGTGTGTGTATTCAGTGAGCTGAGACTATAAAAGGGAACAAACATTATATTCTATATTTCCTGTAATTTCAGGATAACATGGACATTTTTCTTCATAGTCTTTTGCTTGAGACTGCAGAGTAATAAGCAGCAAGATAATTACTAATAATAATTAACCATAATCTGGTATTTATCCTAATATGAATCTACAGAATAGTTCAATAACATGATCGGTCATACGGGAGAGCCCAACGCAAGGAGGAAATATGTGCGTGTACGTATGAAACCGGGTAGCGGAAGAAAAAAAAAAGGTTAGTTGTTTAAGTGACGAGTCGACAAAGACTTTTTTCAATCCTATTTTCAAGCCGAACAAATTGATGGTTTCCAGTTTTCTAACGTGAGAATTTGCAGCTTTATTTATAAAATGAATAAAAACAGAATCTTTTTTTGCTTTTATTTTGTTACAACCGTCGTCTTTGAGGCCTCCTGACAGGTCCTTTACTCCCACTATTATTGATATTGTGTAGATTAAATGAAAAATTTAAAAAAAAATAACTGGCGGATAAATAAAGCCGTGTTGAAAATAATCTTAAATTGCAGTCTTCACGTCGCGAAGCCCGACGAATCACAACAGAAGTGCGAATCCTCGTGAGCCACTTCAGAGTTTTAGACATCGGTGGATCAGAATCAAACTCGATGACTCTAAATCGCCCCTCGTGTTCAGGTTTTAAAACTCAGGTGCTCAGTTTGGCCTTTGGCTCCTTCGGCCTCCGCTGTGAGCAGGGTGGAGACTGTTTTGTAGAGGCTCCAGTGTGTGTGTGTGTGTGTGTGTGTGTGTGTGTGTGTGTGTGTGTGTGTGTGTGTGTGTGTGTGTGTGTGTGTGTGTGTGTGTGTGTGTGTGTGTGTGAAGGTGGGTGTGTGTGTGTGTATTTGGGCCACAGTGCAGCCTAGCAACCTCCCTTTCGAGCCACTCGGTCCTCAGCGCAGACCGGGCTGTGAAAATCCCCTCGTGGCCGGAGAGACGAGCTGAGTTAGGCCACACTGGGCTATTTATAGGCTCCAAATCCCACCGTCAACACCCCCCCCCACACACACACACACACACACACACACACACACACACACACACACACACACACACACACACACACACACACACACACACACACACACACGTTCCTTCATACTCTCATTTTCTCTGTTGTGTCTCCCTTATTAAGGCTCACCATCCATCCTTCGCGGAGAGGAGACGGGACGGGGTTGGGGGGGGCGGGGGGGTGGGGAACAAGGAGGGAGGAAAGAAGGGAGAGGGATGGGAACACGAAGAAAGAAAGTGCCAGAGCGAAAGAGGGGGAGGGGGGTGGCAAGGAGTCCTGTCCTCACTGCACAAAGAGCCTCATTGTGAGCCTCCACTGACTCTTTCCTCCCTCCCTCCCTCCTCCTTTCCTCCTCTCTCCTGCTTTTTTTTTTTTTTAAAGAGGATATTTCAGGAAGTCCCGTTCTGGTCCTGTAGCTGTCAGCTGGTTCTGTGGGTCCGGTCAGAAGAGGCTACTGCAGGTCACTCTGCCTGGTACCAATGGTTCCTGTGACCCTATGGTGGTCTATGTGGTCTATGTGGGCTCTGGGAGTGTGTGTGTGTGTGTGTGTGTGTGTGTGTGTGTGTGTGTGTGTGTGTGTGTGTGTGTGTGTGTGTGTGTGTGTGTGTGTGTGTGTGTGTGTGTGTGTGTGTGTGTGTGTGTGTCTTACCGGCTTGTTGGAACATGAGCATGTTTTGCGGCGTGGTGTGAACCGGCAGGGAGCGGGTCCTCTGAACGGAGCTGTGGGTCCGACTGGGCATGCTGTTGCTTCCTCCGGGGTTGGCGAACCACGGGCCCTGAGGAGGACATCGTTGCACCGGCGTTAAGTTAACTTCTGAAAGACGTTGGACGCCTCGGCGTGATTATAGCGTCACTCATTGTCTAAAAGGCAGAAATCACAACCCGTCACCGACGTGTCGTTATTGTTACGTTCGTAGACTGTACGTAAAAGTGTTCGGAGCTTCCGGCGCCGAAAAACGAGGCCGATGCCGAAGCCCCTGAAGCTGCAATACCACCGAGTGCCACTAGAGTTCGGCTCCAAAAAAGCCTCCATTGACTCCCATTCAACTTATCTTATGAAATTCTCAGTCAATACAATTTTTCCACAAGTTTTCGGCACCTCATTCGCTAAATTCACTCTTCCAGATTAGTGTTAGAAAAATAACCTTCAAAAAGCTGTTTATTTATTTTTAATTTATTTTTATTTTTTGGGGGGGGGGGTCTGTTTGATTGACAGGCCTGTGGTGCAGTCAGGTTTCGGCCATCGGTGGGCGGGACCTTGTATCTTGTAAAGTTCCAATCAGACAGAGTCAGAGTCCCCTGCTAGCTCCTCCCCCCAGCTCGCCCAAATATGGTCACTTCCTGGTCTGAAACTTCGAAACTAGCAAAGAAGGCCCTGGACAAAATCCAAACTGAGGCTTCATAACAGCCTTTGGCAAACCAACAGGTGATGTCACTGTGGTCGTTGCTTGCTGGTATTACATTTCATTACATTTGTAGTTTTTGCATTCTCTATCCAGGACAAGAAATAACAATTTTTTTAGCAACTAGACCAAATTTAAAACAGAACAATCTGATTGGAGAACACCTGTCAGGGCAACGTTATCATGGTAATGAAAAGTGTTAGAAAACCTTGTTTTTGAAACTGTTAAAAAAATGATTTACCATTTCCATTTTGTCTGAACTGAAGACCAATTTTGTATTCCAAATAGAAACCATATATTATTTCATAGTAAAAGAATATTTACTGGATTTAAGCACAATGGTGACATTTAAAAAGACAAAAGCCTTTTTTTCTCAATAAAACTTGATGCACAAATTTCAAAGCTCACAGATCCTGACTCAGTCATAACATCACAAATGTTCCTCCCCTGATCCCACACTGATGAAAATAAATAAATAAATCAAATAAAAACGTGTATGAAATGCCCCCCCCCCTCCCCCACCCAAGATCCTGTCTGGATGTCTGGCCCTCACCTAATGACAGTCTCAGACACTCACCACATGAATTCCTCTATGTAACCTGCCCATTATACCCCCCCACAGCCCCAACACATGCCCCTCCCCTCCTATCACCCCCCCCTCCCCCCGGCCCTCCAGTGCCTAGGGCCAGGGGAAAAACAGGAAATGCCTGTAAGCTGTTCTCACTGCCTCTGACCAGCTTTCTCTCTCTCTCTCTCTCTGCTGCTCATATATATACACTCATAGAAACTTTCTCTCATTGCCCCTCCCCCTCCTCCTCCCACACCACAGCTACCTCTCCCAAACTATGACTCACATACCCCCCCCCCCCACCCCACCCTCTGTCTCTCAGCATTTCCACACTACACTGGAAGAAGGCTGAGTGTGACAAGGAGGAACTGAGGTATTTCCTCCCATTGTAAAGGGATGAGGGGGAGGGGGGGAAGGGGGAGGGAAAGGTTTCCAATGAAACCCAAAGTGTGCCAGTACAGGGGCCTGAAACAGCTCTGTGGCTCCACTCGGTTTTTTTGTTTTGTTTTTTTTAAAATGTTTGCAGCTGACGCAGAGCTTCTGGTATGTGGGGTGACCTGCAGACGAGTTCCATCACACACACACACACACACACACACACACACACACACACACACACACACACACACACACACACACACACACACACACACACACACACTCCTCACTTTTTTGTCTTTGTCATGGAATACTTTTTTTTTTTTTTAAAGCCTATTTCAGGCAGAATCCGTTCTGCAGGAGGAATTCTGCTGCCCAGTTGTTGTTGTTTTTTTTGGGTAAAACATCCTGGATTGCGTTATTAACACATTTTTCAAAATGTCAAAAAACACACTAAACAACAAACTGAAACGAAGGAGTGTCTAAATCCAGTCTGTTGGTGATGTGTGTTGGAAAACCAAACAATAAACAGTTGATAATGAATTAATTTATCACAAACAAACACAGAAATGTCCTGTTGTTTTTGTTTTCTTTCTATTTTGGGCTGCAGTCAGACAGATTTTAAGCAGTAAACTATTTTTTGAACACTTTAAACTCAGCGTGTAATCATATAATGATAATCAATAAACACTGAAATGAATAAAAAAACAACTCTCTGGAAACTGAAGAGCTGAAGGTACGCCAACCTTTTTTTTTTCTCTCTTTGAGAGCTACTTTGACAAAATAAAAGTGTCCGAGAGCTCCTTATGTTTAATAACATATATTTACATAGCTGAGCTCCACCCAAACCAGCTGAATCAGCTTCTTTTATGTGAGCAGTAACAAATTGATACTCAACCACAGACTGTAAATAAAAGTAACTTCCGGCTTCGAAAAATGAGGCCAACTGGAAGTGTAATCATAAAATAAGCTTCAAAAAGCCGTGTTTTTCGGTGGGCGTGTCTGTTTGATTGACAGGCCTGTCAGGTTACGGCTATCAGTGGGCGGGATCAGTCAGATCCCCCGCTTTTAACTTGAAAAAGCGCATACAGCTAAACTGCAGTGTAACTAAACTGCTCCCCGTTTACTGTCCCCCGTCCCTCGACCGGTGTGGACTCACATGTCTCCCCTGCTTGGGACCCGTGGGTGTGCTGCTGGAGCTGCGAGGCGTCGGTCCCAGCAGCCCGCTGCTGCCCAGCAGGCCCAGCCTGGCACCCGGCAAGCTCCTGGAGGGCATCTGGAACTGGTGGAGGCTCCTCCTGGCCGACACGCTGCCCCCGACACAGCTAGCGGTGGGGAGGGAGTTGGACTGGCCAAAGCGGCTGCAGCGAGGATGAGACGACAATATTAAGATACAGGAAAGCACTGCTGGGGGGCGGGGGCGGGGGGGGGGGGGGGGGGCACTCCTGTAAATGAGTGTTGGGATGTTCAAAAATAAGGCTCAATCCTCATTGTAACACAAAATCTTTCCTTCAGTTGAATGAAGCTGCGGTGCAGAGGAGGAGAAAGATAACAGCTTTGAACGTATTTTAATTCGTTGTAACAAACAAAAAACGTGTTTTAATGTTAGATGATTGAAACATTTTAATTCACATGTAACTTACTTTCTAACTGATGATAAATTTAATCACTTCAAAACGACGAGTTTGAACAACGAAACAGTTTTGTCTGAAAACGAATCTCTAATTAGTTTTTTCTCTACATTTATAAGCACACATATAAAAAAGGAAATATTAACTTGAATCAGTGTTTGTGACACTTGCTAGAATTTAACGTTTTCACTGCGTCTGTGTAAAATAAATCCCCTCGTGTGTTCGTACCTCCTCTGCGGTCGGTACCCCGCTATGTCAAGGAGGGTTTTCCTCGGAATGGACCGGAACAGCCTCTGGACCTGTTGTTTCCATGACAACAGCCTCTTCTTCTGCGTCTCGGTGAAGGACTGAGGACAGGGAGTACGAGTCAGGAATGAAATGAAGCACGACAGCCGAGGAGCTCGGTTTTACAACGAATGAATGCAACATGGATAATGTGTTGGGTATTAACATTAATTGTGTATTTGACCTTAAAGCTCTTTTAAAATTCTGCTCTTTAACTGATTAAAGTTCAATATGTGCCGTTCGCTTTCTCACACTCCTTCCTTCGTTGGGTACATTTATATTAAAATACAGTCGAGGAAGAGATGAAAAGAGGAGTGATTAAATTTCTATTCACACTTATAACATTAAAGAATATCAGTTTGATTAATGTTGGTCGGACATGCAGCTTATTGGAAATGTTAAATGTCAGAGCTGAACATCAAAGGCGGAGAGGGTACCTCGTGGATAAGGCACTTGTCGATGAGTTGTAGGTAGGAGCTGATGTTGTCCTCGTCCGACCTCGACACCAGAAGCTGGGTACAAACTGAGCATGAGGGAGAGAAAAACATCAGAAGGAAATAAAACCTCTCCGTATCCATGACAACAAACCACCTCCCCCCCCCCCCCACCAAGCCCGGCGCTCGCAGCTCACCTTTGCCCATGACTCGAGTGAACTGACTGGGCAGATCCCCCTCGGCGATGACGCCGGCGCCAGACTCCGCCTCCCCTCCGCCTCCGCTCCTCCCCCCGGTCAGGTGGGAGCCCGGTGCGGCGCTCTTGTTGCCCTCGGCGCTCAGCAGGGGGCGGTGCAGCGAGGCCTCCTCGCCGCCGCCAACGAAAGCCTTGATGGGAGACATGATCATCTGGTGGAGCTCCTGCAGCGGGGCGCGGAGGTTACTGCCCTCCAACACGTCCTGGTGGGAGGCAACGAGAGCAGGAAGTGGAGTGAGAGGACGAGCGGGTGGAACGGATGATGACGTTTTGATGAGCGACGGATGAATAGTGACATTAAAAATGTCAAGTAAAAAAAAAAAACTCCCTTTTTAAAACTCCCTGATGTTCCCCGACCCGTTGGGGGTGGGGGGAAACGCCCGTGTTTACTTTTCACCTACAAGCTCAACATTAACGGGAGAAAGAGAAGCAGAGAATAAAGGTAAATACGTACACATCTAGCTTTTCCTTCCCTCCCCTCAACAGAGCGACGCCGTACGCGAGTCTGCGCGGACCCGAAATACCGAGCGACAGGTGTCTCGTTTCCGCGAGTCCCACAAATGCAGCGGCAACACATTTTAAAACGCAGCGTCGGTGAAAAGGTTACGCCTGAATTTAGCCGGCCCAAGAAGTCCCTGCTGCGGTTCGACCTTGAGCGTCATTGTCTTGCTTCGGGGGTGGGGGGTGGGGGAGGGGGAGGGGGGAGGGGCTGAATAGAAGCGGTGGAGGGTGTGTGTGTGTGTGTGTGGAGGGGGGGGGGGGGTAAATACGGAGCCAAAAACTCTCCTTCCTGGATTAGGTGTTCCCTTAGCTGCCACCTCAGATACATAACACCGAGTGAGAATGGCCACTCACACACACACACACACGCACACACACACACACGCACACACACACACACACACACACACGCACACGCACACGCACACACAGTCCTGTGGTGTCAACTAATGTCACAAAGCTCGATCGCTAATAACAACAATGACAAAAAAACAAAAGCAAAACAAATTTGAAAAAAAAAAAGAAACAAGCTTTTTGAGCACATTTCTTGCAGGTGTGAGGAAGAGGAGGAAGAGGATGAGGAGGATGAACAGGATGAATAGGAGGAAGAGGATGCGGTTTGCCGTCTCTGACCTTTTCCAGGCTGCGGAGGAGGTTCTGCCTCTCTTTGAGCTTCTGAATGCTGATGACGATCTTGTGTCTCGCTCCTTTGGTGACTTTCTGTCGGAGGAAACACAGTTTGACGTCAAGCAAAGGCAAAAAAATATATAAATATATATATATAGCTGCCTGAAAAGAACGATGACCCGACTTTGAGATGTGCGTGAGGACGATTACGGGGCGTTCGTTTCAAACGGAGCGAAGCCGGCCGTCTCTCAACTTTGGGAAAATGTGACAGCGGCTACAATCAAAGCGAAGCGAGTCGACAAATAAATCGTCTGCTCGTCTTTTATTTGGGATGAAACTGATTCTGAAGAAATTCCTTTTAGTTTACTGGAAGTGGAACTTCTCCCGACGCTGACGGTCCAGACATCGGCGGTACATCGAATCCACGTGTCCCGTTGTTGCGTTCGGGTCGGGACGGAGACAGAAAGAGTTGAGCAGCACCCGGAGGAAGCGGACGGCTTCCCCCGGTGAGCTGCGGTCATTTCAGCGGAGTCATCAGTTTCAGAATAAACTCCTCGACTGTTGTTTGGCGACGTTGAAACATTTATTTGTATTTATAGAACTCTATTATTTATAGAACCGAAGTATCGCGCCGCATACGACTGTCACTTTCTGAATTTGCTGTACGAGTATTCAATTATTATGTTCAAATGTGAAAACTCAACACTTCCTGCATCTGTGTCAAATTAAAAGCCATCGGCAGACAGAGTGCCTCCATTTTACATCAAGGCTCTTATTGTGAAACATTCGCAGGAAGCTGTGGCGACTGAAATCAGATAATAACAACTTTAGAGGAGTAACGGAGAGAAACGTTTGAAAATAACAGGATCATATTGTTGATTTTTTATAAAAAATTTTAAGCGTTTGGGAAGATACATCCTTGAGCATTGTATGTAAACGTGTTGCCATGGAAACTGGGATTGTTGATGAATTTAGAATTGTTGATAAAAAGAAAGCTGTATTGTGACAACTTTGTGACAAGTTCTTACTTAAAATTTGTTTTAATATAAAATATATATGTGTGTATATATATATATATATATATAAAACTACACTGGTCTACGTGTGCATGTTGATGTGTGAACCTGTGCCTCAAGTAGCTCCTCCGTCAGCGACATCATCTCGTCGTAGGTCATCGTGGAGAAGAGAGCGGCGTACTTGTGGAGGCGGAGACTCTTGAGCCAGGCGGGAACGTCTGCGGACACACACACACACACACACACACACACACACACACACACACACACACACACACACACACACACACACACACACACACACACACACACACACACACTTTCAGATTTAAGTCTTAAAATTATCACTACTGCAGTCAATAGAAAATATACACAGAACAATACATAAGAAATAAAAGTGAATACATTTGAACAGAAAACCCAGGAAGGATATCTGCAAAGGAATCAAATGTTGTAAAATACATCTTTAGATTTGATCTTTAACATCGTCGGTCCCTCGATGTAAACTTTCATATTCTAATGGACAAAACAACAACATCAAATGACATCACTCTGAAAGTATTTAATTTTGATGAGCATATCATATATTTTCTTTGACTAAGGAGTTGGAAAAAAAATGATGTATGTCCATTTGTTTTTACATGTTTATTGCTGTAATATATATGTATGGAAAAAAAATGAGGTAGATGTTATCAATAAATTTGAGATTCACGTGAAAATGAAACAACCCATGAAACATTTAGAAAGATTGTTGTTTGATCAACTAACAATCAATTGATCAATCAAAGATTCTCGCTGATCACGATTTTTTTGGGCCAAATCCTGGAATATCAGGGAATTTTAAAAACTGTTTTCCAGTCAGGGAAAGTCTGAGAACATTTAGACCGCCGATCGCGTGAACTCGTTGCAGAGACGTGTTCGTACTGATTCACGGTTTGCAGAGATGTCTGGTGCTCATTTAGTTTCTTTGCCAACAAGTATGCAACTGCTGAGCGGACGAACAGCGAGAAATGTAAGTTTTGTCCTTTCTTTGCACGTGTTGGTGGTTCACGATCCTTTTCATTACACCTTTGCGTATTTTTGGAGGCGTCAAAGTGCTTCACAACGAGAGAATGACATGCAGGGTTTCACATAAAAACAAGGAGCATTTAAAAATATCGAAAAGAAATGAGATGCATAAGAAACATCAAATACATAAGAAACAGATCAAAAGCATGAAATTAAACCCAAATAGAGTTAAATATGAATCCCACATTGTAAAATTACCATTAAATGAGGCCATAATTTGAGGTAGTTTTGTAGCTGGTGTAATTTTTGTAAAGCAGCTCGTGGTCGACTGCAGATTTACCGAAGAGTTCTGGTGACTCACTTTAAAGCAAAGTAGCTAATCGCTGCTTAAAAATTAAGATTTTGTCCGTCGGCTGTTAGACATGAAGTCTTAAAAGTCAGCGTCGACTGGAACAGTTGCATTAAGTTGGCAATGCGACGTCGAAGGCGCCTCACATCCCCTCGAAACTGTTGTCGCCAAAGCTGATCCAGTTATGCTTTTTTTATTTTATTTTTTTTCTAATGATTCATTTCTGCACAGCAACAGTGAAAGAGTCCCCCCCCCCCCGACCCTCCCGCTACTCACCCCTCATGCCGCTGCCCTCCTCGTGGAAGGAGCTGCGGTGGAGCCCCGAGCCGCCGCCCAAGCCGGCGTCCTCCAGGTGCTCGCTGCCTCCGCTGCCCGAGGAGGCGATGCTGCTCTGGGGCGAGAGCGGCGCGTGGTCCGGGGCCGGGCCCCGAGCCGTCCGCAGGTCCTCCTGCGACAGCCAGACGTGGCCCAAGGGCTGGTTGCTGGGGCCGCTCATGGGAGGCGTGAGGGACACGGAGCGCTTCAGGGGGCTGTGCTGCTGGCCGCCGCCTCCTCCGCCGGTCAGGACTGGGGGGACGACAGCGAGACAATCGGCTGGATTTCAGCGGGATTTCACTCAAGTCTGATGTTTCGACGACACTTAACCTTTTAAAAACACTCCTATTTTTTTTAGGCCTGATGCTCGAAAAGTGCATTACATAATAAAAAGAGTATATCTCTGCAACCGCAGTAAAAAATTATACAAAAAAATATATTTTTAATAATAAAGGGAACACTTGTGAGATTTGTTCAGATGTGTAAATATCTATATATGTCCATATTTTAATAATAGTTTTGCCAAGTCTTCTCCCTGGTCCGTCTACGGCTTAAAGGCTTAAACACATGAAGCCTTTTTTTCCAGCGTGATTTCATTTTGCTTTTTCTTACCACAACATTCGACTAAATAATGAATATGTATTTCTGTGCAAGTGTCGATACTTCTGTTAGTTTTTTTGGGGGTATTTCATATAATATATATAATTAATATGAGAGTTGATTGTAACAGTAAATGTGAAACTTCATCCATGTTCACTTGCTGCATGGATTCTCTTCAGATACATCTTAATTGTGAACGTGAACTCTTGTCATCAGGTCTCGTAAAAGTGTGTGTGAACCGAGGCAGGAAACACACACACACACACACACACACACACACACACACACACACACACACACACACACACACGGCTCTCTCCGGTTTACAGTGCAACCCCCCTTCCTCCCCCTCCCCTGAGATGTGTCTGAAATCACTCCCCTGTTTACTGTGCGGCGCATTAAATTACACGTGCCGTGTTGAAATGTGCTGTATAAATAAACAGACTTGACTTATCTTGGCTTCGTTACCCTCCGGCGTGTTATTTAAGCGTCCCGATTTGAAAGTGTGCGACTGTATCCGCTTATCTAGAAAAACGTCCCATTAGAAGAAGGGGGGTGGGGGGGGGGACTGCTGACGATGCATCTCTGCGGCTGACAGCGACGACGATTTACGAGCGTACGATATCTAGACGTAACTTATGCCGTGTAAGATGACATACTTCCATTAGTCCACGAACAAATAGCGCTCTTGCACGCAAGGACTCCTACTTGAGCTGTGCGGGAATTTTGACAGATTAAGTGCCGTTTTCAAATCGTAAACTGACGATCTGCGACGGCAGGAAATGACCTCATCCTGTGAGCGCATCGCCCGACCGAAAAAATATCTGCAGCTTTAAATCATTTCTACCCAGAAATCAACAGGTTTTCTGTTTAACCGCGCTCAGCAAACGCACCGATTCTTCTCTCCAGCAGCAGTTAGTGAAAAAGAAACGCTTTTTGTGCAGCTTCCTCGGACGCCCTTTAATTTGGAAACCCTTTACGTCGGTGGCCACGCCCCCTTTTCCCCTGGCGCAGCTGAGACGGCGACCGTTTAGGGTGGAAAGTGTTTTGAGTGCATCGCCCTGCATGTTTGTACTCCACAGCGTGAACGCACTCGGAACGAGTGAGTTGTCGGTACACAACATCTGGAACACATCAATTCTCTCCTTCACTTCCTCGTTGGGATCAGACACCTTCCAGTGAACGGACGAAATCACCTTTCTCTGTACAAATAATGATAGATTACTTATTGCCAAGAAATCTTTTAATGTGACAACTCTCCTCTCTCTTCTCCGTCTGTGCTCATCAGGACGAACGAATGATGGCGACCCGACAGGCTGCCGAAGGGCGTAAACGGAATTTAAAAAAAAAAAGGTGGAGCGCCGAGGAGCTTTTTGTGTCACCAACGCTCTCTCCTCCTCCTCCTCCTCCTCCTCCTCCTATATGTGGTCCTCTTACTGTCGGCCGCTATGTATAGGACTTCATGGGCCCCCTTTAAAATAGGTTGCCCAGCTAACATTTCAAGTTCCAGTCCCTAAATATTAGCCATTTTCCCTAAATACAGTCTCAGCCCTACAACGGCTTCCTTACAAGGGGAAAGGACGGGCGGCGTGAGCCGCTGCGGCTTGGACTCGGGTTGAAAGTATAGCGGGGGAGGGGGTGGGGGGGCTGTCATCAGGATGTTCTGATCAGTGGTACACAGGTATGATGTGTGTGTGTGTGTGTGGGGGGGGGGGGGGGGACCATTATACTTCATCATGGGCCCGGATGAAAAACAGCAACGGACTCCCGAGTGACAGCAATTACACTTTTTTTTTTTGAAGGCTCAAAAGAAGAAAAATAAACACTGAGATTTGATCGCAAAAGTATTCATAAAACATACTTTATCATCCTCTCGAGAGGGGGGGGGGGGGTTGGAGGGGTGGGACGGGGGTTGAAATGGAGTTTATCTAGTTGTAAAAATCTCCCGAGGTCTTTTCTGTGTGGCGACCAAAAGCTTGAGCTCGCAGTCCAAAAAAAACAAAAAAATATACAAGGAGGATCTTTCTTGGAGCAGCGAGCTGAGCTTTAAATGTGCCTTTATTTATAAACCCCTCAGCTGTTTCTTTCATCTCGCAGCAAAAAAAACAAACACACACACACACACACACACACACACACACACACACACACACACACACACACACACACACACACACACACACACAGAGAGCCCTTTGCATTCTTGTCTGGAAATATCCTGCACTGACCATAGTTATGTTCAATTTCAGCAGCCCTGCCCTCCCCTGCGCTGTGTTGTCTTCTACCTACCGCTCTGCTCTCTGTAGCTGCTGTGTGTGTGTGTGTGTGTGTGTGTGTGTGTGTGTGTGTGTGTGTGTGTGTGTGTGTGTGTGTGTGTGTGTGTGTGTGTGTTCAGGGTGAATTCCGTGTGTTTGGCATGTTTAGAAAAGTCATTTTCCCTTTGTTGTGCTTACCAAAATGCTATCCAGATGTTTTTGTGCTTAGAGTCTAATATTATCCGACCAATCTCAATTATACCAAAAAATAAAAAAAAAAAAAAAAAAAACGGAGCGAGAAAGCTTTGTCATAAGCAATCGTGCGATCAGGTGTTACGGAGATGTTCTCAGACGGCCTGGTGGCCTTCAAACACCTCCACTTTAGAAATGAACAAGCCAGTGGGAGTTCAAATACAGACGTACAGCTACATAAGATGTCCGAAAGGTGAAACGAATCTATTTATTCCTGGAGGTGCCACGGTGCTCATTTTCTGTGAAGTGGGGCAGAAAGAGGAAATAAACCGGGCATCTAATGCTCATCAATGACAGCAGGATAAATAATGATAAATGATCATAAACCTGTGACTAAGAAATCTAAACTGAGGGCAGATTGAGCTTTTCTAACTGGATGCTCTCTGTAGCTTCTTTGTCACACATTCAATACAAGTTATGTATGAAAATGGTCATTTTCCATTTTGCTGATTTACACTGCCTGCGTTGCGAAAGCGATCGGGGACTCTGATTTATTCGACGGAGAAGACGGGAGCGTGACCACGGCTGAGGAAATATTTCCTTGCAGAGGTTTGACACTGTGATTAAATCAGACAGTAACAAACAACAGCTCCACTCTTTCTTAGGATGTGTGTTTCCATATCTGTTCAATGATGAGTTATGATGGATGGAGGCATTAAGATTAAAGATTAAAGTCCATGTAACTTTAAAACAGGTTTTTCTCACCGACAACTTTGTCACAGAGACGAGCAGCTATGTAGCATCTTCGCTACGAGTCCTTTACACTCCACCTCACCATGATCAATAGTTGTGTTTATTTATTTTTTTGTGTATATAGTTTGTGTGTGTATTTATTCATTGGTCATACTTTTCTAAAAAAAAAAAAAAAAAAAAAAAATCACTTTTATCTATCTTATTTATTGTATACATATTTGTAATTATTATTTTTTTTTTTCCTAACTGTGTTTCTATGCTGCTGTGACGACTAAATTTCCCCACTGTGGGATTAATAAAGTCCTATCTATCTATCTATCTATCTATCTATCTATCTAGCTATCTATCTATCTGTCTGTCTGTCTGTCTGTCTGTCTGTCTGTCTGTCTGTCTGTCTGTCTAAACTTTGTGAGCAGTTTAAAGTGAATTTGGATGCTGAGTGTGCAGAAACAGACGGGGGACTCCACTTACTCGCGTTGCCTCCTCCGCCGGTTCCGACCGTGTTGATGGTCGCCGGCACCGAGGAGGACGGGTAGAGCAGGAGGTGCCCGTTCTCGCAGCCCTGCTGCTGATGCCAGCCTCCGCCCATCCCCGACTCCCTGGAGCTCTGCCAGCCGTTGAGGCGGTCGTCGGAGCCGTAGCGCTGGTGGTGATGCAGGGAGTACAGATTGCCCGACGAGGAGGTGTTGGTGGAGGACGAGGATCCCGACGAGGAGGTGAGGGTGGATGGAGGCGTGGACTGGTGGTGGTGGTGGTGGTGGTGCTGCTGGTGGTGGTGGTGGTGGTGGTGCGGCCCCGCGGGTGGAGGCCTCTCCAGCGAGTCGGCCCGCGCGGCGGCCCTCTCCTCCAGGTGGTTGAGCCAGAGCGCCAGGGCGGCGCGGTCCTCCAGGGAGGTGGCCGGGTGGATGAGGGCGTAGGACAGCAGCTGGCGGGACTCCTCCAGGTGACGGCCGTGCTCGATGGTGTGGGCCAGGATGCGCGGCAGCAGGCGCATGTACTCGCCCTTGGCCTCGACGTTGCCCGGTTTGAGCAGCGGCAGGTGGGTGAGCACGAGCGAGATGACGCGCTCCTTCGGCTCGCCTTGCCACTGGCTGATCACACCTGCAGGAGCAAATACAGGAAGAACAACGACACGGTCAGCATCTCGCAGCAACACGTCACCGTTCACCATTTCTACGGGCCTTAAAGGTCTTTGTTTTATGAAGCTTGCGCTGTAGTTTGGCTGTTTGGTTCAGGAATGTCTCTTTAGGTTGCCGGCTAAATCTAGCTGGACATCAGTGGATACGTTATTTAAGACCAAATCTGATTTCTGTCATATCCAGATTGATTTTTTTGAAAGTCTGAACAGCAAAAAAACTAAAAAAAAAAAGAACTCTCCGGACTAGAAACCAAAACAAGTTTTAGAAAAGAGGCGCCGCCTGCGTAGCCGTGCGTATGTCCGTTACCGCAGCAACCCACGCAGATAGGTCGGGTGATGCCTGGACGCACCAAATCCAATCTGCTCACTTGTGAATATCAAGTACGAACGGTCTGTCGTAAAAAATAATCTGATTTTGCCCGCAGTCTCAACAAAACCGAAGATTTCAGCAACATAGACGATGAACGACATCGACGGCGGCAGCGGAGGAGAAATGTGATTTTAATAGATGGACGGATGAATACAGATTAAATAAAATAGAAGATGCCGAGATGACATCATCCTTCTATTTTTTTTTTTGCTCCTTTCTCTAAACGCTGACGGAGGCTGCGCGGCTCTGGACATCAGCTGGAGGTCTATTGTTGTCCGAGTCGGCGGGCTATCAGGGGGTCCATTCCAGCCCTGTTAGGACCGGGGCTAAAGATACCGACGGGGTCAGGGCGACAGACACGCAAATAGAGACGGGATGCATCGGGGACACCGGCTTCACTTCCTGCCCCGCGTGTAAATTTGACCGTCCTCAACGATACGCGATCTCGCTTCTAAATCCGACGTAGGAGGGCGAAACTGGAAAAAAAAAAAAAAAAAAAGATCTGCCGGCCATTCTTGTCCAAAGATATCTCCGATGTCACAGTCTGCTTTGTGATGATGTACAGCTCTCTCTCTCTCTCTCTCTCTCGTTAATGTCGAGCGGACAGCTGCGGCTCTGAAAAGACCACAAACCCCTTGAAGCCCTCCAAAAACAAAAAGGTTCACATTCACTTCGTCCCCAAGAGAGACGACCAGGAATGAAGGATTCCATAATTCAGGATTGAGCTTCAGTCGTCTTCGCTGTTTTAACGGTCCGGTAACTCGTGTTAACTTCGAAGGGGCCGACCGATCGGCGACCGGCGTCGCCGGGTTAACCGGCGTTGGTCCCGCCCCTTAGCTTCACCGCGATTGGACGACCGGTGAAAAGTGAGACGGAAACTCTCGGTGCCCGCGAAAAAAAAAACCACACGCTCGAGCGCAGAATAAAACGATCAGCACCTCGTAGCATTCAGAATCAGAAATACTTTATTGATCTCCACGTCTGCTCCAGGACAGAAAGAATAAAATAATTTAAGAAGAAAGAGGATAATAAATATACTAAATATACAGTCACTGGCGTGTATAATAAACGCCACAATTCAAAAAGACAAACTGTGGAAAAACTTGATGTAAGGCCGGTCCATCTAATGACCTGAAACGTCTCCGAGGAGGGCGGCCAGATCCTACTCAACGCAGTATCACACACACACACACACACACACACACACACACACACACACACACACACACACACACACACACACACACACACACACACACACACACACACACACACACACACACACACACACACACACCTAGAAAAAAAATCCTACGACCTTTCACCTCCCAGGAACATCAAGCAGGCTGTGTGTGTCCTCGCAAATAATTCAATTACGTCACGTATGTGGTAATATAAACCTACTCAACCCACTCAGCCCACACCCAACACAACACACACTTTGGGTTTTTATTTTCCAGGAGGGGGACGACACACACACACACACACACACACACACACACACACACACACACACACACACACACACACACACACACACACACACACCGGGCTAAACCCAGCGAACAGCCGACACTTAAAAAGAGTAACTCGGAGCTCGAGAGGAGCTGAGGAGGAGACGATGGTGGAGTCGTGTTCGATACTAATGAATGTAGAGGAAATGAGGGGAAGCGAGATGTGCGTGGAGAGGGGGCGGGGGGGGGGAGCGGGGGGGCGGGGAGGGGGTTTACTCCGCCGCTTCGGCGATGATGTAATCCCTCATTCCTGTGAATGAGGCAAGGCCTCGGTCCATCTGGGGACAGGAATTGTTCCGTGATTAAAAACTAATTATATTTCCAAACGGCTGGAAAACATCGAGATGTAACACAGAAACTGCGATAAAATACTCTCGAGGAAGCTCACGGAAGCAGCGGTGCACGTCCAACTTTGAAACATCCCATTTTTAGTTTTGAAATACGTAGAGACCAGATTTTTGTTGTTTGTTTTCAAAAGGCCTGACGAATCAGAAAAGAACGGCTGACGAAAGGAAAACGTAACGCCTTCAAGTCAGCATTCGACTTCAGGTTTATTGTGACCGGTTACAGCGAGGTCAAAAGGTCAAGCAGTCAGCAGTCTCGCCCCTCCCGAGAGGAGTCGCACCCCGGCCGAGGTCAAAGGTCAACTGCTTGGAGAAAACACCGGGCTACAAATTACACAAACGGACCCGCGTCCGTCCGGCAGGGCCGAGACGAGAGCACAAGTGTTTTCCGCTACCGCGAAAGAAACAACAACAACAACAACAACAAAAAAACCATCCTCGTAGAACTGGAGTTACGTCTAGTAACCGCTATTTATCTCGTTAGCTCCCGTTTCACCTCAGAACGAGAGTCGTGTAAAGTGAAGCGTGAAACCGAACAATAAATACGCAAGTGATTTACAGTTCATTAACGTTATTAGTCACCTAACAAGCCACATTAAACTCAGAGTGGAGAGGAGGAGAAAGTTTCCCCCACGCATGTCCGACTGTTTCCCTCCTTCCTCTCCTCGTACGGTCTCCCACCATGAAGCTTCCAGGGGAAAGTGCTGACCTCATCGAAACGGAGTAAAAAAAGAGGAAGAGGAGGAGGAGGAGGAGGAGGAGGAGGACAATACCGACGAAACCTTTTTTCCTCCTTGTTTCTTTTCTGTTTTCTGACAGTTTCACTGTGAATTTCTCTGGAATAACGAGTCGCTGTGCAGAAGTTCATCACCCGACCTGACGGAGAGGACGCAGAGGCAGAAGAACAAACCGGTTATAATAAGCCGCTGGGAGGTACTCGACGAGACACCATGTTCATTTTGTTCTGAGGAAACTGGCGGAAATTTCCGGTAAGATGATGAATCACATCACTGAGAAAAAACAAAAAAAAGAGCGTTGACAACAGACAGACGCTGAAAACCTCAGACAGAGAGAGTCATTGGTTGCGGAGGCTGACACAGCATTTTCTCCCCCCCTCCCCTCCCTGATATGAACAATGGCCGCGGGTGAACTCTGTGTGCCATCCTGCCCCGGCGCTGCCCTCTGACACCCTCTCTGGGCACCAAGACAAGGGTGCCGCTTTCAGCACGGCACCGGACCTCTCCGAGTATAATTCCTCGTCTGTCCAAAAAAAAAAAAAAAAAAAATCTTCGTCAAACTGTCCACCTTTAACTGAAACCAAAGACACAGAATAGACGCGACAGATAAGAGAGTGGGTCTCTGTGGAGCCGTGAAAAAAACCCTATCTCACAGGCTTAAAGGGCCTATGCCTGTACTCATAGAACCGGGGGTTACCGTACGTAACCACCATTATAACCGACACTTTATTGTGCTTAACAACCAATAACTGCCCATTAAAGACATATTTTCTGGCCCTCGACATTCCTGTTTTTAAATCCTGCTGGTTGCTAAAGCTAAATAAACATTTGTTTCTTTAACGGTGAGAAAAAAAAACAAAAAAACCCACTAAAAAGCACAACAGCAGAGACATTGGAAATATTGCAGAGGTTACAAAATTTCTGAATTTTGAAACCGGTATGAGACACAGCGCTTTTAAACTCGGGATGTGACTCATGTTTTTTCCCAAAACATAAAAAATAAAAAAACATCACGCTTAGCAGTATTTCTCAACGTTAGCGCTGTCCAACATCTGAATGCAACGAGTTCCCTCTCGTTCTCCGAGGGGTTTGTTTGTTCGCTCCCACTCCGAGACGCACCGACTATAAAACCCAAGTACAAGTTGTACAAGTCAGTCGAGTACTTCAGAGGAGAAAATTAAAGCCCTTCTTCACAAAAATAAGATATTACGCTGTAACGTGAACGTGACCACATCCCTGGAAAACCCCAGAGAAATGCAACTGGGTCAAAGACACCAGCTGTGGATGTGGAAAAGCAGCGCTGAATACATTTTAAAGACAGTTTTTGGAGAACCTTACAAAGTATTGAATGTATTTCAACTTCACTCTTATCATGTAGGATCAAAGAATAAATAAAACTGTAATAGAATAAATGAATACACAATTAAATGGTTGAACAAACTGACATAAATATCAATTAAAGGTGTCAAACTGAATACAAATAATAAGCTGGTTATATCTATTTCAAATGTCAAAAGTAATAGCTTTCCTAAGTAATCCCTAGCAAGCATTTTGTTTGATATATTTTTGGATTTTATAGAATACTGGTTTGATTCTTTATTCAATTATTTTACTGACTACTAATAAATTAAATTCAGACATACAAAAAAAATAAAGAAATATTCTGTAATGAATTAACTAAAAATAATGACAATATTCTTTGAGCCCAAGATGATCGTATTATGTTGGAAGACTTCTGTGTATCTCTGTTAACCGAAAATTTGACTGCTTTCTGGCTGTAAAACACTTTAAAAAAAAATCTAGAAACAGCAACCAAAACCAGAAAATCTCATGAATTAATATAAATCAAACTCCATCTCGTGGCACTACAAACAGATGTTCATTGGGTTTTAACTCCTGACCCGGAGCGTGTGCTCTCTTCAACGTCCCCGACTCCGATCACAAGACCACGAGTGACGGCGGTGGAAACAATGCGATTGTTTTAGCTCATTTGTTACACATTGGTTACACACAAGCACACACACACACACACACACACACACACACACACACACACACACACACACACACACACACACACACACACACACACACACACACACACACACACACTCGTGGAGACACATGATTCCTCTCATTCTAAATATAGACGGGTCAACAGCAACACAAAGCCACACCGAGGCAGCCGGCACAAACAGATAAGACCCCATATTAGTGGTTAGTAACGGGACACATCGACTCCCAGTCGCACACCAGCTTGGTGTTTGTGCCACTTGTGAAGTAACACAAACCCGTGTGTGTGTTGTACGAGTGGATAAAAGGACTTTTTTTTTTAGTTAAAAAGAAAAATGAGGAGAGTATTTTAGGATGAGGATGAAGATAAAGCTACAGCTGGTTTGTAACCGAGGATAATCCAGTACATGGAAAAAGTCTATCAGCTCTCAAGTTGTAATGGGTGTGTGTGTGTGTGTGTGTGTGTGTGTGTGTGTGTGTGTGTGTGTGTGTGTGTGTGTGTGTGTGTGTGTGTGTGTGTGTGTGTGTGTGTCTGGTCTCTAAAAATCTGTCCCGCGCTGTCCTCCTGTTAGCAAACCAAACACGACTTGCTGTGGAGCCGCTGTTGATTCAACACGGCGTCCGTTCCCTTCGCCGACCAGACGACGGCGGCGAAAGAGTGAGTTTACCGACGATAAACAGAACCCGGGTCTTAAGTCTTAACAACAACACAAAGGGACGGACACACGAACGACTGGAGGAGACGAAAAAAAGGTGAAATAAAATCTGAATGAAAAGATGGTTGGAGTCGACGGCGTTGGACAAAAGAACCAGACGGGACGGAATAAAATCGTGAAAACACAGTTTATAGAAAAAAAAAAAGAAAAAAAAGAGGGGGTTACTTGAGAACAAAAGTTAAGAAACGGCTGAGTAGTAAGATGGGTGGAGTGAGTTGGGGTGAGGTGGAGGGGGAGGCGGGGGGATAATAGCGAGGAAAATGTTCCCGCTCATCTGAGTGGATTCTCCAGCTCAGCGGTGGGGAATGTGCTGGCATACCAAAGAGCCTGCTGCTGAAGAATGCAGTGATTCCTAATGGATCCGAGCTCTCACTCCACACACACACACACACACACACACACACACACACACACACACACACACACACACACACACACACACACACACACACACACACACTCCTCCACTAGTGTAGTTTCCTCTTTATTTAACACGCAGTCCTTTTTTTTTTTTTTTTTACGTCACCGATACGCTGTGTGTGGAAATAGGAACGTAAGAATGAAGATAAAAAAAATTGTTTTTTTAAGTCAGCCGTGATACTTGGACGTTGCAAAACGAGCACATATTTGCGGAGCACAGTCAGTATAATCAGAGAGGAAGTTGCCGGCTGCACAAAGGAGAAAAATTGTCGATGGTAATGTTGGTTTGTTTGTCTTCGATGCTCGGGGCAGATGTGTCGCAACACAAACGGAAAAACTGAAACTTTTTAAAGTGAGACAACACTGAGGTGATAGACGCCTACAAAAAAAAAAAAAAAAAAACATTTTTACCTGCCCATGAACGCTATTTTACGACATGTTTTTTTCCCCCCCTCGTGATCTTAACAGAACGTGAACATTTGAATCTTTATTTCTCGCTCTATGTTTCCAAGCAGTAATCTCCAGAGAAAGCATCAAGTGGTCAGAACGGGAACGATCACTTTTAATCCTACTTAGTTGGCACGCAGACAAAATTTCAAGGCGCATCATATAGATTCATATAAAGTGCAGGGATTAAAGCTCGTCCTAGAGGAGGGGGACAGGAAAGTAAAGAGAGGCTGGAAATAATAGTAAGCGTAAAATAAAAGGGAGAAGAAAAAAAAAGAGAAAACAAAGAGTCTTAAAAAGGATATCAAGTAAGACCAGATTCAAAATGAAAGATTGAGTACGAAAGAGTAAATCAGCAAAAACAAATAAAGTAAAAAAACAACAACATTAAGTAAGAAAACAAACGGGTTTAAAAAGATGAAATAACCCCCCCAAAAAAACACAGAAAGAATAAATAATGTTAACAGGACACCCGAAGTAAAAACGAAAAAGCAGGAGAATAATGAAAACGAGTGAAGAAACGAGAGGACGGTGTGAAGACGGAGAAAAGAGGTGCGGTGCAACGAAATATATGATGACATGATCGGACGTTATATGTTGGAACGGTTCCACCCAGAGAGAGAGAGGCCATGTCCTGACAAGACATGCAGGCAGGCCCCAACACAAATGGGGGTGGAGGGGGGGGGGGCTGATTGAGGAGAAGGGAAGGGGGGGTGTGAGGTGGGGGGGTGTTAGGATATGTAGAGAAATAGACTGGAAAGTTCACTGAATGTCAACATGTTTCAACTAGAGAGGGAACGACGGGGAAGGAGGGCGGGGGGATTTCAAGATAATATAGAGCGTTGGGATCGTCATACCTGTGATAAATAAGAGAGGGGGGGTGGGGGGGGGTAAAAGACAAAGGAAAGGAACCGAAAGATAGAAACAGACGAGAGGGACTTAGTTACAGCTGTGAGGATCAGCCTGACCTACTGACACAGAGCTGAATGAGGAGAGAGGAGGAGGAGGAGGAGGAGGAAGAGGAAGAGTAGTAGCAGTTCTGGTTCTACTGTGGAGTCTACATCAATTTTTTTTTTTTTTAATAAAATCCCCAACGTGCCTTTAAAGGTGCTGCCACATTCACATCTCGCACATTTCATCTCCCCAACTCACTTTCTGATAGAGGATGGATGGATGGAGGGTTTATGGTGCATTTTCAGGAGAGGGAAGCTCTGGTACACACACACACACACACACACACACACACACACACACACACACACACACACACACACACACACACACACAGGCGCCTCGGAGTGACAATGACCGAGAGAGCAAACCCTCACAAGTGTGGCGACACTTCGCTTCACGCTGACACCGCTCGCGGCTCCGAAGTGCTACAAGTCTATTTGAGGGCGGAAACACAAACAAATCTGTCTAAACATCTTGCAAAAAAAAAATCCCTCTCACACACACACACACACACACACACACACACACACACACACACACACACACACACACACACACACACACACACACACACGAGAAAAAAGAAATGCAGTTTTTGCCCGCCAGCTCGTAGCTCATCCGTCGTTGCCATTAGATGTGGTAAAGCAGCCTGGAGTGCACGCGCACACACACACACACACACACACACACACACACACACACACACACACACACACACACACACACACACACACACACACACACGTTAGTCATTAAAAACATAACCATGACTCAGCTGATTGTTATGGGTGTGTTCATCCATTGAATTTTGAAAAGGGGCAAAGTCACAGTTTCAACATTGGGGGAAGAAAAACTCCTGTTTTCATCTTTGTATGACTCAGCGAGGAGTTTAGAAACTGAGGTGAAAGGAAAGAGAGAAAATCTCCATGTAAATAAACTGGTGTTCTCACACAGGTGAAGCTCAAATGAGAGGAAACAGGAAAACCGGTCAGCAGGTGATTTATACATTTGGACAATAGACCATTTTAAACAAACATGACATACATCCGTTTAAATGGTGTGTGTGTGTGTGTGTGTGTGTGTGTGTGTGTGTGTGTGTGTGTGTGTGTGTGTGTGTGTGTGTGTGTGTGTGTGTGTGTGTGTGTGTGTGTGTGTGTGTGTGTGTCTTCTGCCGAGTGGATCGAACAATCTTATCCGAGGCAGAATCACAACGCGACGCGGTGCAGAGACACTCTGCAATTAAAATAAAGACGTCGATGCGGAACAGCATCTATACAAATATACAAACCTAAATAAGACAAACAACTTCAAAAAAATAAATAAATAAATCATATGACTTAAGTTCTTCAACGAGTTACGGACGGTTCATCGTGTATTTGTGAAGTGAAGTGAACGATCAGGAGATCTGATCCAAAGTCTTATATTCAATAACCGGCAAACAGAGAAAGAAAGAAGCGGCGAGAGATTCCTACGACGCCAAAATAGAGCAGGAAGAAGAAACACCTGCTCAAATTATACAACATTATATAAAGCAACAGCTCTCATCTGCTCCTCACATTGTGTGTAAATGTGTGTGTGTGTGAGTGGAGGGGGGGGGGCAGTAAGTGTAAAGTAGGTCTTTTCCTCTTAGTTGATTATTTATTTATACAGTGTAATGCTTTAAGCAGCAGCCAGCATGTGTGTGTGTGTGTGTGTGTGTGTGTGTGTGTGTGTGTGTGTGTGTGTGTGTGTAAAGTGGGAAGCACCTGCCCGACGATGCGTTGGGATTGTTTGTCTTCGTGTGTGTGTGTGTGTGTGTGTGTGTGTGTGTGTGTGTGTGTGTGTGTGTGTGTGTCTCCCTTCCAACAGGAAGAGGAAGAGCATCATCACGACGACTGAAGATCGCAGACATCCTGCTTTGAATATCGCCTTCATCGGGGATCCGCACGGCGTCATGACGCAATTCCACGTCCGCGCTCTGAAAACCTCGTTCCAAACCAGACAAAAGTCAGGAAATCCAGGCGGGTGTCACGCAGTGTAAAAAAAAATTTAAAAAATAAATCTGCTGCTGCTCCATCAGCTCCATTACAGGATGCTCATCCTCCAGATACGAAGCATATTATCCATAAAATTGGGCCTAAACCCCTTAAATGTTTCACAAAGCTTCTTCTTTTTTTTTTTTTTTAATGAAGGACGCTTCGTAATCACGTCGAGTTTATTTTTTGGAACCTGTTCAGATGAAACTGTCGCTGAGCTTAATGTGACTTCCCACGCGTTACAAACGCTATTGATTTTGCGGGAATCGACTAAATGATGTGCTGATATCTTATGAATTTATTTATTATTTTTTTTATTGCCGATAATGTGTGTTCCAGGTGAGCGATAGGGTCGAGATGATAACTGTTACTGTCTCGTCGTAATTAATCCCATCGGTGGGTGTGGTGGTGGTGGTGGTGGTGGTGGTGGTGGGGGCGGGGGGGGTTCTAAAGTAAAGTAGAAGGACACATCTGCTGTATGAATGGAGGACAATTCCTTGGTATCCTTTACTCACCCCCCCTCCCAGACTTCCTCTGAGGTCTTTCCTTCAACATCCACTCATCTCCCCACGCACCTCCTGCTGCATTAGTAACTGGTGGTTGGAGGTTTGAAAGGAAGCAGGGTGGAGGGGGAGACGGGGGGGGGGGGGGACGGGGGGCAAAAATGATTGGCCGTCTACCTGTGAGACGTGTACAGTGTCGGGGAGGCTCTGACTGTGGCAGCTGCAGCTATGCGGGGAATGTGAGCCTCCGCTCTGCCAGGACCGGACCGGAGAAGCCCACAGCTCTATTTAAGGAAATGGCAGCCAGGGGGCCCATCAGCAGCTCTATGTGCCTCTTCATTTCTCCGTCTGTCTTTTCCTTCCCTGTACAGGACTGGTAATTATTTTTTTCCTTTGCGGAAGAGAGGTTTGTATCTATACCTGCTGAGAAGAAGGAAAGCACACACACACACACACACACACACACACACACACACACACACACACACACACACACACACACACACACACACAGTCGAGTGTGTGAACTAATGTGCAGTAGTGTACTGGCGGTGTGGTACGGGGGTGAATGTTTCCGGTACATTTGTGAGTTTCATAGGGGACGTGTCCAACAACAACAACAACAAAGGCACCAGCAGGGCAGTAAAAACAAGGAGAAGTCTGAAGGAAAGTCAAAGCTTCAGTCTGCTTGAAGAAAAGCTTCCGGGGTTAAAACACTGTCAACACTTTCGGCGGTGAATGAAAAGACAGACGGGAGCTCCGACTCGGCCTTGAGGAGCCGCAGCCTTTATTCACAGCAGACTGTCCAAGTCCACTCGTTTGCTCACAGCTGATCCGTCCTCCCGGCTCTGCTGCCGACACGCTGTCAGTTGTCCGGCGCTCGCCAACTCTCACTCGCTCAACCCCTCGACATCGTCCGAAATAGCTCCAGATAAGGACTGAATTCGGTTCAGATAAGGTCAAAATTAGGTCCGGATAAGGTCGAGATAAAGTCCAGATAAAGTCTAGATTAGGCCCGATTAGGTCCGGATAAAGTCTAGATTAGGTCCAGATAAGGTCTAGATAAGGTCCAGATACATTGTAAATGTCCAGATAAAGTCTAGATTAGGATTAAATAAGGCCCAGATAGGCCCCGATGGCAGCAGTAAAGCAATTCAATGACTTTTGAAAGAATTAAAAATGTTCAGTAACTTGAACAACACCGTGCAACATATAGCACATGTAGCACTGAACCAACTGGTTGGACCAGACCAGTATGTCGACTGTCAACAGGCCAGCGTCTGTGAGTAACTATATATCTATCTTTGTGAGGACCCGTTTGAGTTTCAGACTGTTGAGGTGAAGACACTTTCTCACGCTCTTCAACCGGCATCCCTGTGATATTGTGATATTAGTTTGCTCTATCGGGTATTGTGACAACGGACCATCTATTTGAAGAACTTTATGTTTTACGTCTGCCCCCCCCTCCCCCTTCCTGTGACATCTGGGAGTAGATGATGAACAGAGCTTCCTGGAGGAGTCTGGTTTTTTTTTGTTGATGAGGTCATTTCCACCCACCGGAGGGGACTCAAAGACTCCTGTTGTGTGGCCACCACGGTAACGGTTGCCATGGGGGCTCAGTCGGCGACTGGGTTTCTGCCGATGTCAGCGTGTCGGTCGCGGCCAACGGCGCGTCAACCCATTCAAAGTGAAATGAGTGTGTGGCCGGCGGCGCCTCGCCGCGTCTCCGTTCATTCGTGTGAGGACGGCCGAGGACAATCGGAGACACAGCTGAGACGGCAGCGGACTCCCACATTAAAAGGTTTTGGCTCAGCTGCCGCAAACACTGAGCGAACTAAAAGCGTCCCTGCCAAGAATAATCTTTCCGACAGCAATCTTTGCATATTAAGATGTCCTTGGCCTGTTTCAACAGTTTTATGAATAAGACGATTTATTATGTTCAAAGACTTAAATAATGAAAAGGGTTTCTAGGCGAACTTTGTGGATACATTGGGAAGGTGATATTGACTCATCTCAGAAGTATCCGTGTCTTTATTTAGTTTCACACGCTTTCTTGGTACAAACAGCAAACGGTCCCGATTCACATCAGGTTTATGGGCTTAAATTGCTGATCTGATATAAATGAAAGTTTAACATTACTGTGAAAAGAAGACGCGTCACTCTTTCTGTTCACTCGTTGAAACTACAGGAGCACTCAATCCACTGAACCGTGAGTGGATAACGTCGAAGAGAAGAGAGGGATAATAGATTTGTTAAGTGTCCGACCTTCGGTGACCTCGACCTTTTGCTGACCTCTGCATGAGCTCGTCAACTTTCTCCCACAACACCGATTTTCGCTCTTCATATCAAACTGTAGGTTCAATAAGGAGAGAAGGGATTTTCGTTTTCCCCCAAAACCGATTCATTCCTGTCAAATATCAACTGAAATGTTGTTAGTGAGTCCGTTTTATTGCACTCTTTCATTTTCACAGTAAAATTGTCTTAAACATTTTTAAGGCTTTAAGACAGGTTCATATTTTGTAAGTAAAAGATATTTAAGTTTAGTTCTGGCACAGCTACAGGACCACAAGACAACTGGGATTAGTCAACCAGGTCTATTTGTGTTTTTAATACCAGCAGAGATACTTTAAATGTTTCTTTTCAGTAACACACACTCAGCAAAGCTTTGCTTAACCACAAAACCCTCTGCTCACTTTGAGTGTTGACGTAAATACAAATTAGAGAAACATGGCAAAGTAGAAGCGTAAATTGAAGTTTGTATTTTATTTTAAAAGAACTTATTGGACGATTTTTAAAAGGTTATACAATTTCTAAGGACTTTCTTAATTGTACCTTGGTGTCATGTCACGCACATAATTGTTGGCATTTTTAATAACTTGCTTGTATATGTTTTATATTTCATAGTAAGGCCGAGGTCAGACACAAAAAAAACCAGAGGAAGTCCTGAAGCTGCACGGTTATTAAAATCAAAATCTGTGAATCATTTTTTTGGTCTAAAATGTCAACCGCAGAACCGACCGATCACAGCTCGTGCTGATCCGATCGCAGGTGGAGCCTAAAGAGCGTCTTCTTCGTTTCCCCGAGTCCAACTTCAGTCTCTGCGTCGCTGCTGCCTTTTTCTCCGTACAGATCTGCTTTGCCTGTGCAGTCGGGAACTGGGTGGCTCCCAAACTTACACAAGAGGTGCACTGTCGAGCACAGCCAGCTGCCCTGAGAGCGGGGCGGTGGGCGGGGAAGGGCCGGGCCGGGCCGGGCCGAGAGTCCGGGGGAGGGAGAAGGTGGGGTGGGTGTGGAGGGGGAGGAGGGGCTATATGGGGAAACATTATACGCCACTATGTCTGTGGTCTGGTCGGGACGAGGCTGACCGTCCATCTACGAGACGGGCTGGTATCCCTCACCTGTTCTCACCCTCCCTCCATCTCTCTCACACATACGTACGTGAATCACCCGGTTGTGTCGTCTCCGGTTACGAGAGGAGATGTAAATTATAAGGTGGAGTACAGTTTGGGTAGTTTTTTTTTTTGTTGGTCAAATTCAGTGAATGTCTGTCTGTTCTGAGTGCGAACTGAAAAAAAGACAACAACAAAAATCTGGTGTGTGTGTGTGTGTGTGTGTGTGTGTGTGTGTGTGTGTGTGTGTGTGTGTGTGTGTGTGTGTGTGTGTGTGTGTGTGTGTGTGTGTACTGCCCTGGCACTCTGAATGGGGAAACAAACAAAGTGACTCGGCTCCACAGAAGAAACGAGGTTGAAGAAAGAGGAGGGGAAAATAACGTTACCTATAAATACTAAATGTCACGTTGTGACTGTAATGACCTTATTGAAGTCAAAATTAAACATCTATGAGCACATCAGACCATTTGAAGAAGTTTCCTCGACTTGAAAAGAAAAGTATGGCCCTAGTGTACACAAAGCTTCATGACCAAATCTTCCACCATTATTTCTCCAACACGGTCTTGTTCGTCAGGTTTAGCCCGGACTGTGTCGGGTTCTGAACCGGGCCTTTTACCGATTTTGTATAGTAAACGAGTTCAAAGACTTTTTCCAAAATTGAGATTGTGCGGTTACACGGTAACCTCGGTTCTCCGAGTGAAGAGACTCTTAATGTGTCGACCGCCGGCGGACACCGGCCTCTTTTTTTGAGCATTTAGACTGGCGAAGCAAAGCCCGGATCAAAGTTATAAAAAAGCACCGAAAGAGGGGCTCGGTGAGAAACTAAACCTCGAGGACTTACGAAACGCTTTATTACATAATCCCCGGCTATTATTGACACCTCATGTGCCCTCTCACACAGATATCGTCGCGATCGGGACGTGTCCGACGGCTCCGAGGAGCTTCCATGTATTCCTTTTGGTAGGTAGGTTTTCCCGGTCCGCCACCACCCCTCTTGTTCTCATGAACACCTGGAATCGAGGGAAAGGGAAGAAAAAAAAAAAAGAAAAGCCATTTGCTGTATGGAGGCCTGGGAGGAAAAAAAACCCGAGCTTTATTCCGTTTTCCCCTCCGGTCGTTTTTTTGGCAGGTTTGCGTGTCCCCATTCCTGAGGTTCAGTACGAGTTCACAGAACACGCCGTCGACTTCCAGAAATAAACTGTTTGCTCATGCGTGGGTGCGATGAAATAGTTTGGCTCTCGAACCAGAGACAAGAGTTCTCTCTCTGTCTTTCCCGTCCTCCCATCTCTTTCTCTCTCTCTTTTTTTTTGGCAAGAATGGACCAATGAGACTTTTTTTTATTTTTTTTTCAAGAAAAAGGCAGAAAAGCTGTTGACAAACTGAGCTCATATGAGTGTGACAAAAACTCTGATCAGATCGCTTCCACATTTAGTTTTTTTTTTATCTCTATGGGTGCCGGTATTTATAGACCCTCCTTGGGCAGGGCCCACGACATCAGAGTCAAGTTTAAATGCCAGTGTTGTTTTGTTTTTTTTACGCCATAACTTTGGCAATGGTTGCCAATACGGCACTGGGGAGGGAGGGGGGCACGCTTTCAGAAAAAAAAGACACCGCAAACCGAGTGTTCTGGAAAACCATTAAAACTGGATTTAAAAAAACAAAACAAGTTAAACATTAAAAAAAAAAAAATACAAAATAGGGAAAAAAAAAAAAAAAAGAGTGAATGAGTTTCAGCTGTAAATGGCACCAGTATTCCCGAGTCTTCATCTTTTTTTCCCCTTCTTCGCCCCACCCATCCCTCCTCCACCTCCTCATCTCGCCCTCCCCTCGTCCACACCGCGGTGCACTCAGGAGACCTTAGTTCCACCGGGGGTGGAATCAGTTTTCCTTTTTCCACTGTAGTCTCCACACACACACACACACACACACACACACACACACACACACACACACACACACACACACACACACACACTAAGGAAAAGCCCCCCCGTTCAAAACCCTCGCCGTTATAGCTCCCGACTTCGAGTGTGCTTCAACGTGCCCACATTCCTAGACAGTATCCCCACACACCGGAACCGTTTACCGCCTCGGCCAGGAATGCTGATTTCCAGTCCAGGTTTTTCATCAGACCTAGTTTAGGCAAAGAGCGCAACAGGAATTTCACTGAGTAGCACCGCCCGTTATACAACGCAGAAACTTTCCCTCCGTGTCAGTCATCCCACGTTCAGACGAGCGGAGAACGAGGCTTTCTCTCACCCCTCTACGATATGAGATGCAGAACGAGTGCCGGCGGCGCCTATTAAAGGCTTTTTTTTTTTCTTCTTCTTTTTTAGCTGGAAGTCATATTTTGACCTAGATTCAAACAGCTTTCTGAATTCAACGTTAAACCCCCACCCAACCACCATCTCTTGTATAACTCTAACTGAAAAACTGACACTCCCAGGTTTACATAAAAAAGGTTTTTTTTTTTTTTTCCATTTATGTGCTTTGGCTAATCCTTTCGAGATCCCCAAAAAAAAAAAAAAAAAAAAGCAACAAAAAAAAAAAGACAGACAAAAGCCTTCAGGTTGTGCAGTTAAAAACTAATCTCTCCTGCCGTCTTTCACAAAGCATAAATACATATATCTGACCACGTGGGGCTCATTACGATACGATTTCATCTTTACAAGCGTTCATACAAACATGTACGACAAATTTCAGTAAATGCAGCCTTTTAGTTAACACGGATAAAAAAATAAAAAACGTGGGCCCACTGATAGAAATCCCCCCGAGATGGGTGAGATACAGTCGGGTATCCACTCAGCTCGTTCTCTTTCTCCGATGGCTTAACACAGGACTAACTTCAACTTTGGGCCAGTTAATGAAAACATTTGAGATGGACTGAAATGCGATGAAATATCTGCTGTCCGTTATAGGCACGGCCATTTCGATTGCGATTAGTTCTAACGAGGTGTACCGTGCTTGTACTTGAAATCCCACGTGATTATAAAAATTCAAAAATAAAAATAAAAAAAATAAAAATACAAAACCGGCAAATGTGGAAAAACTGATGGATTCCCCGATTAAATACGGCGTCGCGACCCATCCCAAACACGAGAGCCCTACCTCTGTCAAAACTCAGATCGACAACACAGCTGCTTGTACATATCGAATCCCCCTTTGCCAGCCTTCTTCCAGCTCAAACAGCCGTGCGGGGCCGGGTCAGCAGTACCGCACCAAAATGGAGGCAGTCATTCACAACACCGGGCCCACTGTCCTGCCCTAACCCCACCCCTTACACTAACCCTACACCCTGTGTGTGTGTGTGTGTGTGTGTGTGTGTGTGTGTGTGTGTGTGTGTGTGTGTGTGTGTGTGTGTGTGTGTGTGTGTGTGTGTGTGTGTGTGTGTGTGCGTGTCATCCGTCACACAGCGCTCCGCTCGCTAGTCGAGTCCTCTCAACTTAATCCAATATTGTCCCTCTCGAGAAGAAAAGACGTTTTTGTTCTCCTTTTGGGAGGACGGGGAAAACAGGAAAAATGACGACCATTAAAAAGTCATGCGTAAGAAAACCAGCATTTTCATTTTCACACCGATTTCTCCATCGAAACTCGCCGCAGGTCCAGCGAGCCGATTTCGGAGGGAACGGACGAGCGATGGCACCCCCCCCCCCCCCCCGTCCTCCCCTCCCACTTGTTGACTTTAGTTTCGGTCTGAGCAAGAAAACTGGTCTGTATTTACACAAATCTGTGCCGAGCTATTTAAAAGAGGAAGGCTGAGAGGCTTTGAAAGTTACACTAAATTCCCGTAACCCCCCCCCAAAAAACAAAACAAGAGTCAATGAAATCATGAGGATCCAAAAATAACATGAAACGCCTAATAATAATAATAATAATAATAGGTCCCATGTGATGCAGCTACAGCATGTCCTTCCGGTCAGATTGTGATCCCATTAAGCAGGATTGCATCTCAAGTGGCATCCCTTCGCCGGGTCCCAAAACAAGGCCGCCCTCTGAGCCGCTCCGAGAAGTAGGTCACCGAGGATTCCATTCATTTGTACACTGCTTTCCAAATAGTTGCGCTTTTCCACTCGGCCCCGCGACTTCCAGCTGTAACGTTTAACCCTTCAACGGCCTCGCTGCTGCATCAGCCCGAGACCCCGGCGCACGTGTCTCCTCCTCGGTCAGTCGTGTGTCTGCTGACTATGACACAAACGTTTTAACGTGGCAAAAATGTTGTAGTTTTTTTAACTTAAGTTGGGAAAAGAGGGAAGTTTGTTGGCTTGTTTTTGAGACCCACATTTCCAAAGTGTGCGTTTCGAACTGATCGTTTTCATTATAAAAACACCAGAATTCAGTGTTGTGTTCGTAGTCTGGTAAAAGAAAAGACCGTGAAACAACCCGATGACATTTTCCCAGCGTTTTGCAGGAAGGTGGGCTGCAAAGTATTTAACAATCATAAATACCAACATGTACAAAACTTCACGGGTAACGAAGCCTTTTAATTAAAGGCATAAAAAACCGGGATATTTTTAGATGGTTGGGTATCCATGCAGCTGCTCTCTTTCTGTTGCTGTTTGGTCGACGTCTCTTAATAAACTACCGAGTCCAAAAATATGTTTTTTCTTATTAAAAAAACAACAACAACAACAAATGGATCAAATTCTCAGCTTTTTACAGAAAGGTGAGCTGAAACTTCGACAGCCTTTTGGGAAACATCCTTTAATGAAGCTTTCCAAAGCTTCTTTGTTTTTTGGTCTGGGCTTTTCAAAAAAACAACAACAACAAAAAAAGTGCCAAGAAAAACAAAAAAAAATCAATATGATATTTTAGGAATTACCAGCTCTTTGTATGACTGCGGTAAGAAATAGCTCAAAACTGGCAAATCCTCCAGAAATCAATAACACACCGGCCCGGTCAAACAGACATCCGATAAACGAGCATTTCCACAGCACTCGAACAAACTACCGCAACATACTGGAGGGATCACGTGACCCAGACAACCTTCTCTTCAGCAAAGCGTGCGTTCTGACGTCGAGTCTCCGCCGCCGAGTCCTTCTCGCTGAGCTGAATCAGCAGACGGGGAGGCGACCGCAAGCAGGACAACAGGTGGGACAGAAAACTGAAAGGGGCGTGGCCTAAAGTTCACTGCGGCTTCAGCAAACATGATTTACGGTAAAGCGAGTTTGGTATAAAAACAGTCCAAAAAACAAACAAACATGCTGTTCTGAAACTGAATTGAGTTCATCGTTCGAAATAAAAACCCGCCAAACACCAAAACGCAGCCACGAGCTAATCTGTGTTATTCAACACAAATAGATAAAGAGAGCCCCTTCCACACAGATCGTCCAACATCCTCCCTGGCTCGTTTCCACGTGGACCGTAAATCAAGAGTCCCGCTAGCGGCGAGGTGAAGATCCATCCAGGATAAGAGTGAAATACGACTGACATAAATATCACCGCGAAGATTGTGAGACGAGCGTCTCGCTGAGTCAGCGGACAAAGTGTAAAGTTCAAAGAAGACTCAGATGTTGAGTAAGAAGACGTCCACCCGCTCCGCTAGCTGCCCCGTCTCTTCACTCGGTTCTGGTCTCGGTGAGACCGACGTCGGGAGGATCAATAAAATGTCTCACAGAGAGCTTTGATGTGTTCGGTTTTATCTGACGAGAGCAAAGAGCGGCCGGGATGAAATGACGCCACTGCCCACTGGAAACTCTATGGTGTGTGTGTGTGTGTGTGTGTGTGTGTGTGTGTGTGTGTGTGTGTGTGTGTGTGTGTGTGTGTGTGTGTGTGTGTGTGTGTGTGTGTGTGTGTGTGTGTGTGTGTGTGTGTGTCACCCTTTATGCCCCCCTCCCCTCCGTCCCCTCCCCTCAACTGTAAGCAAAGCAGATGTGTTACTGCGTGCGGCTGTTGCCATGGGTACGCGTGGACGCTTCCTTCTCCGTCGCAGCGGCGCTTCACTCTATTTTTCATGAGCCCATGTCGGTTGCCAAGGTTTTTGTTTCCATGCCCACGCTGCAGTCTGATGCAACAAGAACTCAGCCAGAACCCCTCCCCCCCCCTCCCTCCCTCCCCACACACCTTTGGCACCATACCAACCCAGGAGGCGCGAACGGCACCACAGGCTGACTGAACGTCTCCGACTGGCCACGGTCACCAGCTGAGCCGACACGCTGCTGCTACCCCCCCTCCTCCCCCTCCTCCTCCCCTCCCCCTCCTCCTCCTCCTCCTCTTCCTCCTCTTCCACACTCAGCACAACAGTTTCACACCATCCATGATTCAGCAGTTTATTACCACTGAAGGAATCTGCAGGAATGCCTCAGACAGGAAACGTCTTCTCCTTCTTGTTGGGAGTCTATTCAGAGTGTTTTTCCGACCGCGTCCCGCTGGGAAAACACGCTCCTCACATTCATTGGAATTCACCAAATTAGGGGGCCAAAAAAAAATACACAAGAAATTGTCAAGATTTGTGAATTTGCCGCGTTTCTTTCTTTCGGATCAGAAAAACAGAAGAAGTGCGCTGCCCCGACACGGAAATAATACGACTCTTTAACAGCAAAACATAATAACGAGAAATGTCTCCGATTCAAGAGGACGACTGCTGTTGATTCACAACAAAGAGCTGCCGAAGCAAAACTGAAGTGTTTCCAATTGTTATTTGGAAAATGACGAATGACAATTCAACGCAGTGTTAGGTCATCGCTTCACAGTTCATTGACTTCATAATAAAAAACAAATAAAAAAATTTAAAATATTTAAAAAAACAGGACGAGGTCGGAGAGATAACTTAAATGCCTGTAAAAGCATCTCGGCGGATGATACGCCGGCGAGGCTCGAGCGGGTTCCTACCTGGGTTGTTGGCCTCCCCCTCCAGCACCTGCAGCTCGGTGCACTCGGCCAGGGAGTGCTCCAGGCAGAGCTGCAGGAAGCGGGCCTGGGTCCGGCTCACCCTCTTCAGCAGGGACAGCAGAGCCACCGTCTGCTCGCACTCGTTCCACCCTTTGAACCAGCTGGCGAGCACTCCCACCTGATCGCGAAACATCATGGTCTGCGTGGCGGGGACGGAGGCGGGGAAAGACGGGGAAAAGCCCGAGCCGGGGCTTCAGAGAGAGGACCAAAAAAAAAAAACTCCTAGAAGCGGGACGCGGGCAGTTTTATGTTCAAAAATAAATAAATAAATAAATACACTTGGGAGGGTTTGCGGCGGTTTGTTGGCGTCTCTGGGGTCAAAAAAATGTGCTTCACCTGATGTTGGATGTATTCCTTTGCTGGACTGGAAGGAGGGGGGGGGGGAGGGGGGGTGTTTCTCCTGTCTGATAATCTCCGGTCGGTGAGGATGAGGTGGAGGTGGAGGTGTGTGTGCGTGAGGTGCTTTTCTAGCTAGGCATTAAGGTGATAGGAGCTGCTCCTCGTCTGCTTAGTTGCTCTCAGAGGGATTGATATTTGATGAGTCAGCTTTCTTCCAGAGCACACAGGGAGGGGAGGGAGGAGGAGGAGGAGGAGGAGGAGGAGGAGGAGGGGGGGGGGGGCTGTGTCACATCAGCTTCACAGGCATTTTTTTTTTTCCTTTTTCTTTCAGGGAATCCCTCTTCGGCCTGGAGGAGGATGTCAGGGGAGGAAGAAGAAGAAAAAAGCATATTTAACAGTCAAATATCTCTGTGTACTTCTATTTTAAAACACGTGCAATGACCCCTCGTGCCCCCCCCCCCCCCCCTATTGCTTCAGCTCTGCAAGACTTTGTGCTGCTGCATCCCCCCCCCCTCCCCCCCCTTTCCCCCCCCCAAAAAATTAAAAAATAAACTTGCATTTATAGGTCGCCTCACTGCCGCCCTTATAGGCTTTGTGGGGCATTCACGGCCGAGACCAAAAATAAATTAAAAAAAAAATAAAATCGTCGTTTGTGGTATCCACCCATTTCCTAAAAATACAGCTGTCCGGTAACTACTACTGGCGCTGCAATCCCGGAATTATTTCACCGACGGGGCGGCTCGTGCGTGCGTGCGTGTGTGCGTGTGTGTGTGTGTGTGTGTGTGTGTGTGTGTGTGTGTAGCCACTTCCCCTCCTCCGCTATTTTAATGACAGGTTATAAGAAATAAAAAAAATATATATATATTTTTATTTTTTTAAAACAACAACCGGAGCGCCGGTTTAGCCGAAGACTCGCCGGAGACCGGAGAGCACGAGTCCGGTAGCGCGCGAGCGTTTCGCTCGCTGTCTATAACTGTCACTTTGCTTCATCAGCACACACGCGATGACCGTTGGCGGATATGACTGTGTGTGTGTGTGTGTGTGCGTGCGCGTGAGCAGTCAGTATCAAACACAACGAATAAAATATGTGTGTCGATATCGGTCCGGTTTTATTTTATTTATTTTATTTATTTTTTATTTATTTATTTTTTGGGTTCTCTATCGAGAACTTTCCCCACAGAAGGAAAAAAACAACAACAAAAAAAAACCCTCGGAGCAACTTTAAGATATAAAAGAAAGAAAGAGTCCCGACACCGTTAGAGACACGACACCGTTAATAAATAACGTAAACACTACGGTCGAATGAAACGGCGTCAGAGAACCGGTCCGAGCTCGAAAAAGCTCGGTTCTGATAGACGACTGGTATTTTTATTTTTTTATTTTATTTTATTTTCCCGTTTTTTTTCGTCTTGGAGGCAAAAAAAAAAAAAAAAAAAAAAATGAAGAGTGGACCAAAAAAAAAAAAAAAAAAAAAACCGTCAGCCGAGGAACTTCAGCGGAGTAAACGGTAAACGGTTGGAAGTTACCGAGTTTTAACGGTTCCTTACCTGCTGGCCCGGTGAGCATCGTCGGGTTTGTCTCAGGACGGGCGACAGACTCAGCTCTTTTTTTTTTTTTTATGGTGGGGGGAGCGGTGCCCCTTCACTCCCGGTCTGTTGGATTTGCCATCTTGACTAACTTTTCCTCTCGTCTCTCTCCCAGCAGACGGTTCTCCTCTGGTCTAAAACACCACCGTCAAGACGGGCCCGACGCCGGTTAGCAGCTTCCGGTTACGGATTTCAAAATAAAGTTCGGAAGCGCGGTGTGGTTTTTTTTTTTTTTTTTTTTTTAATTCCCACCTAACGAGGCAAAACTCTTCGTTTCAGTTTTTAGTCCGTGCTGAGATTTTCTGTATAAATTAATTTGTTTCTTATTTTATTTTCAATTTACTAACTGAATTGTAAATAAATGTAAACGATGTCACAGCTGTGCCTAAATACCTCGATTTGTTCGACCAACTGTCAAAACCAGCAAAATATTTAATTCAGGGTGACTTGTTAACGATTATTTTTGTATTATTGGATAATCTGTCAATCATTTTCTTAATTAAACTATTTGCCATTTGGTCTTTAAAATGTCAGAGAATAGTGAAAATTGTATTTCCCAAAAACAAAAGTGCATCACAGCCAAAAATATTCTATGTATTATTAAGGAGGAGAAAAAGTACCCGAAAATGTTCACATTTAAGAAGCTGCAATCAGAATTGTTGCATTTTTCACACAAAAATGGAAAACTCAACAATTAGTGAATTATCAAAATTTTGGTCATTAATTTTCTGTTGATCAACTCAGTGTTTAATCGAGTAATTGTTGCACCTCTAATTTAGTATACAATGATATACAGAATTAAAAACAACACCAAATATTCTCTTTGATGAAGCCGTTTTGGTTTGGAAACTGACTAAAACAATCACGCAATTATCAAAATAATTTGCAAACAAATTCCCCCTGGGTTTAATAAAGTTTTGTATTATAGAATAACATGTTATGTTATGTCATGTTATGTTAATTTAAGTCATTTAACTGAAGTCATTAGATGAATGTAATGAAATAAAACAGACCATTTTTGCCTCTGAAATGTAGTGGAGTACAGGTGTAAAGTAGATGCTGATACTCAAGTAAAGTGCAAGCGGGCTGCACATCTTCCATGAGTTTGCAAGAAAAAAAAAAAAAAAAGCATGATGATTTTATTCTGAAGGCAGGACCAGTCTACTTCCGGCTACGCTTCGGTCACCTTGACGTAGGGAGGCTCGCGCTGCTCGTTTCCACATGCTAATCATTAACAGCGGAGCATTACGTCAGGGGCTTGGCAGCGCGAGGAAGCACCAAAATAGAGAGAGAGAGTGAAGGGTGGGGGGGGGGGGCTATAAGTACAATTTTGAGGCACTTGAGTATTTTCATTTAATGCTGCTTTACACACTGTTGGGAGTGTTTTTTTTTTCCTTCACAGTTGCTTTTAAAATGAAGGTTATACATACAAAAATGGAAAAAAAAAATGGAAAAAGTATCAGTGCCTCAGCATTGTTTTGAAGTAAATGTGTCACCATCACTAATAAAACTGACATCAGAATTATTATTAACAAGGCAGGTTGTTATACCAGTTACAGGGGCAGAAATTCTGCCAAATAAGCACTTAAAATTGTAAAAGTTAGCTGCTTATACGTCCGCAAAAAGTATGTGAATGAGTGTAAATGCAGGACTTTTACTTGTAACGTGCCGATCCAACATCTCAGCAAAAATCTAAGATTAGAAAAGTCCAAAAAACTGAAAGCACGATTTGTGGATCAGAACTCGGCTTTATTTTCTTTGCTGCTAATCATCAACTAAAAGAAACCAGTTGTTTTACTTTCTCTACATTTTTCTTGGGTTGTGTTTTTTGTTTTTTTTTCATGCAGGATTTTATTACTCGTAATAGAGTATTGTTACATCACGGTTTCTACGTGTCCTCATACACATATAAAAAAACAAACGTGTCTTTTTCCACGCTGGTGAAGTATTTGTTCCCTCATGGTGAGTTGAAGGGAAACTACACTGCACTCCCTACACAAACTTTTAATTTGAGTGTCTTTGAGAGTAAAAACATAAATCTGCCCTTTAGCGCCCCCGTGAGGCCGATGTTTCCTATTACATCACAGAAACTTCCCATAAAAGCATAAACATCATAAAAACATTAACATTTTAAAAATACATGATACCCCTATAAAGATATATTAATCTGTCTGTTTTCAAATAACATCTTTGTTTTAGTGCATTAAAAATATGCAACATTTTAATTAAAAGTTGTATGTAAAATTGAATTAAAATGGTATTTACATTATATATTTGATTTTTCTATCATAAATGGAGATAATATCTTTTGGACTTGCTGTAATATTTTTTTTAATAGTCACAAGTAAACAAACAAAGAAGGGATGGAGTAGTTGAACAAAAATAAGGAACAACGGTGGAGATGTTATAGCAAGATCGAAAAGACAATCATTCTGAAAAGGAAACAATAAAATTGAAAAACAATCAAACAAAAAAAAATGCAACGAGTAAAAAGAAGAACAGGAAATGAAGAAGAACAAGAAATGTTCAGAGATAATTTGCAAAGAAACTGCATAAGAAATTCAAGTTGATGAAGGTGAAATGAAGAAATGTAAATATAGATATAACAGAATATGAAAAAAAAATTAATAAATATTTTTGAAAATCATCTCACAAGCACTCAAATCAAGGCGCCGCTTAGACGTGAATAAATGTTGTTCCTGTATCTTCACATTTGATTAAAAAAAAATGACAAAATAGGATTTTAAGAGAGCAAATCTCGTCTTGTCTTTATGGATGCTGCCACCGGGGGGCGCCAAAGGTGAACTATTGTGAAAGTGTTTTACACTTTGGTGGTCGTGCAACATTCGTCTTCATATTAGTATTTAGATTTTTGCCTTCTGGAGCTGCGATCCGTAACTTTTGTACAGGTTGCACCTTCAGATAAGATGACGCTGCGTTATTGTCTGACTCACTGATTGTAAACAGCTGAAACGTTTTACATCGCAGGATTTCTGCAGAGTTAATGAGTGAAATTGAGACTTTTGAGGTCAATACTTGTTTTACGATCATGCCTGGTGTGATTAAAAAGCAGCAGGGCTTTGAATAATTGATTATATCTGCAGCACATAAAGACATTTGATAAAAAAAACAAAAAAACATTTATATGATCTGGACCCCAATAAACAGCAGAACAGGTATGCATTTATTAACCAACTACAAATTCTCACAAGATTTGACTGAAATTGACGATATTTTCTCATTTTCAGAGACCCACTCTCACAATAATCCCCTTTTTTTGGGTTATAAAAGTTTAACATCTAGATGTCTGCAAATGGACATAAAAAGTAAAATTACAGAGGACAGCAGGGAAGAGAACTTTTTTTTTTTTTAATTAAACCTTTGGAGCTGAATTCAATGTTTGTAAGACCTGCAGCTATTTTATGTTTCAGTGATGAAATTAAACCATCAGGTCAAAAATCAGGAAAACACAACAGACTGAGCTTCTTTTTTAAAGTCTTTTCCTTTGAGCTGCTTCTTTTTGTCAACGAAGCAGCACATCGGCTGTAAATGAAATGCACGAATGTGCTGTTACAAAACCTCCACATGTAAAGTTGCTGAGTCATGCCTCTGTCAGAAATCCAGACCACCCTCGGCTCCGCCTCTCTGCTCCTCACACTGGGCCGGAGGCCAGATTAACCCTGTCAGTGACCCCCTGGGGGCTAAAAAAACAAGCTGCCCCCCCTCCTCCACCTTCCCCCTCCGGCTTTGTCTGTTTCCACTTTAACTTCAGGGTTTCATACATTTTCCATTTTTACTCTATTTTGAAGTTTTGAGCTCACTGAACTCAACTGCGGAGGTTCAACCGGCAGGTTCAGAGGCAACACGTTCCCTCCTCAGTTAAAAGGACACATTCACCATTTTCATAATAACTCGGGCAGTATTGACGCATTTGAGAGCGTGGGAGATTCCAGTAGTCTTGATTCTCGGCCTGTTTAAAGGGCGTATTTCCGCTGTTTAACGTGGAGTATCGTTTAGTTGCTGCACACAACACGACCTCGCTGAAGGCCGACGGCTTCACTCTCAAAGGAGGGCGAGGAAAAGTCTTTATATGTCCTACGGTCATGTAGATGAAGCGCAGGCGCTCTGACTTTTCCAACACTTACAGTAAAGTGGTCATAACTATTATTTATACAAATACCAAAGTATCACATGACAATGTGAATGGCGTGTCGGGATATACTGCTATCCACAGACCGTATATAAAAGTGTTCGTGGCTTCCGGCTCTGAAAAATGAGGCAGATGACGAAGTGCCTTTAGCTGCAATACCACCGAGTGCCACTAGAGGTCGGCTCCCAAAATCCTCCGGCGCCATAGACTCCCATTCAACTTCTCTCGTGAACTTCTCAGTCATTAAAATGTCTCCACCAGCTATCGCTGTGTTTTTAGCTAAAGTCGCTCCTTCTTATTAGTTTTCTGGAGGTCCATCTGAAAATAATCCGTAATGAATTCAAAAATAAGCTTTGAAAAGACGCTTTTTTGGGGGGCGTGTCTGTTTGATTGACAGGCCTGTGGTGTGCCGATTGTTCATGCAAAGTGAAAGTTTAAGACTGAGATAACGGGACTCCGGAAGATTTGGGGAGGAACCAACGGTTTGCAAGAGTATAAATAGTTTTTGCACAAGGTACAAATAAATCTACATCAACTGATTTTACATTTTTTTGTAGTTATAGGATACATTATCAGACCATATTTCTCTGTCCGGAGCAGAAAGACTGAAATAGTTCAAACTATTCCCTGAACAAATGCTCAAGTTTTTCAATGTGTTTGCTATTATTTTCGTATAGCGTATAACAGTTTTATAGTTTGTGAAACACTCAACTTGATTGTTTTATAGCGTAAAATAAGGCTACTGTCCCCAAATGAGGACATCTGGTTTTGTTTTAAAAAACTTCTTCCTGTTCCAAGAAAATACATCGTTTTCATACTCATTTGACCGCAAAAAAACAAGAGAAAATAACAACGCTTTCAAAATCAAAGCTTGCATCTGAGAGGATTAATGGATTTGAATTCAATCTTATTGTTTAAAACGGCTTTGAACGTTCAAATCGTGAATCTTCCAAAGTCAAACTAAAAGGAGGATTTTGTTTCCTATTTTTCCTTCTTTTTCTGACACTTCATGGATGTAATGAAAGATTTATCTGTCTTTTTTTCAACGGAGCGAACATCTGTGTGCGCCGTGAATAAACACGCAGTCGATGCAGTCACAGAGAGATTTATTATTTTTCTTGGATTAAAAAGTCTTTGAAACGAACAACAGTACATAAAGTGACAATGGTGGTGAAGCGGCCAAAGAAACAGGCCGTCCTTCTCAACAAGGCCACGAAAACAACAACAGAGACGGTTGTCGGCGCTCATCTTCCCTCCAACGCACACGCACACGCACACGCATCCAGCCAACACGTTACACGAGTTAAAACCTCCCAAAAAAAATCTGTCTGGGGACTTTATGATGCATTGAAATGCAAGAATATTTTCTACACAAATAAAACACGAAGCACGCACGTCTTCACGCTTTTCATCCGCTGGGACGAAAACTGTGATGAAAACACACATTAACACACACACACACACACACACACACACACACACACACACACACACACACACACACACACACACACACACACACACACACACACACACACACACACATTAACACACTGAATTTCCCTCTCGTGGAAATTAAAATTTGAGTTTTTCAGCGCAGCTTCCCGCCGGCTGAAATCACCACGACGTAGATTTTTTTTTTTGGTTTCGATCGAGAGGCGGGTTTGGCACATGGAGACGACCGTTAAAAAAGAAAAAAGAAAAAAAAGAATAGTAAGACAGTGAAAAACAAAACGTTAAAAAGGAGAAACCACCCGTGTTTTTTCCAGACGCAGCACTTTTACCCGCGGTCCGCGATGATTTCCCCCGTCTGACGTTTTATGCAGTTAAGATTAGTTCTGATTATTCAAATTTATTGGTAAATTTATTATTTATTTACATTTATTGATATCTCAGATGACTAAAACAGTGATTCATAAAAAGAGCAAACGTAAAGACTGTTACATGGAGGGCTGCAGCAGTTGCCGAATAATCTTTGTTATATTCTCAATTTATTTATTAGTTGATTTTAAAAAAAGAAGGCCGCTGAGCCTCCTGGAAATTTGATTAAGAAGAAATGACGCAAAACACCAAAAAGTTCTGTGATTATCTTCTCAGGCTGAATAAACTCTCCTGTTTCTTTCGAGGCCAGTGACTGATATCCAACGGATAAGCACATACACCATACGCATGAACAAAAAAAAACAAAAAAACGGGGTTAAAGTCTGTCCCGTCGCCCAAAAGTAAACAAAATGTCAGTCAACGGCCTGAAATCACCGTGGCAACGCTTCATTTTATCTGCGGACTACAATGACTGAAAACAGATTGTGTCACTGCCTTCGGTGTGATGGAAACACCCCCCCCCCCCCACACACACACACACACACCCCCACACACACACACAGGTAGCACGGCAGCTGGTCCGCAAAGGTGGAGGTAACCCCAGGCAACGGGAGGAGGAGGAAGAGGAGGAGCTTCACCCTCCTCCTCCTCAGCACCTGATGAGCGTCAGGAACTCATCGCGGGTTTTCGGATCTTCCCTGAAGACGCCCAACATGGTGCTGGTGACGGTTTTACTGTTCATCTTCTGAACGCCGCGCATCACCATGCACATGTGGCTGCAGTGGGGGGGGGGGGGGAAGCGGGGAGGGCAGGGGGAGGATTTCAAATTCATTAAATAGAAATAAAAAAGAAGACAGAAGGAGAAAGAAGAGAAAGAGGAAGTAAAGAAAAGTGAGGCTAATTTGCAATGAATTCTGGGTAAATTAAGACAGTTTTCAAACTAACAAAAACAAAAGACGGAAAACCGTTTTCCTCTTAATTGTCACAAAGAGTGAAACAAAAACAAAGAAGTCAAAACCGCCCCCAAAAAACCCAATAAAACGGTTTGAGAACATTGTGACAGATGCAACGAACGATACGTTCAAAATGGAAGAACTAACATGAAGATGCAACGGAGATGGAGCTGAAAATATGAAGAGACATCGCTCACTTCTGTGGGAATACGTTAGTTACCATGGAAACTCAAGCCACCTTCCCACTGCAGAAAGAACCTTTTGAAGAACCCAGTTCCTCGACCTGCGTTTCTACTGGAGGAACCAGGATCTAATAGTTTGAACGTTGTTGTTTTTTTCTCCCCACCCCTGATTTCTAAAAACATGCAACTGCAAACACGTTTATTTAGTTTCTTCTCTGCAGAAGAAACTCTGCGACGATGACGACGGAGTCCGGGTTTTGTCAAAACACGCAGCAGGATTTTAGACTTCAATCTGCCATGAGAACATTTTGGACCGTCATCGTTTGTTTTTTATCGTCGCATCCATTATGTATTCCCGGAGGCATGGGGCACGTCAGCCGGCTAATTCGTTTTATCTTTGACAGGCAGGTTCCTCAAAAGATTTTCTGTTTCCCGGGGAAAGCGTCTGCGGTGGAAAACAAAGCTTTCATAAAACTAGACCAAGAAAAGAAGACGAGTGGAGATGGAGAAAGAGAGAGAGAAAAGAAAAAGACGAGAGAAATAAAATGTTCCTCGTGAAGAAGACAGAAGGAGAGCAGATATATTTGACTCCGGACGAACGTACGTGGCCTCGATGACGACGCCGACCCCGGTGGGCTGCAGGGCCTCGGTGATCGCCACGGCGATCTGTTTGGTCAGCCTCTCCTGAACTGTGGACGGACAAGACAGACGTGAGCAAACAGTTCGAGCAAACAGTCCGGACCTTGATCGCTGACCGCTTCGCGAGCTGTTTAAAATGACAGTCGGGTAGTCTCGTCCACCTTTTTATGTAAAATATTATTCTCAATTGAAACGGAGCAATATTTCCCTCTGAAATGCATTTAAAAGTGTAATAAAATGAAATGACTTAAAAGTATAAATACGTCAAAATAGAATTTTCATGTAACAGTAGAAGTTTTTTTTGTTTTTTTTTGGTACCTTGTAGTCGACGGCTGTAGATTTCAACAATCCTGAGGAGGAGAGACGGAAACTGTTAATGCATCATTCAATTAATTCAAATCAAAACTGATTGACGAGAGAAAAAGAAAAAAATAAACATCTCTCTTTTTCTGTAAGTTTAAAAATTCATTTTTGTTGCATTTCCTCCACTGACAAGTTCTACCGATGGAGGGGGATTTTTCACAACCTGGCAACTGTGAGAAATGTCTCCATGATGGCTTTACTTACAGGAAAAATCAATTATCTTTCATTTAAAAAGACATTAACACACTTTTAAGAAAAGCCTTCATAAATGGTAACGACACAGTATAAAGTAATATTAGTCTATGAAGCGTAGAAATATCGGAACATGAGATATAGCCGATAAAAAAAACAAAAAAAACATAACAACAATATAGTCGTGATATAAGAAATATAAAATAATGAAAGCACTTCTATTATCTTTTTGAATGTTATTTCACGTCACTTCCTGTAAAGTCGGTACGTTGATCGGGACTTTCCTCACGAACATGATGAAACCAGCTCCGTTTGGACGTCACGACGACAAACCTCCAGAAAACTCGCTCAGTCATTTTAAAGCAGCCGTAGATCCTGCAGATCTGCAGAAAAATAAACGACCCGCTCTCCGACCTCCGACCTCCGACCTCCGACCTGCTGCTCTTCTCCGTGAGCGAAACCGCTTCGGACAAACTCGACCCCGTTCACCTCCGAGGAAATGTCACCAAAGACCAAAAAACGGGGACCGAGAAGACGGTCGGTCCATTTTATAGAGAAGCTGAAGACGACGACGACGACGACGACGACACCGGAGCATCTAAAACGATTCATTTCGCAGCGCAAGCGAAGGTTGCCCCCGGCAACGGCAGTCGTTTCTTTTAACGCCGAGTGGCGGGTCGATCTGTGAACCTTTTTTTTTTTTCCGGGCGATAAATTTATTTACTGACAGTATTATGAGCATTTCTTTTTCAGAGGTTTTTGATCGGCGCCACCTGGCGAACGGGTCGCCGACATCCCGATTTTGTCTTTTAAAAAAAAAAAAGGGGAGTTTCGTCGCCACCTTGGCGCACGTGTGCGTACGTGTCCGGCGCTGCGTTAGTAAAGGGTGTTAGTACGATAAGCCCCGAAGGTATTGGGGTCAGCGGGATTCAGATTCTACACCAGTACACACTACTTTTAATAATCAGCTTAAACACAGACACGAACACACACACAGAGTGATTCATAGAAGAGTCAAATTTACTCACCTGGCCAGCTTGCTGAGTCCCAGGACTCTCTTGTTGGGGAGGTAACCGATGTGAACCTGCACAAAACGTGACAAAGTTTAAGGTGCAGTTTGTTACGGATCTCAGCTCGGCTAGAAAAAAATATATTTTCTTTAAAGAAGGATCCTTTAAAAAAAAAAACTAAACATTTACAGACTCCTCGAATCATCTCAATCCAAACAAATCTTCAGTCTGCTTCACAGTGAAACAGTTTCTGGAGTTCCAGCTCGGTTTTCTGTCTCTCGTCTTTGTTTTGATTTTGCAAAAGTGCGATTTTAAGTTTAAACATCTGTTTTGTGCGGCAGACAGAATATTGGGAGGGATTATTATTTTTTTATTTTTTTCATGTGGATCTTTTAAAATAGTATTTGTGTATTCCCAACAACACGCCGTAATCTTCTGACATTTCCAAATCTTGATCTCGACTCGGTGAACCGGCGCTTCTTCCGCAAGTCTTTGTCAATCATCATCTGCAATTTTTAATATTTAGCTCCTTCTCCGATGTACTTCACTTTCCCTGAAGGAATTTCTTCCCTGTAGTCGTCTCTTGACTGAGAGTTGTATACGCCACCCATTTTTAACGCTTTTGTATAGTAAATATACAAATATAATATAAATCTACTGCATGTTCTGCTGTTGAATATTACATCATCGCGTGTTTCCCCTGAATATAAAACCAGGGTTTAAATCCAGTGTTTCAAACAAACCGGACAGAACTGCAAACATGAACCGGCTGTAAAAATCCACGGCCGAGGACACGTCCTGAGGACACGTCTGAGGACACGTCTGAGGACACGTCTGAATGTCTGAAAGGCTCGCTAACATCAGCTGAAACAGAAAACGGGAGGATATGAACGCAGACTGTTGATTCAAATGCAAACGGTGACGAGTTTTTAAACCGTCGGGCTCGGAGAGAGAGGAAAAAAAAAAGGACGAGAGTCGAACGGGTGGACGAGACGAGAGGAGGACGATGGAGAATCGCCGCTGTGGACGACTGCAGGCTCTAATACACACACACACACACACACACACGCACACACACACACGCACACGCACACACACACACACACACACACACACACGCACACACACACGCACACGTCAGACGCAATTTGTTGACGAGACGAGAGAAAGGGCAGCGGCAACAAGCGTGCAAAGATCTCTTCCTGTTTTCTTTCCATTTTTGTTTCTTCTTCCCGTCTGCGGCCGCCTGATATACCGACATCAAGCCGCTCACGCTTCTTCGCTTATCTGATCAAGTTTTATTTATTTTTATTTTTTTTATATATATATTTTCTGACGTGCTTGCGAGCGATGACGATGGAGCGAGTTTAAAAAAATAAAATATATCATAAATAGAAAATAATATTACGACAGATTTAGTTTTTTCTTTGTTCAAGCCACGTTTAGTTTCGTCGCTTTTGTTTCGTGGCACGTTTACTTTTAGTTCTTGATCTCGTTTAAAGCAGACGCACAAAGTTAGCAACTAAAAGCGGAAGAAAGCGTTTCAGTTTTAAAAGTATGAGTTTTTTTTAGTTTTTTTTTTTGATCAAATACTACTTTCTGTTTTTCCGATGTTTAAACAAGCAGCACTTTATATGGAGACAATATGTCGGAGATACGCGTCTGTCAGCGTGTTGTGGAGTTCGTCTGCCATCTAGTGGCCAAAACAATATTACTTCACGTCACTCAGTTTTGTGAAATTACTTTCTTTTTTTTTTAAAACACTTTGTTTTGAGAAAAAAAATTAAAACAAAAAGGAAGAAAATTTGATAATGTGCAAACAACTTTATTACAACCTATAAAAGTATTGTAAGTTCAACCTGGATAAAAAAAATATTATTTTTTTTAAATCCTTCAACAAAATCTATATATATTAAAAGAGAAATAAGTTTTTCAGTTATTTATCAATATTATTATTTATATAATATTATTTATTATTATCAATGATCAAACAGACACGCCCCCCAGAAACACATCTACTTAAAGCTTATTTTCTAATTAACGACGGGATTATTGTCAGATGGACCTCCAGAAAAACTAAACATGGATCAGTGAATTTAGCGAATGACATGCAGGAAGACTCGTGGAAGAAATGTGATCGAGAACGTCACGAAAGAAGTTGAATGGGAGTCTATGGAAAACCGGCGCTTTTTTTTTGGAGCCAACCCCTAGTGGCCCCGCGGTGGTATTACAGTTTAAGGCACTTCTGCATAGATATGTTATTATCTTTATAAGATGCCTCACTACTTTTAGAGTCCTAAAACCTTTGTACAGCACATACATGTTTGTTTTTTTTGCGTATTATTTGCAGAAAATCACAAATCAAAAGGTCTCAAAAACATCGACCGGAGAAACGAGTCCAACAACCCGAAGCCGTTTCGTTTTAAAGATCGACACCTTAAATTGCATCACGGTGAAGAAGTGATTACACCTGAATACAAAGTGACAGACGTTTGGTTGTTTTGTTTTTCCTGCGTATTGTCTTGATATGACAGCGTCTCTGCTGACCGTAAAAGTCAATGACAGCCTGCAATAAAGTCAACTCATCATCGGCTACCTGCACGCCGACAATAAGAGGAGGACGGAGGAGACACGAGGGTGGATGAGGATGACGACGGAGGTGTGTGTGCGTGTGCGTGTGTGTGTGTGTGTGTGTGTGTGCGTGTGTGTGTGTGTGTGTGTGTGTGTGTGTGTGTGTGTGTGTGATTCACTGCTGTCATCAGAGCCCATTTTTACACCGGTGGAAACAGGATGAGCTGCCAGCCTCTATTGTCTTTGAACGACGTGCACCTGCAGGCGACGATGGGCGGAGAAGAGAGAGCCGAAGAAGAGGAGGCAGAACGAGAGAGAAGAGGAAGATGAAGAAGAAGTGGCCGACCGGGCTTTAGTGGAGAGTAATGATGTCAAAGGAGCAGGGAGGAGAAAAAAAAAAAAAAAAACACACACCCGACAACAGATGAACAGATTTGAGCTTATCTGATTGTTTCTCATGTTCAGACAAACGTCAGAGAAAATGTTTTTTTTTAAGATCTGCTCACGTCTGCTTCGATGGTTTTTTTGTTGTGTACGAGATTATATAATAAAAAACACCAAAAAAAACCAGATACAGCAAGAATCACTCAGTTTTTCAGCTGTAATTATTTCGATTGTGAATAAAAGCTCCTGTCGTCATAAAAAATACGAGGGTGGATCAAAGTTACGTCTCTTGAGCGACATCAGCACCCGAGGGCCGCACGTTGACCGCGGACCTGAAACCGGACCAGAGAAATGTCAGATTTTGGGGTAAAACAAAATAAAAAAAATTCAACACACCCGCTTACAGCCGAGTGTTCCTGAGCCCATGCAGTGATTTCAACTACGGAATCAGGGCCCAGAAAAACATCCGATATCGGATCAAACTCTGGAAATCGTCAACAGAGACACTCGAAACGCTTCAGGAAGTCTAACGGCGATGAGGCGACGAGCCGGGCGAGGTCGTTCTGGACGCCGTTTACGTTTCGAGAGGGGGCGGAGCTTCACTGTTCAGAGACCGAAGAGGGCGCGTCGGGTCAGGAGACGCCGGGTGGGGTTTTTTTCTTTGACGTCGGTGTCCCCGTGAATTCGTCCCCCCTCAGAGAGTCAGACTGTCAACACCGAGTTCTACCGGGAACAAAACAGCCGCTGCAAACCATCTAAGCTGTGGTGCCATGGCAACAACACAATCGTAGCTCCCCCACGCAACAGGAGCAGTCTCTAAACTTTATGATCGCAGGTTTAATTTGAGGCAGTGAAACAACGTGGTGTGTGTGTGTGTGTGTGTGTGTGTGTGTGTGTGTGTGTGTGTGTGTGTGTGTGTGTGTGTGTGTGTGTGTGTGTGTGTGTGTGTGTGTGTGTGTGTGCGTGTGCGTGTGTGCGTGTGTGTCCTCTCACCCTGCCGAAGATGGGCACCAGGTGATGTTCGCACATGGAGAACATGTCGATGTCCTTGACGATCACCAACTCGTCGTGGTCTTCGTCGAAGATGGCGTCGTTCAGCACGTCTGGAGAGAAACAAAAACAAAAACAAACAAAACAAAAAAAGGAAATGAAAGAAAAATCTAAAAACCTCCAACAGCTTCTTTTTTTTTTCAAAATAATTTAACCTTCAGACCGTCGACTTTTACATTCCAGGTGTAAAAACGTACTTTCACAGCTGCGGTGACCATTTCTGGTACTTTTGAACCGTTGTTTTACAGCCGTTGACGGGATTTATTCAGTCGGTGTTTAAACTCTTTAAAATCCATCCTTCATCACTTTCCGTATTGTTTTGAGGACAGACGGAAACCAGCCCGACGCCGGCCGCTTCACCTCCGCCGTTCACTCGTTATCGTTGACTTTCTCTCCGTCTAATTATAGCTCCGCTTCCTCCTTCCCTGCTGTTTGCTTTATTGCATTTTTTCAGATGTTTTTTTTTTTTTTTTTTTGCCGAGGTTCAATAAACGGCTTTATCTGTTTGTGGGCGACGCGCCTCGCTCTCGCCGCGGCAGGTTTTTTAATTTCCTGAGCGGCTATCTGTCGGAGGGAGAGGCGGCGAGGAGGGGTTGAGGCCGCCGGCAGCGGCAGAACGCGCTGACTCGTTGCAGGTGTCAGCTGTCCGTCGTTCGGAGGCGGGAGGACATTTCTGTTCGTGGGATTATGATGCCGTCTGAGAAACACCTCATCGGCAACACATTCGAGTTCGACAGCTTCTCCTCTGCTGAGCCGGCGCCTTTTATCTGATGATCTTATTGACAATAAACAGTTCCAACTCCGAGTGCTGTTGTTTCCTGATTCATAATAAGGTTTCCACCTGCCAGCCGCGGGCTGTGGATCAGACTCGATCTGATTGGAAACCTGACCACGCTACGTCCCGCCCACCGATAGCTGGAACCTGACTGCACCACAAGCCTGTCAATCAAACAGACACGCCCCCTCCCCCCCCAAAAACAGGTTTTTGTTTTTTTTAAGTTGATTTTCTAATGAATGAGGGATTATTTTCAGATGGACTTCCAGAAAACTAATAAGAAGGAGCGACTTTAACTAACGACACCGAGATAACTGATGGACACGTTTTATTGACTGAGAATTTAATGAGACTAAGTTGAATGGGAGTCTACGGAGACGGAGGCTTTTTGGAGCCGACTCGGTGGTATTGCAGCTTAAGGCCCTTCCGCATCATTTTTCAGACTCGGAAGCTCCGAAAACTTTTATATCCAGTCAACAGGTTAAACGAACAGTATCACGTTTTGTTTTCTGAAAGTAAGTGGACGCTTTAACCAGCTGGTGGCGCTCCAAAGGACGGCGTAGGAAAACACCTGCTTTAGGTCCGAGTAGATGTTCTGCAGATTTTGGCTTTTAAAAAGTTCTGTTTGTTGAATCTGGAGCTCCCGGACAAGACGACCACATCCTGGATGAAGTTTGCCTTCAGGTCGTCGCTGTAATAAAGCGCTAATGCTGTTCGGGAGTTTTGTAATCAAGAACAAGTCGAGGCCTAAAGCGAGACTTCGCAGCAGCGGATAACGTTGTTGTCGCCGATTTAACGATGTGGAAACACGGCGATATCTAAACGGTTTTATTCAGAGGAAAACTGCAGGTGGACGCATTTTACATTTATTTTGCTTTTTTTTTTCTTCATCCAAATACGTTTAGGGATCTGGAGGTTTGTTTGAACGCTATTACTTTAACGTATTTTCATGTCTGCACCGTTTAATCCCAGATTAGCACTTCCTGTTTCGCAGTGTGCACACGGCTGTCCAGACGACCGGACGACAAAAAAAAACTAAAAAAACGTGACGATCGTCGGGCAACTTCTGCAACTGCACAAAACTTCTTTTAACTTCCAATGGAAAGATCCAGACAATGAGAAACAGCTTTTATAAAACATCGATTACTTTGACGCCAACTGCGATCTTGATGTAATTCCTCCCGACAGGACGATGCTCTGAGGACTTCCCGGTGAAATGAAATATCGCCAACTTCTCGTTACGGCAGCAGTTACAGTAGAAATGTCTCTCTCGCGCACTCGCGCACACGACCTGAAGGAAAATGACGTCAGCCGAGCAAAACTAAATAAAAGGGCAACCGGTGAGGACGGCGGTCGGCGCGAGCGCCCCGGGCGACAGCAAGGCGAGGCGGTTATCAGGTAATGACAGCGTTACTCATCATCATCAGCGCTTACATTCAATAGTGCTGCCTCCTGTGTGTGTGTGTGTGTGTGTGTGTGTGTGTGTGTGTGTGTGTGTGTGTGTGTGTGTGTGTGTGTGTGTGTGTGTGTGTGTGTGTGTGTGTGTGTGTGTGTGTGTGGGGAGGACACACACTCTCCCGTACGTACACGAAGGTTTTTAGATACTTTGGATGAAGATCTAGATTCTTATCCATCGCGAAATAAGACCCGGACCGACCTCCCCACCTGCTGCGTGCCGTGAAAAAAAAACAAATAAAGAAGATGAGTTGATGTTGAATTCATTCATTTTCAGCGTCTCTCACTTTGCTTCGTGTCGAAATTATTATTTTGCACAGAATTGGTTTTTATATACGCACTCAAAACCGAGGCGTAACCCCCCCCGCGGGGGGCATGTGTTGGTGAGTCACCGCCGTCCATCCCTGCCTTTAAATAGACAGAGACACACAGAGAGACACACAGAGACACACACAGAGACGAGACACACAGAGACACAAAGAGACACACACACACACGACATTTACAAGCAGCCGTTTCAACATCCCGTAATCTTCCGTCTCCACGACGCTTTCAGATCTGCTGAGTTTCAGGAAATTGTGTTTCTGTTTATTAAAAAAAAAAAAAAGAAGATGTTTATTGACTCCCCCGATGCCTTTAAGACGCCTTTTTTTTTTTCTTTTTTTTTTGGTCGGAGGCTACTAAACCACGGGCTTTGAAGGTTGCTGGGCAACCGCGCTAAACAGCTGGCGATCAGCTGTTCGTCCTTTAAACAGGTCGGAGGGTTGCCAGTTTACGTCGCGCCGCTTGTTAATTAACGCAAGTGAAGAAAACGTCTCGTTAAATCTGCGATGGCGTTTTCTAATTGAGGGAAATCTGGTTTATTACAGCTGTTGTTTTGCCAACATTTTATCAATAGTTGCTGAGATTTGGGAACGTTGTGACAATAAATACAAAAGTTACACAAATATTTCTGAGCCGTAGCACGTAAAACATTTTGCAATTTTTACCGTGGACTTGAGCTAAATCTTTGAAATAACAAGGCTGAGATCGTCTGGACGTTTTTGTTTTTTTTGTAACACTCGACTCCGAGTCCACAAGTCCACAGACAAGGCTAACGTCGTCACGGTAACAAGCTATCAAGCCAACGCAAGGCAGATTTTTTTTTGTTTTGTTTTGTTTGATGTGTGAGCATGCAAACATTTTGCTGGAAATTTAATGTTTTATAAATCTATTTTTAAATCCCATTTTTTTCTGCTTCTGAAATACAAAAAAAATTGCAGGTTTCTTGTTTTATTTGTCAGTAAATTCATTATTTTGGTTGAATTATTTTTTTATAATAAAAACAATCTGAATACATTAACTTGAAAAAATAGACTTTTTTTCATAATTATGTGAAAATAATGAATATAGACAATAATTCAGAGCTATTAATAAGAAAATAGTTGCAGATTACTTTTTTTTATTTTAATTTTTTAAATGCTAAACATTTCCACTAACGAGGCTCTGGTATTGTTACGCTCCTTTTTTAATCCTTCAACTTTCCCTCATTAATCGCTGGCGTTGGTCAGGTGCTCAACAACAAGAGGATTTGAAGCTCAGGTTGGGATGAAAAAAAAAACACACACACACACACACACACACACACACACACACACACACACACACACAAAGTGCTGTAAACGCTCCACAACTTTGTGTGTGTGTGTGTGTGTGTGTGTGTTTGTTTTTGTGTGTTTTCTGCCTCCAGGAAGTCAAAGGGGGGAGTCTCCCGTGACGACCAATCGGCAGACAGACGGTGCAGCATACATGTAAACCATCATTATCTGCACCGTCCACTGTCCACCGTCCACCGTCCTCCTGGAGACGAGAGGAGCTTCCAGGGCATACGAGTCTGGACTTTAAAAAAAAAAAAAAAAAAAAAAGAAAGAAATCTCTTCTTTGCCTCGTTCCCCCCCCTCCTCCACCACCACCACCACCACCACCACCACCTCGCATTCCTTCTTTAAGTGTTACAGCTTTATAACACACATCTACAACAACTCCCCCCATAACTACTTCCAGATGGAGCTCTGCAAAAGGGGGCAGATCTCCTCCGACTCCCAACACGCCGGAGCGTGGAGAAGCCGACCCATGTGGACGCATGATGTTCACCTCTTCCACCGGTTACATCATCACAAACTGTTTCAAACCTTCAAGGATCCCAAAAGGGGCAAAAACAAACCAAAAATGAGACTTGTGGACGACAACAACAACAACAACAACAACAAAAATCACTTCAAACTAAACTCTTTAATGGATTTTTCTGGTAATTAATTCAGCAATTAGCTATTTTAGTCTGTGAAATGTCCTTCACTGATCAATTTAGTCGACGGGAAACGGGATGTTTATTGGTTTAATTAAAAAGATGTTATAGATGGAAACACATGAAAAAAAAATCAAGTAGAAAAAGGTTTTAAGAGGTGAAATTAGTTTTTTTTTTGCAGTCTTCAGTTTAATGGATATTAACTGGTTTTAGTTGATGAGCTTTAATACTTCTAAATAAGATACACGTGTTTGGCATTTAATTCCTGTTTAAGAAGGGGTTATTTTCAGTGAGAAAACACGATGTGACAAGTTCAGTGGTGGAAAGTAACTAAGTACACGTAGTCAGGTATTCTTGCGAGGTACTCGAGTACATCCATATTAGATTGATTCACAATTTAAATTAAATATGAATACACAACGAAGGTTCATTTGGCAGCAAAATAAATAGAGAATAAAGGTAGATTAAATATATATATAAATATATAATAAAATATACATGTTTGTGTACATATTACTTACATTACCAAATAAATTATTGTACTTTTACTTCACTATCTAACAATAAATAACCGGTTATACGACGTAAAACGCTGCTTTTCATGCATAACGAATAATTACGAGTACCTTTACTTTGGATAAAAAAAAAATTCTGAATCACTTTATTTTATTCAATAAATATTCATCAGTGCACGACTTGCTGATGGAGTATTTGTACTTTTACTGTTGCAAAGAACCTGACTGCTGCAGTGGAAATAACAATGGAAATACTTTATTACTTGGGTATTTCTTCCCTCAGGAGAGTAACACGAGTTTTAATCATGAAGGTCTACAAATGTGACAGAAAGACTGTTTCAAGGTGTTCAAGGAATAATTCCCAGATGTTTAAGCAGATGCATTTTAACCTGATTATAAATGAAATTTTTTGTTGTTTTGACAGAAACATTTGAATGATTCCTGCAGCTGGAAACTCCAGCTTGAAACATTTTTCACTCAATAAAACATGTTTAACTGATCCCTCTGATAGAAGTGAATAAAGTGTTCAGCAAGAAGTAAAAAAAACCCACTAAAATAAAACTTGAATATGCAAGTTACAGTAAGCAAAAACCATGCAAAATAAAGTATTAAAAATGAGTATTTGTTTGGCAGAATGGCCCCTCTAAACTTATTCATATTACTGGTGGATTGATGTTACATTTTTATAAAGTGATTGTCTGATTTGAATGTAAAATCTAAAAGTACAAAGTCACTACAGCTGCCGGATCATTGCAGGGCTTGAAAAAGTGCAATATTTCCCACTGAAATTCAGTAAAAATGTATTGTATAGTGTATCACAAGTTTAAGTATCCCAAATTAAAACTCCAACACTTTCCCCTGGGTCAGTTTTGAAGTTGTTGTTTTTGTAATTTCTCATGTGAAACCTTGCTGTCTTCTCCTCGGTCGGACCTGCCACCTGTTGACCGCAGCACAAATCCCCGCCGCCCCCTGAGCGGCTTTGTGGATTTACAAACTCACCGATAATTTTCTCCTGGTAGCCCTTGGTGAAGAACTGCATGGCGGTGGCGGCCCTCCAGGGGGTTTTGAGGAGCCCCTGCCGCTGCGGGTCCTCCCCGAGCCCCCTCAGGATGGTGGTGTAGGCTGCGGCCAGGGACGGCAGGTTCATCTCGTTGTCCTCCACGCTGCGGGTGCGCTCCTCCTTCCAGGTCTCCATCACAGAGTCGGCGGCGGCTGCGGCTGCGGCCGGCCGGTGCGACCCGGACTCGGCGCCCGGTGCCGGCGGATCTGAGCCGTGACCGGTGCCGCCGGCCGGCCGCTTCACCATCCCGTCAAAGTGTCCGTTGAACACGGAGCCGCCGCCGCCGCCGTCCCCGGCATCCTTTTTGTCGGCCGAAGTGTACTGTGTCTGCTTGGCGTGCTCCATCACTTCTGGTTCCGTCCGGTCCATCTGAGCTGAGCACTTGTTGGATCAGTTTCCGGCCGCAGTTCGCTCCGCTGGTTTTATTTCCAGTTGAAGTGGGCGCTCCTCGCTGCCTCAGCACCCCCCCCCCCCACCTCCCACCCCCCGGGGTTTATAGGGGCAGGATAATCCACGGAGCGCTCCCATTGGCTGGTTAGTCCCAAGGGGGCGGGGCCACCTCCTCACATGTACATCATTTTCCAGAGGTGGAAGGTCATTAAAGTGGTTGTTTTGCGTGTCTTTGTGGTTGTTTTGTGTATCTTCAGGGTTTCACTGTAACTTCCAGCAGCCCTACAGAGCAGACGTGTTTTCTTCAGCTCTCCGCCTTAGCTGCTTTAGCTGCTTTAGCTGCTTTAGCTGCGCTTTGTCTCCAATCTGCTAGTTTTTCTAAATATCATTTCTCAGAGAGGCTGCCGAGCACAGGAGGAGAGGAGCTTTTGCTCGCTACAAACAGGATTTTGAATGATGTTTTTCGTTGCGAGTCGAGCCGAGACGGGCCGGCCCGCCGTCGGTAAACTGTGTGGGCAACACAGAAACTTTTGTGCGTCTCCGTGGTTCTTTTGTGCGTCTCCGTGGTTCTTTTGTGCGTCTCCGTGGTTCTTTTGTGCGTCTCCGTGGTTCTTTTGTGCGTCTCCGTGGTTGTGTTACGACTGTGGTCTTCGTTGCGTTTGTGGGTTTTTTTGGCCTCCAGCCACTTTTTTTACTTTTTGTAAATATTGTAAATAAATTGTCGGATTGAAACCAAGTTCATTCTTTGCTGCGTTTTGCGTGGTGGACTTAAGAGTCACCGTTGGCGTCGGGACGTTGTTCGGGTCGCCGTTCCCCCGCAGTTGCCGATCCGCGGCGTGTCTTTCATCCTCGGTGATGATTCAGCCGGAGGAAACGTTTTTACTTCCAGCCCAAGTCGTCGACGTTCCCGTCGCCGCTGCACTCGCCTCCTCTTCCTCCTCTTCCTCCTCTTCCTGCCTCGGAGGCAAATGTGTTCCCTGGCGTGACATTACGGGCGCGCAGGACTCGTAAACTAGGCGATGGTGTTGATTCGTCTGGGTCGTTCACGGCTACATTAGATTAACCTTCATATAAAATGCATCAAATCCCGTCCTTGCCGTCCAGAGTCCTGAGACGCGCTTCAACGGTTCCATCAGACGTTAAAATCCATGCTGCGAAAAATCTACACAGAACATAGAAAATCCATAAAAACATCATTTAATCCTGGTGAAAAAGTTGTGTGTGTCTCTGTGGTGGTTTTGTGTGTCTTTGTGGTTGTTTTGTGTGTCTTTGTAGTTTTGTGTCTTTGTGGTTGTTTGTGTGTCTTTGTAGTTTTGTGCCTCTGTGGTTGTTTGTGTGTCTTTGTAGTGGTTTTGTGTGTCTTTGTGGTTGTTTTGTGTGTCTTTGTGGTTGTTTTGTGTGTCTTTGTGGTTGTTTTGTGTCTTTGTGGTTGTTTTGTGTCTTTGTGGTTGTTTTGTGTGTCTTTGTGGTTGTTCTTTGTGTCTTTGAGGTTGTTTTGTGTCTCTGTGGTTGTTTTGTGTGTCTTTGTGGTTGTTTTGTGTCTTTGTGGTTGTTCTGTGTGTCTTTGTGGTTGTTTTGTGTGTCTTTGTGGTTGTTTTGTGTCTCTGTGGTTGTTTTGTGTGTCTTTGGTTGTTTTGTGTCTTTGTGGTTGTTCTGTGTGTTTGTGGTTGTTTTGTGTCTCTGTGGTTGTTTTGTGTCTTTGTGGTTGTTCTGTGTCTTTGTGGTTGTTTTGTGTCTTTGTGGTTCTTTTGTGTGTCTTTTTGGTTGTTTTGAGTCTTTGTGGTTGTTCTGTGTGTCTTTGTGGTTGTTTTGTGTCTTTGTGGTTCTTTTGTGTGTCTTTTTGGTTGTTTTGAGTCTTTGTGGTTGTTCTTTGTGTCTTTGTGGTTGTTTTGTGTCTTTGTGGTTGTTTTGAGTCTCTGTGGTTGTTCTTTGTGTCTTTGTGGTTGTTTTGTGTCTTTGTGGTTGTTCTGTGTGTCTTTGTGGTTGTTTTGTGTCTTTGTGGTTGTTCTGTGTCTTTGTGGTTGTTTTGTGTCTTTGTGGTTGTTTTGTGTCTTTGTGGTTGTTTTGTGTCTTTGTGGTTGTTTTGTGTCTTTGTGGTTGTTTTGTGTGTCTTTGTGGTTGTTTTGTGTCTTTCTGGTTGTTCTGTGTGTCTTTGTGGTTGTTCTGTGTGTCTCTGTGGTTGTTTTTGTGTCTTTGTGGTTGTTTTGTGTCTTTGTGGTTGTTTTGTGTGTCTTTGTGGTTGTTTTGTGTCTTTGTGGTTGTTCTGTGTGTCTTTGTGGTTGTTTTTGTGTCTTTGTGGTTGTTTTGTGTCTTTGTGTATCCATCCACCACTGAAAATAGTCCTCAACAACCAGCTTGTTTGTAAAACATTTGAACATTAAAAAACGACCACCTGATTGTTTCCTTTAAAACAATTTACACATTTAAAAGCTGTTTTTCATTTTTAATGCGAATTAATGACCAAAGAAGTCACAAAATATCAAGCGACATCTTTTTTGTTTGTTTTTAACTTTGCATCATCTCTTTCAAATACTAAAACAAAATCACAGACCAAAATCTGAACATTTACATTTATTAAATTGTTAAAATACAGATAAAGCGTTTCTAGAAATGTTGCAAATGTAAAAAAGAAACAGCGGTTCCTCGTCTGACGAACTCGGAGGGGATTTTTTTTTTTTAAAAGAGCTTTTTAAATGTTCCGACGAAGCATTTTTCCTTCGACACGTTGAACACCGTGAAGAAACGTGGAAACATCAGGACGCAGAGTTTTTGTTTAGTTTTTGTTGAACGCGAACGCCGACAGCTTGGAGGAGGGGTCCAGAGCTTTCTTCTTCTTGGCGCTGTTTTCATCAGCTTTGGCCGTTTCCTTCTCGTCCTCCTCTCCTCCTCCTCCTCCTCCTCCTCCTCCTGCTCTTTTCCTCTTCTTCAGATCGGCTGCGTCTCCAGTTTGGCCTTTTGCTCTTTCTGTCCACGACTAGAAAAAAAAAAAAAAAGCCATGAAACGAATGTTAATTACCGAAACAAAAACCAAATATTGCGTCGTTGTTGTTGTTGTTGTTCTGTTTCGTATCCGGGGCCGCGAACACCTACGTGACGATGACTAAACGCCCGGGCGTGTCGGAAATTGCATCCTGTCGTGTATAATCACTATTGACAGGCTGCATCTCTTCGGCCCGCCGGCTCTTTGCCTCCGCGCGCTTTTATATTTATTTATTTCTCTTTTTTTTCTATCGGAGACAAAAGGAAGCGCTTTTCACCGGACGTAATGGAGCCGCGATGAATCATCGGGGGGAGGAGGAGGACACACACACACACACACACACACACACACACACACACACACACACACACACAACACACACTCTTCACCTCCAGCGTCCGGCGGAGCGCTGCTATTAACCCCCCGTGCATCACTGTATTCGGATGGAATAATGTAAATAGGAGAAACTCACACGGACGAACCACCGGGGTCGAGACATTAACGAGTTTTTTTTTTTTTTTTTAAACCTCCAAACGGCTGAAATAAACCACAATAATGATTAAAATAATGTGTGAATAATCTTAGGGTTTGACGAATAAAAGCTGAACGCAGAATCGCCTCAACGTGCAGTACCACTGAGTACCACCAGGGGCTAGCTAAAAAAAAAAAAAAAATCCTCTGGCTCCACGCAGCTGCAATTACCTCTCATCGCCACAGGTGTCACCAAAGAGCACCGAACGGAGATTTTTCATTAATTTTAACTTTAAAAAAAAAGTGTTTTTTTCCTTTTAGGTTCATTTTTTTCTCTGAACTATGATTTTTTTTTTTATACCGCATTGCTTTCAGTTTGCTGAAGTATGAATTTAAAAGCAATGACAAAATATTTTCTCCAATATAATAATCACGGTGGATTTTGTCCTTTAAAAAAAAAAAAAAAAACCCCGACTGAAATCTCCATCGTCGTAATTGTCCTGCCGATTGACCGGCTCACCGTCAGTATTATCAGAAGATCAATGCTTTGTGCCCTCGCTGCCAAAAAACCCACTCGACTGGGTTCCCTTGGCAACGGGCACCCCCCCCCCCCCGCTCCCGGTTCACATCCACTTCCTCTTTTCCTTTCTCTCGGTCGAGTGCCATCCAGCCTCCTCGCTGAGAGTCTCGATGGATGCAGGGTCACGACCAGGAGCACTCAGGTGGATGAAAGCATGAGGCGTGTCATTACCGACATCTATCCGCCCATCGACTGACCACAGCCGACACCGTGTGTGTGTGTGTGTGTGTGTGTGTGTGTGTGTGTGTGTGTGTGTGTGTGTGTGTGTGTGTGTGTGTGTGTGGACGTTACATCTGAGAGAAAAATTGGGTTTTTAAAAAAATCTGGCTTTTTCTACATGATACCGTAGGACTCGGCTGGGGGGGCGGAGCTACAGAGAAACACCTGCTGCTGTCGGGAAATATTAGATTTGTTATTAATATTTCTATATATTATTTTATATTTTATTGCATATACATATTTGTAATTTTGTTGTTATTGTGTGCACCTTTTTTTCCTAACTGTGTCTCTGTGCTGCTGTGACGACTGCATTTTCCCACTGTGGGATTAATAAAGTCTTATCCATCCATCCATCCATCCATCTAACCATCCATCCATCCATCCATCTATCTAACCATCCATCCATCCATCCATCTATCCATCCATCCATCCATCCATCCATCCATCCATCCATCCATCCATCTATCTAACCATCCATCCATCCAAAATAGACAATTTATTGTACAAATATCTGACGTTTTATGAACGATTATTTCCGCAAACTCTCAAATCAAAAAAGCTCAATTAATGAATCATTTTAAATCAGTATAATTAACACATAATAATTCATCTGTGATTTCGTCTCCAGTTGTTTCCAATCATACTTTCATAGCAGCCTCTGATGGTCAAACAGGTGCTAAATCACAATAAAAAGGGACTTTTAAAGTCTTCGAGTCGACATGTTTTATGTTTTTTTTTTTTTTAATAAGAGTTTAATTGACGGTTATTGTCTCCTCTCTGTGACCCCCCCCCTCTAAATCTCACTATTACTGTTGTTGTTTACAAACTAAAGGCCAGTTTTCATGTAGCTCATCAACTGTAATGCCGACAAATATAAAACTCTTAATACAAATTTATGTTTGTTATCCAAATTAATAATCACGTGATTTGAAGTATTTCGTCATATCGTCAAACTTTAGTTTACCACAAAGATAGATCGAAAAGACGTATTAACGTTTTCGCCAAAACGCTGAAATGCCAAAAAAAAAAAGAGCTGCAGTTCCTCGAATGCCCAATAGAGGCTCCAAAGAAATCCAGTTTCAACCACTAGTGGTACTTTTTTTTTTTCAGTCGTCATTGAGTAACGTTTTCACAGAGAAACAGATCACACAGGAAACGCAGGCTAATGCGTTTACGCGGCAGCCTGCCTACATCCGGCTGTAACTGCATTATTTCCTCCTGTGTTGAAAAGTCTTTGTCTGTCGCAGCTGATTGGTTCAATTCAATCAGCCCGAAGAAATCCGAAATCCAAACTAAGAAAAATGGGTTTCCCCACACGGCAGCTCTCGCTTTGTTACCGTGTTCCTTTAATTTGGTTAAAAAACAACAACAACAGGTCGATGTCTGTTGGTGGTTTGTCGGGTCGACGGGTGCAGAAACAAATGAGGCGGATTTCTGGTGCCAAATATCTTTTTGTTTGGTTGTGTTAGTGAACCGATTTAAGAAACGTTTAAAAGCCGCTGGTTGGAAATTTTTAGACCTTTAACGGTGTATAAAAGTGGACGCAACTTTTGGGTATAAAAAAAATAAAAGAGGCCATAGCGGAAGTGTTGTAAACTGCAATACCACCGAGGGCCACTAGAGGTCGGCTCCAAAAAAGGCTCCATAGACTCCCATTCAACTTCTCATGAAATATAAAGTCAATGTGTGTGTGTGTGTGTGGGGGGGGGGAGGGGCGTGTCTGTTTGATTGACAGGCCTGCGGTGCAGTCAGGTTTCCGCTATCAGTGTACGACGTTCCAAAAAAAAAGGGGATTAAAAGTAAAGCACTTTTTATGATTGGCGGCTGCTCGCGTTGATTTTTTTGCATGAAGATCAGATATAAAAAGACTTTTTTTTTCACACTGCTAGCAGCACAAAAAAAAAAATCTGGATTTCACAGATAAAAAGTTTAAGGACTTTAAAACGCCTCGTTGTCAATCAAAAGATTTTAAATCTGATTCTGTTTGACTGGAACTTTAAGATGAATAAAGTTTCTTTGTGACATCCGTAACTTTTTCAACATCACTCAGTAGGATCCTGAACATTTTCGGTTTTATTTTTAACTTTAAAAAAAAAAAGTATTAAGCCCCTCCCCCGATCCGAACCCGTCTCTCCTACCAGTCGCTCGTCCGCCGACAGCGTCCTGAAGCGTCCCATCGCCTCCTTGATGACGTCCGTCTCCTCGAGGTCCGGCCGGTCGGCGACGATGCTCTCCCTGTTTTCCTCGAGCCACAGCTGGAAGCCCGTCCTCGGCCTGAAAACAACACAAACTAGTTAGAAAACAAAACAAAACTCGACCTCGAAAGCTTCTTTTAAAAATGTTTTTTAAATCTTTCTACCTCTTGTTCTCGGCGTTTTCAGGCGGCGCCGCCGGAGGCGGGACGTCGGCTCGTTTCGGCCGATCGGCGGCCGGCTCGACGCTCTCCGGCGTCTTCTTGCTGGCGGCTTTAGAGACGGTCATCTGCAGCAGCGTGGACTGAGTCTGAGGACGGACGGGAGACATCACGAGCACGAAAAACAAATATCTGCGGTTTTATACTGAAGTCTGGACGAGCATGAAACGACCGACAGACGACCGACGACGGGGGAGAAACTCAACCTTAAAACATAAACTTCATCTAATTTAATGGGCTTATTTTGTACACATTCCCAGAACAGAAATCTTGAACATTGAATTAAAACCAGGTTAATAAATAAAGAGTCAAAGGATTTTTTTTTTATTTTTTTTTTTTTTTTTAAATCACCCAATAAATCAGAAAATACTCTCAATCGGCATAAAATAAAATAATTTTAAAAGTAGATTTTCGGGGATAAAATGTCAATTATACAACAAGTAGCTCCAAACCCAGCGATCTGATTGGTCGACTGTACATTTGGAACAAATCATCGTGACATCACACCTGATCATTACCAGTAAATATCACTCCCACCTTCTCAATAGGAGTATAGAATTAGAATTGAATTTCATAACATATTTGTAATATGATGTTGTTTTTACTGATTATTTGTTTATTAAATGACCCATTTGGTGAAGTCGGGTCTCTTTTGGTCCTTTTTTTGACGCTCCAACCTCCCACTCATCGCTGAAGTAAATACAAATTCGTAATATAGATGGAAAAAAAAAAAGAGGAAAGTTTAGCGTAAGTGCTGCTAAAGTGGAGATTTTTGATGATGATGATGATGACGACGGTACCTTTGTTTTGGGTCTGGGGGCCAGCGGTTTGAGGACGGGGTTTTTGTTCGGTTTCCCCGCCGACCCGCCGAGAGGAGCCGACTTTCTGCTGGACGTCATGTTGTCCAGGATGTTCGTCGCTCGCGGCTGACCGGACGACGACGACGAAGAAGAAGAATACGGATTTCTCGAACCGGCGGCCTGAAGGACCTCCAAGTAAAAAAACAACAACAAAAAAAACCATCAGCGAGTGCAGCTAAGATCTACCGTCTGCGTTTCTAAAGTCAGATTTATTCAAATATAATAAATATTAAAAATTAATACAAATTAATATTAATAGTAATAAATATTTGCGCTCTTACCTTGAAGGGATTCGTACGTCCCGCTTTACCAACTGAAAAGAAAAAAAAAAAAAAGTGAGACGTCAGAACTCGTATCGAAGTCAAGATATTAGTATAAAAAAACAAAAAAATAACTTAACAAACACGAAGGTGGACAACAAAACAACGACAACAAAAAAAAGTCCAGTTATCAAATTCGGACTTTAAATCAAAGCATTTGACTTCTGACTCGAAGCTTCGACTCACCTGTCGTCGGAGACGACTTCACAGGTGAATCTGCGTCCTTCGTGAACGGATTCACACCTGTGGACACGAAGCAGACATCAGAGGGGGCGGAGCTATAAAGGGTGCTGCGACTTTTTTCAAATTAAAAGCATAGAGAAAAAAAAAAAAAAAACACGCACATACTGTTGAATTTAACTTATTGAGCAGAGAAATTTTTTTTTTTTTTTTTTTTAAAAAGCAAAGAGATGGAACTGACGTGTTTTGGTTTCCGTGGCCTCGTCTGTCTCCATCTCCTGTCCGTCCTCTTCCTCCCCGACCTCTCCTTCTTCTTCCTCCTGGTTGTGTCTGTTGCCATGACGACCTGCCCTGGTCTGGCCGTACCTAAAAATAAATAAATGATAAATAAATAAAGTGAGCGGTGGTCTTTTAAAACTCTTCTGGAAACAGTGGAGAAGTTTTTACTTCTCAAACTTTTGTGAAATATATTATCGGTGTTATTATTATTAATATAGCAGTTTATTCAAGATTTCACACATTTAGGAATAAAAATATGTTCGAGAAAAAAAAAGCTCCTTTCATAAATGCCTCCATAAAACTACATTTTACTTTTACAAATCTAAAATGAGTAAAACTACAATTTAAATGAATATTTTTTTTTTTTAAAAATCCCAACATTTCCTGCATTCTGATTGGTCGGTTTGTAAACAACGAATACCAGTAGCAGTTTTTTTTTTCTGTATTAATCTAGTCATCAATTATTGATCCTGTCAATTTAGTTTCCTTGATGACAGTTTATAAAAGCTCAATGAAATCTGATTCATGCAGAAAAAGGAGACCGTTCTTTTTTAAGCTCCCCTCAGTGACACACACACACACACACACACACACACACACACACACACACACACACACACACACACACACACACACACACACACACACACACACACAGGTCAGAGGACATAAACACAGCAGACTCTCACAACTGAGGTAGAAACAAAAGGCTGCTCAGAAATGAGGTAAATAGCATAAATATGCGGCGGAAACCGCAAAGATGGGGGCGGAGCTATAAAGAGTGCCGCGACCTTTCAAATTAAAAGCATACAGAAGAAAAAAACCACACAGACGCTGTTGAATTTAAGCTGTAGTGGTACAAAATGTGCGTGTTGAGTATCAGTTTGTTATTGTTCACGTAAAAGAAGCTGAACAGTGAAAGAAACGGACATAGTCTGGTTCTTACCCGGCGGTCCGCCTGACGTCGGAGTACACCGCCTCCTCTTCCTGCTCCTCCTCCTCCTCCTCTCCTCCTGGTTGGCCTTCTCCAGGGCGATCTCGTTGAGCCGCTGGGCGAGGGCCATGCGTCTGGACCGGGACGCGTACCGGATGGCCAGAGTCGCCGCGTTCTGAGTCATCAGCTCCGCCAGCTCCACGCAGCGAAACTCTCGCTCCAGCTTACAGGACAGCTGTGAGAAAAAAACAACAACAACAACAACAACAAAAACACGTCAGAGAATCACTTCCGGGTCGGAGGTCGCGCCGAGTTGTTCGGTACTTACCGCAAACATCTTCATGAGCAGCTCCTGTTGCTCCTTCTGGGCCCGGTTCTGTCCGTCCTCGTCGATCTCGTAGCCGCTGGAGGACAGGAAGCTGTAGTGGTTGTGGAAGAGGACCGAACGCCAGAACTGCTCCTGGAGGGCGACGGAGGAGGAAGAGGAGGAGGAGGAGGAAGATGAACACTTCAAACTGAATTTGTCAGACGCACACAGAGATCAGAGGACAGAAGCGCAGCAGAGACTCTCCCAACTTGAGCTGGAAACAAAACGGCTGCTCAGAAATGAGGCAAATAACATAAATACAATATTTCACAGCTGGAACCGCAACAGAGGAGGCGCAACTTTTCAAATTAAAAGCATAGAGAAGAGGAAAAACTAAAAAAAAAAAAACGTGTTGAGTCGAAGAAGCTGATTCAGCTGGTTTAGGGTGGAGCTCAGCTATGTGAATAAATGTTACTAAAACATAAGTAGCTCCCGGACACTTTTATTTTGTCAAAGTAGCTCTCACAAGAAAAACATAAAGACTGCAGATTTAAAATCATCAAACAACACAGTTCAATACGAGCAAATTGAAAGTTTCTAGTATTAAAAATTGCACGAAACAAACAAACTTAATAGGCTTCTAATATAATTTTGAATTGTCTCTTTTAAATAAATGAATAAAATCATCCGTTTCATTTGGCTGGTGAGTTTGGAGAAGGGACGGATCACTGTTCTGGTTTTCCCACAGAAGACGATGCGTTCAGGTGCAAACCGCTTCTACTGAATTAAGAACGGTTTTTAATTTCCAAAGCATGAAAAAAACAAAACTGTATTTATGTGTATTTAATAAATTCGATTTCCGAACAGTTGAGTTGAAACGTTTACCTCCATCTGCCCCTTCTCCGTGCCGGTCTGACACAGCGGCAGCTTGAAGGGCAGGATGGCCACGGCCGGTCTGGGCAGGGTGGGAGGATACCGGGAGCCTTTACACGGGATACACCTGAAAACAGCCAAGAAAATAACAATGAGTCAGCAGAACGACGGGATCCAACGGTTTCCTGTTTTTCGCGGCTCGTGTCCCACCTGAGCTGCTGCGGGTTCTCGTGAACGCCGACCACCCAGTAGTGATCCGACTTGCTCTTGCAGGTCTCCCTGAGGTTGCACACGGGGGTCCACGCGTTGCCCAGCGAGCGGTTCAGCATGCGCACCGCCCCGTCCGAGTCCACGTAGCACGGGGTGCCTGGGGAAGGAGAAAAAAAACAAAAAAAACACAAAGTTTACGAATGCTGCACGTTTATGTTTTCTGTGAGATTTATAAAATTCACTTTTCGTCCGACGGACTGACCCTCGGCGGTGAACCCGAGCCAGGACAGGTGGGCCCGGCGGGAGAGAGGGAGGGGCTCGCCGCCGATGAGCCGTCTCTTCCTGCGGCCGAGCTGCAGCAGCTGGACGCCCAGCGCCTGCTCGCCGTCGAAACCTGTGGCTGGAGACGGAAAACGTGAGACGCCGTCGGAGACGGAGGACGGACCGCCGGGGGACGTTTCCAAAATGTTCGGGACGTTTTCGTGCCACCGATTTTACGACCCGTTCAATGTTTTGTTTTATGAGCGTCTGCTTCAGGATTCCAAGAAACTTCTTTCAGCGTGAAAATGGGTTGAAACGAATAAAACACAGAAACCATCTCAGGTGGGAGTCAAGTCTGTGTGTGTGTGTGTGTGTGTGTGTGTGTGTGTGTGTTGTGTGTGTGTGTGTGTGTGTGTGTGTGTGTGTGTGTGTGTGTGTGTGTGTGTGTGTGTGTGTGTGTGTGTGTGTGTGTCTTACCTCGGTGGTATACGATGAGCAGCTGTTCTCCGTGGCCGCTCAAACACACCACAGGTCCCGGCAGGCTGCAGATTTCTCTCTGGACTCCTCCGATGGAAAAGAGGCGGAGCATCAGCGCGCTGGTGGCGACGGCCGCCCAACCGTGACCGAGACACAGCGCTCGCACGTCCTCGCCCGGCGGGAGGTCCACCAGCCACTCCTTGTTGGTGTCCCACGACGAGAAGTGGAGGCACTGCAGCTTGCTGGGAGGAGGATGAGGACGAGGACGAGGAGGAGGAGAGGAGGAGGAGGGAGCCGGTTGAAAACAACAACGAGGCGAGGAGGAGCAGGAGGAGGAAGAGGAGCAGGAAGATGAGGAGGAGGTTTACCTGGCGAGCTCGTCCGTGCTGGGGCAGCCCAGCAGCACGGCCTCCTGGGAAATGTCGGCCACGGCGTGTCCCAGCGAGTTGGTGAGGTGCATGGCGTGATGCACGGCCGAGTCGTGGAACTCCACGTCGATGGCGTTGTCCTGCTCGTCGTTGTAGCCGCGAACGATCCCGACCGAGTTCCACATCTGAGGACGAGGCGGCGGGTTACGAACGGGACATCCATTTTTTTTTAAAATTTTATTTTATTTTATAAACGGTGACATCATCAACGTGACCTCACCATGAAGCGGTGGGTGAGGTGTGCGGGGGTGGAGCCGGGCTGGAAGGCCTTCTGCGGCGGAGTCGGGAGCGGCCCATCGTAGACGGGGCGCAGCGGCGGGGGGGCGGGAACCACCGAGCTGCCGGCGTCGTCGTCGTCATCACCACCATCATCATCATTAAACTTCTCCGGACCGAGCTTCAGGGATCCCGCGTCTGAAGGTGGACGGACGTAATTCAAGATTTTTATGGGTGTTCAAAAAAAAAAATCCGCTTACTCATCATTTATCTGAGTCAGACTGAAACGTGTTTATTATTCACAGCAGAGAAAATCAACTTCTGCGTGAATAATTAAACTAAACAGGAACTCCAGATGGAAATTAGACACCAGTTGCATCCGATTTAATACATTTCTCCTATTTGTGTTTATTTTATTTTTTCTTTAAATGGCCCCTTAAACAGTAAAAATAATAAATCAAAGCACATCAACTCAGGAACCAAAAGAATAAAAACAATCAACTCTTTAACGAGATAAAAATAGAAAATATTCTCCAGTTTCGGCTTCTGAATTGTGTTCATCAACACGCGTGATGTGATTCAGGATATTTTAACAGTTTTGAAAACACTGAAAACATCAAACGTTCACCGGGAATCGAACGATTATAAAGAACAATAAAATAAAAACCCGGCGTCCTTCACCCACCTCGCGAGTTCTCGTCGTCCAGGATCGCCGCTCTGTTCCTCACCCGCCCCGTCGCCGGCATCAGGAAGTCGTCGTCGTCGTCGTCCCCGGCGACCGCTTCCTTTGCGGGCGACTTGGTGTCGCTGAGGCCTTCGTCCAGGAACCGGTCGTCGTCATCGTCGTCGTCGAAAAGGGCGTCGTAGTCTTTGGCGGGTTTTTTTGCCGCCGCCTGCAGGAGGTCCAAGGAGACGCGTTTAACGTGAAACTGAACGTTTGATTAAATACTTTATAAAAAAACAAAGATTTTTAACTGTTTCGCCATGAAAATATCTACAAAGAACCACAAAGCAAATCCATCTTTTTGGATAAATAAATAATGTAATTTTGTTTACAAGGTGCGATTCAAAAACTTCAGTGACAGTTTTTTTTTCCTACTGATTGATCTGCAATCCAGGTTGAAGTTCACCTGCGTTACCACGGCGATATATCCTAGTTGAAAGTAATGCAGGTATGTCATAGCACCTGCTACTTTTATTCACTCTTCCTCCCCTCCCTCCCTCCTTCCTCTTCCTCCCCTCCTTCCTCTTCCTCCCATTCTCCCCACCTCTGATAAATAAAAAGTCCTCTGCAGCCAATCCACCAATAGGAACTCCCGCCTCCTCCGTCTGTCCCGCCCACTACATCCAACTCAACTCAGGTTGTTGATTTAAAAGTCAAGGTTTTAATTCTGTCACCAAAACTAACAAAACTCTGAGCAAATTTATTTCCACTGCAAACAATCATATTCTCAGTTTATATATATATATTTTATTTATAAACCTGATTTTTGATTGCAGTGCAAGAAATTTGCTTAAAAACAACGTTTTTTTTTGTTGTTTTTTTTGCTTGCATAATAAAAACCACAAAAGTACTTCATACAATCTGACAGCAGAGAATACTTTTTGAAATCTCGTCGGTACCTCGGTGGCGCCGGCGTCGCTCCTGGAGGAGCCGAGTCCGTCCAGCAGGCCGAGGCAGCCCTCGGTGTCCGTGTAGGCGATCTGGTCGCCCGAAGGATGCCACGCCAAGCCGCACACCGTGAAGCCCTTCTCGTGCTTCTGCCTGCAGCACAAGACGACACCGATTCAACCGCGGTGATCCTGAACGCACCTTTAAAAAACAGGAACATTCTGGGAAACACACTTCAACACCGGGCGAGTTTCAGCCCAAATTTGCTCCTACGAGGAGCCCAAATGAAATGTTTCTCATGTCAAATTACATTTGATTAAAATGTAATATATTTGACATTTTGAAATCTTCGAAAATCATGGTTTTTGTTTTGTTTTCTTTCTTCATACCTCTCCACACACAGCTTACTGCTCACGTCCCAAACCGTCAGCGAACCTCCGACGCCGCCGGCCGCCAGGAAGCGACCGCACGGCGACCAGACCACCACGTTGACGGGCTGCAGAGGAAAGAAAACGGATTTCACACCAGAGAAGCTTTAATTTCTGCTGATGATATTTTCGTCTGAATTATTAAAGTCACAACACAAAAGATTTGAAGTTTGAAACGCCGGCGGTTCGGTTTTGTTTTAACAGGAAGTCGGCGACGTCGGAAAAACATCGTCTCTTCCGGAATAAAAACCGGACGGAGGCAGTAAAAAACGAATTAAAATCTGCTTTTAATGACACAAAAATAAACATCAAACTCTCTTTAATGGAGTTTAAAGATGCTGATTATCAGTTTCAAGCCGATAAAACATCATTTTTATCTCTCGTCATTATTTCTCCACGAAACAGATGTGACAGTAGAAACTCTGCTGATTGAATTATTAAATTCTATATATATATTTGACTTTAAATTAATTCCTTTATTTACTGATCACCCCCCATGATCTCATCTTTTTGTTCTTTCTTGTTGTTGAGTTTTCTTTCTTGTTTTTTAAAAAAAAATTTTTATTATATTTTTACCTTTTTGCGTTCTGTACTAAAAGATGCACTTTTACAATTGTTCTTAAAATATCTCATAGTTCAGAAAACTGAAGTTACCGTGTTATTACGACTGAAACATTCACGTGAGCGTCCGTGTTCGATCTCACCTGCGTCAGCGTGTCGTCCGACAGCGAGCTCACGTGGTCCCAGCTCCCTCGCTCGTACAGGTGCACCTTGGTTTCTACGGGAACGGCTAAAAACTGACAACACACACATTTTCGTACTTTTAGCGCGGCTGGTTTTTCTCGCGCCGATTTATATCGTGACGATTGACACGTCGACGTGACCGACCTCGGCGGCGCCGGGCTGCCAGGCCAGCCGACACAGAGACTCGGCGTCGCTGACGTCGTTGGTCTTCTGCAGCAGCGGCCAGCTGAGCAGCTGAGTCTGAGGGGGGAGGAGGGAGAGGAGGAGTGAGGGAGGGGGGGGACAAAATGAATGACACACACACACACACAATGTCCACATGCCACAGATTGAGTCACATTTATTTGCACGATCCCCAAAATCGGCAAAGTCCCTCAAAAAGAAACTCATCAACGAAAAGATGAATGAAATTATTTCGATATTTAGCATTTAGATTTTTAACAAGTTTGAAATTCATTTAAATACGCAGAACTTTATTTATATTTTTCTAAACTTTTTTTTTTCTGTATGAATTAAAACAATAAATAAAAGAAGCAGCGACGTACCTGCTGCTCGATGTTCCACACCGCGACGGAGCCGTCGCAGCTGGACGAGGCCTGAAGGAGAGAAAAACGTCAATAAAGTGCGGACAGATGTTACTGATGTTGTGCTCCAGATGTTGTTTACCGATACTCATTCTGAGAGTGTATTCACAAACAGGTCGGTGACCTACGAAGTACCAGGATGATGTATTAAAAAAAAAAAGAAGAAAGAAGTTTGGCCATCTTGGCTACATAAGAGGAAAGGGGGCGGGGCCAGCGGGGTACAGGATTTTCAAATTAAAGCGTCAGAGGAAGCTTCAGATGTTCCTGAACACAAAAGTGTTTTCAGTTTATCCAAATCAGAGTCTGAAAGATTTATAAAAAAAAAAACTAAAAAAAAACTGGACCTTTTGAGAAGAAGAAGAAAAAAGACAAATTCAGTCTAAAGTCTTGAAACTGAAGGTTAAACTCATATTTTTATTGGTTTATCATTGTGGGACTTTTTTTTTTAATGATAATTATAAATATTCTGATGAAACCCACCAGGAATTCATCTTTGGGGTCAAAGGTCACGCTGAGCACCGGCGCTTCGTGACCGCGGAGCGTCTTCTGCCGGCTGCTGTCCGCCACCTCCACCACCTTCACCATGAAGTCACTGAGGAGGAAAAAACACACACGTGTGCAAACTGTCATGTATGTTAACATGTGACCGAGCGGAGGGAGACGAAGACAGGAAACAAATTATATATATTAAAAAATCGATTGAACAAGAGAAGCAAAAATAATCCTGATTTCGTTCCAACAGCCGCAGATGCCTGAATAATAATAATAATAATAATAATAATTTTTAAAAACCCAACAACGATCGATTGTACCACAAATTAGCCGCGTCGATACGGTGACGTGCTCCCGGCTTTTATTGACGCGATTAAACCCGCTCGGAGCAAAAAAATCAATTCTGACAGCAAACAAGATGTTTAAGTGCAATCAGGACGAATCATAAACCGATCGGCAGCGCTGCTTCGTGTTTGTGTGGAAACATCCTTCGTACCGGACCTGGCGAGATCACCGCCTGCACCGGTCGCCACGGAGACGGCGGGTTTGAGAAAAGTCAGCTGGACGACTGAATTTATTCTGAAAAGCTCCTTTAAGTACGACAATATATTTAATGAGGATTTGTGTTTTCTAGGTGTAGCTGCTCAATAAATAAGGTGAAAGTGTAAAAAAAACTATTCAGTAACTGTGCTGTTTGGACTTCTGTAAGTTTGTGATGTCACAAACTCGCTCTTTTCAACTGTTTTTGTATCCAACTATAATTTAATGATTATTTTCATTACGAATTCTTCTGCTAATTATATATATTTTTGTGTGTTAATTGAACGATTGCTTGTTTTTTGGACGACTGAATTTATTCTAAAAGCTCCTTTAAATACGACGTTATTTTTAATGAGAATCTTTTTTTTCTTTTTTTTAAAGGTTCACTACTGTAAAAAAAAATAATAAAAAAAAAAATTCAGATTTTCATTTCTAGATGTAGGTGTTCAATAAATAGTGAAAGTGTTGTCACAAGTATCCCCTGAATGTAAAAATGTACCCAGGATGTGGAAAATGATGTTTGAAAGTGTATTTTATGAGATTTAAACGTTAAAACGTGTTTGTTTTTTTATTAGTTTGGGATTAAAGTTATAAATGGGTCACCGTTTGCCTGCAAGAAACAAAATACGAACGTACTCGTAGAACTGAAGTTACGTCCAGTAACTACTAATTATCTGTTTCACGCGAGTCGCTCGTACATTTTAACACCCTGATTTTAGCGACGAGGTCGTCGTTGAACACGTAAAACCCTTTTTCTCCGGCGTCTCTCGGATCTGTTTTATTTTTTTCTTTCCTTTTTAGTTAATTTCTTTTTGTTTGAATTTTTCTTTTTCTTTCTAGAAGCATACGTTTTTATTTGTTACAGTACAAGTTACAAACTTGTTTTAACGAGTGCTTATCTCAAGTTTGGAGAGGAAATTAATGGCCTTCGTTCTTGATTTCAGTTTAGTTTTGCTTTATTTTCTTCCTTTCTTTTGTTTTGTTTGTTTCTCTTTCAACATAAATCATTAAATTTGATTTCTTTTTGCTGAAAGTTTTGTTTCTTTTTTACTTAATCATTTCAATCAGTTTTACTAATCTTAATCTGGAGTACCTGGATCCCGCGGCGACCCGCGAGCCGCTGGCGTTGAAGGTGACGTGTGTGGCGTTGGTCGTGAACCGGGTCAGGATGCCGTCCGGGTCTCCGTCGGGAAACGTGTGGATCTGCACGGTGTTGCTGGAGCCGGCCGTCACCAGCTTTCCGTTCTGAGGAGGAGAGGAAGACACGTTTTAATAAAAAATAATTCATTAAAGAAATTTAAAAAAAACACCACCGATGGCGGCCGAAGGATTTAAATCTGCAGGAAGACGTCAGCTGAAACGACCTTGAGCGCCAGAGAGTACCGACCTTGAGCGCCAGAGAGTACCGACCTTGAGCGCCAGAGAGTACCGACCTTGAGCGCCAGAGAGTACCGACCTTGAGCGCCAGAGAGTACCGACCTTGAGCGCCAGAGAGTACCGACCTTGAGCCCCAGAGAGTACCGACCTTGAGCGCCAGAGAGTACGCCTTCTCCCCGACGGTGATGAACTTCGGATCGTCGTCGTCCAGACTTTTCCATATCCGAACGTCTCCGTCGTTTCCGCAGGTAACTATGAACCTGAGGAAAGTTTTGAGTCAGATTATGGAGCAGATGGAAAAACAACAACAGATTATTTTAGATTTTCATTCAGGAGCTATTTTTTTTTATTTGATTATTATTTTATTTTAAACTACATCTATTTTGTCTGGTGGAGTTTTGTCACATAAAAAAAATAAAAATGCATGCAGTTGAATCACTTTTTACATTCACTGCAATTAATGCAAAAAAAAACAAAACAATTATCTTCATTATCAGCTAAATCTGAAGTGTATAAAATGTGCAAAAAAAATAAATAAAAATGTAACCAGCAGTTTTAAGAAGCTTTTACCAAATAATGATGATCACTTTCAACGTGCAGAACTGTATTTATATTGCCGTATCTACCAATCAACACGTGACTCCAGGTGTTGTTCAAAGGTAAAGTCCAGGACAACAACAACAACAACAACAACAACAACTGAAGTCTGACTTACTTGCCGGTGTCATCGAAGCAGACCTCGGTGTGTCCCTCCGAGTGCCCGTAGCGCATCGACTTCCTCTCACACGGCATAATTCACAAACCTGGACAGGGAAAAAAAAACAAACAAACAAACAAACAAACAAACAACAACAACCAGAGATTAACACGTAAAAAAAAAAAAAGGGCTAACCGTGCTAACGCTAACAGCGCGGCCACTTCGCTTTTTAAACTCCGCGGTCGGACTGATAAACGCTGTTCACGGCGTCAGACGTTTGACTCGGACTCACCCGAGAAGTTATCAAAACTCGCCGCGACTCGAAAAACAAAGGCGGTGAGACGGCTTACAGTTTCCCGCAGGGCTCGCTCCTCTTCTCCCTGAATCTCCCGCGCTGCGTTGAAAACAAGCAAACGCCGCGTTCACGTCTCCCGCCAGCTACGTCATGACGCAACCGCGCCAAGCCCCGCCCACGTTCGAGCTGTGCGCCTCGGCGCTGTTGAAAATAACAAAATAAAAGCCTTTTTCAGAGGGAGGAAGCAGCGGACTCAGAGCAAACTGGTACTGGAGGCTGCTTTTAGTGTAAAACAAATGGAAGAGTTTTATTACAATAGAAATAAATAAATAATGAAGTGTTAAAATAAACTCAAATCGGTGTTTTTTTTAATGCACCAAACTAAATCACCGTAAATTAATAACCAAAGAAAATAATGAATTTGCAGTTGTGTGTAGCAAAAAGTTTTTTAAAAAAAGAGAAATTTGCACAAATGAAACACCACTAATAAACAAATGAATTGGAAAAAAAAAGAGATATTATATATATTTGCACTCAGTGCAATTGCACCATTGTTTAGGTGTATATATGTATATATTTGTTTCTTAGCTGTATATACATTTATTTATGTTTTATATGTCTATTCATGTCTGGTGTTTTTTTTTTTTGCACGCTGAGAGAGTGAAGCTACAACCGGAGTTAAATTCCTTGTTTGTGTAAACATACCCGGCCGATAAAAGCTGATTCTGACTCTGAAATATGTCACATTACTGTTAAAATGTCCTGCTGTGATGTGACAAACGCTGCAGTCAAGGTTTTGGTTCACGTGGGACTGCGCAGCATTTTGACCTTTTGTCCAGTGTCCCACATATCGAGACGATGTCCCATATTTTTGAACGGCTCTGTAAAAAAACAACAACGAAGGAAGAGAACCGGGATGAACATTTCACACACACTTCTGTACTCACCTCGGGGCATTATTTTTTATTTATTTTTGTGCACTCTTTGTTGCAGAAAGGGCTTGAATGACACGCCACAAATCAAGTGTAATAAATAAAATAATAAATAAATCTGAATTCCAGTTTTGGTTCCGGGGGGGTAAACAGCCTTTTCTTTTCATGTCCTTATCTCTCAAATACGCCGTTGAACTGCTGGCATTTAAAGGTGTCCTTTTGCGGTGAGCAGGATGAATTGTTTTCAGAGCTGGATACTTCAAAAAGGAATATTTTCCATCCCATTAGCCCGTCTAAGTGTGACACGGCATGGATGAGCATGCACCATTAAAACGGCCCAAAGAAGACCCCCCAAAAAAAACAAAAAAAACAAAGAAATAAAGAAGCTCTCGGAGGAAGTGTAAATGGCATTTATTGGTTTGTAATTCGGTGAATACAATATATACCCAAATACTGTTCTCCGCTCCACCGTGTAAACACTTCTTCAATGACAACAACACTTGTGGAAAGCTATCGTTGGTCCTCCTCCAGGAGTGGTGCAGTTGTGCCGCCATCTGGTGGCTGCAGAGAAGAATGCAGTCCATTTAAGGTTGGCTCTGTTCAAAGGTTGAAGTGACATTTAATGGTGTCATTTGAACTATTTTTTTTAATTTTTTTTTTATTGATTACCAACAGTGTGATTAAACCCATTTTTGTGAAGCAGATAAATATTCACGGTTAAAGAAAGTCCGTCAGTATCATCATCTTGCCCGAATCCCATTTTCCCAACGCTTTGCGTCCATTCCCGTGTTTGTCGTTGGCCTGTAGGAGCCGGTGTCATGATTGGAAAAGCATTTTGAATTGGATTAGTTCAACTCTGACTGTGGTTGTTTTTTTTGTTTTTTTTTTTAGAAAGGGTTACTAAGAGTTTTAAACATTTGTTTGGTTGGAAAGTGCCTGAAAAATGATTTAATGTTTGCATATTACGACAGGGCGTAGTCCCTCTGACAGCCCTGATTTTGTGCAGGTAAAAGCAAAACCCTTCAATTTTTATGACATTCGCCACTCGGTTCGGTCTCTGTCGGGTGTCGTGAAACATGCACTGCAGACAGGACAGGAAATAGTTTCAGACTGAAGAGTCAATAGCGACACCTGGTGGTGAGGTTGCAGATTGCCACCATCTGAATGTCCCCTTTTTCCAACCACGGTAAGCTTGAGTTTGTCCTTTCAGACAAACGCGGCGGCGCGACATAAGGTGCTCCATCGAAGACGCGCAGTCCTCGTTTCAAGGTAACGAAAACACAACGGTTCGTTGTTTCGGTGGATTATACACGAATGAAAACATACTTCTGAATATTATTTTTCCATTTCTGCCGTTGGATGCTCCCTCCGAAATCGTACACAAGCGAACCTTTCATTTCGGGCGTCTCCACCCGCAGCGGTCGGATCGAGCGGTCGCTTTCTTGTCCCACGAGCTTGTCGCGGTAAATCCAAGCATCACGTCCGCTCGCTCCGACAGAATATGGATTCAGACCCGAGATCCACAAACGTCTTTCAAAACCTCCCCAGTCCGGCATCTTTAAACCTCAAAGGGATTAGCTTCAGCCGAGCCACTTGGAATTTATCAATCATTAATTGCCAAGAGACGGCGTCGTCCCTCCCCGCGGCGTCCGTCCCACGCCGGGCCGTCACACGGCGCAGGCCCCGTCACACCTGATGTGGTACTGCCTGAGGTAGTCCCTGAGCTGAGGCGGCAGCGGCAGGCCGTCCACGCCGCGGTAGGTGGTGCAGCTGCAGACCACGGCCCTGCACAGGTGCTGGAGGGAGAAAGGGAAGGTCCTCGGCAGCGGCCGGGAGAGCAGCGGTTCGAAGAAGAGGCAGGTGGCCGGGTCGCTGTAGTGCCTCAGCAGTCCCGTCACGCTGGGGTCCCGGTACATGCACGGGTCGCGCACGTCGAAGCTGAACCGCTTGCCGTTCTGCTCGATGCGCGCGTGCAGGGAGCGGCTGTAGCGGCGGAAGCTGACGGAGAAGAGGAACTCGTCCTGGGCCGAGTCCCGGAGCAGAAAGGTTCCCTCCGGCTGGCCCTCCAGCAGGTCCTCGGCCTCGAAGCGGTTCAACACGCCCCAGTAACACGGGTCGTTGTGGATCTGGAGGAGGTCCGGGACCAGGATGTAGTCAGTGTGGCCGCAGCTTCCGTCGGCTCCTCCGCGAGGACGCGAAGGATCCCAGTCGTCCAGGCTGGTGCTGCCGGGACCGGGGGAGCAGCAGATGTCCTCCCAGGAGAGCGGCGTCTGCGGCGGGGAGCTGGAAGGCGAGACGCTGGGTTTGAGCGGAGCCTCCGGGTCCCTCAGGGCACCTTGCTGGGTGCCGTGGTTCTTTATAAGGTGCCAACACTGGGCCAGTTCGGACTTGGGCGAGAACGGACACTTGTCCTGCATGAGCTCGGAGACGTGGATCTTGCGCTTGGACCAGAAGAGCACCGAGAAGGCTCGCGAGGAGCCCGGCGGCAGGTGGTGGTGGTGGTGGTGGTGGTGGTGGTGATGGTGGTGGTGGTGCGAGCGCAGCGGGAAACACTGACCCACGGCGTCCTGGAACTTCTGCCGCAGAGAGCGCCGGGACAAGGCCTTCCGGCAGGCGACGTCGAGGTCGAGGTCGCCGGACGTCAGCGCGTCGCCGACCGCGCCGCAGCTGCACTTCCTCTCCCTGCGCCGCCTCGGACAGGACGTGGACCGCACGCCCAGCTCCTCCGCCCCGTCCGCCTCCAGCCCTCCGGGACTCGACCCGTTGCGCGAGCTCCGAGAGCGCTTCTTGCCCCGCCAGACGTAGCTGTCGGCGCTCCAGCTGCGGAGGCCGCCTTTGGGACGCGTGTCGGAGCCCCGCGGTTTCTTGTCGGACATGGCCGCTCACTCTTCTCGCTCTGGGAACACATTCAGAAACAGACGGCTCGGTCACAAGAGGATTATCGGATCAATATGAACATAAGAGTCGGCTCCATCGAACGGGATGTAAAAGAAACAAAAGCCCCAATCGTACAAATCTTTTACTTTTCTTTTTTTTCTTTTTTTGTTTTGCCACAAAGACTCCTTTGGTGTCTGAAATTATAACTCAATACTTGTATCTTTGCAGAAGATGTTATTTGTGCCAGAATTCACCGTCCTTGAAAGGTCGTTTTCAGAACCTTTTTTAATTGGGACTTCAATGCAACCGTGAACGAGCCCTCTTTTAAAAGAGCTCATCATCTCTTTGCTTCTACCTAACAAGAAAACCTTTCAAGAAATGTCATGCGCGCGTAAAAGACTGCTATCTAATCCTTGATGTGGAGTCCTGCTGATTTCACCCGGTGGCAATAAATCTAATCGAGACTCGTGAGTTCAGAAAAACAAAAAAAGAAGCCCGCAGATGAAAATGGATCCGTTTCCCTGAAGACGCTGAAATTGGTTTAACATCCTCTCCGAAAGCGACAGATTTTTTTTTTTTTCGTGCCTCACGCAGAGATGGAAAGTTTGTCAAACAGCTTCTGAGATCTTTTCGGGGTTTTTTTTTTGGTGTTTTTTTTTTCTGGTATCAGCAGTTTGTCACCGATGATACAAAAAAAAAAACCCAAAAAACAAAAATCCAACAACAATCAAAAGTTGAACAAAAACGCACGCTGGCTGTTATTAAACTCTTTGAAGATTAATGCAAAGAGTTGTTTTTTTTTTCTCACCTTTCAAACCGCGTCAGCAGTCCGCATCCATCGTTACGACCGGTTTGTTGGATGCACATCAGCGGACGGTCCGCGACCAGCCTGCAGCCCTTCTGGTCCTCTGACAGACGGCCGGCTGCTCCGCTTCCTATATAATTATGATGCCCGGTCCCCGAGGGGGCAGCAGCTTCCTCTCGGCCGGGTCTGAATGAACGAGGAGGTGGAGGAGGAGGAGGAGGAGGAGGAGGTGTGTAAACGGAGGGCGGTCTCGGGTTAATGGTAGTGAGACATCCTCTCCTTCTTCTGTCCCTCTTTTACACGTTCATTGACCAATTTCATCCACGGTAGAAAAAAAATAAGTAAGTAAATAAAAACAGGAGATAACGGAGAGTGCTTTTTCATGCACAAAGTGAATTATTTCTGCTCGTTAATTCTATTTTAACTTCCATAGCTTAAGGTTAAAGCAGCGAAGCTTTAAATCTGGATGTCAATCTGCAGATTATTTCTTTTAGGTTCACCAAGCTGGACCTGCTGGAGGACGCACACGTTGGTTAACGATTCAGCAATTTAAAAACAAAAAAAAAAAGCGTCACTTTATTGATTGACTTAACCCTTTTTTTGTTTGTTTCCCAGGTTAAAACCTCCAGGAAGTGTCTGCTCAAAGGACTCGTCCGTCAAAATGACGTCATGCACACAGCGTGCAGCTCGCACGACATTTTGGAAGATCTATAATTCATGAAATGAACAGACTGCATCTATCAGACAAATAATATTATTACTCCCAACGGTTTGGTGTGTGCGTGTGCGTGTGTGTATCGTGTGTGTGTGCGTGCGTTGCCCTTTCAGCTCCAGCAAGATAAAGGATAGCCATGGCTGACATCTCAGATAATGTAGTGACACTCAACTTCCTCCCAACTGAATATTTAATGCTGATCACATCATCAACACAGGATGATAACATGTTCTGGCAAAGATCCAGATCAATTTCAGTTTGGACAACCCCCCCCCTTCACACACACACACACACACACACACACACACACACACACACACACACACACACACACACACACACACACACACACACACACACACACACACACACACACACACACACACCGCCCCATCAAACTCAGAAAAATTAAATTTGTAAATTAACTGAACTTTGCCTGAAAAGATTTGACTGGGAAAGAAACACAACACCAGATAAGTTAACTGATAACAAATTAAAAGCGCACTATCCGATCTTAACCACTTCTTCTTCCTGGATTTGGTTTCCTGCTGTTAAGAGGGAAATCAGAGAGTACATGTTAATGTGGTTTAAGTAACAAAACACCATCTTTCTGTCACTTTAATGTCTCTTAATTCATCTGAATAATCCATTGAAACGTTTTTCTCCAACCTCTGACATGTGATGTGTGCAATAAAAATACAACCTAGAGGCTATAGTCATAATAGCAGCTCTGTGCTAAATATATATATTTTAATTTCTGAGCTCTTCCTAAAGCCATGTTATCATGTAATCTGATTACATATTACGAATGTTGATAATCAACCCCTTTGATCAGTTCATTGATTTTCTCAGAAACGGCACAATTTACCGCTTTTCTTCCTGAAACACTCCTCGCTGAACGTCAGCGCCAATTGATCTGGAAGAATGATGGATTGACAAAACACACACACACACACACACACACACACACGCACGCACACACACACACACACACACACAGTGTCAGTTGGAGAAGGTGGAAGACTTAATTTACCAAATGAAAGAGGAAGTTAAAATTGATAATAAAAAAGTTGCAGGTTTGCAGAATTTGTGCAACTCTACGAATCTGAAATAACTTCAAGTCAAGTTGTTTGAATTGATAGTTTTTCCTTCAAAAAAGGAGCACAGCTGGTAAAATAAACATTTTTACATACTAATGTAGTTTTTACTTAAATATAAATCTGCTGCACTTTAACCATGTTAATACGAATTCAGTCAATTTTGACCCTTAATACGTGACTTCCAAACTTTTCCGAAGTCACCAAATCCCGCTCGTACATGTCCACGTGTCAAACTAAGATTTATTTTTTTTCCTACCGCAGGTAAATGTAAAAACACACTTCTGATGTCAAAGGGGACGTTTGAATGCAGACATGTTGCAGAGCTTTTTGAGCTGCAGTTCCTCTAACGGCCACCAGGTGCCAGGAGGAAGTATTCAGGTCCTTCCCTTGAGTAAAAGTAGGATACCAGACTAGAAAAAATAATGTACGACAAGTAAAAGTCATGCGTAGAAAACTTAAGCAAAAGTATTATTGGCAAAATGTACTTCAAGTATTTAAATGCAAAAACAGAAATGCACAAGTTAAGTACAAACATTTTTGTTATGTAAACTCTGAAAAAAACCCGTAAAATTCTTGCTTGAAATACAAAATCAGATGATTTTAATGGTACATTTTGGGACATTTTTACTTTATTGCCTGAAGCGTCAGCTGGTTGTCACTTATTTGTAAATTCTCAGCTGGACCCCCAATGTTGGCCACATTTTTTTACTTTTGCTTTCTACAGTCCACATTTTCCTCGTGTGCTGAGTCGACAAAAAAACTCCCCGCATGCTGCAAATCTCACTTAAAGTGTGCCGGCGGGGTGTGGCGCACGGTTTGGTCCAGGAAGTGCCGGCAGTAGCGGATGAAATCCAGTCGGCCCATTAAACTGCTGCAGCAGGGACTCGACCGTGGTGGTGGTGGTGGTGGTGGGTGGGGGGGGCTCATATCAGTCCACATTACAGAGGTATCGATCCCCGGAGCAGCGCAGCCGACAGGAGCTTTTATGAATAATTGATGCAGCTCTGAATGAATGAATGGAGACGCTGCTCTGCTCGTATTTTTATATGAAGGCTAAAACAGTTTTCATTGACATCGATGCGGCGAAAAGGGGGGGGGGGGGGGGGGGCGAAAACATGCATGTTACAGCCTCAGAGTCAGTGTGTTTACACACACACTCAAATGATATCGCTTTGGTTAGTTTATATTATGATATTAAACTTCACACTTTGGGTGCACTCTGCTTGTGACGCTGCATTTTAGTGTCTTTCAGCTCGTTGTTTTCACTTTACCGCCTGCGAGTTTGTTGTTTTGGTCTGTTTCCCTTTTTCGTAAGAAGAACAACTAACCCTGTGCGATTACCCTGCGAACTATTGAGATAACGACCGCTTCTTAGGATACAGTATGTCCCCCCAAAAAACAAAAAAACAAAAAAAAAAAAATGCTGACAATGCAAAAAAAAATTTTTTTTAACAATGATTATATTCTGCTTTATTTTTCTTATTTCTTACTAACTTCTGTCAGAAAAACGAGGCTTGGTTTATCATTTTTGTCCTTGAAGCATCTCCTCCACTGTGTGTGTGTGTGTGTGTGTGTGTGTGTGTGTGTGTGTGTGTGTGTGTGTGTGTGTACAATCATGTGAATTACAGAGATGGTAAATTGAATCAGCAGGGAGTCTCTGGCTCCACCGGTCTGTTTCCATTGATCTGTATCAAGAAGAGTCCTCTGACCGACAACACTGCGCTGCACCTCTGACTCTCCGGGTCTCTTTACGTCTCACTTAATAAAGACATATTACACCTTTTTGTGTCCGTAGAACAACATGAATTACCGGACGTTTGACTCAAAGCAAATACAACTTAAAAAAATCGGTCAATGTTTGCTCTGATTATTTGCAGACATTTTTATTTTTTTATATATTCAAAACAAAATGCATGTTATTATTACTACATTTTTCTCGGTAAATAATTTTACTCTTGTGAATTATTTTCATGCCTCAGTGCCAGCGATACTCGTGTTCTTGGGTTGTCCAGATTGTTTTAGGACAACTCGGACTCAAGAATGAACTGACGAAGGTTCTGGTGGTCAAAAGGTCAAAGGTCAATGTCACGGCGACCCCCCCCCTCCCATTAATTAATTCATTCTTATATTCGCTTCCACAATTAACCAACCAAAGAGAAATCGAACTCTTCCCCCGTGAGACGCTCGCATCTTTATTTTTTTCACTTAGTTCGCAAAACTTTTTCAAAAACGAGGAGCCGTTTTCTTCTCCGTCTCCTTTTTCTTTTCTTTATTCTCTGGGGAGCGTTTCCTCCACATGAGGAGATGTTCCTGTTCGTCGCGCGGACGGAGCTCCGCAGCCATTAAGGACGCAGACGGGCTTCGGATGTTCATCTGCCGCGCCGACACGCGAGCCGAACGTATCGGCTTTCCTCGGGGGAGATTTATTTATGCCTGCAGCCGCTCCGCTTCCCGCAAGTGAGCTGCGTCCAGAGAGGCTTCGGCTCTCCGTCGCGTTAAGAGAGAGCGTAACCTAAGACAGGTCGGTCACTGGACACAACACAACACACTGGAATATGTGGTGTATACTTACACGAGCGCTTATCCCATATATATGTATATATCCATGCATATATATATATATATATATATGCATGGATTTTCCTGCAGTGGAAGATAAAAGGCTCTTTGGAAGCCGAGAACAGCTGCAATTCATTTTTTTTTTTTTAAAGCCATTACCTCCAGATTGCGAGTTAATTATTTCGTTATCTCGAGGAGACAAAGCAAATATTCCCGTGATGATGGTTTCATTCGTCTCGTGATCGGGGATCAGCGGTGGCCCGGCGCCATTTTGGTCGAGCGACTCGCAGGTTTGAGGCTCTTCGTATGTTTTTCTGTTGTTCGTGAGCTCCTAATATCAGACGGCTTTCTGCCATTATGAGACGGGCAATGAAATCATTGGAATCTTTATTCGTTTGCGGTGCAGCTTGTAATTAGATTCAATTAAAATCTGTCAATCAAACAGACACGCCCCCAAAAACAGGTCTTTTCGAAGCTCGTAATGAATGACGGGATTATTTTCAGATGGACGTCCAGAAAACTAATAAGAAGGAGCGACTTTAGCGAACAACACCGAGATAACTCAAATATAACTGGAAGAAATTCGATTGACTTTCAGTTTCATGAAAGAAGTTGAATGGGAGTCTATGGAGGCTTTTTGGAGCCGACCTCTAGTGGCGCTCGGCGGTATTGCAGCTTGAGGCACTTCCGCATTTTTCAAACCCGGAAGCTACGAACACTTTTATATCCAGTCTAAGATACGACTACAAGTTCTTTAACAACCATTTCTTCAGGTCTGATTTAAAACTCCTCTCAACTTGGTTGAGTTTGATCGGCAGCTTTTTCCACTGACATGCAGCCGAATATAAAAAAGTTTTTTTTTTGTTGCCAAAACAGGAAGTTAAAGTAAGTAATACAGTGATAGCGTTAAATAATAAAGTTATACAGAATTATTATGAGTATAGGAGGTGTTACGCTTGTTTTCTCAAGACAAAATAATAAACTGAAGATGAAGCGCGGTCGTTCTCAGCTTCCATAACTTCGTCTACTTTGTTAAAGCGAGTATTTTATCATCTTCAGCTTAAAAAAGGTAAAAAAAAAAAACAACAACAACACAATTAGAAATGGGGACTGAAGTCTGGCTGAAAAAAATATTTTTTTATAAATCTTAACTTTAAAAAAACTCAGTCCTTTCAGCAGTTAAAAAAATTGCTTCTAAATGAGTTAAAAAAAATATATATATATATTTCCTTGAAACAGCCTCATGGCTGGATGTGGGTCGACGCTTCTTTTTACACTCCATCATCTCGTCGCTTGAAGACGCCCAGAACATCACGGCGGAGCAGCCGGATCGATGTTGGAGAGGACGGAGAGGACGGAGAGGACGGAGAGAGGACGGAGAGGAAGGGACTCCAACGAGATAACGAGATTACCTCTTATTGCTGCCACATGTTGCTAAAGCACAAAGCATGCGTGGATCTAGTTACGCCTCGTCATCGTTTCCTTCGAGATGTTTCTCACTGGTTAGATGGTCTGTATTGATCCTCTAGGAAGGAAGTGGGGCCGGGTGGGGGTCAGAGGTCAGAGGTCAGAGGTCAATTTAGAAACATCATGATGCAAATCAGGATGCATTGTTGACGCTTGTGATTTTTGGTGGAGAAAAACAGAGATTTGATCTACGGAGGCATTTTGATGCAAAGGAGTATCTTTACTGTGAGCTCAAAGGTGAATTATAATAAAAGTGAAATTCTAAATGAGTCATAAAGACGGTTTCTGCTTCGTTTCTTACTTTTTTGTATTTTTGTTTTACCACGTATATAATATTTCCATGTAAGTACTCGGAAACCACCATTTTTTTTTTAATGCCTGTTCTCTATTTTTCTCCAATCCTCGTTAACCCTTTTAAGTCGCGTACTTAAAGGACCGCGGGAACGACAACGAGGCTATCGACTGAAGCCAAGTTTTCTCTACAAGGAGAAAACTTCTGTAGATTTCACATTCGAAACATTTCCAAGTTGACACGTCTGCACAAAGCAACCGTGCGATTTTGTGGTTTTACAGCAAACATGTGACCACTGAAATATGACTAATAGCTACCTGTCAATCTGCAATCTACGTTAACAGCTGCTCTCGGGGAGCAGCGGTGCTTCGACCGGGTCCTTCGTGATCAAACTTCAGCCGCTCTGTGGTTCTGTGGCTGCGTCGGGAAACCGCTGAAGTCATCGATCGGCTGTGGATTTCACGACTTGAAACACGACGTCGGGAGGAGGAGGAGGAAGAGGAGGAAGAGGAGGAGGAGGATCGTTTGAAAAAAGCTTCGGATGTCTCTCGCTGGTCGTGTAAACATTTGCAAGGCCAAAAAAATCAATAGCAGAGAGGAGGATATTTCCAGTAACTCTGCGCCGGTGCAGCTTGTCTGACGAAACCCAAAATTTAGCCGTTTAACGATGTAAAATCCAGTTTGAAAAAAAAATAAAAAGATTTTTCCTTTCGACAGCGAATCAGATGTGTAAACCTCTCAGAGGTTTTTGTAGTTTTCTTAAAACGTCTTCCTGATGTCGGCTCAATCACGTGAATCAATCACCAATCACAGTTGTACATTTTAAATAAGTTACTGAGAAACAGTTTGAGTCTGGTTTTTTTGGAGGTTCCCAGCAAACAGACGAAAAACATGAAATTGGGGGATTTAGTTTTTTTGTCAGCGACGCTCCAAAGCTGTGGAACAAAACTAGCTGTTCGATATCAGCTCAGTTAACACTTTTAAAAGAAAAGCTCAAAACATGTCAATCAGTTACTCCTGAAGCTCTCTCGCACTTTGAACTACCGCGCCTTTAAAATGCATATCGCTTATTTTATATTTTAACTCTATTTGTGTTTAATTTTATGCATTTTATCTCTCTTATGCATCTCGTTTCTTTTCGATATCTTTAAATATTCCTTTATATCTGTTTTTATGTCAAACCCTGCATGCAATTCAATCAGCTATAAATAACACACAACTTATGGCTGCTTTGTGAAGGGTGATATATTCAGAGAATTCCTGAAATGTCAAACTTCAAAAGCAAATATTCAGCACATATATATGAATTGTTTCCGATATGAATACACTAGTTCACACTGAAACAGTCTGAGTGCATCATAAAACCTTCCCGCTCCCCTCCTCGGACTCGGGCCGGTGTACCTGAAGCCCTGCTGTGCCAACGCGCTGCAGCCATCAGCATGTTTATGATTAGAGGCCGTTAATCACCACTAAAACCATTAAACTGCTGTATTGTATTGTAGCAGCAGGCGGTTATTTGGTCCCATCTGTTGTCTGAAGAGCTGTTACGGGAGCTGATATTAAGAGATGATGACTGATGTCTGTTGGGTGGCACTTTTTTTTTTTCAACCTTTTTAAACAATGGAAAATAAGGATGTTATTATCTGTAATCTGTTGGCTTTTAGTTAATAACGTGAGTTGTTTTGATTGTTGCTCGGAAATAAAAAAAATCTTTCACAGATTCTACACTCAAAAAAACTTTTACATTTTGCCTCTGAGAAGTTGCTGCTGGTGATTCTGCTTTTAGCACCGAACATCTTTCAGATGTTATTTCTGACCAAACTTTTGCCTGCAGTCTGTGTTTGACTTCAACAGCCAGCAGATGGCAGCAGTGAAACATGACGAAGGCAACGTACAAGTTTTACTGACACGGTTCGACATGTGAATATCTCTGTCCATGTGTGTGATTTAGTTTTTAATGCTGTTAAATTTGAATCATTTAGAAATTAAGATTTGTTTATGCAAGTTTTAAATCATTGCTGCTGAAACACAGAAAGTTATAAATAAAAAGTGCTCTATGCTAAGATTCACAGTATCTTACAGTAATATCCACCACAAAACCTATTACGTCTTATATTGTATTATATTAAATAATTAGAGGATAAAATAAAAAAAATGTCATTTGCATTCACTGGTGCAAAGCTTTTAAATTAAAATCTTAATTGTCCCCAATTCGTATCAGAAGGTTAAAGGGCAGAGATTAAGGAACTTGAACTTTAATCCGTAACAGTCAATGTAAAACACTGAATGTTGCTTATACTTATATATAAGTCTTAAATATTGAGATAAAATGAACAAACTGTCCCCAAATCTGACAAATTAGAGGAAAATGTGGTGCAAACATTTTTTAGTACTGTCATGAATCAATCATGAAAATGTGAATAACAAGCAGTTACAGAAAGATTGATGAGATTAAAACAACAAAACAACCAAATACACTATTTAAAAAAAATTTTTTTTAAGGATTTTTAAATAAAAGAATTTGATCACATTTCAATCGTGACAACACATTTGTAGGTCGGAGGTCATTAAGTCTGCGTCTAACAGCCCGTGAGAGTCTGAAAGGAATCGGAGGAATCTGATGTTGTGGAGGAAAACCTGCCTCACAAAACAGCCTCCATCTAAACCCACACACATATGAACTTACAGCTTCTAAAATAAACCCCAAGAAATATATATATATGTATATATGAAATATTCATATGTGCCAGTTTTTGGTGCATCTAGTGTCTGAGGACAAAAAGGTAAAATATATATATATATATATATTTAAAGGATTTCTGACTCTGCATGACTGTGTGGGAACACACTGCCAGCTCTCCACCCCCGCTGACACCAAAACAAACCTCACACCTACTTGCAGCCGAGCCGAGCCGAGCCGGGCCGAGCCGGGCTTCCACAAAAAAAAACACTGAAAAAAAAATAAAAAGAATTTGCTGCTGGCAAACAACCTATAAGCAAAGTGCACTAATTCATGCATCCGTTTTCCATTCACACTCATTCACATTGGAACACACACACACACACACACACACACACACGCACAAGCGTACTCACGTTTACCAAAAAAAAAGTGCTTTAAAGTATGACAAAAAAAAATGTGCTCCATTTCTAAATAAAAACCAGAACCGCATCGATTAGGAGTATTGATCTCTCCAGTAGCACTTTAAATAATCCAGCCGACATTTCTGATTCAATAAGTAAATATTTTAAAGTGTCCTTATTTACTCGATTCTTTTTGTATATTAGAGATTTTGAAAAAAATAAATAAATAAAATGTTGTGGGCCATTTAAGGTGCTTTTTGAGATTGCTTGTGTTTCCCCCTCCTTCAGTTCATGTCCACAGAGAGCACCAACCAGCTGTTGTTATTTCGTGGTTTTTCTATTGAAATGAGTCTGATGCAGTGGGGTTGTTGTTTTTTGTGGTTAAATTCAGCGACTCAATCAATAATCCAAAAACCTCCTGCCACTAACAGCGCTGCCAAAATATCACACACAAGATGGTGAGCAAGTAAAATGGGGATTTTTATTGCTTTGTTTTTCTTGTTCTCAATGTTTTCTGGGGCATAAAATGAGTTGCTTAAGTGTAATTATCTTTATTTTTTTTTTTGATTTTCTGCTCAATCTTTCCAAATCCATCGCCACGGGAACGGAGCATTTCAAATCTCCGCTCCGGACATCTTGAACGCTAAAATATTAACATGCCGGGGGGCTTTTTAATGCTGGAACGCAGGCTCCGACATATTTCCCACATGGCACAGCTTCAGAAGTCATAAAGCCCGTTTTTGGATGCGATCCAAAACTACACTTTTGAAAATGTAGTCCACTCGTCACTAATGTTGTCTTTGACGTTCATTAATGGCCCACCGGGTCAGGCGGGAAAATATTTCACCGTTTTTGGGTTTTTTTGGATCCATTTTCTGTTGTCATGATTTTGGCCCATTTGGAGCTCCATAACAAAACAGAGTTTGAGGTCACAGTTCAAACTATGGGATTAATAGCAAATTATATTAAAAAAAAAACCCAACTATATTTGTATTTATGAAATAGAAAACAGCACGTTAGAGGAAACTGTCATTCATTCTCAATTCTAATCAAACGTGTTATGCAATGCTGGCAGGTCGACTTCATTAATTAAAGCCAGAATTAGGCCAGTTTATTAAAACGAGTCTGAAGCATAAATGAGCTGATAATGATTGTTTTATCTGTCAACATCATCAGGTAGATGATGTGAGCTCCTTCCTGCTGGTGGACACCGGCTGTGATGTAACTGTGTGTGTGTGTGTGTGCTTGTAATCCTCACATTGTGGGGACATAGATCACAATTATGTGAGTTGAATGAATACTCAATTTAAGGTTAGGTTATAGGGCTACGCTACATTCACTACAATATGTTCAAGTATGAATTTAAGGTACTCTTTTCACACCACTTTCCACTTGTCCTCCATACCTGCTGCAGCTAAAACAGTAGCGTATATAATAATACATAATAACATAGCAATTAGGGCCCAAACCAGGAGTTTAACTTTAACAGCCTTCTTTAACTAGCCTACATTTTGCTGTAAATACTCATGTAGTTTTACTTCAGTAGTATGTTTTTATGCAGGGCTTGTACTTGTACTTTACATAGCTCTGTTGGTACTTTTACTGCAGTAAAGGATCTGAGTGCTTCTTCCACCATTTGTTTTAATGTATGTCTGGAAGGGATCTTCACGATTCCTACTTTAAAAAAAAAAAACACCATTTCAAATGCAAGATTTGAAATGGTGTAAAAATATTTGTACAGTGTAGTAACAGCAGCTTGGGTGAAGGGGCCTTCATCCTTCCTCCACCTCTTCAGCCTGTTGTGGTTCTGGTTGGAGGAAGTCTTCAGGGAATGAGTGAAAGTCAACGCAACGTCCTCTGAAGTGATGGAAACACGAACGTGTGTGTGTGTGTGTGTGTGTGTGTGTGTGTGTGTGTGTGTGTGTGTGTGTGTGTGTGTGTGTGTGTCTGCGCGCGCGTCAGCGGATTCCCATCACAACCAAGATGGCGGCGGAGCGGACAGCCGGCTCGGCACGGTGACTGACAGAAGAGGCAGCCTCGCGCGGTTGTGACGGATAAACGGTCCGACGCTCAAGACGAGGGGAGGGAGGAAAACAACAACAACAACAACAACAACAACACCGGCGCCGGTCGTCTCACCTCGTCGGCCCCGTGATGCAGCAGCCCCGGTAGGACGACCAGACACCGGGGGAAGTTGTGTGGAGGGATTTGACGTTCACGAACGGGGTAAGTGCGAGATGATGAACCGTTCCGGTGACCGGGTGGCTCGTGAGGGATTTACCGGAACAGCTGCTAACTAATGCTCCGGTGTGCCTCGTTTATGGACGGGTTTTTAATTAATTAATTAATTTATTTCTCATTTATCTGTCACTAATGTCAGTTATACCCTCGCCAGTGTTTCAACCGACGTGCCCCCCCCCCCCACCACCACCGGTGCCCCCCCCCCGTTCATTCCGAAGCAAAACGCGCGCGTGCGTGTGCGTGCGTGTGTGTGTGTGTGTGTGTGTGTGTGTGTGTGTGTGTGTGTGTGTGTGTGCCACAGGTTGTTATATTTTTAGTGACCGGGTCGTTGGTGGAGAGCCACTATTAAACCTAAGGTCATCCGGTGTTATGTCTTTTTTTTTTTTTTCCAGTGGCGGTTCAAAGCTAAAAATACCCCCCCCCCCCAAAAAAACAACAACAACAACAACCCAACAACAACAACAACAACAACACTTCCCCTTCTTCCTCGTGCCCAAAGGGGGTATTTTCAGTTTATGCCTGGAAATATGCCCCCCATTTAACCTTGCTCAAAGACAGTGGCACAAAAGAAAAAAAAGGTGAGAGGAGAGCAGAGGGAGAAAAGAACAGCATAGAGATCCTCCATGAGAAACTACGCAAGCCAGCGACAACAAACAATAAACAAAAACTCGGGGGGGGGGGGGGGGAGAGAAAAAGGCATGAACTTAATGAGGTGTAATGATGTCATATAAATGCATAAAGAGTGAAAGAGGAGGAGCTCGGTGCATCATGGGAATCCCCCCCCCCACCCCCTCCCCCGGAGCTGCGGGGAAGTGACAGCTTCTATCTGGGGGGGGGGGGTTAAACTTCTTAAACTTAACCCCCCCCCCCCCCTTTGCATTTCACGGTGTCTCACGGGAACGAGACAAGTCTGGTCAAATCATACACGTGACAGAAATACCGCCAAGCCTGTCATTTAAAAACAAAAAAACACTCAGCCCCATACCAGAAAGGTAACCTACACTGTAAAAATACATTTAAAAAAAATCTCCCAGCCTGCTCTGCATTTTTCTGTTGTGTGTGTGTGTGTGTGTGTGTGTGTGTGTGTGTGTGTGTGTGTGTGTGTGTGTGTGTGTGTGTGTGTGTGTGTGTGTGTGTGTGTGTGTGTGTGTGTGTGTGTGTGTGTGCTGCCAAGTTCACCGATTCAATTTTATTTATAAAGCTGCCAAATCACAACGCAGGTTATTTCACGTCAACGTCCTCACGGCGGAGCTTTACGGCATTTATACAGAGAAACGCGACATTTCAACAACTCCCACGCGAGCTAGGAGGGAAACAACAACAACAACAACAACAACAACTGCCTTTTAACAGGAAGAAAAACCTCCGACGGAACCGGTCGGGGTTCTGAGGGGAGAGCAGAGAGAGAAAAAGGGCAGCATAGAGATGTGACGACGCCCGAGTGTTTCCTCCAGGTTGGTGTGGTGGGAGGTTTCCTAATAATAATAATAATAATAATAATAATAATAATAAGCACTCAGGTCTATTTGCCGCCGCTGCGAGGGTTGAAATTGTCCTCTCGGTTCTCTCCTCTGATTTTCTGGAGGATCTCTGACTGATGGTGGGCGTAAAGAAAGAAGCTCTCTCATGCACAATACCAAAAAAGAAAAAGAAAAACCATTTTCCTTTGATTTAAACTGCAGTGAAGCGGCTCTGCAAACCGTACGTGGATGCAGTGCAACGGTTCAGTCAGTATGTGAAAATAATACGTGGATTTTCTTTTCGGGTTGAATATTTTGCTTTGAGGATTTAAAATAAATAAAAAAATTAAAAACGACAGCCGGTATGTTTTGAGTTTTATTCTCACTGAAAATATTTATACTGCATCGTTCAAACCCACTAAAAATCACATATTTGTTTGTGGCAGATAATAAACTTAAATAATAGCTTCTTTTTTCCCCCCATTTTTTTGTTGAAGTATTCAAGTAAATTTAAACACTCTTTCCTTTTAAGAAATAGAAATGCGTCTGTTTGATGTTGCAACAGGTGTTTTTGCTTGATTTAAAACAACAAATAAAATGAGCAAAAATTAAATATCTGACGGTTAACAAAGACTTTGGAGTCCAGTTTTTGAGTTTGTGACGCTTAATGCTTGCAGACGTTGTGCTCCACTTCACTGCATAATACCACGAGCTTAATATTTCAGCAATAAATTTGCTTGGAAAGCCGAGCTGCCGTGAGTGATGTGAGGACTTCTTTGATAAAAAACAGGATATTGCGTCAGCCAAAAGGTCAAAGCGCAGCGTCGGCGTTTTTTTTTTTTTTTTTTTAACGCCGATGTGGCCAAAAAAAAAAAAGGAGCCACTGTTACTGGAAAAGAAAAAAAAAGCGGCTATAGATGGCAGGATTACACGCTCTCAGGGAATAACATCCACAAATACTAATTAGCGGCGAGCTCACAGCGTCGTCTGCAGGGAGAAAAACGGATGTTCTCCTCGGGTTTTTGGGTGGGTGGCAGCTGCTGGGAGACAAAAATGAATTCAGGCGCTCGGCTTCATCGTGGAAACGCGAGTTTCTTCCTGAACACGGGCGTCACGCAAATACAATCCATCGACTGGCATATAAAAAGTGGACGTTACCATCGGTGGCCACTGGGGGGGGGTCGGCTCCAACAAATACTCCATACACAAGTCATTATGGTGTTGTTAGCTCAAGTTTTTTTTTTTTCTGGCGGTCAACCTGACAATAATCCTGTTATTAATTAAATATTAGGCCGGTACCGCACGCTTCTTTCCTCGGATCGTCCGCACACGCTGACCTCAAAAACGCTGACCTCGACGCTTCAGAACGGCAGCTCGCTGGGTGTCGTCGCTGCGGCCTAGAACGTGAGTTTAAAAGGTAGAAAACAATATAAATATATATATACATGTATATATATACATATATATACAAAGGTCCATTCAAAGTCTGAATGGACCTTTGGGAGTCTGCAGAAAATATACGTATGCATCCCCACTGGACTTTCTGCTTCTCCAAAGTGAACGGAGGTTCCAATAAATTCTTACTAATGAGAAAAATATCAGTTCTGACATATAACTTAATGTAATGTTAAAATAATTAAACAGTGACACACACACAGTTATAATCACTGATTACATTGCTTATGGCAGCCAATTAAAATCACAAACCCCTTCATGTGCAGCAGTCTTGTGAACCGGTTGTTTTCTTTTTTGGCTGTAGACTCGCCTCAAAGTCGAAGCTCCGACCGGTGAAGGCTGTAATTATCTTGACTTCTCACATTATGCTGCTGTTTGGTCTGCTGGGCTCACAAGGGTAAAAGATTATTACCCCCCCTCCAACCCTCCAACCCCCCACGCCACCACTCATTCACACAGAAACGGGCTCTCGCTTTATCAGAAGACGCCATAAAAAAAAAGACATACCTAAATCAAACCTGCCAGACTTTCACCGCTAACAAGCTGCGAAAGAAGAAGAAGAAGAAAAAAAAAAGTGTGCGTGTGTGTGTCTACAAATCACCTTGTTTGACTTGAAGGCAAAAGCTGCAGCCGCCTCCGACAACGCTTTTTTCTGCCAGCCGGGGGAATTAAAAGATCAGGGTCGGGAGACGAGGCAGGTCGGTGAGATCGGGTTTCCTGGAGACACACGGTGTTTAATTCCCTGCAAGGCTCTGCTATTAGCACTTCATCGTGCTAATACTGTACACACAACGCAAACATCCGCTATAGGGAGCGGAGACGAGGCCTTTGTGATTCCTGTAATTTACCTTCATATCTCAAACGAGGAGAAACGCCCTTGAAATGCATTGGAGGTGATTTTTGTTCACCCTCCAGCTGTTTTTTTTTTTATTTTTTTTAACACTACATAAAATGTTGTTTCTGAGATGGAGAGATTCATTCAGGTTTTCGAGCCTCTCCGGCTGTAATCAGATTGCGGGGAGACGTTTTTTTTTAGGAAAGTGGAGCATCAAGTGCCCTGAAAAAAAAAAAAAGGATCCCGATAAAAATGCCTCCCGTATACGTCGGATCACTTCATCCAAAAACCCGAAACCGAATTCCTGGATCGGAGGCTGACGGATTAACCTGATATAATGTGTTTTTGTTACAAATGCCAACTGTGATTTCGAATGAGGCTTTCTTCCATCTGTGAAGGATATCAATGCTGGAATCGACTGGATATAAAAGTGTTCGTAGCTTCCGGGTCTGATAAGTGAGGCCGATGCGGAAATGCCTTAAAACTGCAATACCACCGATTGACCACTAGAGGTCGGCTACAAAAAGGCTCCGGCGCCAAAGAGTCCCCTTCAACTCCTTAAAATACAAAAGTCAGTAAATTTTTCGACAGGTCGTCATGATGTCATTCACTAAAGTCGCTCCTTCTTATTCGTTTTCCGGCGGTCCATCTGAACATAATTTCATAATTAATTAGATATCAGGCCTCAAAAAGCCGCGTTACATTCTCATACATTTGAGCTGCAACTTAATCAAGAGTTGTTGCTTTCATTCCTTTTTTTTTTTATAAGTGAAATCTAAAAAGTGAGGTTAATAGTAACGAGCTGCCAGCAGGTAAAAAGCCTGCCACCGCTGCGTTAACCCCCCCCCCCCACCACCACCACCACCACCAGCCATCATGGTTCGGGCTTAATTATCCACAACAAACACATCACGCTGTCGTGAAACTCGAACTGCATTTTCCAAACATCTTTTTCTTTTTTTTCAAATCGAGGTCAATCATTCGACAAACTTTTTTTTTCCAGGCACTTGGTATGCTCCCCGATGCTTTTCAGACCGACGCACCTTACTTAGCATATTCATGCTCTGGTAGGTTCGTCCCAGCGGGGCGGAGGGTGGGTGGCTGCCGCTGTTCTTTCCACTTTCTACCCGTTGATCCTCGTCTCTTGAGTTACGACCTGTTACTTTAGTCCCCCGAGCTGCCGAGTGTAATCCTGAAAAGGCAAAAGAAGTGCCCTCCAGCTGCAGCTGAACTTTTGCTCTTTTCCACTGGATAAAGCAGCCGATTTTTTTTTATTTTACCTCCTACTGTAACCTTGATGCTTGTTTGAAGGTATTTTAGTGAGCTTTTAGAGTGGAAATAAAAAGAAGACAAAATCATTCAAAGTTTCTGTAGTTGCCACAGACTGTATATTAAAGTGGACGCAGCCTTTCGGGCCTGAAAGTGCTATTAAATTGCAATACCACCGAGTGCCACTAGGGTTTGCCTTTCAAAAAGTCACTGGCTCCAAAGATTCAACTTCTCTCATGAGATCCAGAGTCTACTGAAAATAATCCCTCATTACTTAGAAAATAACCTAAAAACGACTGGTTTTTTTTTTTTTTTTGGGGGGGGGGGGGTCTGTTTGATTGACAGGCCTGTGGTGCAGTCAGGTTCCTGCTATCGGTGGGCGGGACGTAGCATCCTCGGCTTTTCGGAGTCAGATTCACCGCTTCTCAGCTACCGATGGATTAATATTATTATTATTATTCTCTTTTCTGGGACAGCGAACACGCTGCAGAACATTTGGAGAACTAGAACTACTGAAACTTTAAAGTTATCTCTACAAGTTATGGCCGATTACAGTCAAGTTATATCACAGCTGTCAGCGTGCAGCTGGAGGCTTCACACACAACAAGGACCGGTCACCCTCAGGTTACCCACAATGCCACCTTCCTCAACGGGAACAAATGTTCCTGTAAATTATTCATCACATCTCTCTCTGATCTCTGACGTAGTTTGAGGTTTTGTCTTCCTGTGACTAAACGATTAATGAAAACTTTTGTCGATTTAAGACTTTTCCTGTCAACAAACGCTCAGTCGCCTTCGACCTATTTGCTTACATTGCAAATCTGATCTTCAAAAACAAACTGTGGGGAGTCCGCTGATGTGTTGCGACCTTTCGCACAGATTCATACACGACGCAAAGAAGCTGTTCGGCCCGGATTTGAATATAAACCGAAATTCAACCCTGAAATACGATAAAACGTCTTTCGTACAACTATTTGCTGTAAACACGGACGTCCTCTTCGGATGAGCTGTAAATGTGTAAAAATAAAATCCTCATCCGCCTCTTCTGTTTTGAGTAAAGCTAATTTACGTCTTCATATCCTATCCAGCTTTTCGATTTTAATCAAACTTAAAAAGTACGAATCCGCCTTCACGTTATGTTTCTGAAAACTAACGTCCGTCGGCCCATTTTTTCTTTTTTGATCGACTCCCACCGTTACAGCTCAAAAACACGACGAACTATGAACGAAACGCTGACTCGTCGTAAAATAACATTATTTACAATAACGTTAAAAACCCACAAACGGCCAAACTGACGGCGACAAATAGTCGCTCATTCAGATAACAATAGAATATCTGTTGACAAAGATTAATGCAACCCAACTATCTGTTGTGCACAATGTCTCCTGAGTGCACGCACACACACACACACACACACACACACACACACACACACACACACACACACACACACACACACACACACACACACACACACTTTCGGTCTAATAGCAATTTAAGTGCATCTTCAGCGCTAGCTGTTGTGTAATTGAATTGGAAGTGATACCAGCAGTAACACGGTTACCTGCCGAAGTGGCTGATAGTAGAAACATTACATGAAGGTAAATGCACAAAATAACACGTTGTCCTTTAATGTCTGTATTATTATCATCATTTTTCTCGTTATTTAAGTTTAATCGCCTTTTTTTTTTGGCGGCTTTAACATCCTCAAAAACTCGTGGTTCAGTTTAGTTAAATTTAATATTATTACATTTTTATTTGTATACAAGTTGTATATAATGTGCATTTTTTGTATTTAATATTTTTTTACCACCCCTATTTTATATTCTGTAATTTATTGCTTTGGCCTGTATATGCTGAGACGCGGAAACAGCCATCAGTCGTGGCCAAAATCAACGTATCGTAGCGGTTTCGCGCGTGGGGGCGTGGCCAACGTGGGCGTGGCCGACGTGGCTCACTAGCGCCCCCCCTAGTTTCACCTACATGCGCGTAATTCGTCGGACGCGTGTATCGCACTTAGTTTCTTTCGATTATTGTCGTGAGCTGAGGCGACTCTCGTCATCGAACCTTCCACTCGCTGAGATGTTTGCAAGAAAACGTGGACAAACCGCTGGAGTTGCGTTTTTTTTGGTTTCTTTTCCCCCGCTCTACTCGAGGTTAAATAACAAAGTCGGGTGTGCGGCGGTTACGATTTAAAACTTATTTTTTTCACGGGGGTTATCTTTCCCCTCTGAGACGGTACGCGAACCTGGTGCCGTTAAAAAAAAAGAAAAAGAAAAGAAAAGGCGACGGGGTGGTGGTGGGGTTGGAGGGTGGGGTAGCCGGACGCCCTCCCTAACTGGAATCAGATGCTCGACTTCCTACCCGGCTCGTGTTTACGTTTCTCGGAGCGCATTCCTTCTCCACCTCCTCCACGTGTCTGCCCTGCTGTGGCCGGCCGCAGTCTCGGCTCTGGTTGTCTAAACAGCTGGATCGGAGTTTCCTGTGAAAGACAGCTGGAAATCGTTCCCCCCCCCTTTTGTCATGTTTTTTTTTTTTCATAAACCCCCCCCCCCTAAAAAAAAATCCCTCGACTCGAAGGCCCCGCCGGGGTCCGGACGTCTTATCGAACTCCGACGAGTCAGCGAGTTTTGTTGTTTTTTGGGCCCGGGGAGCTTTTTGTCTACGTCTCTGGCACCGGGCCCTTTCACCGGGCCAGGTTTAAAGTTACACTTGTTTTTTCTCTCTCCGGGTTCCCGCCTGCACGATCATCACTCGTAAAGAATCACACGGGAACCGAAGGAAACCCGATAATCCGGGCGTCCGCCCACCGCGTCATGTCGAGGTAATCTGTAGTCAGATGTTTTTTTTGTTTTTCTTGGGGGGGGCTTTACAAAAGACGAATAGTCGGAATAAAGTCGGAAAGTCGGAATAAATCGTGTCTCAGGGCGTTTTTTGTGTGTGTGATGAATGAGCTCACGTCATAAATAATTCAGACGGACATAAATGATTTCTGTAGCGCCCCGGGACGGCTGAGAAGGACTCCAGTGACCTCGCACGCTGAGCACATCCTCCCCATAAACATTCACAGCCTCTTTTTTTTTTGGTATTTATTTTAACGCTGGGAGGGAATCAGATCTGGGCGTTTACCTTTAAGACCAGCTTGGTTTTTTTCTTTTTTTCTTCTCGGTCAAGTCTGCCAAGGGGAGAAGTAGGGCGGCCGGCAAATTAAGATGTTTGGATTTAGACCACTTAAGCTGCGACGCAGATTTTCATTCTTTACGTGTCAGGCGGCCGGCGTGAGTCACGTTTTTTGGACCGGGGAAGGAGGGAAACCCAGGGATGATCTGTGCGTTGAAAAATAAATCGGCACATTCAGTAAAATGGGTGTTTTTAACACCGTTATTATGCCTCCTCAGCACTTTGACGCATCTGCGATCCCTCCTGGTGTCATTTTTTTTGAACAAATATATTCACAAGAACTAAATAATATTGGTCTTGTTCTTTGTTCTTTTTTTTTCAGAGAAAATGTAATTGTCTCTCGTTCCGAAGTGTTTCATTACATCGTTAATGAGATTTGAATGTGTCGGCGCAGTTTTCTGCGAGATCAACCTTCTTGCCAATCACATTACTTTCTGTGTTATTTTCTTTTACCGATGTTTGAATCTTTAATTCCAGTCTGTAGTCTAAAGGCCGTCGCGACATTTTTTGGACGAGGTCGGTGAAGTTATCGCTCCAACAATCGGATATTTTCGGGCGATTCCAGAACACGTGGCCCCATAAAGTTGCCGGTGCCGACCCGCAGCGTTCACCGAAACACAGTTCTGGAAATATCTCGTTGAGCTTTTGTTTAGACGCAAGCGGTATATATTATCTTGAGTTATACATCAAGTAGCTCCAAACCCGGCGATCTGATTGGTCAACGGAACATTTGGAACAAATCATCATGACATCACACCCTGATCATCACTCCACCTTCTCAATGAGGAAATATAATTTATGGCGCCGGTGAAATACAAGAATATTGCACACACACACACACACACACACACACACACACACACACACACACACACACACACACACACACACACACACACACACACACACACACACACACACCTTCATGGAAGTCTCACCTGGTCTTCAGACACATGGTCACGCGGAGGTTTTTTATGCCACCGAGTGTTGTGGTCACACGTTGAAGGTGAAATTAGAAGTGTGACTTATTATTTCCTGTTCTTTTTCCTCTCACATCCGTTTGTCACCGAACACGTCGACGAAAGTTTTGGATCGGGGTTATGATAAAAACAATAAGTCTTTTTTTTTTTGGTTTTATTATTATCTGTATGCTTCTGATTTAAACCATTTATTTTAGCCAGTTTTTTAACTCCACCATTTTTATATTTTCTGTGTTTTTTTTTTTTTACATTCTGCTCGATTCCCGAAGCGCACCCGTCCCACGCGCCGTCTTCTCCGGCGTTTCGTAACGCGAGCGTCAAGGGGAACGTTTTACGAGCTCTGTGCTCTGGGCAGGAAGTTCGAACGCAGACGGCGGCCTCTCGGACGGAGCGCAGATGTGAGCGCCCCGCGGTCGCTCTTTACACTTTTAACCGTGTGCTATCCGGCCCGGGAGAGGAGCTGGTGTCGAGGTGGATTTAACTGAAGGGGGGATTATGCACGCCTCGAAGGTCTGGACGCTGTTAATAGGATGGGGGCTGAGTGTCGATACTTTTATGGGATGGATCGAATTGCTTCAACGCTATTTATTATTATTTAAAACAGGCCTTCTCATTTTGGTACCAAATTTCAATACTTAAGCTTCATCCATGCTGAAAAATGCTTAACTTTTGTTATATTTAAACCACAGACTGTATATAAAAGTTTTCGTAGCTAGACTCCCATTCAACTTCTCATTAAATACAAAAAAAAAAAATGAGGCCATTGCATTAATTAGCCATGAAGTGCAATACCGATTAAACATGTTGGCCACCAGGGGTCAGCTCCATAGACTCCCATTCAACTTCTCATTAAATACAAAGTCCATCAACATGTAATTTATTTTTCTTAAAATGGATTTTATTAAATGGGTATCGGGTCAAAGCTGTCGGTCCTGGTACCGATATTCAACATTTTTTGGGGTCCACGTTGTCGCAGCTGACCAGACATCATCTCGCCGTAGAAAAAGAAACCCGATGAAACGATGAGGTAATCCGAGCGTCCGAGCCAGAACGCGGCGGCCCGAGCTTTTTTTCTCACCATCTGTCAAAACGCCGGACGTGACCCGAACCCGAAGGAACGAGCACACATCGCTCTTTGTTTGTGTTTTATAATCTTTGGCTCGGGCCATTTCATCATACCGATAAACACACCAAACGTTGTGTCCAAAACGGCCATCAGGAGACAAAAAAAACACAAAACACTCATTAGAATTAAAAAAGAAAAAAAAAAGAAATCTGGCCCGGCTGAAGAAGGAAATACGAACACACGTGGGATTGTGTTCCATCTGCTGCTGCCTGCAGCCTCCAGGACAAAAACCTTCACGTCGCCATGATTTCATACCAAACATAATGTGGCTGGTGGGTTTTTAATGTTTGTTCTTATTGTTAAACATTAAAATTCCATCTTGGTTCAGAACAGAGAAGGAATCTTTTTGTTTTACTCGTGATAATCTCTCACGACGCGGTGAATAAACTTTTTGGTTTTTTTTATGTGGCTGTGATGTCAGCTGGAGTTTGGCCGTTTTTTTTTGGCACCCTGCTGATTCAACCTCTCCTCCTCCTCCTCCTCCTCCTCCTCCCTCTGAATCACAATCCTCGTCCAGTTGAATTATTCGCAGCTAAATTGGAGCAGAAACTCTCGGGAGGACAAAAATCGGACCTCCATGAGAAACGGCGATCGAAGAATTAAAACGACTTTCACACCCGTTAGCCAAACTCTGAAAAAGTTCTGTCGGCGTATAAAACAACAACCTTACGACTCCCCGTATATCCGCTGCGTCACTCACACTTCCTAAATTCGAGGCCGTCTTGAACCCCCGATGCGTTCTGTGTTATTGTTTTTTGCACGACTTCCCAAGATGGCCGCTGTTGTAGGTTAGAAGTGTCCAATTTTTAAGTTTTTTTTACCGTTATATGAATACACCATCTGGGTGCTCGGTGAACTGCGCGGTGCCATGATATAAACAGCAAAGTAAGCGATTTGAGACGCAGCTGCAGTATTGAGTACGTTTTTAAAATCGACAAGATTTATCGGTACGTATTAAGCGTTGATTGACGTGTAATGCAAACGTGCTCATTTCCAATCAAACTTGTTTTCATTACAGAGCCGAATACACCCGATGATCAAATCAAGGAGGTAAAAAAAAAGTTCATCTGATCTTTTAAACTACGCCAGACTTCCTCCTCGCAACATCCATTTGGTGTTCTGCTCTCGTCTTTGGCCCGAAATGCAGATTTAGCAGTTTTTCCCCCCACCGGTCCGACCTCGGTGCTCCCGATTCCTCTGCTTTTCTTTGAAATAGGCACGACGACTGTGACACAGCACAAAAATAATAATAATTAAAAAAAAAAGACGAGCGGTCAAGCGGACGAAAGTAGCCCTGAACTTTTTAAGGTCCTCCGGGCGGAGGTCGGACGCGTTCGTCCGGAAGCAGAAAAAAATGTCGTTTGAACGTTCGGCCTGTGAACCGTTTGATATTTTCAAGTTTTTTTTGTGGATTACCGCTTGTGGTTTTGGTTCGAGATAATAACCGTACATAATTAGTCACTAACCGAGGACATTAGTCTTCGGTATGTGCAGAAGTGCCCTTCTTAGAGGAGTTTAAGAAAACTACTTTTTAATGAGTCTTCCCTAAGAGCCTCTTTTTAAATGCGGCCTGTAACATTGAGGCAGAAAGTCAAACGCGCGGAAACACCTCGCTGCTCTTTAAAAAAATGCACTCGGGTCTTCAGCAGGACCGTTTCACTGCTCAGAGTAAAGGTTAAAAAAAACCACAAAAAAATACTTTTCACTCTTCGGAGCCAAAACTAACCCCCCCCTCCTCTCTCTCTGAAGGCAAGCCGGCGGGGATGGGAAATGATGGAGGACAAAGGCCCTCGTGTAGCCGACTACTTCGTGGTGGCCGGTCTGACGGACTCGTCCAAGCCGTTGGACCAGGAGATCCACTTTGACGACGTCTGCCACAAGACGGCCAAGCCCAAGGCGCCCATCACCGACGTGACGGTGGTGATCCGCTCGATGGGGGAGGAGGCGCCGCCGGGCTTCACGTGCATCGAGACGACGCCGACCGGCCAGTCGGCCGACCTCAACAACGGCGGCATCATGGCGCCGCAGATCTTCCTGTGCTACCGGCGAGGCCGCGACAAGCCGCCGCTCACCGACCTCGGGTAAGTACCGTTTTTATTCAAAACGAGGCGGCGCAAAAACTAATGCCGACTCGGCTCGATTCTTTGTAATGGTCATATACTTCATTTCTTTTCTGCTGCTTCACATAAGAGATTAACACAAAACAACAAGTGAATTCTAACAACACAATGATCGTATGAAACAATCATGAAAACCAATTAAAACATGGTCTAAAAGAAATAAGAATTGATCACTAAAATCAACTAAAATCAGAAAAAAAATCACCACTAGCTCTCCGATAAAAGTATGTTTTAAGACGAGACTTAAAAGATGTCACCGACTCTGACTGTAGTCAGAACAAGGGACCTTTTCTGGATTATTCACCGCAAATAGTCCTGCTTCTTAGTAGCTGGTCGTCATAGCAACACCGTACGAAAGAAAAGAAAAAAAGTCAATTACAATTACATTTTTACTTTGTTGGGACTATATATATATATATGAATATTTATAAAATAAAAAGACTTCATAAAAAATATCAAAGAATCAATATAGAAAGTTAAACAGAAAACAAATATAATACAATACATTGAGTGTACGTATGTACTGCAGCGCGTCGCTCATCTCGTTCCCCGTAATGATCAGCTGCTGCTGATCAGCAGTTGTCACGCTCGCGTTAGTTTCTCTGACCGTCAGCTTTCTGCACACCGTGAAAATGCCGCTGTTCTTCGGTCCAGAAAATCTGAAAAGTGCTCTGAACTTTAAAAAAAACAAAAAAACTGCTCAGCTGTGGCTGAAAACCGTCCCGTGCAGCAGTTTTCCGTCCCTCGTTGTGTGGTTTTTTTGTTGTGTGTGTGTGGAGGTGAAGCAGCAGTTACAGGTGTCCTCCTCAGCAGCATCTTCTGAATTGAATCCTGTTTGTTCAGTGCTTACGGAGGCGGGTGGTGACAGCGCTGAGGAGGCGCTCGCTTCGGCCTCCGACACCGCAGCGCTTATCGGACATCGCCACGGAGACGCTGCTCGGACCGTATCAGCAGCTTTTAGTGTGCCGATAGCTCAGAGGAGGCTGCACTTCACACACACTGCTAGGACTAATGGGAAGCTGAGGGTGTGTGTGTGTGTGTGTGTGTGTGTGTGTGTAAGCCATCATTTATTGGACAAACAGCCCGTAAAAGGGAACAATTAGGATTATCTGTGACAATTTGAGTTTATTCAGCAGCCATTTGGACTCAAGCGGTGGAGCTACTAACTAATATAACTCCCCTCCAGGAAATCTTGCGATCGTAATGATCAACGCGAATTCAAGCAAACTACGCAATATTTGCGGGAGCTTGCAAACCCCCCCCCCCCCCCAAAAAAAAAAAATTCCCACTATTTAAAAAAACTAAACAAAACTCGCTTTTATTAACAAAAATAACTCCTCGTTAAATAACATAATTGTGTGGAGCGGTGAGGTGGATCGGACGGCGTGCCGAGAGAGAAAGAGTGATGATGACTGGGAGACCCGACCAGGTGCTCCCAGTTGCATTGATTAAACCCCGCCCACCACGTACCTGCAAGCATGTGCAGCATGATTATTATTAAAGGAAGTGAGTACATATTTATCCCTTTATCAGGTAGTGCTTAAAAAAAAAAAAGACATTTTTCTTTCTAGACTTGCAATTTTTTTGTAATTCCCTCAATTTTACGCCCCCCCCCCCAAAAAAAAAACCTCACTTAAAACTCCGCAAATCATACATCGCAATTTTGGAGAAAATACGCCTCAAAAAAAAAAAAATCGCAATACTTTTGATCACAACTGAAACTGAAAAAGTTCAGTGAAATCTTAAAGGGACTGACCTACATTCAAAATCGCTCTGGACTTTGACTCTCTTAAATGATCACAGTCATCTTTTTGTGTGATTAATTATGTGCTTTTCTGACTTTGATGTGTCCAAAAATGGCTGCTGTGAAATATCTCGATAATGAGGGCTGGAAAAGAATATGAGGAGCATTAATGTTTTATTTCTTCCAATTTTTTATTAGTAGCATCTGTAAGTCCTGGTGGATAAAATAAAAGTCCAAATCCTCTGGAAAAACACCGTGTAAAACCTCTGACCTCCTTACGCAACCCCAGCTGTTTGCAGAGACTCCATTCAAGGTCTGATTTAGCAAACACGCAAAGGGCAGTTTCAAATTCAACAGAACTGCTGGTTCTGTCAATAAAAGGTGGACGTCAAATGCACCGCTCTGATGTCGGCGACTGCACCGACATAAAAATAAATATGATAATAACAATAACTCTCCGGTGTAACAGCAGCAGGGAAAAATGCGCCGAGCACAGCAACACGCAGCAAAGTGAAAAACAAACCAAACGAAGAAAAGAAAGAAAGATAAAAAAAAAAAAAAATTAAAAAAAAATCCCCGAGTCGACTACTTTAAATTCTGTTCTCTTTTCGGCTTTCAAATAGTGTCGAGATCACTTGAAGCAGTAATGGAGGATAAGTGCCCGGTAGAAGTACGGAGAGGGATGTCTAAAACGGCTGCCGCCGGTTACGTGCCTCCGAGTGCTCGTCCTGTTAGCGGTCCTCCGGTGTCCATCTGTGATGCCTGCGGGGGTTAATGTGCGTTACGACTGACGCCAGCCCTTAATGTGTGAGGACCTGCAGGAGGCGACAAAATCCCCCAAAATTTGGCAAAAAGAAACTCAGTCGTCATTGAAGAATCTCCAAAAGGGAATAAAACTATTTTGGCGAGGATGCTCAAAAAAGAAGAAGGAGAAACAAAACAAAAACAAACAAAAGGAATATGTGCTGCTTCTAATTTCTGATTCATTACACGACGAGGGTCAAATCCTTCAGGGCCTGGGCCTGTTCCGCGGGAACAGTTGGTAGCACCGTGACGTTTACAAAGCAGCCGAATGAGTTAAGTACTCCCGAGTTTCGTCGCTCGATCCACATCAGCACCGACGGAGACCGCTTGAAACGCTTCGGAAAGCTCACGGCAATGAAGCGACGTTCACGTTTCAAGAGGAGGCGGAGCTTCACCGCTCGGGTTTCACGCGCGCTGAGAAGTTGCCGGTGCTGATGATGATGATGGAGTAACGAAACTTGGAAATCTTTACTCAAGAAGAGTTACAGCTACAGGTAAAGGTGCTGCTCATGAACCCATCTCGTCTGACTCAGCAGATATAGAAAGCTAGTATATATATATAAATATATATATATATATATATATATAAAAAAAAGGTAATTTGTCCATTTCAATTCCTCCCCGTCTTCCCTGGTGGCTCAAAAATTGTTGCCAACAACGATTTAACAACTCGATGGCACAAAGTGTCTAAAATTTATTGAGGTTAAAATGTGTTTTTAATGCGATCTACGATATTTTTATGATGGAGAAAAGTAGCTGTTGGAAATCTTGAAATCGATTATAATGCATCCTCATTTAAAAAACATTTTACGTAAACCAAACCGGTTCTTTAAGCTACTCCTCTCTTCCATGTTCATATTTATTTAACTTAATTATTAATTAAATTTTTTTTATTATTGTGTATTATTTAGTGTGAACTTTTAAGTTATTCATTTACTTTTATTCTTTTCACTCTTGTTAAAATGTGAGCATCATGTAAACACGTTTTACAAGATCATTTTTCAGTTCTTGCTCAAAATAAAAACTTTAATAATAATGATACTCAAAAAGCCCTGAGTTTAAAGTTAAGTCTGTCATTGCAACTTCATGAGCTCGTAAGATCTCTTATTGGATTTTCATAAAAAACGCCATCAGATGCTGCTTTGAACATTACGAGGTACGAAGCAGACTATTCGGCTCCCTTCTGTCGGCCGCTGAAAACTGGGATCGATGCCCGGCGTTGGATTTAAAATGTGGAGCTCCACCTCGGTGACTCAGTGAGATAATAACCGCAATGTTTCATCCGTCGATTCGTCACGGCTTAATAACGCGGCGGGTGATTTTTTTTTTTGACAGGGTGTTGTACGAGTGGAAGGAACGGCTGAAGCAGGGCTGCCACCTCATCCAGACCACGGCCTCCGGTCGCCCGGGCAACATCAGCGGCAACTCCTCCCAGCGCATCTACGTCACGTACCGCCGGGCGCCCGAGAGCCAGCCGCACGCCGCCCTGGCCGTCACCGACATCTGCATCATCGTCCCGAGCAAAGGCGAGACGCCGCCGCACACCTTCTGCAAGGTGGAGAAGAATCTCAACAGCAGCATGGTGAGACGGCTAAATCACACATTTTTACAATAAACTTTTTTCTTTTGGTGAAAAATGGTTCCGATGCAGAAGTGTCTTCAGCTGCAGTACCACCGCGGGCCACTAGAGGTCGGCTCCAAAAAGCCTCCGGCTCCATAGACTCCCATTCAACTGGTCTTATAAATTTCAAAGTCAACAAAAGACTCAAAAACTGAGGGCTTCTTCCTGGAGACCAATTTTTACAGAATGGATACGGTGCATAAAAAGGGATTCTTACATCTGGAGGAAAATGGAGAGGAGGGAGCAGGTTGAGGGTTAATAGGCGTCCCCAAGAACATGTCATTCTTCATTACAGCCGGAGAGCTGGTCGAAAACGTCTGTTAACAATAAAAGGGTGGATTTATTTTCCTCCAGAAACTCCCGTGACCTTTTGGATTCCAGCAGACTATCGCCGATGTCGCCGGAGCCTCGCCTGAAAAATGAAATGTCAAAAAAAACAAAAAACATTCCTTTGTCTGAAGTCTTGAATCCTCGGTTTTCAACTTCCCTCGAATGTTTCCTCTCTGCACACTTCAAAATCAGAAATACAAGATTATTACGACAATTCGCCGTCTCGGGTTTCTTTTAAATCGAAGTCACGCGTCGGTTGCCACGGAAACAATACCAGCGGAGAGTCGATGAACGTCCGTCGTCGTAGGTTAGCCGCCGCAGAATTTTGACGCAGTGCGGTTGACGTCGATATAACGTGCGTATTTCCTCGCGAGGGTCGCAGGTCGGGCGGGAACTCTTCGACACGGCGAGCAGATGATTTGGGGCCATTCGTTGCCGTGACAACAACGTTTCGATCATTTTTAAAAGGAGTACGTTAAAGCGGTGACTTTTCACAGCTTGATTAGAAGAAAAAAAAATAATTGTGGTTTATTGTTTTAAACCAAATCGTTATCTCTCCGTTGACCAGGTGTTTTTTTTTTTTTTGTGTGTGTGACAAAAACTCAACACACACAAACACACACACACACACACACACACACACACACACACACACACACACACACACACACACACACACACACACACACACACACACACACACACACACACACACACACACGTCAAGATTACTGTCAAAGTCGCTGCTGCGTCAGCTTCGTCTTCAATTGGCCGTTCTTAGAAGAAGAAGCAACCCCCACCAAAGACAGTGTGTGTGTGTGTGTGTGTCTCGATATGTGTGTTTTGTACAGTACAGTACATAAATCTACAGGCTCGTGGTCGCTGAAGGAGAAAATGAGGCTCCTACAATAAATCTGGGGATGTTGCAACACTAATTTTTCAATCTGACTAATGTAGAAGTTGCGAGGATCATTTTAATACCTTTCGTTTTAGTTGCCAAAAAAACTGCCCCGTCCTCTCCTCCTCCCCCCTCCCTCCCTCACGCTGAGTAATTATCACAACATTTATCCGATGTATCATCGCTTCTTTCTACGTTGCTGATGTTTAGTTACAAGATATAAATCCCCGAGTGGAGTGAGACTTTTAGTTGGGACGCCAAACTGTCAATCATTATCATTATCAGCCTAAAAGTCCATGTCTACAATTACATTAAAAACAAATTCTCAAGCAAAAATATATATATTAAAAAAAAAAAAACTGTCGAGGTGATGCGACAAGTAAATAAACGTTTAAAGTTGTTGGACAATGTTCACCCTGAACTTCACACGTCCAAACAGTCTCATTTGGGGATTTCCACAATAAAACGACCCACTTCCCTTAAACACTGACAACATGCAGAACTTAATATCTGATCAACTGGCTATAAATAAACACACAGACTACAAACTTGTTAACGGTCACAAAGCTATTTTGAAATTTCTCCTTCGGTTTTGCTAAAAAAAAAAAAAAGAAAGAGAGAGACTTCCGCAATCGAGTTTTTAGAGTCAGAAAAACATAAATCGGAAATCCAGATAACAAACAATCACTTTGAAATGAAGATAGTTTTCTGGAAGGGGGTCTAATCAAAATCGAAAAAACGGTGACGACGAACACTGGACGCCGAGTTTTGAAGTGCGTTGCTCCGGCGGCTTCAATCACCGGGAGGTCGAACGGAACTCGTCTCGGACTCGTTCAATGAAGGATCTCTAACGTGAAGTAATCAGGTCGTAATTGCTGGAGTCCCAAAAGAAAAGTGGTCCTAAACTGTCCCCATGTTGCTTCTTGTTTCCAGTGGGGCTCCTCCGTCTACCTGTGCTACAAGAAGTCTGTGGCCAAAACCAACACAATAGCCTACAAAGCAGGTAAGCCCCCCCCCCCTCCCCCCCACCTCCCCCTAATCCCATAACAACCGGCCCGCACGCAGATCCAAACACGGACGTGAAGCTCGGCCCGCAGACGCTCTCGTTCCTTCACTTCTACCTCCGGTTGTTGTTTTGGCTTCTTCAGGTGAAGAAAAACGGAGTGCAACTTTATTTGTTTATTTTTTTTTTTAGATAAAGTCACCCGCTGCCGTTTGTACGAGCAATAAATCCGGACTTGTTTATATCTCGGACGCGGTGAATATTCATAGCGTTGAGCCTGTTTTCTGTATTGTGGACAGGAATGTCCACAGACACGAGCGCCAGTCCGGGCACGCCGACGCCTCCGAGTCGTGCCGTTATCAACCCCCCCCCATCTCCTCCCCCGCCTCCCCCTTCAAAGGGCGGCGTATGTATTCAGATGGCGGTACAAAGATTATTCCCCGTTAAATATGTCGCGACTTCGCCGTGCCAAAAAACCCACTGTTGTCCTGACACGTCTTGAATATGCAGCAGACTGTGAATGTGCAACGATCTTTATCCGTTTTCTCGACGAGTCAGCTCGCGGAAAAAGGAAGTTTATTTGGAACGATTTCAGGCCGGCGGCGGGGTGGGAGAGGAGGGGTGGAGGGGGGAATCCAGCTTTACAGTTTATATTTATAGACAAATGTCAGTTTAACTGGTGAAGTGAACAAGATGGGTTTGTTTCTGCGGTGGATTTTATCAGTCAGAATGACGTCGCACTAAAAATGTTATTTTCAGAGATGAACAAACTGCGTCGGAGCTCCGGTTGCCTTCGTGACCCACATAGTCTCGTTTCTTTTACTCCCTCCGCGAGGTTTTATTGTTCCTTCATGATGTCAGATTATTTTTAACAGCGTGTCAGACGATGCTGCATCTGAAGAAAAGTTGGAAACGTAAAGCTCCGCATTTGCAACTTTCCAGCATTTAACGTATATTGTGGTCAAATTTCTTGGCTCTGAGTCGGTTTATTTTTTTTCACTATCCGCAGCGTAAGCGAAGCGCGCACAACAACATCGAGCGCTTCGGTGTTTCTCGTTCGCGTCCGCTGACGGCGACTAATTACCCAAAAGGCCTGATTAGCGCAGGGCCGATTGCTTATTAGGCAGCCGGGCGCTTTTTTTTTTTCTCCCCGAGCGACGCGTCGACTGGATAGAGTGATGCGTCGTCATGGTGATTAAAGCTCACTGATCTTGATTTTCCCACTTATTGGGAAAAAGGCAAATTTTATGCCGTCTGCGTTAGTTTTATTAATTGGTATTCGCAAAGGGAAGGTCGCCCTTCGCTGCTCTCTAAATTGAGTGCTCGGTTCGTTTGTTTGTTGTTGTTTATTTTCCCCCCTCCCCCTCCCCCGTTAGGTTTATTCAGCAGATATCCAGAGGAGGACTACGAGTCGTTCCCTCTGCCGGAGTCGGTGCCTCTCTTCTGCCTTCCCATGGGGGCGACGATCGAGCGCTGGCCGGCCAACACCAAATACTCCCTCCCCGTTTTCTCCACCTTCGTCCTCACCGGAGCCTCCGGAGAAAAGGTACGCTCTTTCCTTTCTCCTCTCGACTTACTAACGAACACGCTCGCCGGCGACCGTTAAGACGTCGTCAACAGTCAAACTGTCGTCGGTTGCAGCTGACGCGACCACAGACTCAAAAGAGCGCTGCGACGGGGGAACCAGGAAACCACAATGAGGGGGAAAGTGGGACGGGCAGGTTGCCATTGTTTTTTTTTTTAACTCCATATGTGACATATCTTTTTTTTTTAGGGGAGAAATTTTGAATAAAATAATAAAAATAACAACATGGTTGTTAAATTAAGGCGATTTGATCTAACTTCTCTTCTTAACATCATGTATCGGAGATTTGTTTAACTTTAATTCTAGTTTAAAGAAACTCAATCACTGAAAGAATCTTCCACGTTGTGACATGTAAACACTTTTGCTGCGTCTATTTTTCTTTTAAATTTTTGCCCGCCACATGCGCAGCTTTAACCGGAGTCACGCGGTTGTTAGACATGAAAACAAAAAACCGTGACGTAAATAATATATCAGCGATTCCATAATTTTGGACGAACCAATTTGGCGTAAATTTCAGCTTTGTTGCAAATCACCAGAGGAAGAGAGAAATAAATAATCTAATTTAAATTGTTATTGTTTGTCAGTGAATAAAATGTTTTTGTTTACATTTGTTTCCTGGATGTAGAGGGTTTGTTTACGGTCACCGAGACGGAAATGTGTAATTCCTGATTTCTGCGTTATCTTTTACTCTGCGGTTCACGAAAAATGACGCCGGTCGGGACGACAAGCGCGAATGTTAACGAATCACGCGACTTAAAAAATAAATAAATAAACACAACATCCAAAAAGCCCGCTGATGTTAAATAGCAGCATCTCTGCCTGAACGAGGTCATTTAGAGGTCAGCGGCGACGGTCGCTGCCGAACCCTGCTGCTGCTGCTGAGTCGTGTTTTAGTGTGTAGAGGTGTGTAAAGTGCATGTGCTGTAACACATGCAGGAGGACTGTGTGTATGCTGACTTGGCTTTTTAATTAACCAGTCAAGGTCAGATAGAGACTCTGTGTTTCTATACTTACGAGAACCACACTAATAGATAGATATAGATCGATAGAGATGCTTTATTAATCCAGCAAGGGGACATTTTGTCAATATCCAAAATCCTAACACTAATCTCCGCATGAATAACTTCAATTTTGAAGACTCTTAAATGTTATTTATTTATTTATTTTTTTGCCTCCTACTTCTGGCTGTAACACTAAACTAAGAGATGGAAGAAGTATCAGAAATAAAAGTTCTCGTTATGCAGAATGGCCCCGTTCAGTAAAACATAATTATACACGATGCAAACTTTTTTTAATTGAATTTTTTTTAAACTAATGCATAAACACGTAAGCAACATTTCACTGTTGATTGAGGTGGAGAAAACCTGAACTATATATTCCGTTGGGTGTTTTGATCGTTGACGTGGTATTTTATAGTGATCGTGTGTTTTGTTTGATCAAATTTAATCTGCCAATTAACTGCTAACAACAAGTGTCAGATTTATATCGATATAAATTTCTCTTTGAAATGTAGTCGATGTTTCTACATGTTGTGTCTTTTGTTTTCTTTTTTTTTTTTCCCCCTTTATAAATATTTCTTCACGTGCTCAATTTAAACGCAGGCTGTTTTTAAACACACAATCAAACTAATCAAAAACGAAGAGATTAAATTAAGTTTTTGTTTGTAATTACGTTGCATCTGTTCGAGGTCGTCCGTACGTATTCAGATTAGAAGTACGACGCCGTCCAATGAACGAGGTGTATTTCTCAACGTACACGCAGATGCGCGCCGGCGTCCTCAGTTCACCGAGTCAGCAAACAAAGAGGCGAGGGTCACCTCGGAGGAAAACGTTAAATACCTGCACAGGCGGCGCCGGCAGATAAGCCTCGCCAGCTTTGATCTGGGAATCGGTAGAGTGTCATATTTCCAGGAAGCAGACGGGATTTATTTTGGCCTCTGGTTGCTGACGCGGGCTAAAAGCCCGCCGCTGTTTGTTCGGCCCGGTGCCGACGTTCAATAAAGGTTAAACAACAACGAGCTTATTGATGTTTTCACTTTTTATTCCAAGAGAGCGCGGAGGATTCAGAGACAACGGAGGTTTTCTGAACTCCCTCTTCGTTAATAGTCGGCCTGGAAAATGACTGATACGGTTGACGAGAGGTTTCAATTACAGGTTGTGTGTGTGTGTGTGTGTGTGTGTGTGTGTGTGTGTGTGTGTGTGTGTGTGTGTGTGTGTGTGTGTGTGTGATGTGGTCTTTTACCTCTCGTCGTAATTACAACCGATCCTCGAGAGTCGGGAGCAGTTGTGTTCGGAGGGCTAAAAGTCAGTTTTAGGGTTCATTTAGAACAACGTTTTGCTTCAGGTTCGGCCAGTAAAGGTGACTATAGGTGTATTTAAGAGAGAGAGAGTATATAAGGGCGTCGGCTAATTACAGCTATTAACATAGATACGAGTTTTATCAATACCACGGTGGGAAAATGCAGTGAATTTCAAAATAAAAACACCCGTCTGCAAACTCCTGATCGCTACTTCACTGTCAATGGAAGTCTTTCAGTTTGGAGAAGTTCTCCTCCTGCTGCAGACACCGTGTGAAATAGCTACGAAATATTTAGGAGGATTAATGTTCGATGAATAAAAGCTGCATTAACTTTGTATGTACGCTGCAGCACAAAATTAGGAAATAACAACTGTCAAAAATGGAAAAAAATAAATTTTTTGCGAAACGTTTAAACTGCTAAAAGCACAAAAATCAAAAATCAAGGAAACATGACCAAATCAGGAAGTAAAAATAAAACTGGCAAATATGATAATAATAATCTGTTAAATTTCAAAAATTCTTGGGTCTCTTTCACTTATATTGAACATCTTTGTGTTTCGGTTGTTGGTCAGATAAAACAAGCAATTTGAAGACATCAAATTGGGCTTTGTGAAATTGTGAATTTGCGTCCACAACTTTTCAAAATATATTTCAGTCTAAACAATTCGTCAAATCACTAAAACATTTGCCGATGAAGTCACGATAAAAACCCGTTAATAGCAGCCGATAGCGACCGCTGCACTCACAGAACCCGGGGTTACGGTACGTAACCAAGGCGTCCCATCGCTGATGTACACGTAGAAGCGATGCAACGTGTCTTCGGGGTGTTTTTTTGTTTTTTTACAGTGCAGTCACTACAGCGAGTCGTGATATTATAACAACATGTTCCAGGTTTACGGCGCCGCCATCCAGTTCTACGAGCTCTTCCCGCCGGAGTGTCTGTCGGACCAGCAGCGCTCCCAGCTGGGTCACCTGAGCCCGGACCCTCACGGGCCCCCCCCCGCCGACACTACCGCCGCCGCCAGCCCCACCGACCCCCGCTCCGTCTACACCAACAAGTGCATCTGCCTGCTCTCCCACTGGCCCTTCTTCGACGCTTTCCGCAAGTTCCTCACATTCCTGTATCGCTACTCCATCTCCGGGCCTCACGCCTTGCCCATCGAGAAGTGAGTCCTGCTGCTCGCGCAGCCGGAGACGGCAGCGCCGGCGGATTATTCAGCCGCCCACTGCTGTTATTTTTGGCCTCACATCCTCCCCTTTAATTCTTCTCCTTTCCCAGGCACATCTCCCACTTCATGCACAAAGTTCCCTTCCCCTCCTCCCAGAGGCCTCGCATCCTGGTGCAGGTACGTTTTAATTGCGACGCCTCGATGTTTCTTGTTCTTCGCACGTCGGAGCCGAGTAATCGCCGTTTGGCAGAGAGCAGTGTTGTTTTCTGAAGGCGGCGTCTCGGACGGCCTGCGGGGTGCAGTGGTTTAAGTCCTTTTATTATGGATGAGCGTTTTAAATGATTCAGCGCAGTCGGTTTTTTTTTTTTTTCTGTGCTCGCTTGTTTTTTTGTTTTTTAATCTCACTTTCCAGCTTTTCTCCAGCTTTCCCCTCACGACAGCCTGATGTTGAGCCAGCCGGTGTCCTCACCGTTACCCCTCAGGTAAGAACCTCCGAGTTCCTTCTGGTCGCTTTGTTCGCCCACGATTTCTAAAAAAAAAGGATGACGGTTGTATGCAAAAGTTTGGTTTGGTCGCCTGTCGGTGAAAAGAAGTGGAAACAAACCGCGGCGACCGCTTTTTTCAAATGTTACGAGCATAAGACGTGATGCAAGATACGATGCGCCACTTTGTTCGATATCACAGCTTCCAGATGTTGTTTTTTTTTACCATCCAAGAGTCTCTCTGATCCGATTTAGGAATTTTCCGCCACCTTTCTCTCGGCAGATCGCATTTTTTTCACGTCCGCCGGATGTTTAATGGCGTTCGGGTCGGGAGGCTGCGAGGGCCCTAAAAGCTTCGGCTTCGTGTTATTTGAAGGCGGTTTCATCGTGTTTTTTTTCCCGAGGTCTGCGTTGGATCTGTAGAAGTCGGCCTCTTTTCAAACTTCCACCACTCGACTGCAGGAAATGTGCAGAATTTGCCGACATTGAGACGAATCCATTCTCCCCTCGTTCTCTCTTCACGCGTCGTCCTTTAAAATGTGTCCGTTTCATCAAACGCTGCTCCTCTTTTTCTCCAAACACACTTTCGGCGATTGTCGCCAAAGAGCTCGAATTGAACTTCATTTGTCTGCAGCTGTCGTTTCCAAAAAAAAACACGACACTCGCTTATCACGACGTTCAGACTTTGTGGTGAGGTCACGTGCGAAGCTTTCTTATGACGACTCATTTTTCGTTCAGCCCGGCAGACGTGCAGTTTTATCTTTTCTTCTTCCAGGTCTTGTCTCGTCTTCCACAGTTTCCCCCCTTAACTGCTGTTTCTTAATGATGTTTTCGAACTGTGAAAATTGCCAGCCGGAAGCGCTTTGATATCTTTTTATAGCTTTCTCTTTGCAAGCATCAATTAGCTTCATTTTCAGACCCTCAGTCAGTTGCTTTAAACAGTTGCTGCTTGTTGAATGTGGCCTTGAGGTCAGAGAGCAAGTTTTTTTTTTCATGAAATTAAAAAGAAAAAAGTGAATCAAGATTTAAATAAAGATGTCCGTTTGCTGCGAGGTGTCGTATTTGCGTCTTTTTTTCGCTTCAGAAATCAACAGCGTGTCGGTTGCTCAGGCGCCAAACTTTTGCATACATCAGGGACATCATTTCTCAAGACAGATTTGCTTTAACGAGAAAATTGCACGTCTTTGTGTATCTCAGCTTTTCTATATAATCAAATTTGAGCTCTTTTGGGTAAAAAAAACAACAAGAATGACCAAATCAGATTGAGGTTTTTTTTTAGAACTCGTTAGATGTTAAAGCGACAGAGATGGTTTCTAGATCCTGTGATTTTTTTTTTACTTAACTTGAATATTGCACGGTTTCCCCCCTCCTCCCCCTCCTTCCCCCTGCAGCGGCGGTCGGTTCTCCACGCTGCTCCAGAACCTCGGACCGGAGAACGCCGTCACCTTGCTGGTGTTCGCCGTCACCGAACACAAGATCCTGGTCCACTCGTTACGACCCGCCGTGCTGACCAGCGTTACCGAGGCTCTGGTGTCTGTAAGTTACTGCATTTCATTTTAGTAACACTAGTTACGTTCATTTCTAATCATCTTTTTAACAACATCTTTTTTTAGGGAAATCTTTTTTTGAATTTGAAAAAGACCGAAAGTTGCAGATTCATGAATTTTGTTGATTTTATGGCTTACAAATATCAAAACCTAAACAAGGCTGAACTGTAAATTTGACGCTTCTATACGCGGTAACGTGTTGAACCCTTTAAAAACAACGCGAATAAACCACGATAATGAAATTCTCTTACATCTCACACTTCTCTTCATCCTCCTCCTCCTCCTCAGATGATCTTTCCCTTCCACTGGCCGTGTCCGTACATCCCTCTGTGTCCGCTGGCGCTGGCCGACGTGCTGAGCGCCCCCTGTCCGTTCATCGTGGGAGTGGACTCGCGCTACTTCGATCTTTACGACCCTCCGCCGGACGTGAGCTGCGTGGACCTGGACACCAACACTATCTTCCAGTGAGCACAAATAAAACAAACAAACCCTAAAACCTTCCCGGAGATAGTAGCTCTTGTAGTGTAGAGTTAAAAAAAAAAAAAAAGCTCAACATTTGTTCCTTTGGCTTTTTTCCCCCAAACTGCATATATCTGCCAGGTCGTGACTTCTGAGTTTAGAGAGCTCTTTTTCCTACAAAGTGGGTGGAGGAAAAAAAAAAAAAAAAGAAGTTGTTTTTGTTGTCAGACTCGTTTTAATGTGAAGAGAATGCAATTTTCTGGCGCGTCAGGTAAGGACAGCGATGGTTCGCCTCGTTTTTTTAGCCTCATTACCAGCAAGATAGCGTGAGGGTGGTCTGTCTGCCCCCCCCCCCCCCACCACCACCACCTCCCCTCGGGCACCGACCGCAGGCCGTGTTGGTTCTGGCCACTCGGCCTCTCTCTCTCCAGGGCTCAACGTATGCTTCCTTTGGTTTTTCCCAGCAACGAAGATAAGCGAGCCCTCACGTGGAAGATCCTGCCAAAGAAAGCCTGTAAAAACCTGATGAATGTGCTGAGCAACCTCCACCAGCAGCTGGTCGACGGTGAGTCCCGAAGCTAGAAACTCGCGGAAAAGGGATGATTGGAAAAATATGTCGGGTTGATTTGTTGAGGCGTTTGTGGGAAAGTAAATTTTCTGTGAACGTTTCCTTTTCGCGATTTTAAGTTCAGGGTTCAGTGAAGAATTTATCTCATAAAAAAACATCTCATTGTACGTGTCCAAACTAAAACCAACATATTAGTGGCTGATTAAAAAGGTCACCGCAGGTTTCATTCGTCGTCTTTAGATTCTTTTCTCTTAACAATTAGCTCTCCATTCGGTCGCCATTGTCTTTCTCTGACATTCAACAGTTGGAAATAATCCCATCGCACCATAATATCTTGATTACCCGTCTGCCCTTGCCGCGTTCGCTCGCTGTGTTATTGTCAACTTTTTCTGCCGTCGGAGGAGCGCGCCCACCGAGAGGCCGTGAGACTCGCTGCTTATTGAGCCAGATAAATTGAATAAATTAATTTTCTGATTCAGTGAAGTTGAAAATCTACCCGGTCGCTGCCAGAAGTGCTGAATATTGATATGCGTGCCAAAAGGTTTTTTAGTTTAAGCCTCCTGGACATTTGTGAAAAGTGAGTTCATTCATTGGAATTACGTAACCCTGATCCTCGTTCGCCACACAAATACTGACGTGAATACTTAAAGCAGCTCAGAGGCGTTAAGACCTTTAGTTAGAACGACTTCATCAAAATGCAAATGATGCAGCGTTTTCAGCCGCAGCGGCGACGTGACGTCGCCTCGTTGGTTTGTTGAACGGCCAATATGAAGCCTCAAGTTCAGATTTTGCCCAGCGCCATCTTTGCTAGTTCGGAGCGGTTTGGAGCAGGAAGTGACCATATTTGGGCGAGATGGGGAATCTGACTCGATCTGATGGAAACCGAGGATGCTACGTCCCGCCCACCGATGGCTGTAACCTGACTGCACCGCAGGCCTGTCAATCAAACAGACACGCCCCCCAAAACACTTATTTTCTAATTAATGACGGATTATTTTCAGATGGACCTCCAGAAAACTAATAAGAAAGAGCCGGAGGCTTTTTGGAGCCGACCTCTAGTGGCCCTCGGTGGTATTGCAGCTTAAGGCACTTCTGCATTATTTTTTAGGACGGGAGGCTTCGTCCACTTTCATATACGGTCAATGGCTGGAGGTAACGCTTCCACCTCTCGGTTGCTGACATGTATTTTCCTCCGTCTCCAGGTCAGTACCGGCCGGACGGGCTGCTGGAAATGAGCATGAGCGACTCGTCGGAGCTCAGCTGCGGGAAGAGTCTCCACATGCTGGAGCTGGAGATCCAGGAGGCCTTCCTGCGCTTCATGGCGGCCATTTTGAAGGGCTACCGCTCCTTCCTGCGACCCATCACCCAGGCGCCGTCCGAGAAAGCCACGGACGCGAGCTCGCTCTTCGACCTGCAAGGTATCGGGAATGACGTCACCGAGCTAAAAACCCTCTGAAACCAAGTCCAGTCACACAGGAAACTGACTGAATGAATTTAACCGAGTTGTGCTTTCCCCCCCAGCGGCCACTTCAAACTGCTCATCACAGGAAACAATAACAAGTCCACTACGGTGTAACGAGCCAACTTCTCTCAGTGATTCCCACCAAAGTGTTTACGCGACTGCAGAAGCTTTTGCAGCTTTAATACCAGTAATCCAAAATCCAACACCAGCTCCTAAAAAAAGACGCAGCTGACTGACTGCTCGGTTTGAAATTATTGGTTCTCTGCACTTTCCAGTGAATTAACGTCAGAAAGCACACGGTCATTTCATTGTGGGCGGGTCATCCAACCACAAAACGTTTGTTTACAGTCCACAAACTGGAAGAAGCTTGAGAATGCGTATCTCGGGGTTTTATTCACGAGGGAGGGTGGCGGGCGTTACCCCGGACCGTGTTGGACAAGTCCAAAGCGTTTGAATTTACCAGTTGGTCTACGTTCCCGACCTTCGCCGATGGTCGTGAAACTTTTGGGCAGCGAAAGGAGTCGGTTTGAGGTGGCTCGGGTCATCTGATCGGGACGCCTCCCTGGGTGCCTCCTGCTGGAGGGACTATATATCTCATCTGGCCCCGGATCCCCCCCCAGGAGGAGCTGGTGGTTTTGGGCTACAGCTCAGCATCAGGTGCAGAATAATTTCCCAAATGGCTCCCGACGCAGCCTGAGCTCTTCCTTAACGTTATTGCTTCCATTTTTTTTTCTCTCGCTCTCCCCGAGCATCTGGAAAAACCCCAGCGGACATCTCCGGTGCAGTCTTCATTAGGATCCGTTGGACCGAGAGCCAGGCTGATAATCATATCAATAATCAGGCACTCCATGAAAGTTAAGCAAAGAAAAGTCGACTTCGCTCCTTTTTTTTTTTTTTTTTTTTTTTTCCATCGTTATTCCGTCGAGCTGCGAAGCCACTCGAGTTCCAGTCGGTTCGGTTACGGTGCGCGATTAGTAGCTAATGACTTTCCTAATACGCTGTATCAACTAACGCCGCGTCATCTGTCGCGCCTTCCTCTCTACAGCTGGCCGGCCCACACAAACAGATGGCGTTGTTTAATGCATGAGCTCTCGTATGGTCCGTCCCCACCGCCCGAGTAAACACACACACAGACTTAGTTTGGGTTGGAAGGGCTGCAGAGTTTTTGAGATGACGACGACGACGGTGTCGGAGTTTCACGGTTTGTTTTTCCTTTTCCGAAGACAATCAAACTCGGTGTTAATACTGTTAGGGGACTTTAGATGTTTAAATATGGTGAAGTACAAAGTACGTTTTGTCATGTGATGATAATTTGTCGTAATTTGTCAGTTGAGGTTCGTCTAATGCTTTAATTGCCATCTGAAATCCACTCTGATTTTTATATATTTTCCTTTTCTTAATTCAGAAATCATGACGATTATCATTTAATTCTACGCGCTTCACTTTCAATGTTTTAAAAGAAGCATTAATCAAAGTCTTATCAAAGATATTAGCATTTTTGCTAATTACTCTTTTGTTTTAGAACAACACAACAATAAAAACTAAGCGATTCGACGTGTTTTATGGAGGCACTGAAGTCCAAGTAATGAATAAACGGACTAATCATTAAATCACTACTTAATCAGCCCCCCCGGACACTGCTAATGTTTTTGGCTGCAGTAGAGGGCAGTACTTAAATGTAAAATAAAAAAAATTAAAAATGGCACCGTGGAGCTCCTGACAGGAGTTTGTTTTTCCTCCAGAACCAACTGATGGTCCGAGTTACAAGTGGCCCGTCGGCGCTAAAATATTTATCAGATTGCAGGAAGTATTTGGCCTCCAGCTCGGCGCTGCGAGCCAGCGAACATCCGTCCTGCTCTCAGCTTCACAGCGGCGGCTTATTACTCAGTTAAGCTGCTTTCAGCATCTATTAAGGAAGCTTTTCACCACGTTTGTTGCATATCCCAAATTGGCCATTATACTAATAACGCTGTGGCGTCCATTATCCAAACCAAGACAAATGGAAGTTGCCTACAGCAGAGGGAGGAGGGCCTTTTAGGGTGAAATGGATTTCTTTTAAGCACAGAAAAAAAAAAAAGTCAACACGTCTGTAAATCGGCCCTGTGAATGCGGAGTTGAGCTTCTGTAACTTAAATTGTCTTTTAAATTTAATTTCAAGTGTTTTGTTTTTTTCTAAAGGTAGAACATTTTGTGCCCTCAGGGTTCCTGAAGAGTCGCGACCGCTCGCACCAGAAGTTTTACTCTCTGATGACCAAGACGCAGATGTTCATCCGCTTCATCGAGGAGTGCTCCTTCGTCAGCGACAAAGACGCCAGCTTGGCCTTCTTCGACGACTGCGTGGACAAAGTGAGCTTTTTGTTTAAATAAAAATAATATTCATTTTTGATGCATTGGAGTTTCTCATGAGCTTTTTTTTTTGCCTTCCAGTCATTTCTGTTACTTTTCTGTTCATCAATCTTTTTTGGGGGGTTTTGTTTTGAAGTCCTTTTGTTTTTTTCCTCCTCGTGTTTCACTTTTAGTCGTATTAGTAGTTTTGACTTTGTTCTGTGTTACCTCGCTTCTCTTTAGAGCCCGACCGATACTGGATTTATTTTGGGACCGATGCTGATGTTAGGAAGTAATCAGCATGCGACCAAACCGATTCCACCAAATTTTTCCCCGAGCACAGCGTATTTTTATTTTTTTTATGGGAACGCTGCGTTTTTGTTTTTTTATATTCAACTTTTAGAGTAAAAAAAACAAGGTGCTCGTGACTTTGTCGCATTGTACCCAGCCGTCCAATCGCAGTAAAGGAGGGGCGGGACAAACCCACAGATGCTGGTCGCTGATTGGTTCACCTTTCAGAGTGGCTGAGCTCTGAACCTTAGTGGGAATATAAGAAAAAAAGAAAAAACACATAGAACCATTTCAAATTTTTCCAAAGAATCCTTTATGTTCTATAATGGACAACACATATAAACTAATACCGATATATATGCGATAGCAGGTTAAAATCATCCAAACAGTATATATCGGTCGGGCTCTGACTTGTCTCCGTTCTGCTTCCAACTTCTTGAGTTTCTCTTTCTCCTTTTTCCCTCCCGCCTCCATCTGCGAGCAGCTTTACAATTCAGAGCGGAGCGCAGACAAAGGAGGGAAGGTAAGTCTGCTGTTACTCTCACCTGGTCTCGCCGCATCTTGCACAATCTCTGCAATACGACTAAATTACTTAGAATCACAATAGGTTTTTACAGGAAACAGTGTTCGAATAGAATAAATTCCCTTCAAACTTGTGTATCGTCCCACCCATTTAATTGTAGCGTAATTTAAATTCCTGTATCACCTTCCCCTCGATTTTGATGCGTTTTTAATAAATATTCACCGTCCGCGTTAAAAATTTGCTGCCTCAGCAGTTTGTCCGGAGCGGTAGTGAAGCATATTTTGCAGAAAATCCAATGTGCGAGATTTCTGCCCTCAATTTTTCATGAGGGGTGAGTAAAGGGCTTTTATCGCTCCAGTGGTTTCTGAAGCGCTAACTGAGCTTGAAGTTAGTTTTTTTTTTTTTTCTCGTACGTCCCTCGGGTTCATCTCCGTGAAGAGGCTGTCGGTGGATCTTCTCTCCGCTGAGAGCGTTTCGAGTAGTTTGAGCTGGTGTCCTCGCAGGCTCTGTGTTCCCCTCTTACCAGACTGTGTGTGTGTGTGTGTGTGTGTGTGTGTGTGTGTGTGTGTGTGTGTGTGTGTGTGTGTGTGTGTGTGTGTGTGTGTGTGTGTGTGTGTGTGTGTGCGCGCTAAAAGTTGGAAATGTGTGTGTTTGCGGTCCTAAAGTCCGCTCGGCCTTTCGCTTCCCAAGTCACGTCTGTGGGTCACTGGGTTTTGCAGGTGACATTTGTAACAGACTCGGAAATAGACTTGGCCGTCCTTGGGTTTCTTTTGTGTGTGTGTGTGTGTGTGTGTGTGTGTGTGTGTGTGTGTGTGTGTGTGTGTGTGTGTGTGTCCTGGCTGTAATTGAGACACAGTGGAAGTAAATCCAGAGGCCGAGCATCCACAGCTTCGTCTGTCTGAGCTCCCAGACCTACCGCGGTCTCATTATCTGCTCTCTGTACGTCGTTTCTTTTTTTTCTTTTTTTTTACAGGCGATTAAATCCGCTGACTGTGACTGGATTACATTATCTAGTCTCTGGGAGAGAAAGCTACACTGCAGCCCACACACACACACAGACAGCAGAGAGATAAGGTTAAGAAGTATTGATCCTTGAAAGGACAGAAGTTCATCGCAGCAACAAAACGAATTAAATGCGGTGGCGGCGCGAAACAAAAGGAGTCGCACAAATATTCTTGAACATGTAACTTACAGGTGTACGGCAGCTGTGTGTTTCAGGTGTTTTACAACCGAACATAAATTGAAAATCGTCTGCGACTCCTCAGCAGCAGTGACGTCACCCCGTCGGTTTGTTGAACGGCCGTGATGAAGCCTCGAGTCCAGTTTTCGGCCGGCGCAATCTTAATAGTTCAGAGCAGGAAGTGACCATATTTGGACATGCTGGGGAGGATCTGACTCGACATACTCCGCCCCCCCCCCACGATAGCTGTAACCTGACTACACCACAGGCCTGTCAGTCAAACATGTCAATTTCTGGGATGTGTTCACATGATGAGGTCATTTCTTGTCAGTGTGCGATTTGAAACAACTCTCGTCAACGTTTATGTGCTTACAAACTCACTGATGTCCCTTCAGTCACATCCTGTTTCACACTTACATGTTGATTTGTGTCTTTTTTTTTTTTCTTGGACCACTTTAATACTTTTAGCAACGGGTTATAAAAACAAATGTGCTCAGAAAAAAATAAAAATAAATGACAGAGCATTATGTTCAGCTTTGATGTGCCGCGTCATACAGAAGAGCAACGAAAGCTTTTCTTTAGACGGCACCAATAAAGAACAGACACTTACCAGTTTCACCGCTTTGACCGAAGTTGTTATCAAACTTTTATTACCGTCAGACTAAAGAGGCTGAATTATGAACTTTAAAGCGAGCGCTTCGCCTCCCTTTCTCTCCGACGTGAATACAATCATCGCCCGCAGCGCTAAAACCTGTCACGAATCTCTTCTCGGTTTGAGGCTTCCCTCCATGACTGCTGATTATTTTTCTTTTTTTTTTATATATCCACCATTAAAGCTCAGACCTCGTACTTTAAGATGCACTTTAAGTCTCATCTGTCCCCGTCAGCACAGCTGCAGTAACTCCACGTCACCATGGAAACGGTAGTTTGCCACCTACATGTTTTTCGTTTCTGACATCTTTTAATAAAGAAATATTACATTCAAACGTGTGCTTTAACATCATTATTATTATTATTCTCTTCACCGACTAAATAAAACACGTAGTCAAAAATGTATTTACATTGTGGTAGTGCACTCTTTATATATATATATATATAAAACTTTTTTGTTAGTGCGATCTGTTTTTAGGCATTTAAGAGACATTGACGACACGAAAAAACTAAAAAAACAAACAAACATTAAATGGTGTTATTTAGGATGTAATTAAAAACTCACCAAAATATTGTTCTTTTGTCAACAATTGTGTGCAAAAATTGTTTTTTTTTAAAATATCCTTTACTTTGGCCTGATGTCTTCATGCTTTTAGTGGTTTTATGTGAAGCAGTTTGAATTGTTGAAATGTGCTTTACAAAATAAAGCTGCTCTGCTTCGAGTTAAATAACAAGAATCTGTTATTATAAAACCAAACTGGGTGAATCACCGTTAAAAGGAAATACAGAAAGAAACAACAACCTGTCTGTACTCACTGTTCCTTGTTAACGCAGAAAGATGTGGGTAACCGTCTTTTGTCCTGAAGAAACCCGGCCTGAGTCTCTTTTTTTTTTTTCCTCAGAAACTCTTTGCAAAACAAAAGTTGTTGTTGTTGTTGTTTTTTCCGTCTTCTCCTCCCGGCTAACGAAGCTAGCTTGTTAGCAGAAAAAAAAAAGTCCTCTCAGCGGTAATGACCTCCGCGTCCACTTAAGTATTTTTACTCACTTAAACTGCGTCCTAAGCGGCTCACTTTCTCATAAAAACGGACCATGACACTGATAGGTCACGATTAGTCACTCTCTGCTCGTCCTGATTGGCTGAGCAACAACATTGACACCTGACCACCCAATAAACACACACACACACACACACACACACACACACACACACACACACACACACACACACACACACACACACACACACACACACACACACACACACACACACACACACAGTGAGGACGCGAGAGATTCGAGGGCCACTTAAAACCGTAGGACACTTCAGCACTTTCCGAACGACGTCTTTCCGCTCATGAATTTAAACGCAAATGCGTCGGTTTACATAGTTACATAGAAACAACACGTAAACAAATCAGCAGGGTGCAATGTATGCAATGTTTTACTACTCCAGGAAGTAGGCCGGACCTTAGCAACGCCCTAGCAACGGAGACAAGATCGAGTCCGTTTTTAATTCTTTCTCCTTACTTAAACTGAATAAATACAGCACATAGAAACACTAAACTGCTTAGCTACCTCAGTGTTATTGTAAGTAAGATATCTGATGAACAAAGATATCGATGGACTTATGTGTTTTTAAGATTTTAGCTATCCTCTCTCTGGTGTTACGGTACGGGTGCTCAGAGTGACCAAAAATTTCACCAAATGGGTCACATTTTAATGGACCTATAACAAGTAAAAACAACATTATATATTACATGTTACATGAAATTCAACTCTAATTATATATTGCCACTGAGACGGCGGAGTGATATTTACCAGTGATGATCAGTGTGTGATGTCATGATGATTTGAGCGCGTTCTGAATGTACAGTTGACCAATCAGATCGCTGGGTTTGGAAGCTATTTGTTGTGCAATAAAACAACGTTTGCGTGGCATGTTATCGTCCCGTTGAAAGTAGAAACTCAGCTTTAAATTAAAAATTAACGCTCCCGCCGAGTTAATTTGCCGGCTCGTACACCTGCCGTGTATCAAACACAAACCGGCGCTGCTAATATGCACTTAAAGCTCATTGATGTAACGATGACTGATTGATGATCCTTGAATACTAATGAATCAGATGGTCGTCCAGAGGCTGGTGTTGAATTTAATGAACCGTTTATGAAACATTTCAGTAAAAATCCAAGGAATGTGTGAGCTGGCTGTGAATACATTAACGATGCCTCGATAATTAATCTCTATAGAAATGCCCTTTTTTTTTGTTTCACTTTGAATTATCTGCGTCGGAATGAACTCACGCCAACTCGGCTCCCTCGAGGTGCAGATTTATAGAGTCGACAATCGACCTGTCGATCTGTCCTCTCCGGCTGCGTACATTGTCTTCTTTTCACTTTAGTGTCAGTCAGAGGGAGTTCTTTTTCCTCACACGTTTCCAAAACATCGAGCTGCAGTAAATCCTCAGAGGGGCTGAAGGATGTCTGCTGATTTTACATTCATTGATTTTTAAATTAGTCTGAAAACAGTTGAATAATGTCTCCTGTGGCTTCCGCAAGAGTTTTGTCAAGTGGGAGAAAACTAATGAAGAGACATCTCAGGTCATCAGCTTGGGGTTTGTTGAAAGCTGGAGGATTGAAAGGCCTTTTTTAAGCATTCGATGGGCCGACGAAGTGATTGAGACACATTTTAAGGAGGTGCAGGATCCAGTTTTCAGCAGTTTGGACATCTCAACTTCTGCTCCCATCATTCATCTGTGTCCTTAAATCAACCCCAGGTTGATGTGTGTGGACACAGTGATATTTGTCCTGTTTTCTTTCATTCATTTCTTGAAAAATTGTATATCAACTAACTATCAATTAACCGGAAGAAGATTCAGGGTTTCGAAGGTTGAGGTTCGAGCCTCGGATGGGTGTTGGTTCGAACCTCCTCCACGTGGAGTTTGCATCTTCTCCCCATGGCCTCAGAAAACCAGAATTTACCAGCAAACAAACAAAACAAAACAAAAATCTGTTTCATCATCATGTGTGTTAGCAAATTGCGAGCAACATTGATAATCAGTCGTAGCTGTCCACTCGGGGAGTCGAACCACTGACCTCCAGAGAAGGTGACTTACAGATGTTCGCGCGACCGAGAAGGTTTCAGGGTTCGATCCCCGCCTGGGACGAGGTTCGAACCGCAACTTCAGGTGTGGGACCTTTGATTATAAATTTCCCCGTTGGTGTGAATACATGTCCAGGGTGTGCCCCACCTTCGCCCCAAAGGCATGCTGGGAAAAGCATGCCATACTGTCTACTCGGTACGGACACGTATATATCGCGTTCTGTCATTTTAAGGATTTGCCACATTTTTTTATTGAGGCGGTATTCAGGAAAATATTGCAGCGTCGGGAGACAAATGAAACCGACTTGCACAGTCAGATTTGTGCACGGTGAAAAGAGGTAGGCTGCAGAGAGGAGAGAAAAGAAAAAAAAAAGGGAGGGGAAGCGTGTTCACTCGGGAAATCTAGGTCACCTGCTGTCATCCTCCCTCAGCTCTCACAGACTCTCTCTCGCTCTGTAGAAACCCTCAGCAATCAGGGTGGCAGCTACAAAATTGTTTTAAAATTATACTTCAGGTTTAAAAAAAAAAAAAAAAGTGACCCCCCCCCCCCCTACCTCCCCACCCCCTAAAAACCTCCAAAATGTGCTCCTTGTTTGCCTTCAGCTGTGATAAATGAGGTGGTCGCCGTACCTCCGCCCGGACGTCTCTGCTCATGTTTCGTGCGCTCTTGTTCCGCAGGTGGACGGCGACAAGCCGGAGGAGACCCGGCTGATAGAGATTGATGAGTCCCAGCGCAGCGAGCACACGGTCTTCATCACACCTCCAGAGCTGCCTCCTCTGCCCGAGGGGGAGGAGCATCCTCTGTGCTACAGGTAAAAATAACAGAACAAAAAGAAAACAGTTTTGATTGAAGACTGTATAAGAAAATGGATGTAGCTTCGTCACCCGTAGGTTTTCTGAAATGCGGTTTTGAAGCTCAGTGTGGGTGGCGGCTCCTGACTCCGCCCCAACTCCGGGCTAATCCAAATATGGGCGAAGAGGTGGGTGACGTCACGGTCGGTTTGTAAAGTTCTGAAGCCTCGAGTTCGATATTTTGTCCGTCACCATCTTGCTAGTTCGGTAGCTTGAAGTGACCATATTTGGACGAGCTGGAGGGGAAGAGCTATGCCCCGCCCACCTACAGCAGAAACCCACCTGTGCCACAGGCCTGTCAATCAAACAGACACGCCTTCAAACGTAACCACTTTTTGAGGCCTGATATCTAATCAATGACGGGATTAATTTCAGATGGACTGCCAGAAAACTAAATAAGGAGTGACACCATAACGACTAAAAAAAAAAAAAAATCGACTGACTTTGTATTTCAATGAGAAGTTGAGTGGGAGTCTATAGTGTCAGAAACCCTTGTGGAGGCAACCCCAAGTGGGCCTCGGTGGTACTGCAGTTTACGGCACTTCTGCACGGGCGTCACTTTTACAACCCGGACGCTACGAACACTTTTATATACAGTCTGTGGATTTACAGTCGTTGACTCGCTTTTGTAACCAGCATCAAGTGGCCATTTGCGGAACTGCAGTCTCTGGCACTTCTTTTATTGACTTAATTTTTATACTTTATATTTCATTACATTGTAAGCAAGGTTTCGTACCAGAAAAACTCTCATTCACAGCAGTGCTTTAAACCCTGCCTGAAGCTTTTAAATAAAACTGTGGAATTTATAGACGAATATTTTAATAAGAAACATAAACTACTGCGCTGTTGAGTATCGTCTTTCTGCTCGATGTCTTCCACAAAACTAACTGTTTAAAATTGGAGAATCTAAATAATAAGTTGAGTTGAAAGTTGGTTAATACATTTTTGAGGACCAGCAGGAGTCCAGGTCTCTTAGCGGGACGACTAAAAGATAAAAAAAAAACTGAACCATGTGGATTTTAATATGTGCAATTTGTATTCTGCAGTCATGCTTTGCTCTGAATAATTTAAAACAAGAGATTTTTTTTTTCAGAACCACTTAAGCTAAGCGCCAATAATAATCCATAATGACAAGCAGCTCTTCAGGTTTTTAATTATTTTTTTTATCTGCTCTCTTTGTAGATAATTACAAAAACAAAACAAAAAAATCATTTTCACGTCATTGTAACCTTGAACAAAATCCTTTTAATGTTTGATTTTTTTTTTTTAAACGATATCTCTTTCCCTGCAGACGATGAGCTGCTTGATTCGTAAAATAATTTACAACCCCGCTCCGTGAAAACGAAACGAAGGCTGTTATGGCGAACCGGCGCCGTCACTAACGTGTGTTCTTCATCAGGTACGACGGTTTCCCCGTGTTGAGTCTCGACCTGTTCGACCCCGTGGAGGGCCTGCTGACCTCGTCCTCCCGCCTCGCCGCCCGGCACAGCTGCCCTGCAAGCCCCGCCCCCATGTTTAGACGCACCAAGCAGGTCGGCACTCAAATGGAATGATTGATTTGTTCAAGTTCTGAGTAAACGCCTGACATAAAAAAAAAAAACAAAAAACAACTTTTCTAAACTTGGCAAACGAGACTCAGGAGAGTCCATTTTTAAATTTTGCATAAATACAAAACTGCCTGAAGCAGTTCACATTTAAAAAAAAAAAAAAAAAACAAAAGCAGCTAAAAGATTTAAGCTTTTTTTTGTTTTTGTTTTTGTAATAGTAAGAAAGTGGGTGTGATTCTCCGGGGTGACGATGATGAGGAGAGACGCACATAATACTCCAACGGGGAGTCCCACACGTCCTCCAGCTCTGACTCTTTTTCTTTTTTTTCATCCAACAGGAGATCAAATCGGCGCAGAAGATCGCCAAGAAGTACTCGTCCATCCCTCAGCTGTGGTCCAAGTGTCTGCTGCGTCACTGCTACGGCCTGTGGTTCATCTGCCTGCCCGCGTACGTCAAGGTGTGCCACTCTAAGGTGCGGGCGCTCCGCACCGCCTACGACGTCCTCAGGAAGATGCAGGCGAAGAAGCTGCAGCCCCCCGATGAGGTACGACCCCCCCCCCCCAAAAAAAACAAACAAACAAACAAACAAACAAACAATTCAACACCAAAAAAAAAAAAAAACACTTTCAAGATGTAACTCACGTGTACGTGTGCAGGTCTGCTACCGGGTGCTGATGCAGCTGTGCGGACAGTACGGCCAGCCCGTCCTGGCAGTCCGGGTGCTCTTCGAGATGAAGAAGGCCGGCGTCCACCCCAACGCCATCACTTACGGCTACTACAACAAGGTACGTCTTTTCTCTCTCTTTGGCTTTGCCGATATTTTGCCGCGGCGTCCAATAGAAATATACGAGCGCAGAGACTCGCACGTACTTCGCCGTTCCTCCTGGTTTTTTTTTTGGGGTTGTTATGAATATTCTGCTGATTCTGCTACGAGTTTGACGAATGCGCCCCATGACAGCCGAAAAAAAACAACAACACATCCCCGGGACAACTGCCCAACGGGATTCTCCTTTCTTTTTTCCATCAGCAGTTGATGGATGAATTTGCTGACCGAGCAATAAAAGTTTGGAGAAACTGGCCGCCGTGCAAATGTGCACAACAGAAAGAATTTTAAATGTTCAGTCTTTAAAGACGCAGAGGAGAACGATTGTTAACGATCGCGGTGTTATTACATACGTAACATCTTCGACTGTGATTTACGTCTCGTGATATGAGCTCTAAATTCCCAGTTTCTCTAAAGGTTGACCCCGTGGCCTCGGATAAATATAGCTTTAATCCCGGATGATTGAAGCCGCCTGATTGCAGCCGCCATGTCGATCGTTTATTCACAACCACACAATAAGCCGCATAAATTATTGCGTGTGAATCGCTCCGGTTCATTTCCCTTCTGGATGTTACTTACAGAAAAACGGATATGCTTCATCACCGGTTAAGGCCTCCGCAGACGCTCGGCTTTTCAAAATAGAAAGAGAAAAGAAACAGCGGTGACATTTTTTAATGTAACCCCCCCCCCCAATCACCCCAACCCCTCTTTCAAGGTTGTACGACAGCGTGTGTGATCACACTGAGGTGTCGGGATGAATCGCTGCAGGGTCGTCCCTCATCCGGGAGAGCGGGAAGTAAATCAGCTGATGTGGGAGCCAGGATCGTATTTCATGTTAGAAGCAGGCGGAAACAGATTCTGTGTTCACTTGCAGCTGCTGCACCGGACAGCTGCAGGTGTTTTTATTCATATTTCCTTTCATGCATCTTTAGATCTTTGAAGGATGAGAAAGAGGAGCGAAGAGGGTTTTTTTTTTCTGCGGGTAACAACCAGCAAACGAAATATGTAAATGCAAATAAAAAATATCAGAAAAAACAAAAATGACAGGAAGGAAAATTCTTATGGAAATTGTATGAAACTGGATCTGACTCGATCTGATTGGAAACCTGATAATACTACGTCCCGCCCCACTGATAGCTGTAACTTGACTGCACCACGGGCCTGTCAATCAAACAGACACGCCCCCCCCAAAACACGTGTTTTTGGAGTTTATTTTCCAATTAATGAGGGATTATTTTCAGATGGACCTCCAGAAAACTAATAAGGAGCGACTTTAGCTAAAAACACAGAGATAACTGATGGGCACATTTTATTCACTTTGGATTTGATGAGAGAAGTTTATTGCGGGAGTCTACGGAGACATTTTGGAGCCGACCTCTAGTGGCGCTCGGTGGTATTGCAGCTCAAGGCCCTTCTGCATCGGCAGGCTACGACCACTTTTATATCCAGTCTATTGATTAAACACCAGAAGTGTAAAGATGCACTTTTACACTCCGCGTGGAGCGATCACGAGCGCTAACCGTCCTTAACAACACTTAACAACATCTCCAGCTCCAGTTTCACCTGATCCAAATCCTCAGAGCCTCCGAACACGCGGTTCTTTTCCGCGGCATACCGATCGCGTTTCTCCCTGAAGTTTATTTTCGGGGCGGACGGGAGGCTGTTGAACGTTACTCGGCCGCCGACAGCTGCAGCCCCCCCCCCCTCTTTTTTTTTTTTTCTTTTTCTGAGTGTGACTGTGGATCTAAAAAAAACAAAAAACGCTGCAGTTACTGCCTTTGATGAAAAATTAATTAAAGATGTTATTATACGAGACGACGATCCGTTCAGTTTTAGTTCAAAATGTTGGAGTTGGAACCAAATGAATGACGTTTGATGTCGGAATTCACACAAAAATTTTGACTCGCCGAGTTCATTAATTTATTTCGGAGATGAAGAAAAGAACTTCTTCACTTTGAGAGGGAAGTTTCACAATAATCTAACAGCAACGTTTTTCTAATATAAGTCTCCTTCCTCTCCTCTTTCCTGGCCTGATACTCTTCCACCTCCTCCTCCTCTTCCTCCTCCTCCTTCCTCTCCCCTTTTCTGTCCTGATACTCTTCCTCCTCCTCCTCCTTCCTCCTCTTCCTTTTCCTCCTCCTCCTTCCTCTCCCTTTTTCTGTCCTGGTACCCTTCCTCTTCCTCCTCCCCCTTCCTCTCCCCTTTTCTGTCCTGATACTCTTCCTCTTCCACCTCCTCCTCCTTTTCCTCCTCCTCCTTCCTCTCCCCTTTTCTGTCCTGATACTCTTCGTCTTCCTCCTCCTCCTTCCTCTCCCCTTTTCTGTCCTGATACTCTTCCTCTTCCACCTCCTCCTCTTCCTCCTCCTCCCTCCGTATCCTGTTCCTCCTCTTCCTCCTCCTCCTTCCTCTCCCCTTTTCTGTCCTGATACTCTTCCTCTTCCACCTCCTCCTCTTCCTCCGTATCCTGTTCCTCCTCTTCCTCCTCCTCCTTCCTCTCCCCTTTTCTGTCCTGATACTCTTCCACCTTCTCCTCCTCTTCCTCCTCTTCCTTCCTCTCCCCTTTTCTGTCCTGATACTCTTCCTCCTCCTCCTCCTCTTCCTCCTCCTCCTTCCCCTTCCTCTCCCCTTTTCTGTCCTGATACTCTTCCTCTTCCACCTCCTCCTCTTCCTCCTTCTTCCTCCGTATCCTGTTCCTCCTCTTCCTCCTCTTCCTTCCTCTCCCCTTTTCTGTCCTGATACTCTTCCTCTTCCACCTCCTCCTTCTTCCTCCGTATCCTGTTCCTCCTCTTCCTCCTCTTCCTTCCTCTCCCCTTTTCTGTCCTGATACTCTTCCTCTTCCACCTCCTCCTCCTTCCTCTCCCCTTTTCTGTCCTGATACTCCTCCTCCTTCCTCTCCCCTTTTCTGTCCTGATACTCCTCCTCCTCCTCCTCCTTCTCCTCCTCCTCCTCCAGGCCGTGTTGGAGAGCACGTGGCCCTCCAGCACCAGAGGAGGATACTTCCTGTGGATGAAGCTGAGAAACGTCATCCTCGGCGTCGCTCAGTTCAAGCAGGCTCTGCGCCGACCGGCTCCGCTGACCCAGAGTCCTCTTTCAGGTACCGGCGACCCGCTTCGCTCCGACGCAACAGAACTGGGATGTTTTAACATGTTTTAATGCACAATTTATTTCTTCGTGGTTTCTTTTACCAGATTTAAAGGGAAAACTTTTAAGTCCAACTGAAATTGTCGTACTTTTTTTTTTGTATCTGCGGTGAAAATCTGAAAACTTAAAAGACCTTTTTTCGACACGGCCAATCAAATCTTGCACACACACACACACACACACACACACACACACACACACACACACACACACACACACACACACACACACACACACACACACACACACACAAGGAGCCCGACAGCAGCCCTTTTCCGTACGTCAGCTCGTCGAATGAGCCGCCAAAACAACCAGGACAAAGTGCGCCGCTAACATTAAACAACATGTTGACGTCGAGCGGCGAAGCAAATCAGTGGAACCGACGCACCTCCGGTCAGATGAGAGGAACATAAATGTTGTATTTCTTCGTGTTGATTATAAAAATACAGAACAATACAAGCGTAAAAATACATTAAAAAAAAAATCTACCAAAAAACGCTTTATTTTAGACGGCCAAAATAGAGGCGAGTTTTAAAGTTTAAATGGCGGCAAAATGAACAAAAGTACGAAAGTAGAGACTCGACAACAACAATTATATAAAAAGAAATATAGATCCAAGTACTTTTTAGTACTTCTGTGTTCTCAGCTATAAATTTACAGGCAAACAAACTTGTGCAGTTTAAATAAAATCAGTTTCATGCATAACAAATTAAATATAATCTAAACAGATGATAATCTGAGATTGTTGCAGAGCAAACTGGAGCAACGCAGGCCACGCCCACAAATCACAATCCCAGGAAAGAAAATCTACCAACCGTTTTTTATTTTTTTTAAATTAAATTACATTTTTCAATCGTATTACACGAGTTGAAAAGTGAAACTATAAAACACAGATTGAACTCCCACCTGCATGCGAGTGAGTGAACACCTGCACACCCGGCGCATGCTAATCCCCCGTCCCGCTAATCCCGTCTTTTTTTTTTTTTTTTTTAAGAGACTCCCCCCGTCGACCAGAAAGAGGCGAAGCTTCTCGTAAAACACACTCGTCTCTTCTCTTCACTTTATGAAATCTATAAAACGTGGCAAATTTTCTGGGCTGCTGAACGCAGACTCAAACAGGCAATTAGTATTAATCAGTTGCTGAGTCGTCATTTTTCCTGATAATTGATGCTAAATCAGTTGTTTTATAGGAAATATTAAGAAACTGTAGAGCCCATAATTAAAAAGTATTACAGTCACTGTATTTATTCAATAAATAATAATAAAAAAAGCTTTTATTTTGAAGAAATTTGTCCATTTTTTGTTTTCAAGCTTTCAAAAAAATCCTTTCTCATTTCATTTCACATCTTTACAATCTGGTTTTACTGGATTTTATAGAGCCCATAAATAAAAGTATTACGGTCACTGTATTTATTCAATAAAAATAAAAAGCTTTTATTTTGAAGAAATTTGAAGTCTTTTTTTTGGTTTTGTTTTCAAGCTTTCTCATTTCATTTCACATCTTTACAAAGTGGTTTTACTGGATTCTATTTAGAAAAAGACGCATCGACGGCAAATACAAAATCAACTTTTTTTTTTCGTGACTTTCGAGATGATGCCCCGTCCTCCCTTTTTTTATTTTTTTTTTTTTTTTTTTTTTAACATCTTGTTGTTTTTGGGCAGATGGCAGCGACTTGGACGCCGTGAGTCACGGCAGCCTGGATAGCTCCGCCGATGCTCACGTGGCCGACTCCGCCAAAGTAGACCCCGCTGACGATAGATCTAGCACAGGTACACAAAAAACAAAACAAACAACAACCCAAAACAACGGCTGCTTTGCGTGACCCCCATCTTTTCAACGGCGGCCATCTTGTTCCACATCTTCTTTTTTCTTTCTCTCAATGACATCTTGTTTTATCTCCTTCCTTCATTTGTCCCCCCCGCTCACCGAACCGGCCTCTTCCTCGTCTCCCGCTTTGCTTTTTTTTTCTTCCGAACCTTCCCGTCCGTCTCCTTTTTTGTGCGTCACGACGTCATCGCCCCCCCCCCCCCTCCCGACCCCCTTGTTTTTTTTGTTTTTTTTGCGGCTGTGGTTTCCTTGCTCTGCTCTGACCCTTTAACCCTGCCCTTCACTCTGGACCCCTGCCCTGTGTTGCCCCTGCATGCAGTCGGCCGTGGGGGCGGCGGCGTGGGCGGCGGGGCCCCGGTGGTCCCCTCCCACCGGGGGGGCTGTGAGCTCAGAGAAGCCTCCCTCCACCCAGGTAAACCTCTCAGTCTCTCTCTGGTTGTCTCATCTTCTTAACGTGCTCTGCAACATTTTTTGAATTTTTTTGTTTGTTTATTTCCTTCATCGCTGTCCCTTTTTTCTCTCCTTTTGGGATCTTCTCTTTCTCATGTCACTGTTTTTTTTTTTTTTTTTGACTTTTCAACGTCTTCGCTTTCACCCACCGACTGATTTGTCTCTGTGAATTACGGCGAGTAATTACCCGGAGGCACGCTCTTTGTGATTACGGAAATCGTTTTTAATCACGGTGAGACGGCACCTCGGCACCGCAGAGAAAAGACTTTAAAGGAGGGAAGCTGCACGGTAGCTGGGGGGGGGGGTGAGGAGGGGATGGTGGGGGTGGGGAGGTGGAGTAGGGAGGGGGGGGTTGTCTCGTTGATTATTACACTCCTGGAAATCGGTTTTGTCGCAAAAGTCCTGCTCCGTAAGCGCGTCACATCCCAAAACGCTGCGCTCATGGTTTATTTATTCTGGAGGGAGAAGAGCGGCCGGAGAGGTTGACGGGGAGGATGAAAGAGGAAGAAGGATCCATCAGACAGCCGGTTGCCTGGAGACCCGACGGAGGAAGTTGTGGAGACAGATGGAGGCGTCGGCCTCCAGTCGGAGCAGTCGCAGTCATTAGCAGCTGTGAAAATGCAGTTTGTTTATTTATTTTTTTCTTATACAGTAACTGCAGATCTTTGCAACGCCCCCCCCCCCTCCACCCCCCGTCCCCCTCCCTCCCCAGAAATCAAGGAGATGAAAGGGGAAGAGAAGCCTCGGTCGTTCACGTATGTTCGTTGACGTCACCCGTCGGTTTTGCAAACGGCCGCCAGTTCAGAATTTGGTCCAGCGCCGGGTTTTGGGACAGGAAGTGACCATATTTGGGGGGTGGGGAGGGGCGAGAGACTCGATCTGATTGGAAACTCCGACGATACGATAGCCGTTAACCTGACTGCACCACCGGCCTGTCAATCAAACAGACCCCCCCCTCCCCCCCTCAAAAACGCAACTTTTTGAAGCTTATAATTAATGACGGGATTATTTTCAGATGGACCGCCAGTAAAATAAGAAGAAGGAGCGACTTTAGCTAACAACACCGAATTAGAAAGACATTTGATTGACATGAGAAATTTCATGAGAAGTTGAACGGGAGTCAATGGAAACCGGAGTCTTTTTGGAGCCGACCTCTGGTGGCACTCTGTGGTATTGCGGCTTAACGCATATCCGCATCAGCCTCATTTTTTTCTTTTATACAGTCTATCCTGTACAGCTACAGCAGATCCACTTTTTGTTTGTTTTTCTTTATACATCAAAAACAGCCTTGAAAAATCAAGACCTCAAAAGTGCGTTTGAAGTTCTGGATTTTTTTTGTTTTTTTTCATCCGTCGTGTTTTTAATAACTTCTGTGACCTCGTGACTTCAGCGCCTGTTTTTCTTTCTCTCGTCTCGTTCACACCGTGTCGTTTCTTTCTTTCTTTCTTTCTTTCTTTCTTTCTTTCTTTCTTTCTTTCTTTCTCTCTCTGCTGTTGTAGGAGATCAGTCAGATTTGGGTTATAACTCGCTGTCCAAAGAGGAGGTCCGGAGAGGAGACGCCGCCGCCCAGGACTCCGCCCCCGACAAGGAGGACAAGAAGGAGAGCGACTGCAGCTCCTGTCAGTACCTCTGGTCTCATCTGACATCACCTGATATTTCTGTAAAATAAAAATGGTGGCCACGTGGGACTCCCCCTCCCTCTCCCCCCATTTGATTTAAAATGGTGCGTGTCAAGCTGACATTTTTATTTCAATGTTTTGGTGTTTGTAGTGTCGGAGACGGAGAGCGCCAAGGGGAGTAAAGACTGCCTGCCTCAGCTGGACCTGGAGATCGGTTCCTCCTTCAGACCTCGCGGCATCGTTCGCAGCGGCTGTCCGTACGACGACTCGGCGTCTAAACCAAAGAGCTCCGCCAGCGCAGGTGACGTGAAGACAAACTCGCGGTTTCACAGATTTTGTGAAGTGGTACCTGAACTGTGTTTTTTTTATATTCTCTATTTTTAAAAACAGTCCGTTTTGGTGCACTAAATGTCTCTACATCAGCCATTTATGGTTTTGTAGCACAAAACATTGAAGCTATATGTATTTTTTAAATTTTTTTTTATTGAAATGCACCATGGGAGTTGTAGTTTATGTCTTTTATCGCATTTTCATGTTTACAGGCTTAATTGGGATATTTTCCAACAGATGAGTGTGTTTTACTTTCTAAGCTCCGCCCCCCTCCGGCACAGTTCATTTATGCCCCGCAGCGCAGAGCCCGACCCTCTCAAACCTGCAGGGATGATTGAATAATCTGAGCCTGAACCGACGTGGTCGAGTCGAGTCTGACGGTTCAGGTTGTGAATTACAAGTGTTCAGACATTTACAGACGTGGGATACTTCATACATTTCTAACAGACGGAGGTTTCAAATGAGGCTCGAGTGAACATGAATGTTTCGACTCCTCTCTCCCAGTTTTTCTGTTCGTGTTCACGTGTTTTAATTACTCGTATTTTTAATTGGATTAATTTGCATATAAAGCGGGGAATTGAGATTCAATCCCAAGTGGTCACACGAGATCCATCATAATGTAAACGTACATGTCTGAAATGAGCCCTGAGGCGCTCCAGATATTTCCTCCCCTCTCGTGTGACCTCCTAATAAAACTGCAGATCCATTTTTTAATCGTCGTCCTTCCTCTCTCTCGCTGCCAGGCCACGTCGCGGGCCTCCTCTTCACCACCTCCCTGGACGACATCGGCGAGGTTCGCACCAACAGTTTGCTCAGGAGACACAAGAGCGTCCTGGAGGAGGTGGCGGGCAGCGCCGGCAGCGGCACCACCGTCCTCGGCCTGGGCATGAGCCGGGGCGAGACCGACCCGGACAAGATCGCGGGACACCTGGGCGCCGACGCCAAGATCCTCTCCGCCGCCAACTTCAGCAAGAACAGGAGGCCTCGCTCGCTGGCTCTCGGAGGGTTGGAGGAGGTGGTCGCTAAGGCGGGCGCCGTGAGGGGTCTTCACCGCAGGGATGAGGAAGAGGAGACGGAGGGGCAGGACTCCAGCGATGAAGACGGGAACAACACGGAGGCCATTTTCGATTTGGAGGATCTGGATTTGGAGAAGCCCGCCACGGGGGCGAAACCTTACGGCAAGAAGAAAGCCGTTGAACGCAGCGCCAGCTACGGCGGCGTGAGCGCGGCGGCGGCGGCGTCCAGAGGGGCCGTTAAACGCACGGGAATCCAAACCGGCTACGACCCGCTGTCCCTCCTGGCGGCCGAGCAGCAGAGCGAGGACCGGGACCCCGACGGGGACGAGGCGAGCACGCCGAGCGCCCGCCGGGACCTGGCCCGGGAGATCGAGCTCTACATGAACCACATGGGCAGCCCGCTGAGCAGCCGCACGCCCAGCCTGGACCTGCAGGACCCGGCCAGCCCGCTCCTCCTCCTCCAGCCCTCCTCCTCCTCCTCCTTCCAGCCGGCCCCCCGCCGAGCCAGCCTTCCCCACGGCTCCCCCGTCAGGACGGCCGGCGTGCCGCGCTCCCGCACCTTCCACCCGCCCTCGCCCTCCCGGCCCATCTCCCGCCAGCGCCTGTGGTCGTCGCCGCCCTGCCGGAGCTCCAGCGCCACGCCGAGCCCCAGCCCGCGACCCAGCCCCTACAGGGAGCGGGCCGACCGGACGGGCCTGGCGTCGCCCTCGCCCTCCTCCTCCTCCTTCGCCCTGGACACTCTGCTCACGCCGACGCTGGACGTGTTCAAGACCAGCGTGTTCTCGGCGGGGAAGGGCGTCGCCGAGAAGGCGAGCCGCTGGTACTCCCGTCTGGCCACGTACACCACGCCCACCAAGGTAGAGATTCAGTGAAAGAAGCGCCGCCTCATCACCGTGACGTAATATCGTCAAACAAAATGTTTGTAAATCAATACGAAATACACGTTTCTCTTCATGTGCCGTCATGATCGCTTCCATTTAAAAAGGAAGGAAATTAGTTAGTGGCCGAATTTTAAACTTTTATTACATATTTAAATTAAAACAAACTGTTGTTTTTTTTGTTGTTGCTTAAACCTGCTCAAACATTGATGGGACTGTATCATAACACTCCAGCAAGCATCTCTCACTTGCAGTATATAAAAACTCTGATGCAACTCGTGACCCCCAAGTTTGAGTGCTGCTGCCACCTTGTGGTCATTCCAACGTCTGACTATTTGTTCCCGTGGACTCCGTTTACCAACTAAATAGAGAGCAGACACCTTTTCAATCATTACAGTCTTACGAGGGTTTAAGAGGAGACTCTTGTCCAGTCCGTGATGACATGAACTCCCCCTCTGTTCCTCCAGGACGGACACGGCGACCTCCTCGGCGTCGGAGATCCGGACCGCTCCTCCCTGCTGGACGAGGAGGCCTGCGGGGGGTCGGAGTGCTCCATGGTCTCCCCGCAGAGGAACGGCCCCCGCAGGAGCCCCAGACGGAGCCCCCTGCGCAGCCCCACCACCGCTGCAGGCTCCGGCCACAGGAGACCCGCGTCGCTGTTCCCCGGTGAGGACCACCTTCAAAATGTTCATTTTAGTTTTGTCAACAAAAACAAAACAAAAATTATCCTAAAAAAAAATCACAGATTTGTGACTTGTTTTTTCCAAAACAGAATTTTTGCAGGAGTTTGATTGTTCAGATATTTTAACTTACGGTTCAGTGTTCAATTCTTTATTCTCACATTTGTCGTGTAAAACAGACATAAAAGGAACCTTTAAAAATACAGAAAATAAACGTGACGCACCACAAAAAGCGAACCACTCCTTGGAAACGATGCCGTCCATCTCCGTGTGTCTGTAAAACATACATGTAAATAAATCTGTAAGCGGCGTGTTGTCACGTGTTCCCTCCAGGATGCGTCCTCTCTCCTCCCGGGTTTCCTCTGCCGGACAAGTCGGACCTCGGCTCGTCGCGCTACACCAGCAACACCAGCATCTTCAACAACTACGCCATGGAGGTAAAACCAGGAGCTACAAACCTTTCAGCATAACGATATAATGCAGCCGGCGATCATAGGAACAGTTTCAACATATTATCCTCTCAGGGTTGCATTTCAAATTTTATCCGATTTTTTTTTAATTAATTCTATTTTTTAATTCATTTCATAATTTTTAATTTTTTTTCTCTAGTTTTCTATATTTCTTTTCTTTAATTGTGCTTTTTTTTCTTGTTGTTTCTATTTTAATTCACTTTATTCAAAGTATTATAAATGTTGTTTTGTTATATTGTTTAATTTGAATAACTTCTTTTTCTTCCTTTCCCTCTTTTGGTGGTCGCTGTTGGCCGTTACCTTCCGGTTGTTCACACGCGGTCGATGAACACCTGATCGTTTAAAGAAACACATTCGTCTGCGTTTTTATCTTCGAACATTTTGTGTCTGAAAAAGTGCCTGAAGAAAAAAGAAAAAAAAGAAAAGCAACTTTGAAGATTTTTCGATTTTGTTCAACAACTGCAACGTGCAAAAAAAAAAAAAAAAAAAGCAACTTGAATTAGAAAGAACTTTAAATAAACATTAAGATGTTGTATAATAATAATAATAATAATCTGTAAGCTCACCTTGTGGGTGAAACCGTATCTGAACGGAGCTCGTCGCCTTCTTCCAGCTGCTGATCTCCAGCTGTTCTCGCTGTAAGACGTGCGACTGCCTGGTGTACGACGAGGAGATCATGGCCGGCTGGACGGCAGACGACTCCAACCTGAACACCACCTGCCCCTTCTGCGGGAACCCCTTCCTGCCCTTCCTCAACGTGGAGATCAGGGACATGCGAGGACCCGGCAGGTAGGCGGGAGGCGGGGCATCCTGGGGGCACATTGTTTTATATTTAACAATCAATAAATCAATCAAAAACGATCATTCTATAGTTATATTTACAAAAGGTGCATTCGACGTCATATTTCGCCTCTCCTGGACGTGATCGTGATCTCGTCTCTTATCCTCAGGCTCTTCCTGAAGGGCAGCCCGTCGGTGGACGAGGCGATGACCTCATCGTACTCCGCCTCCACAGGTTTGGACACGGGGACGTCCACTCTGTCCACGCCGTGTCCCACAACAGCGGTCTCACCCCCGTCCCCCATGATCGCCGTGCAGGACTGCTCAGGAAGGTATTCACTGTCACACAGCCTTACAATGTCCAAAAAAAAAAGAAGTCATGCTATATATAAATATATATATAAATATAAAATAAAAAGGCATACTATAGTATGTCGTCAAAATATATTTAAAAAAAGTCATACTACAGTTATGTTGTCAAAATATAAAAAATAAATAAAGTCATACGGTAGTATGACCAAAATATAAAGAAAATGTCGTACTATGGTATGTCGTTTCGGTTCTCTTGTAAATGAAGACAAATGAAAACAACTTCTATATTTCATTTTAACGTCACTGACTGGTCGTCAGCCGTCGTCTCCACGGACAGTTTGACGGGACATTAAATACACATTCGTGAATTAAATCCAGCCGACACGACGTCCTGAAACACAGTTACGGAGATTTCAACGGGAAGCTCGACACAGTTTCCAGTTTTGTTGTTCTCGTCGTGTATTCTCAGATGTGCTGCATGATTTTTGTTGTTGTTGTTGTTGTTGTTGTTTTTCATCCTCATGCAGCTTCCAGTTTGTCTGATTACACAATGCTTTTGAAGCTACTGTAGCTGCGTCCACACACACTCTCCCCATCTGCATTGTAAAAGAGCAGCGAGAGGTGATCTGCAGCACCTGGTCCGAACAAAGCTCTCTCTGTGTGTGTGTGTGTGTGTGTGTGTGTGTGTGTGTGTGTGTGTGTGTGTGTGTGTGTGTGTGTGTGTGAGAGCAATAGGGATGAAGAGTGCACGACGGCCCCGTTGGGATTTTTTTTGTTTTTTTTGTTCAGTATGTTGTTCGGGTTCAAATAATTCAGCTGTTTTTTTTTTTGTTGCTCTTAATGTACTTAAAAACAAACAAACACAAACAGGACAGAAATGATCGATTCTGACAGAAAACTATTTGGATGTGTGTTGTGGAAATAAAAAGTGTAAACAAAGAAAAGAGATCTCCCATATCGTAATAAAGAATTCAAAATCAACATTCAGCAGCAGGTTATGGACCGTATACATATATATATATATATATATATGTTTATTTATTTATGTCTCTATTCAGCAGTGATCGGCGGTTCCATTATTCAGGGATATAGTTTAGGTTTTACAGTTGATATCATGGACGTGATGCGTCTCCGCAGGACTCGATCGACCCGCGCTCAGGGCATCGACATCCCCGCGGAGCGCCGCCAGGGGGCGCTGTCCTCCGGAGCGCCCATGGCCCGCAGCGTCAGCGTCTTCGGCCCTCTGGACCAGGCGGCCCAGTTCAACCGCTGCGTGCCGACGTCGGGCAGCCTGCCGTGCCGTCTGAACGAAACCACGGTACGACTCAACTGTAGATTTTAATGTAGAAATAAACTTTTTTTATTTTTATTTTTAAACCTCCAGCTATTTCACATCCCTACACTTCAAAACATTTACAATAGATCACCGTCTACGGCCGACGGGACATTTTTTGTTCAGGACATGCTCACCGCAACATTATGGTCAATTCAAAAGTCTGTCACTTTATATTTGTTTAAATATGCTAAATCTATTTATCTATTTATTTTCTATTTCCCCGAAACATTTGGTCGAACTTCACCAAAAATCAGCCCTCAGGCGGGGCTCGAACCCTCAACCTTCCTGCTGTGATGCGACAACCGTAAACAAACAAAACCGGTTTTTTTTTTGGCATCTTTAAAACCGTTTTACAAAAAAAGGAAAAAAAAAATTAAAATTAAAAAGCAACAAGAGGAAAAACCGAGTGTGGATGTTTTTTTTGTGTCATGAATCGTCCTGTGAAAAACTAGTTTTCAGTCTCCTGGCTGAAATCTTAACCCCTCCGATTTTTCCGGACCCACCCAGGACCCGCTGAGCGTGGAGTGGCGGCTCCACAACCCCGAGCCGGTGACGGTTCCCTACCTGAGCCCGCTGGTGCTGTGGAAGGAGCTGGAGAGTCTGCTGGAGAACGAGGGCGACCCGGTGATCACGGAGGCCGACATGGTGGACCATCACCCCATCATCTACTGGAACCTGGTCTGGTACTTCAGACGGCTGGACCTGCCCAGCAACCTGCCGGGTCTCATCCTCACCTCCGAGCACTGCAACCAGGACTCCCAGGTCGGACGCACGAAAACACACGAAAACACACGAAAATACACGAAAACACACGAAAACGGAGTTAAATTTAACGATAGCCGCAGACGGAGGCTTTTTTTTTCCGGTTGTCCATCTCGAGAACACTTCGAGGGAATTTGGTCAAACTCGGATAAAACATTCCCTTGATACCGAGGATGAACTGATCAGGCAAAGGTCAAAGGTTAAAGGTCACTGTGACCCCAAATCGACTCATTCACATGAACGTGATAGCTCAGGAGCGCCTTGATTGAATTTCTTCAAAATTGGCACAATATTTCACTCGGCCTCAATTTGGGTGGTCAAAGGTCAAAGTTCAAAGTCACTGTGACCTCCCGTTGCCCCACTCGTCCGCCCGTCCCGTTCTTGGGAACGCGGTATCTCAAGAACGCCTCCAGGGAATTTGTTCAAATTTGGCAAAACCATTCACTTGGTACCGACGATGGCCCGATACGATTTTGGTGTTTAAAGGTCAAAGGTCGAAGACTGTTTCACACACACCTGTAAACGCAATTCTTCAGGAACGCCTTGAGAAAATGTTTTCAAATTTGAAACAAATATTTCCTTCGGCTCGGCAATGAAGTGTTTCGATTTCGGAGGTCAACGGTCAAGGTCACTGCGAGTTCAGTATCTATATGTGTTTGGTCAGATATACATCTACATATACAACTTGAGTGGTTAGCGGAGGCTTACAACCGCTACGTAGTAATTTGAGTTTTTCAAGTCCAAAACAACTAATTAATCAGTTTACAGCAAATAAACCCGTCCTCTTGTGTAAAGAAAAATATCTTATCATGTAAATAGTTTGAGTAAATAGTCAAATATTTGTGTCATTTTTATTATTTGAATCCAGTTTTCATCCATTTATTTAATGCTTAAAAACTCAAATCCGACCAGTTTTCATTTACCAGCTCTGGATTGTTTATTATTTATTCATAAATTGATACATTTTCGACTCCCGGCGTCTCTGTTGTCGTGTCCCTCGTCAGGTCCCTCGTCACTGGATGTCGGAGGACGGTAAACACGTGTTGATCCAGATCCTGTGGGACAACCTGAAGCTGCACCAGGACCCCATCCAGCCTCTGTACATCCTCTGGAACACATTCAGTGAGTCTCACTGAAATTGAGTTCAAATGTAGGATAAAGCAAAAACACACAGTAAAGGCGCCGCGGTGGATGGAAATATACAATAATCTACATTTCATTTCGCAAGAATTTTATTTTTGGGAAATTATTTTGGGAGTTTTTGCCGCTTTTGGAGCGAAAACCCGCCGATTTCTGTCGTTGTTCTTATTTTCTGTTTTGTGAGTTTAAACTGAGCCAAAAAAAAAAAAAACATTTTGAGGAATAAATTGTTAAATATAAAACCTCAAATGCAGTGATTTAAAATGGTCAGCGTGGTATTTGGAGTTCATCCTTGAGAAGAACGGCTCCCCGGCTGGATCGCAGCGATTGATTTGGATTTGATTTGGATTTGTTAACGGAGGAGGAGGCGTGGAGGCGACCCGAGGAGTCATGTGATCCGTGTGCTAACCGGCTCTTGTCTGCTCTCTTGTCTTTCAGGACTTAATTGTACTCTGTTGTTAGAGAGTGAGTGTTCCTCCCTCAGACGAGTCCTGTTGTTTGGTGTCCTGTCCCCTGCTCTGTCCGTCCCCCCGTCTCTCGTTCTGCTTGATGCTTGAAGTCAGCTGTTACTTTTTTACGTGTCTGTGCAGTGTGAAACCGTCTCGACACTTTCGGGGGTTGTTTTGACGTGTTTGTTCTCAAATACAGTTCCCTGCTCTGTATTTGGAGTGTCGGTTCTTTTGCATCTCCGCCCGAATGTCCGCCTGTGTTCGTCCTCCCCCCCCCCTCGTTGACGCGGACATTCGGTTGTTGTTTTGTTGAAACTTAAAAGATGGATGTTGCCGTGGTGTTTAAATGGGGCTGGGTGTCGAGAAAAAACAACAACCGCGACGCGCTGGCGCGACTCCGTAAATCCATCGCTGATGTTCTTAGCGGCTGATATCGAGGTTTCAATCAGTGGTTTAATAAATCATGTTGCACTATTAATTATATTAATAATATTCATATTAGTAATGTTTAAATAGGTTACAAAAACAGAAACTATGTGAACTCCAAGTTTGACTATTTATCTCTGAGGGGAATTTCACGAGAAGTCAGAAAAACAAGTCAGATAAAAAAGAAAAAAATATGAAAGAAAATAGAGTGGACTGTAAAAAAATAAAGCAATATATACCCAACAATACAATACAGCAATAATTGTTTTTAACTCTTTAGTCTAACAGCTGTTAGAGCCTCTAAGCAGCAGGTTTAAAATATTCCCCAAAAATAAACGACTGAAAACAAAGAAGTAAATAAAAGAAATAAAATCATGAAAAACAAATGACTAAAACCTGAACTATATTACAACATCAGCGCCTGTTTTATTGAACTATTTTAATGATTCTAACTAAACTAAATAAAAAATTTAAAAAAAAAATCTATTAAGGTATTTTTATTTTGTTGAAATACTAAAAGATGCATTTGAAGTGAAACAATTTGATCTCGTTTTTGTACATCTGAAGTTTGTATTCAACAATTTGTTTTTAAATCAGTGTAAATTCCTAATATTGTCCCGTTTATTGGATCCAACTTGACTCAAAGTGAAGTACTGCTTCATGCCGGTACAGAGACCCAGCCCCAAGTCGTCTTCATCAGACTGAGAGCCTTTTTCTTACAAACAAACTGAAGTTGAACTGTGTGTGTGTGTGTGTGTGTGTGTGTGTGTGTGTGTGTGTGTGTGTGTGTGTGTGTGTGTGTGTGTGTGTTGTGTCAGACGTGGGTTACCCTCTGTCCCGGCCGGTCCCGGAGGAGGAGAAGCCGTTCAGCGAGGAGTTTCTGCAGAGCGTGGTGAAGAGCATCCAGAGGAACGACGTCAGCCGGCCGATGGGTCAACTGCTGCAACTGCTCGGCCAGACGCTCGGGGTCAAGAGGCAAAGGTCAGCAGGGCGGACAGGGGTCGACATATCTGGGGGCTTGTCTGGTATTGAAATGTCAACAAATTTACATAAAAAAAAAAAAAAAAAGAGCTCATGTTTGTATTTTGACGTCAATTCTTTTCCTCAGGAGTTTGTACCGGGACATCCTCTTCCTCTCCCTGGTGGCTCTGGGAAAAGACAACATTGATATCGGTGAGTCGTAGTTTTATGTTTTAATAATAACATATAAAAATATTCCAACGTTGACGGAGTTTCTACATTTTGCACTGCTTATTATTATTATTATTTTACATTTGTTTCAATGGTAGTTATTTTAATTTTTTGGGGTATATTTCCTTCACTGAAGCTGAGTTTCAGGATACAAATTTTCAATATTTCAAGTTAAATAGAATAAATTCAAAAGTTGTGACACGGCAGGAATTGAATAAAACATTTTTTTTAAATAGTTTTCTCAGTCGCTGCTCCGAAACTTTGGAACAGCGTTAAAAAAACGTAAACTTAAATACCAGGAACTTAAAAAACATATTAAAAGACATTAGGCCTAAATAAATAAAATGTTTCGTATGTATTTGTTATGTTTATGCCCTCGTGTGTCGTTTTGGCTTCACATATCGTTTTAATTTCTTTAAATTTTGTTTTATTGCTCATTTTGTCTTTCGTGGCTTAAATGTTTTGTGTCTGTCTGATTGTTTGAATCCAGATTGTTGTTGTTCAGCTGTTTGGTCAACTGTAAAAAAAATAACTCACTTGACTTTGTAGCTGCTAAATGCTTAACGATGGCGACTAGATAGTCCCGTACGTTAATATACGTAATCATCTAATAATATCCTGAGCTTGAACTCGGGAGTAGCTAATCGGCTCCGAGAGACAGCAGACAGAAAAATTAAAAGTTGTCCACTTTTGTACTTTAATCCTACTCGCACAGTAATTTCTCGTGTTTACAACTCCCATCTCCGGCCTAATGTCACAACAAAAAGGGGCGGAGACACCGCCTGCTGGTGTCACTGGGCATTGCAGGTGGAGCATCACAAACCGCACTTGGCTGATTACAGTCTGTGATTTGATGCTCGGCAAGAAGTTGATCAGCTGACTGTCGTGGCTGGAAACGATGCCAATAAAACCAAAACAATGAGCTGAAAGACGCCAAGTTGCTCCACAGAGCCGGAGCGCGTCCACACCAGCAGCTTTAAAGAATACAAACCGTAAAAGCACCTCTGCGTCGAGTGTCTTCTGACGATGTTGTTGTCCGTCCCCCCGTCCCGTCCCCCCCCCCCCCCCCGTCCCCTCAGACGCCTTCGACCGGGAGTACAAGCTGGCGTACGACCGCCTGGTGCCGAACCTGGTGAAGCTGACCCACAACTCCGACCGTCCCCCGAGCACCGGGGTCATGGAGTGTCGCAGGACGTTCGGAGAGCCTTACCTGTGAACGCTCAACCTTCGACTCTCATCGTCCTCATCGTCGCTTTCAGAACCAGCTCAGGAAAAAAAAAACAAAAAAAAAGAAAAGAAAACAACCTGTTGGAAGACTGTGAATGTGCGCTACGGGAACGTTCGGAAGAACCCCGTTAAAAAAGAAAAAAGGTACCGTCGACTGCGGTCAACGTTACGTAGCCTGAACTTGAAAAGACTTTTGTGACGACGGAAAAACACTCGGCAGCGTTCGTGAACACTTCGTCCAGCGTCGAGGGCGCCTCGCCTGGTTTCCTGTGAAAATCTGTGAAAAGTCTACGAAACATCCTGTAAATACAAAGCAGTCGAGGATTTTTCTAAAAAAAACAAAAAAACACGACAAAAACTTCAAATGTAACATTTATATTGTATAGTCACACATCATATAAAGACTAATATTAGCAATATTTTAACTTGAACTCTATTTATACAAAGCCAGCTTTATTTATTGTAGCGTCCCTTCGTCGTGTGCAGTGTTTTCCCGTCGCCCGCGGGTCGCGTCCTCGTCCCGTTTGAAAATTAAGCCAAATATCAACCGGTTTCAGCTCCTGAAATGTGAAGATTCGCTGCGTTTGATTTGGTGCGTTTTGGACGATTCATTTCTTGCCGCCAGCGCTCCGTACGCGGTCTGGAACTTTTTTCACGGCCACTCCAGTTAAATTCAATTTCGGCAGCGGTTTCGCGTCCCTTTGCGTTGCCCGGCGTGAATTTGCGGACATTCACGCCGTACGTAGTCGCTCCGTGCGGATCGTCGGCTCGGCGTTTGGTCCGAACGCACCGTTACAACGCTGGAAAAAAAACCAAACAAACATGCGGGTGATTTATTTCACTATTTCGGCTGTTTTATCGAAGGTTTACAAAAAAAAAAAAAAAACCTGCTGCATTTTTTTTTTTTTAAAGGAAAATTCTGGTGTTTTTGCTGCTCTGGCTTTTTGTAAATCATTTTTGGGCATTCGATTTGATCACTCATGATAATATGGTACCAAAAAACAACAACACAACATTGCTAAAAATCTGGGAAGACTGCAACATGGCAACATCATGGTTCATCTACGTTACCCTGAACCCAAAGTGAGCGCCCGATTTTCTGCTAATCATCCAATAAATAGCAGCTAATTTTAAAGATGTATGTGAGCACTTTTATTTATGCTTTTTATGTTTTCCATCTGAGGTACAAATTTGATAACTGAATGTTTGACCTGTGACAGTATTAAGTGACTTTCTGTTCTGTGTCAGTCAGCGACGCCGTGAAAAATGTTCTGAATCTCATCGTTGCTTCGTTGACTTTTTAATTGACTTGTCATTGTTTTTGTTTTTCCTGTCTTTATATTTTGTGGACAAACATTCGGAAGTCCGGTAACTTTTTTTTTTGCAAATTTGGGACGCGAAGGTTTAATTTAGATTTCCATGAAAATGATGGAAGTGAAACTTGTTGTGGGGTAATTTAAGTTGTGAAGACTCGATGTTCTGGATAGAACTGGACAAACACCCTCGTCATCGTCCCTTCACATTACTTAAGTGTTTCACGTGTATATTAATCGAATATTGACAGACGCAGTGGTTGATGGAGGACCCTTGAGTCTAAACTCATAAAGGTCTCATGAGTATCAACCAAGTCTGTGACTAATAGATGAAACCAAAACTGGAAAAAGTCAACAAGCTGCACTTTGCCCTCCAAAAAACATGAACTTTTGAGCTTGAAGGTGTCATCGACCGGCGGGTCTCAGAGAAGACACATCGACTACGATGTCGATTCATCTGGATTTCTGTTATTACAAAAAAAAAAAACAATTTAAGTTGTAAAAATGAATGATTTTGCAGAATCTGGGCCATGTACATTTGAGCTCGCCCTTTGTATAAATCACATTTTATAACATTTTATTCACACAATGTGCAAAAGGTCCTTTTAAATGTGTCGAAGGTTCTGAACAGCAACCGGATCTACAGGACTGTAACTGTAAATAAAATCACGTACACTCTCACCGCTGTCTTTTTTTTATGTCTTCTGGTTTTTTTTTGGTTTTTTTTTAACACAAGACAAAATTGTCTCTTTCAGAAAAGTAATGTTGGTTGATCGCACTACGGAAACGATGACGAAATTTACAAAAATTCATCGTCTTCGGAGAACGAATACAACCAAGTTTTGTGGTCGCCGCCGCTTCTCAAAAACGTCCATGCGTTTCTGTCCACTAGAGGCGCTGCAGAGCTGCGTTTTGAGTCGCCGTTTCGTTTTTATGGAGTACGAAACTGATCCCATCCAAATGTCTGCAGCGGGTTTTTGTGTTTTTCTGACGATTGGACATCGGTAGCTTTGGAAATTTAATAACGCAATGAAATGCGAAATGTTAGAGGTGTCAGACTGATTACAGTTTAAGTCCAAGTTTTTAGATTTTTGTTTCTTTACCGGCTCGCTGCAGTAACGTGCAGCCAGTTTGTATTTGCCATTTTTTGTAGTTTTCTGCATTGAAGTCACTTTGACCCTCGTAGCCCAGTAAAACCGCACACACCTCCAAGTTCACTGTTTAAAAAAATAATTTATTGCAGCATGGAATTTAAAATGTTAAATATCGATCGTTCCCATATCAATAATCCATGTTTGCATCCACTCGAATCTAACAAGAGCATTTTTAACACGACAGTAACGTGACGACAGCGAAGACGGTCCGACACGCACACAATCACTGATTCTCTCCACCACGGTTAGTGTCGATGCAAACAAATACGTTTTCACACACACACACACACACACAAAAAAAAATCCTTTATACAACTAAACATGAACAAATACTCGTTTAGTGAAATACAGAACAAGAGTTTTAAGGATACAGTTCGGGAAATGCTGACCATACAAAAAACTGAAGTTGCATCCAGTGATTTTTGAACAGTGAATCTGTTCAGTCACCGTTAAGAGTAGATTTAAATGAACCTGTTTAAAGTCACCTCAGGGATGTTCCAGGAAACAGTATGCTCACAATAGTAAAGGAAAACTCCACTCGAACACCTGTTACCTGAATCAGCGGTGAGCGACTGGGATTGTAAGCGTTTGTGTTGAAGGTTAATTGTGTGAATTTTTTTTTTTTTTTTTTTTTTTAATGCTTGTAGTAATAAACATTATTGGATATGTGAGGTCACATCCAGATGTTTTCCGGCAGCTACGGTCGAGTCTCATGCCTGAAATGTGCAGTTTCTTGTGCCAGATATGTGAAAAAAAAAAAGAGGGTTTATTTCTAGAGATGTGATTTTGCCGCAAAGAAGGAAGGAAGGAAAGAAATGTGGAAAAAGAACCAATTTCTAAACCCAGAGGTGCCACAACAAGTTTTTTTTCCCCAACAATACACATAAAAACTAGTTTTTTTTCTGGTCAGTATTATCTTATATCGAAGGCCGATCAAAATGTCCCGAGACTGCTCCTGTTGTTCGTGAACGGAGCGGGGGGGAAGCTCAAACCCTTCGTGAGTAAGTAAACCGAGTTTTGTTGCTTGATCGTCATCGGCGCCTGAGTTCCACGCTTTCGTGGGAGCGCCGGTCCGGCCGCACGGCGATTTGAACGCCGACCCGAAAGTTGAGCGTCAAGTTTTGTTTCAGATTAACGGAAAGAAGTCACGGGAAGTGAAATCCGATGAACCACGTTGCCGTGACGCCGCGGTTCAGGTGGTTTTTGCAGCGATTTTCCCCCCCCCCCCCTTCAGAAGGTCCCGGTGGAACTCGGTGTTGACGGTCTGACTCTGAAGGGGGGGGCGAATTCGAGGGAAACACAACCCCACCGACGCCAACGAAAAACCCAGCCGGTGCCTCCTGACCCGACGCGTCTCCTTCGGTCTCGGACGGTGAAGCTCCGCCCCCCTCTTGAAACGTGAACGACCCCGCGTCGAGCTCCGGTGCCGATTTTGACCGAGCGGCGAAACTTGGGGAGCGCGTACTCACGAAGGTTTTAGCTTCCCCGTGCTCCGAGCACAGTTCGTGCGCAACAGGAGCGGTCTCCGGACAGAAAACGAAACTACAGCACAGTGATCTCAAAGTAGCTGCTGGAAAATGACGCTCGGACTACAAATATGTGAAGCTACGTTCAGGGTTGAATTTTCCTTTAACAGCACGACATCTAGTGCGTGCCCGGCCGGGGCCTTTTTTCGAGACTCGGCCGGGTTCTCGTATCTAACACATCCTACGTACAGTACCGATTCACCGGCCCGGACGCTCCGGGTCGGTTGCCGCGGCGACGCTCGCCGCCCTCCTCCCCCCTCCCCCTCCCCCTCCCCCGCGGCTCAGATCGAAACGGGGCAGGTGAGCATGCGGTCCTCCAGCATCACGCTGAGCACGAGGAACACGAAGTACAGTACGAACATGGTGAGGCCCAGCATGCGGCTCATCTTCCAGCGACAGACGGCGATGGAGAAGATGACGAAGAGGAGCATGAGGAAGAGCAGCACGATGGCGCAGAAGAGGCCGTTGGAGCTGACGGTTACCGGCTCGCCGTTGTGGAACAGCATGTATATGAGCCACGGGACGGGCAGACTAAAACCAGACAGGACAGACGTGGTTAAGTTCGTTTCTGAGGTCCTTAAACTTGAACAACTACAGTTTCGAGCTACTTAAAACTCGTCCAGCTACATAATCGTCCGTGTGACGAGCTTCTGAAACCAACTTTGTTCAGGATTAAACCAGCAGTTTCCAACTGTTTTTGGTTTGTGGCTTCTTTAAAAAAATTAAAATAAATCTGTCCTGGTGCAAAGAAGAATTTAATCTCTACATGTTTACATTTTATTTAAATGTTAACTTGTTGAAAGCTAAAAGTCAGTTTGAGAGACTGAATTTTGTTGAACCGCTGGATTAACTAGCAAACTGCATATAAAGTAATTCAATATCGATCCACCTGCAACACTTACCTGTATTGGTATTTTTTAAAAGTTGTTTAAATTGTTTCTCTGATCATTTTTCAGTTAAATAAAGAATCAGAATATTTCACTGCTTTTCAATGAAAGGACCAAAATAATTTCACTATTTATAATATTCTCTTTTTACTAGAAAACTTTATGTTTTGAAGGCTTTCTCTGTGTGAATGACTGATGCTGGTACTTTGGGTGTTCCTCAGGGGTCTATTGTAGGTCCTTTACTTTTTTAGTTTGTTCCTGCTCCTGCTTGATTTTACGACAAAAATATATTTTGCCTCATTTTTATACAGATGATACTGTGCTGTATCTGAGACTTCAACGAAATGTCGCCTCCTGATATTTCTTTTTGACATTAGACGATGGATATCTGCAGCTAAAGAAGAGCAAGAGAGAAGCTAATATTCGTCATCTCGGCTCATAAAGAACCGTTTGGTGCCATATTTGACTTCTCGTTAGATTTTCAGGTAAGTGGTTCAGAAATGCCTTCTCCATCTAATAAATACTGTTTATCCCGAATCGTCCACCTCTCTTTAAAGTGACAGTACATAAGAGGCTCACTCACCCCACAGTGATGTCGAAGATGTTACTGCCCACCGAGCTGGACACGGCCATGTCCCCCAGACCTTTCCGGGCCACGATCACGCTGGTGATCAGGTCAGGGATGGACGTCCCGGCCGCCAGGATGGTCAGACCCATGATTTCCTCCGAGATGCCGATAGTCTCGCCCACCTGGAAGAAAGACGAGCGGGAAACAGGTGTCAGAAACTGAAACAAATCGTTTTTTGTTTTTTTTTACAGAGAAATCCAGGAATTTATGTTTTTTTTTAAAATAGTTATAAATCTGATTTATAACAGTATCAACATCAGGCTGAATGAGCAAGGCATTAAATTAATGACTTTCTGAGGTGCAGGTCGGCGCATTTTGTGAGGAGCTGGTCCCCATTGTTTGCAGGTCTTACTGCTACGCTAAGCTAACCAGCTGCAGCTTCATATTTAATGAAGAAAATGTTGAACCTGTTGAACCTTTCCTAAGCTCCGCGTCGAACAACCGGAGTCACGTAAGCGTGACGAGTGTGACGAGGCGACCGACCTGATGAGCCCACCACACCATCAGGTAGGAGAACACGCCGATCCACATGATGGAGCCGATGAACGTCATGGCGAAGTATCTCCTGGACGCCTGCAAAAAGGAAAAGACGTCAGAAAACATCTGCCGAACATCAGGAGATCTGCAGGAATGAGGAAACAGAGGTTTGAATCCGGACGAGAAAAGCTCTGCTCTTTGGTAAAACACGTTGAACTGATGTTCATGTGTCGAGCGTGCACCTTTGGCTTTTTATGATTTCAGCAAAACAGAAACAGGTCAAGTTGAAGAGGAGATAATAGTTAGACCTCCACGTTGAAACTATTTCACGCCGTCCCGTCGGTTATCCGACAGCGGACGTTTTCACCCCGGTGGTACGACGGTGGTTCAATACGTTTTCGTTCCGCACGCGGAGCAGGAGGAAGGTCAAACCCTGACGAGTAAGTGCTACGAATTTCGTCGCTCGATCAAAAGCACCAGCCGAGTTACTCCGGTTTTTGTGAGCGGCGGTCGTTGGCGCTGCGCATCGTTGGCGCGTGACGGGAGCGGTCTCTGAACTTATTCGTCCTCCCTCGTATTCGTGTGCGGCACAAATAATTTCAACGAATGCCTCCACAGCTCAGCAGATAAAAAAACTAACTACGGGTTCTTTTCAACAGACATATTTACTGAGTTTGAAGAGAAATGAAGTTCCTCCTTGTGCGACTTATTTCCTGCTACAGTTCGTAAGTCGTGACGGCAGCGAGAGTGAAGACGAGTCATCAATTATTTTCAGTGATTTCAGAACTTTTTCTGAAACGTGATATTTTTTTTGTTTCTTTCAAACATTTAGATGTCATATTATTCTTATCTATCTCATTAAGAAGATTTTTTTTTCAAAGCAATATTTCAGATAATTATTTTTTTTTTTTTTGAATTATTGAAACTTTAAAGTGACTCAAACAAAAACAAAAACAAAAAATCGGAGTGTTTACCGCCTTTTATGACCTCACATGATATTAAATCTAATCTCTCGAAACTGAGCCGGTGTTTATTCCACTGAGGATGAAACGAAATTGCGACGGATATTTTATTTCAGTAAACTGGGATCAAACCGGTTTCACGCCAGCCGACTTTCAACCGAGCGGAGTCAAGGGTATCCGGGCTGCGGTTGCCACGGTGACGACGGGAGCGGTTCGCGCTCACCGGGTTGCGGACGTCGGGCAGCGTGAGCCACAGCGGGAACACGATGGGCAGCAGGAACAGGTACGTGGCCTGTTTCCACCGGGTTTCGGGCCAGCCCAAAGACAACGGCTCGTTCTCCTCCTCTTCCTCCTTCTCTTCTTCGTCCTCGTCTTCTTCCTCATCGTCGTCCTCCTCGCTCTCGCTGGAGGAGCTCTCGTCCTCGCCGCCGCCCTCGTCCTCGCCGCCGCCCTCGTCCTCGCCGCCGCCCTCCGACGCCGCCGCGGCCGCCGCCGCCTGCAGGAGAGGACACACAGTGAGACGTGAGAGAGGCGGAGCCTAATGTAACCCGGTCACGTTCCCGATGAGGGAGAAAATACGAAAAGAGTCAAGACTTTAAAATGAAAATCATTTCCAAACAATCTCTCTGCGTACCTTCGACTCGTCCGGCTGTTCGGACGTCACCTGGGTCGCGTCGTCCGTCTTCGGAGGCTGCGAGGTGGACGGCTCGGCGGCGGGCTGCTCAGACTTTGGTTTGATATCAGCGTCTACAGGAAGAAGAAGAACAAACAGGATGCAGCATCGTACGAACCACATCAACCCCATTTAACCATTTACTGACTTCACGCTTTCATTGATTGATTGCCTTGTTTATTTTAATTTTTTTCCACGTGGCCTGTTATATATTTTTTTTTAAAGCTACCGTTTGACCCTCTTTTATTTTTCTGGGTGCACTTTGGGACTTTGTTTTGAAAGGACGTTATTCAAAGCTCGAAATCATTTCTTTGCTCATTTTCTTTGTCTTTAAAACGTCAGAAAAGAAAGAAAAATCCCAGATTTCCTGATCTGAAACTGCGTTTATAAAAACACATCATTTAATTCTCTTTCCTTTTTTTTACTCACGGTTTCATTCGCGTGTCAATAAATTCAGATAAATTGCGATAAAACAAACCGGCTGTGACTCCAAATGTTTAAACTTTTTTTTTTTTTTTTTTGACTTTATATGAAACAGCTAAAAGCCTAAAAGAACTTTGCAGTTGTGAAAAATGACAGAAGTTATAAAAGTTCAGTTTGCAGACAGTTGCTGCTGTTTATTTTTTTTTTTTAATGTTAAACGGACGCGTTATTGAGTCAGTGGGAGTGACTGGAGATATTCATGCCGGACTAAAGGAGGGGGAGGGATTCACACACACACACACACACACACACACACACACACACACACACACACACACACACACACACACACACACACACACACACACACACACACACGCCGCTCCTCATCTGCATGTTAATCCGCGGGGCTGATTGATTCGGGCTCGTCGAGGCCTCTCCAGGCTTCCTGCAGCCCCTCGGACTCCGGAGCGCCTCATTACCGCACAACCGTGACGCACGAACACGCCGGCCGAGAGGCCGCGCTGATTGTGGCGAACGACCTCCTTCAACCCCGAATCATCTCCCATTATCAACAGACAACCGGCGTCTCGCGGGGCCGACAAAAACAAGAACAGATCTTCGAACGTCATTTGAAATATCGGCAACATGCGATGTTTTTCTACGAGTACGGAGCCGCCGGTTTTGTTTCTTCGTCTGATTTTTGAACGCTTTGAGCTCGTTTCCCTTTTTTCACATGAGAATCGGTCGGTATGAATTCATTTTCTTTGCATTGGGGACGCAGACACGGTAGCTTAGCTTAGCACAAAGACTGGAAGCGGAGGGGAACCGCTAGCCTGCCTATTGTAAAAAAAAAAAAAAAAAAAAGAAAGAATTAAAGGCTTAAATGTCCAACATGGTATCGCGGCAAAGCGTGTCCTGCACTCATCCGTCCACTAGAGGGAAGCATATCGGTGTCAAGCGATTTAGGAAATCAACTGAGCGTTAATTCTGAAGTAAGTAAAAAAAACAAAAACATGAGAAGTTAAGACACAAATTTAAAACGGAGAACTCAACTAAACGTTTCCAGAAACGCAGAAAATGACTTTAAAAGCTCTTCTGAGGCGTTAAAACTGAAGCTTTACAAAATAATATCCTCCGTACGGATTTTAAACTACGACAATCGATCTTTTCCTCCGCGGGCACAGACATATCGTGACGTATGAGCACAGCAATGTTTTTCTTGTACCCAGAAGTATTGAGATAAGCTAGCAGTTTCCACCCGCCTCCATTCTTTATGCTAAGCTAGGCTAACAAAGCCCAAAACACGCCTCCCACGGTCAGATCGATAAAAAAGACTTTTAAGTCGACGGTTTTTAAACTTACGATCGTACCCTCCAGGAAAAGGCGTTATTGTTCACACCCGACTCACCTTCAGCGTGCCGGCGGTGCGACTTGCTCGGGAGTTTTTCCGTCACCGGGACGTTCAAAGGTTTTACTTTGTTCTTTGCTGCAATCAAGAGAATCATCGCTCATACAAAAACTCATTAGAAACCTCAGATACTCTCCTCCTCCTCCTCCTCCTCCTCCTCCTCCTTCTCCTTCTTCTACAACAAGCAGCTTTGTGCAAACGAGCCAACGTGCCTCCGACCTTACAAGCACACACACCGGCCGGTGAAGAGCACCGAGCCTCCGTACGGCGGAAACCACAGCTGGAGCGGAGCTCTAAAACGAGCTCATTACCAACAGCTGTGTTAAAGCCTGCAGCAGGCGGGTCAGTCAGGGACCTTCAAATAGAAACCAAGTATCACGGCCTTCAAAAAGGTACCAGAAATTTAAAAAAAAAAATGTTGCTTTTTGTTTGAAGACTTCCTCCGTCTTCATGAATACGGAACAAAAATGGAAGTTTTACAAAAAAAAAGCCAGTGTGCGTAAAAGGTCACAACGACAACAACACAATCAACAACCTGACACAAACACAAACATGCAACCGTCTAATACGGACAAACAACCGTCCACCGGACGCGGCATCGACAACGGCGGCGTCCGTCCGTCCGTCTTACCTTTCCGCTGTACCGACCCTTCGCCTCTGACATCACCGTTGAAGGACGTCTCTGATTGGCAGATACGCACGACAGAAAATACCCAACATTATTGGTCTCTTTCGGTCACGTGACTCCCTATTTAGTACTTATTTATAATAGTAAACGTAGAACGAGGTCAGACAATGACGGAATTCGAGTTTCCCAACTTGCGAAACAACATCGAGGGAAGAATCTCTGCACACGGACTCAGTGGACCAACAAAGGTCACATGAGCAGAAACATTTAGACCACCGATGTCTAATTAGTTGGTCCTTTGCGCAAAGTTACATTTCGCTCAGGTGACCTTGAACCGTCCTTCAGTTACGCTGTGACATATACGGGACATCCCACGATGCACCGCTCCCCTCTTTACTCTCCATGCATTCGTTTGCCACCAATGCGTCTCATTAACTTCATGCCACCTTTCTTCTGTAGTTTTGTGCATTTTTCTGCAGGTTTCTCCGGAGCTGCATGTTTTTCTGAGCTGCAGTCTACTGGCCACCCCAACCTGCCGAAGGTTCATTCTTTGTTGTCTCTCTACGCTGTTCTTTTCTCTCTCTGCTCACCCCTCACACCACCTCTGAGTCTGGTTCCGTCTGAGTTTCTTCTTCCCGTTAAAAGGGAGTTTTTTTTCCTTCCAGCTGTCGCTCATGCACGGACGCATTTGTCGGCTTGTCAGGTCTCGATCTTACAGCGTTAAGTGCCCGGAGATGACTCGTGTTGTGATTTGGCGCCATGTAAATAAAACTGAACAGAACTGATAGTGGTCATAATATTTTGGCTCGTCGCTGTATTTCAGTGTTATTGCTCAGAGTGACGTTGTTCAGCTGTCTTCAGGGTTTGGTGACACAACACAGACGACGCAACGCAGTGAAGCAGCGAATCTGAAGCTGCACCGACACAAAAAACACAAAATCACATAAAGACAAGCGACGAGAAACACGACAGCCAAGGCGACACCTCGCGGTCGTTCTTACCTCTTCTGACTTTCCTCGGGCCGGGGGTTTTAACGGCCCCTCTAAGATCTGCTTCTAGGACGGAAACCACAGAGAGGATTTTAACTTCGTGGGCCATCACAGTTCAAACTGACAGAAATCACGCTTCTCAAAAACCACCAGAGAATTCAGCTTTACCCAAGAGGCAACCGACGCCGTCTCCGTATTTTGGAGCCATATTTTGACGAGCTGGGAAGGAGCAAGCGGTGGATCTGACGCCTGTCAATCAAACAGACACGCCCCCAAATATACCGTTTTTTGAGGCTTGATATCTAATTAATGATGGAATTATTTTCTTAGCGAAGGACATCATAATGACTTATGAAAAAAACTTTAGGATTTTGTATTTCATGAAAGAAGTTTAATGGGACTCTATGGAACCACAGCCTTTTGGGAGCCAACCCCTAGTGGCCATCGGTGGTATTGCACTTTAAGACACTTCTGCAGTGGCCTCGGTTTTTAGACCCCAAAGCTACGTCCACTTTTAAATACAGTCTACTACTCATTTACCAAAACTAAGATTTGTACCCTTCAAGTTCTGGTCTCAAAATCAGCGGCAATTTATAAGCTCCAAATATGTCAAATTAAAAGTTTATTGGCTCTGCTTTTGTTTTATTATTAGACATCAGCAGCAAACAAAAAAACTTGAATTATCGTGCTGCGGTGCCGCGTGAGAGCTGAAACCGAAACTGATCCAGACACGATATCGGGACGCACCACAGCCTTCTCCTCTCCTGTCAGTCCAAACTCTGGGTCACACAAACCCACTACCGGCACTCTTCATAAATAGCCTGTTGCTCCACATCTTAATTAATGTACAAAAAAACCACGCAGGTTTAATTATCGGGGGAACCAAATCGGCTCCGGTTTCCTGTTCGGAGACGATCCAGCTGCATGGAGTCGGACTCCACAGAGATAAAGAGCTTGGTCGGCCCGCGCGCTGGCTCTTATCCAGCTTTTATTAGCCTGTATTGAAAAGCTGATTAAGGCTCAGCGGTGGCCGGGGCGCTGTGGGAAGCGAGGAACAGCGGCCCGGGGAGTTCGAGGTCGCGGTGAAGGTCGCAACGTGTTGACTTACAGGAAGGAACAGGACGGACGCGGCTGAGTCACCGTGAGCTGGAACATCGAGTCGACCGGCAGAGAATCAACTGATTATCTGTTTTTATATTTCTATGAACGGGCTCGAGCTTCTCGGACGTGAAGACATGCTTCTTTTTTTTTTTTTTTTTGTCACAGATATTAATTTTAAAAAGTCGGTTAATCATTTACCAGCAGAAAATTAGCATTTAATAAATGCTTTTTTTTTTAACAGACTGTAAGCAGATATAAGTATTTAAAAGTAATAAACTATAACTTCTTCTTTGGAGGCTGCTCTACACATTTTTTATGTCATAAATCATATTACGTAATCGTTTTTGTAGGAAAAGTTAGAATTGCAGAAAAACACAGTCCATTAATAAACACTCGGTTTTTTTGTCCAACGTCATATTTTAACTACGTTAAATATCTTGGAAAGCATTTACTTCATTTTTATTACTAATAAAATTGAATTGGGAGAACTTAAAGTGCTATCAATTAACGAATAATAAATAGAGTAATTAATAATGAAAATGATTACTTGAAGCCCAACAGCTCCGTATTATTATTTAATCTCATAATGTTCTTTAAAATTAAAGGGCTTTTTTTTTTTTTAGCCTTTAGTGTTTATTTTATTACATGATTAAATAGTATATTTAATGAACAGAGTCAAACGAAGACATCTAGACGTTCAGTATTTGCTTGTTTTGGAAGGCGATCCTGAGAAAACAAATCTTTGGTAAATACACGTCATTGCTTTTCTACATTTTGGAAAATTCTGTTTGAAATTTTGTTTTGTTTTTCTGAAATTTTGTTTTCAACTCTGGGGGAACAAATCTGCCTCCTTTAAGTCGTCTACAGTTTTTTGTTTTTGTTTTTACATTTAATGTGACTAAAAGTTTGATGGAAAAACTTTTAAAACATCAAATTTCATTATATTCATTAGACGTCAGAGGGATTTTTTTTGTTTATAAATTCTGACATCGTTTTTTTTTACCTTCTCCCAGAGGATCCAGCGTGTGGATCATCAGCTGGAAGATGGTGCTCCGCAGGGACGTGTTGTGGAGGGACGCCGAGCTGCCGCCTCGCTGCAGGACGGGACGCAACTGCGGGACAACGGAGACACGTAGTGAAACATTCGGGTCACGTAGCGTTGAACCTTCGAGAGGCAAATTACAACTGTATTTTCAACGGTTAATACCCAAAACATCATCGCCTCATTTTCATTCTCGACATCAAAGAAGAATCATCTGAAACGGCAATTTTACATTTACGTTTTGTTTTTTTTCTGTTAAAAATGAAAAAAAATTACCAATTTGAACACAAATAACGTAGAAAATGTAACTTTTGTTTTAATAAGCTGTTTTGTAACTTTGAGAGTGTTTGATAGACGATGATGTCCCGAACCCCCAGACACCAAATCCCCCCCAAAACAGACACGCGTGTCAAGCACATAATATCCCACAATGCATCAGGCGTCCTTATCTTTAATGGCTCGTCAAAAAACTCCAAAACGTTTTTTTCCTTCGGACTTTCCAGGATCAGGATTTTATCAGTTTGATGGGGAATCAGTGATGTTAAAGAGCTGTTGTGTTGTGTGGTGGATGTTAGAGCTTCTATAACTGTATAAAACTGTTCTATAACAGGATAAACGACCCTTTCGTTCCATATAAAAGATAAAATAACCTTTCGGAGACTTTTCAGAAATAAAAACGTCATAAACCTCTCTGTTATACAAGGCCATCGGTAGAAGATTCATTTTTTTTGTCTTTAAATTAAAAATTCAACAACAACATAAAAAAAAAAAACCCACAATGATAAATGTTGTTGTTTTCGTACCCTGAGTCTTGCTTTGTCTTCCTGCGGCTCTGCTGTCAGTTTGCTGCGATGAGGGCTGCGATTGGGGCTGCCGGGTGGCGGTGCCGGTTCCGGTTTGAGTTTCTCCTCAGGTTTTGGTGGAGCAGCTGGAGGAGCAGAGGAGCAGCAGCGGCGGCAGAAGCAGGAGCAGCAGCAGGAGGAGGAGCAGGAGGAGGAGCTTCACTCTCCTGTAAAAGTCAGAGAGAGTTTTATCGTCAGTTTACACGCGAACACATACGGACGTAAAAATGACTGTTGGGAGTTTAACGTTCGGTGAATTTAGACACTCAGATTTCCAATCATCACATTTTTTATTTGAGTTGAATTCAATCCCGATGATTTGAAATTCAGATCCAATCTGTCAACTGTCAGCTGTTTCTGGGACGTGATGGATGGACATGACCCCCCCCCCCCCCCACACACACACACACACACCCATCAGGCGTAACGGTTGGACAATGTCCACCTGCTCCTGGCTAAACTGGAAAACAGACTTTACAGTAATCCTGTAATCTAGTTAACCGTATACCCAATTTATAGCCTGCGTGAGTTTCTCACCATCAGCAAATGAGCTTGTCACAAACCTTAAACCTTTCAGACCATCTTTTGTTACTCCAACCTGCAGCCCGGCGACAAAGTCCAGTTATAACAGCTGCATTATTTCTGCCGACATGTTCTTACATGCAGCGTATTGCTAAATAAAGTTGTTTTTGATCATGAACATGATCTGTCCGACCATTTCTGTACGTTTGGAAATGAGAAAGAACTTCTCTCTCAGCTTTCTACCTGTTAAACAACTACTTGTTTCTGTCGGAGGTTTCTTCCTGCTAAAAGTGAGTTTTTTTCTTTCCTCTGTAGGAGATTTTCTTCTTTTTAAAAGTGTTTTTCCTTCTTGCTGTAAGAAGTTTTCATCCTGTTAAAAGGGAGTTTTTCCTTCCCACTATAAGAAGTTTTCATCCTGTTAAAGGTATTTTTTTCCTTCCCATTGTAAGAAGTTTTTACCCCATTAAAAGGGAGTTTTTCCTTCCCACTATAAGAAGTTTTCATCCTGTTAAAAGGTATTTTTTTCCTTCCCATTGTAAGAAGTTTTCATCCCGTTAAAAGGGAGTTTTTCCTTCCCACTATAAGAAGTTTTCATTCTGTTAAAAGGTATTTTTTTCCTTCCCACTGTAAGAAGTTTTCATCCCGTTAAAAGGGAGTTTTTCCTTCCCACTGTAAGAAGTTTTCACCCCGTTAAAAGGGAGTTTTTCCTTCCCACTGTAAGAAGTTTTCACCCCGTTAAAAGGGAGTTTTTCCTTCCCACTGTAAGAAGTTTTCACCCCGTTAAAAGGAAGTTTTTCCTTCCAGCTGTAGCTCATGCCTTAATGGGTAAATTGTTGGCTTCCTGTCTTCAGTGCCCTGAGATGTCTTACGTTGTGATTCGGCGCTACATAAAAAAATAAAAATAAAAATTGAAATCCGTATACTCCACTCCTCCACCTCCCCCTGTCTGGTCCCGTCCCGTCTCCACATCGTCTGAGTCGAACCAATAAACCTCAAACCGTCATTACTTCAATAAACCCACTCCTAATGAGCTCTCTTTTACGGAAATATATTTTGTGGTAAAAACAACACGTTCTCTCTTATCACTCGTACAGTCTTTACCACGAGTCCAACGTCTCCGCAACGTAATTAACATCAAAACATAGCATTGCGAAAAATGGACTAAATGTGAAGAAACATGTCCACACTGAAATTCCCGGAGGAGAAATATCTTTTTGTAATTTCCATAATTCAGAGCCAGATATGCGTCAGCACGCCTCATCACGGCCGGAGGAGCGGGCGCTGATTGCGGACACGCCTCGGGCTAAATTGGAGATCGTCGCTGCCGGTACTCCAAATCGCGAAACCCAGTTCTCCATGTCGACTACCGGCTCACACGCCCAAGCCGTTTAGTCTGGCAGGTCTTCCGCGAGAAATAAAACCTTTCGCTCCTCCTTTTGTTTGAGATAATTGTGAATGAAACCATGCCCGGTCATTTTTTTTTTTTTTTTTTTTTTAGCGACATATCTGGCTTCACTTCACCTCCGTGACGCTTGTCGGCGACCACCTGGAGTCTTTTCTGTTCGGCGCCATCAAAGGATTTTTTTTTTACACAAACAGCTGCTCAGACCCACAAAAATCGCCGTTCCTCTTTCAGAGTGTCTGAGCGGGGCGGCGTTCCCAAACTGTGAGGAGATGAAAGGCTAGAAATATATATATATATATAAATATATATGTACTGTGGATGTAAAAACTGGCCCTGCAAACACATGTAGTTTTACCTGCAGCCGTCTTTTCTCATGGACGATGACCGAATGTGTGTTTTCCTCCTTTTGTTTTTGCCGAGTAGTTTTAAACCAACACCTGATGTCAGAGATCATTAAAACGCTCCAGCTGATCCTCTTCATTCGCTCTTTCTTTTGTCAACGACGCAAAGACCGAAACACACTTACGGACTCATCGAAGATTTCCATCTTTAAATCGCCACGTAGTTTCGCTCATTAGAAGTTGAATATCTTACGGACATCGCCGGTTAGAAAATGTCGTTGGGCGTTCGGGACGATTCGAAACACGTGCAGGTCCTTCGTTGGGAGTTTGTGCAACATTGCGGTCACTGAGGAGTTTAACTGTTTCATGCTCAGCTGATTTTGGTCTTTTTATGGGATTCGTCAGAAGACTATAAAGAGAATCTAACCAACCTCTTCTTCAGAAACGTGTGCTTCACACTAGATTCGTCACGATCACCTCGTCGTATCATTTGCTCTGAAACTTTTGCTTTTTAAATTTGTTCTTTCTTTTCAGGTCTGTCGGCCTCACGAGTAGAAAGTATCCACGCGGTTTGATTTTGCAGTGATTTGCCACGTCGGCGGTTCGTATTCGAAAAAAGAAATTCTTCGAGGAGCGAACAATCCTCTTCTATCTGCGACCCGTCGGGTCGACGGAGTGACTGTCAGCTGTTAAAAATACTTGCTTTGTTCCGACGAACAACCAAAAAAATAAAACTCGATAATGTAGTTTAGACGACAATAAAACCGGCAAATATCGATCTTCAAACGACACCAGAGTTTTTGGCATCTCTCTTTTGAAAACGACCCAAAAACTGCCGCGTTGGTAAATAAATCGACGTTTCTGTTGACGAGCTAACGTCGTGTTTTAGCTCTAATTTCAATCGGACTCATTTCAGCCACAGAAATAATTCTGATTCGAAATTTCCGATTTAAATGAAAAAGTCAAAACGCCCAACTTTGATCGTCGGACGTGAACTGACCTTCTCCGTCCACACCTTCACGATGCTCATGTGCTTGTTGATCTGCGACTTCACCGCCTGCTCGATCTGACTGTTGAACTTCATGAAGCTGACGTAGCTGACGTAGCCCATCACCAGCAGCACGCTCTCCCACCACAGGATCAGGTTGTCCAGGAAGAAGACGATGAGCATGCCGAGGTCCACGATGTAGAAGGTGACGTCGCGGAACAGCGGCCACCACGTGAGGTGCAGCATCTCCCGCGAGAAGACGGCGCACATGCCGATCACGAACAGGATGTTGAAGACGGCCGAGCCCACGATGGTGCCGATGCCCACGTTGCTGTGGGAGATGAAGACGCCGATCAGGGAGGTGAAGAGCTCGGGGGCGGAGCCTCCGGCCGCCATGAACGTGGCCCCGGCCACGTCGTCGGAGATCTGCAGGCTGGCGGTGATGACCTCCAGGCCGGGCACGAAGAACTCGTCGCAGACGATGGCCAGCGCCACGAACATGTAGGTCATGCCGAGGATGTGCAGCACCACCCAGCCCTGCCGCCGCTGCTCCACCGAGAACAGGTCCCGCGGGTAGTCGCCCTTCCTGTGGGGGGGCTCCGGCGGCGGGCGGGGGGAAGCGGCGGGGGTCGGGGGCGGCGGGGTCGGGGGCGGCGGGGTCGGCTTGGGAGGTTCGGGATCGACGTAGATACACTGTTCGATGTCCGTCCTGTTGACGACCATCACCGGAGGAGGCTCGGTGCCGTCGGGTGAGACGGCCCCCTCGTCCGTCTCGTTGGACGCCGCCACCTCCCGAACGTTGACCTCCACGACGGCGTCGCCGTCCCCGCCCCGGCCCCCCGCTCCGACGGCGTCACCCGTCCGGGCGGAGGCTCGCGGCGGGGACGGCCGGGCCTTCAGCGTCAGCGTGTAGACCAAAACCAGCAGCACGCCCGAGAGGAAGAAGAGGACGCGGCCGCGCCGCAGTCTCCTCCGAGGAGGCGGCTTCACGTTCATCGTCTCGACTCCAGAAGACAGAGAAGCTATGTCGGACGCATCGCTATTCCCCGACGGCTGCCGTGGCGCTGCGCGGCGAGAGGACGCCACCGACGGTGAAGAGACGCACGCGAGCGCACGAAGTGTGTTTCATCTTTTCACGGCGGGCGGCTTCAACCTGCGGAAGGACTGGAAAACACAAAACGCACAACACACACAGCTGAGACAGAAAATCACATCATCGTGAACATGTGTTTCTGCTCTGCTCTGTGGTGCAGGGAAGTGTGTGTGTGTGTGTGTGTGTGTGTGTGTGTGTGTGTGTGTGTGTGTGTGTGTGTGTGTGTGTGTGTGTGTGTGTGTGTGTGTGTTGGAGGGTGATGAAGGATGCAGACAGCCACCTGTTACTATGGCTACGTAATCACTCAGAGCTTTGGCTTCTCACAAAATAGGAATAAGCAGCGAAAACCCGTCGGGCACGTTCAAACGAAGAAAATAAATAAAATAAAACAATACACGGACGTTTATCAAAAATAAAAGCAATTAATTCCGACTGGTCCTCTGATTAGTGGAAGCGTTGCGGCGAGAGCGCGCGGAACAGGGAAGAACGTGATGAAATGCGCGCGGATCATTAACGAAACATTAATTAACAGCTGCGCGTTAACAAATAAAAATAAAAAAAATAAAAATCCGCGCGTTGCGGTTTAATTACAAGCCAGCGCGGATTATAACACAAGGTTAAATCTAAATGTCTTCACCTTCCGAAAACATGTTCAAAAAGAAACAAAAAAGAAGGAGAATGAAACGCAGAAAGGAGCGGTGTGCGGTGCGGTGCGGTGTCGGTGCGGGGGTGGGGGTGGTGCGGTGTCGGTGCGGGGGTCCCTACCTGTAGCGCCGCCGGCTGCTGCTGCTGCTGCTCGGCCCCTTCGCCGCTGCGGTCCGTCCCTCTCCAGCTGTGCAGAGATGCTGACTCCGGTTTTTGGGGAGCTACAAGGGCGCACCGCATGTCAGGGCTTGAACGAAGCTCAGCATAATGCCACTAAGAGGATTAGGAGCCGAACACCTCTCACCTCCCCCCCCCCCCTCTCCTCCCCCCCCCTTTACCTTACCTCCACCACCCCCCTTTACCTTACCTTACCTCCACCACCCCCACCCCCCCGCCCACTTTTTCAACCGCACGAACGCTGTATCAATACACCAACGTTCAAAAAGCGCCGCGCGACTGCGGGAGTCGAGGGGAGGCTCCGGGGAGAGGACACAGTCCGGTGGACGGAGGACAGCGACATGAGATGTTCAGGGGCTGACGGGGAGGAGGGTGATCCTGAACTCTGGGTGTGGTCAGGTGTTGGTGCCGAGAGGAGAGGTGACTAAATTTCCTTCACCAAAGAACAAAACGCGATTCGATAATAAATACATGTAGTTTAGCCGAAAAATAAATACATAAATAAATAAATAGATAGATAGATAGATAGATAGATAGATAGATAGATAGATAGATAGATAGATAGATAGATAGATAGATAGATAGATAGATAGATAGATAGATAGATAATTTGTTTTCACTTTTTTTTAGATAGATAAAATATAAATACTTGGCTTCCTGTATGTGAAATTCTCCATTAAACTAAATTATGTTAAATTTCTCAAGTTTGCATATGAATACAATGTTTTGTCCGATATTAATTGACGTTATTTAATATAAACCCTTTTTTCACTGACTACATGTAAATCAATGTTCAGATGTTTGTGACTCGGCTCAGGGTCACAGTTCTCTATTTATTGTGATCAAAATATTTTCCACTTAAAGGTTCACTTTACACAAATATTTTACCTCCACGAGTCCCTTCTGACCCACCGGAGGTGTTTTCTCTTACTCTGACCAATTAGCGCTCTGCTGAGGTTTAAAGCTGAGAAATGCTGGAGATTATCCGAGTCATTAAAAAGTCCAAAAATAAAGGTTGTCCCGCCCTAAAAGTGAAATATAAACTTAAAGAGTGAGAGAAACGACCCTCAAACAGTCCGCAGATAAGGTCAAAAAAAAAAAAATGAGAACACCTGTTGCTCAAAAAGTGGCAGGAACAGCTTCTCATAAGCATGACGACGACATTATATCCATAAAACACTCATTGAGCTGTTAACTAAATAATATGAATTTTAAAAAAAACTAGAATTGTCCGCAAAAATCGAATTGTAACTATAAGATCAACCCCAACTTAAAATATATATATATATATATATATATATCTGCATTTGTTAAACTGATCATTTATTTGAACCTGATGGTCTTCTCCGTCATTATTCATTACAGTGACTTAAAAACAAGAGATGAAAAAAGCTGAAAGACGCAAACTGCTTCACAACTTAAAGGACGAGTTGTGTTAAAGGTGTCTGTGTTTAACAGCAGAAAATTGCTTTGAGAATATATTTGTGCACAGAACGAGGACCGAGTGGATTTTGTCCCCCGTCTCTTCCATTAGAAACTTATTATGGAAGAATGTATTACTGGACAGCTAGATATGGGGAACAAAAAAGGTGTAAAACTGTCCTTTAAAAGGTCCCATATTTTTCTAATAATATTATCTAATACTAATAATAATATTAAAAAGAAGCTGTGGTTTGGTTAAGTGCTCGCTGTCAATTCTCTGAATGTCCTGTGGAGAGTAACGTGAGCTTTAACATCCACAGAATCTAAAAAAATAAAAGGATTTAGCCAGATTTATGAGTGTGGGGCTTTTTCTTTCTTTCTTTCTTACTCACTGAAAGAACTTCCTGGCGGTTAAGATGGAAACCAAAATAACTGCAGCGTAGCTTAGTTTGATCCCGGCTGTCATACCTCTCCTGCCACGTTCGAAGTCTCCGCTGTGAAGCACAAAACGCCAAAAGAAAAAAAATCACAACAGGTGAACAGATCGACGGCCTCCAAAAGTACGAATGTTTATTTTATTTTTTTAATCAAGGACACTGGAAGGAAGCCAAACGTACTGACTTTATAATTTAAACCTCAAATGCAGCATCAGTCCGAACTCACCTGCGTAATAATAACTGGAAATGTTATAATCAGACGTGTCTGCTGCGTGTTTATATTTTTCCCAAAAGACAACCGTTGAAAAAAACCATCAGAAACAAACAGATTAAAAGCAACAATTTCAGCCAACACTAATAAATATGAAACATATAAAAAGCTCACAAATGGTGGAAAAAACCCCATAAAACAAGTAAAATGTGAATTAAAATTAATAAAAGGACAAAAAAAGAAAAGAAAACATCAACTCACTCAGGGTTGAATTCTGGACGGCTCATTGGGATATTCATATTCACCGACTGATCGGGAATCTCAAATACGATGTCCTTCTATTTCACTGAGACTAAACCATGTTTATCGTAAATGAATTAAATGATAAAACCAAGGATTCCTATTTAAAATAACAAAAGTTTGGGACCAGTTACAAGTTAAAAGAACGTAATATTTGATATGATAGGCTGTCGACAATAATCTTGTGTGTGAACGATTGTGAATTCTGTCAGAAAAAAAGCTGTTAAAAATGTTTCCTCCTCCGGTAATCAAAGCACTGAATGATTGACAGCTTCATCCACGAATCACTTCTTAAACCAACTCAAAAGTCGAACTTTAAAGGCATCTGACACGATAATAAAAGTGGTTTTGTAGCTTCAGCTTGGGTCAAATCTGCTTCTTGATTCTTGCGGTGCATTCAGGTACTTCACGTGACTGATAAAACATGTTTTTTTGGAAAATAAACCCAAAGGAAAACAGGTAAACAACTTCAGAGAAGTTCTCAGATGTGTGTGCTTTGTATCTTGTGTTTAAAATGATGCAAAAAACCCCCCAAAAAAACGACCTACATTTTGAGCATCTTTGAACGCACCACAACAGTGAAACCGCTTCAGCCGTACCAGTGCATTAACACACAACAACAGTATAAGTAGAAATATGACGGTGATTATATGTCTGTCTTGTCATATATAATAAATGACTATAAAGCTCCAATAAACATGTTTAAAAAAAAGAAGCTGTTTTGAAACATTATCATTGAACAAACGAGGATTTGATATTATAAATAACACGAAATACATAAATAAAGTAGAAATAACCATCCTGTTGCAGTCATTTCATACAGGATAGCTCCTAATTATTTGCCTATGTCACGTGTTAACAATAACTTTTGTATTTCCGACGAAATTTCTTCTGTAGTTTCAAAACACATATTAATGAATTATTATAGGGCAGCAGTTCACTGATATCAATATTGGTTACATTATTCTTTTTTTTTTAACCACGTTTGTTTTATATCCCCCAAATATAAAATGAACAATGAATTCCCAGCCACAGACGGTGACTGTAAAGAGACAATATGAATAAATATGGTCGTTTATATGGAAATAAACCTGGTAGCAACTTAAAACTCACAGAAGGGCCGTAATCAACCTGCGCGGTGCGTTCAGGTGACGTCCGTTCCGACTGCGAGTCGCGGAGCTGGTCCAGAAGGATTTACAGGAAACAGTTCGCCCAGGTAACTTCAGTTCGGTGTGTGTGTGTGTGTGTGTGTGTGTGTGTGTGTGTGTGTGTGTGTGTGTGTGTGTGTGTGTGTGTGTGTGTGTGTGTGTGCGTGCAGGAAAACAAAGAAAAGGCAATAAAGAGGGGGAAAAAGAAAACAGCTGCTTCAGGAGCGCGTGGATCAGGTTACTGGACTTTCCTTTTCCTGGAGCGGTAGCGTCTCCTCCGCTGCTTGTACAGGTGGCGGAAGTTGATGAAGAGTCCTGAGGAGGAGGAAGAGGAGGAGGAGGAGGAGGCAGAACATCTGTCAGTGTTCAGCTCATTAAGTCCTCGTCTGATTGGCTGGTTGAAGGATTTTCAAAATAAAAAGTGCTCTGAAGACACCTTGAATAATTCTGTGATTCTTCTACACTCTCGTACTTTGTTTGCTAAAGTAAACACACGAACTGCAGGTTTAGTGTGTCAGATTTCTGAATAAGCTTCTCCTATAGTCCAGACAGGAAGTGCTCAGTTCATTACACTATAAAACTCAAACGTTCAGGGAATCTCAACATGATTTGAGTTTGAGCACCTTTTTGTTTTTCTAATCATCCGGCACCAACAACTAGGAAAAAAAAACCCCCGTCAAAACACATGTCATGATCTTTTAACGTTTGTGTGTATGTGGCTAAAATATTCTTTGACAGATTTTTACTCGGTAACTCCAGTTTCTTCTGAATAAATTGGAAGCCAGACGTCACAAAAATGCATTTTAACCTGCAGCAGCTGGATTCTCAGAAGATTAATAATATTCTCGAGGGACTTTCTTTCACCACAATATGTCAGATTAACTGTGAATCCTTTTGAGTTGCAACTTTTACAAGCACGGCAGTTTTCCATTGGCATGAAAATTCCATTAATCCCTGATTAATATTAAAAACTCAGGTAATATTACTCTGGTGCAGTTTGAATCTCTTCAAAAAAAAACATTATATTCATATTAATATTCAATCGTCGAATGTATTTCAATTTTCCTGCAAGATCTGCAGACATATTTTAATACATACATATCGAATATTATAATTAGAATAATAATCTGATAAGGTTTTTCCTCAAGAAATATTCAATCACCAAATGTTTTGCACAATAAAGCAACATATATATCCTGCTGTTTTGGTTCATTATTACTTTTTAATATCTCTCATCTTGTTTAACTGCTTATTTTGTCTTGTATGGCTTAAATGCTTCAAGTCTTCTTAATTGCTTTTAATGCAGTTTCCTGTTGTGCAGCATTTTGGGCAACTATTGTCGTATCTAAACGCGCTAAAGGACTAAAACTAACTCAATCCACTGGGAACAAACGATCTATGCCGAGCTGCGAGCTGACGTGACGTCGTTAAGACCGGATGTGATGTTTGTGTTGCGGATGTGGAGGGCACGGCGCCGCGTCGGCGAAATTTCTCACCCAGGAACATGAGGACCAGGTAGAGCTGCAGCGTGTAGGAGAAGCTCAAAGAGCGGCCCAGGGCGGCGGGCAGCGGGAAGCTGAACAGACGGGTCTCGTCGAAGACGGGCAGAGACTGGATCACGGCCACCGCTGAGTGAACGGGCACAAGAAAACGACAAAACGCCGTCAGCGGCCCGACCGGCGAACTTCTACCGGGGCTGGGAGGGGAGGGGGGGGTCACTGACCTTCGGCTACGACGCCCAGCGGGTACAGAGGGATCCACAGGCTGTAGCGCAGCCACGTCAGCAACTTCCACTCGGTGCCGATGCAGGCCAGCATGTAGAACGGGTATCTGACGGGGGAGAGGGAGAAAGACGAGCCAGACGTTACCACGGGGGGGAGGAGGAGGAGGAGGAGGAGGAGGAAGGTGTGTCTGAGCTGAACCTGAAGATCTCTATGGTGCTCCACAAGTAGAAGACAAAGAAGACCACCGGTTTGTTCTGCATCTCCTCCAGGCTGCCGAAGATGACGAACAAAATGACGTTCCTCCCGGCCACCTGAGGCAGAGTAAAATAAAAAAGTTTCATTTTACAATACTGCAGATACTAATACTAAGACCTCATCGACTCTTTGACAGTTCAAACTTCAGGGAAAAAAAAAAAAAAGAAGAAACTTCTCATTTAAAAGGCCACAATTTGTGTTTCCAACCTGATACCACACCGTAGCGTGTAATACACCCGTCGGTCCACTAGAGGACACCGCGTCAGCGTCACGTTTTACCTCGTCTGGCCATGGAAAGTAACCACTTGGACTTGTTCAGGAAAAAGATCGTGAACTTGGTTGAAATAAGTTTACTTTACGCACGTCAGGTGGGTTACTTGAAGTACAAGTAACTTCCGAAAAATAAATCAACGTGGAATTTAGCTATTCTCGTGGTTATCCGGGTAATAGGATAAAATCAAGAGGATAAAAAAATAAATTAAAAAACAAAATCATAGTAAAATCTCTTTTTGTGTCACCTGTATCATAGCAGGAAAAAATCCGGTTTTAACCAGACCCAGCAGGGGATTAATGACCTCGAGCACGGCCATCATCTGACAGAAATACATCATGTCCGCCGTGGTGTGGAAGGTGTCGTAGAACGAGTCTGTGGAGACACACAGACGTGATTAAACAGCACACATCGCTCCAGCCACTATCCATAAACCACCATCATTTGCAAAACAAATCCCCGCTGTGTATTTTGTGTTCCTGTTTCCATTCAAATGAACTCTTCTGTGAAGCGCTCCTCACAAACAAAAAAAAACCTCCCACTCTCGCTGGGTTTTCTGGACCTCCGGTTTGTTTCATGTCGCTGCAATCGTGTTCGTCTCTTTTCCATAAATTTTCCAAAACTATCGAGCAGAAGAATGATCTCAGTTTTAATTCCTGTTTTTAATCTGTATTTTAGTCTTTCCCCCCTTCTGCTTGTCTGACGATGCTGCTTTTACTGAAGTCTTGGGGTTCGTGTGATGTTCTGAACAAAGCACCACAACGACATAACTGACAATAGGGGACTAAATATAAATCGGGATGAATAACTCATCTCAAGCAGGTTTTCATTTTCCCTGCGGGGACATTTTTATGGCATGAACAGAAAATGCTGTCCAGAAGGGAGGAAATCAACCCCGAATTGTGCGGTGTATTTTTCTTTTTTTAACCTAATATATAAATATATATACACATAATGATATAATTTTAGGTATACATAATTAGTTGGTGAGACTAAAACATACAAAACTACAGCAGAGACATCAATACAAATGATTGTGTGAGAAACACAAGCAGTCAGACGATCCAGGAGCTTGTAAACAAACCCGGAGAGCAAAATGATTCCCCTCACCGTCTGATTTAAACATCAGTAAACATCACAGTTTACAGACAGACTTCCTGTTTCAACGTTTGACCTCCTCTGTGCACCTTTTTCCTGTGGAGTTGGGAATTATTCCTGAAATTTGAGGCATCCCCTTCTTTCTTTCTTTTTTTTTTTTGTTACACTTTACCTCGAAATAAAGTGGTTCAGATGATGTAACCTGTGACTGTGACTGTCGATGCTCCCTCAGACCTCGAGCAGTTAACTTGGTGAGAGTAAGGCTATCGTGGCTGATGGCAAAGAGAGCCAAAACTACAAAGATAAACCTGCACGGTGGTGCAGTGGTTAGCACTGTCGCCTCACAGCAAAAAAGGTTCCGGGTTCGAATCCGGTCCTGGGCCTTTCTGTGCAGAGTTTGCATGTTCTCCCTGTGCTTGCGTGGGTTCTCTCCGGGTTCTCCGGCTTCCTCCCATCATCCAAAAACATGCACCTCAGGTCAGGTTACCTGGCGCCGCGCTAGTGGCAGCCTGCTGCAGCATCTCCCCCCTGAGAGCCCCCCTGCTGTAGTGAAGAAATTTCCCCTCGGGGATTAATAAAGTGTATAAAATCAAAAAAAATAAAAAAAATAAAGCGGCAATAAAACAAAATGATCTTTTAAAATGCATTTACACATTAAATATACACACAAAAAAATATCCATCAAATTTCTTTCGTTTTTGCAGGAAAGTGGAAAAAACCAAAAGAAACCACGTGTTGCCCCAAAATGACTCCACTGCAGGTTGTTGAGGTGTTGGCAGATGCATCTGGAGGAACTTCTGGCATTGAAGACTAAATTAATATATAAGATAGACAATAAAATAATGCAAACACTCCCTTGCGTACCTTGACCGAGGATGAAGAGTCGAACCGTCATGTTGACGAAGATCCAGGAGAATCCCAGGAACTGCACCAGGTTGTACATGAACAGGTAACCTTTCTTCAGCCCGAGGTAGGCTGAGGAAACAGACGGTAATGACGAAAATGACATTTCTGCAAAATTCCCTGGAGTAAACATTGAGTTAACGTCTGCGATAAAGCGACAGAGCGGCTGTAAGGAACATCAAAGTTTGTGGAAACACTCACGGTCTTTACGAACTCTCGACTCAACACTTATCTTGTTTATCTTCTCTTCCTCCTGAAAGAACAACACATGAATTATAACGAACAGTTATAGTTCTGTATTTGACCGCTGACCTGAAATTAAAATGCACAGCAAGAAATGAACTGATCTCAAGAAAAAGAAAAGAGTCTACAGTAGAAGCGAAATAATCAAAACGATATGTTTGTAGGACGGAACAAACAGTTTTGGAAGAAACAAAAAAAAAAACCCGACCAAAATAAAGAAACAAAACAAAAGTAAAAGTTTGGTTGAAATAATCAAAGCAGCAGGAAGCACCGGTCAAATTGAGCATTTTCAGTTATCGCTAAAAAAAATGTAGTTTTGAAAAAGTCCTTCAGCTACAAGTCCAACCAATCAGAGAGCAATAAGGACTGGATCAATACTTTTCTTTTGCATGTTTTTTCTATATTTTCATACAGAATAGTAGACAGGAAGATGGAGGGTTGTACGATACGCAACGAAGGTTAAAGGAAGTCGAACCACGGATGTTGCAAACGTCTCCAACCCTAAAAAAAAAACACCACTTACAGATTGCCGTGACTGTTGCATGTCTTGAGTGGTTGATATATTACGGTTCTGCAGTTTTTAACGCCAGAGTAACGAAGGAAACTGTCAGGCATCTTATTTGAAATGACTTCTGTCCCAAAGTTGAGCTTTGACAGACCAGAATGAGGGATTCAATGTTTGTTTGTTTTTGGTTTTTGGGGCTGGCATTGCATAGCTTTGCATAAAGAGGACGTGTGGCTAAAAAAAAAAAAAAAAAAAAAGGCGTCCGACTATCCCAATAAAAACAATGCTAATCCTCAAACTAGCTTTTATATCAGCAATAGAAAGCGGTTTTCTCGATAGGCGACATTTTCCTGTTGTTGCTCGAGTTCTCGCCTTGGCCTGAAGCTCCATCTCCGCGTCCGACTCGTCGAGCCACCGGTCGAAGTCCGGAGCCAGAAACAGAGGCTTCTTCTCCTGCAGCGTCAGCCGGTCCCACCAGCACTCCTCCTGCTTCTTGATTTTGATGTCCACCTGACGCTGGGTGGACTTATGGTTGATCTGTGAAAAACACAGCGCCGGCAAATTATACGACGGCTTCTCAAGTGAGACAAACGCAAAGCGATGAAATGACGCATCTTTAAATAAAAAGAAAAGAAAAAGGCTGGGTCAAAAACCTAGTAGATTGTTGGACTGGGTATGAAACACTAGAGGGCTTTTAATTTGAAAGGAATACAGGAAGTGGAGGCATTTGGCCGGCCAGAGGTGTAACTTTGATCACTTATTTAGGTTTACAAAAAAAAAAAAAATCATACATACTGTAACCACATTTTATTGGCTGCTGAATATCAATAACTTTGAATGGTTGAAGAGAATACAGTATAACTGTGACATTTATAACGAATGACATCGCAGCTCTAATCTTGAGTCACTCCGTAAAGCAAAAAAAAACAACAACTGAAAACTGCCTCATATTTGAGATCTGAAATTAAAACCTGCAGCTCTTCGTCTCAGAAATAGATTGAAACTGCTTTAATGTGAGTGAATGTCTTCAGACTAATAATACAGTTCATACTGTAATAAATATATAAAAGATCAATACCTCGGGTCTAACGGGTTGCAGGAACTCCAAACTGAACTCGTATTCATTGTCTCCTTTAGCTCCATGGCCCTGTGCTGTGGGGGGGTGATATCATAATTTATGTTATAACAAAATATGAGACTTCACGTTGTGTGAAACAGACTTTGAAATGATTATTTTGCAGCATATCTTCCTTGTAAAGGTTCTTATGTGATCATGATTTTCTTATTATTATTATTTGCACAAACTTTAAGTACCGACCTCTGAACTGAAGCGTGTTGTTTTCCTGCAGGCTGATATTGAGATCCTGAAAAAAGAAAAAAAAAACACAAAGGCAGCCGTCAGAAAACCGAATATGACGCAATCAATGGACCGAACGATGAGGAGGACTAAAGAAAGGAGTTTGGTGATATTTAAACAGTTTTTGTTATCGCCAACTAATCCCATAAAAAAAGACACAAATGGTTTGTGTTGATTACAGACTTTTTTTTTTCTTTTACTGCCCTGCCTGCTGCACCCTTTGGGCTAAGATATAAATCATTAAAACCACAAATATAAAGTTAAGTAAAAAATAAAAATAAATACTGCTTAACTAAAACTGTATTTTTAAATATAGATAGCAGGTTTGTCTGGTAGGGATGCAGAATATTACAATTGGTTGCCGATATCTAATAATAACAATAATAATAATCTATATAATATATTCAGCCTCATCCTTAAAACTAAACTCGAATTAATGACGTCTAATTCGACAGCACTTGCACTAAATATTAACCTGGTGAAGATTATAATGTTACATTTTGTGTTTTACCAAAGTGTTGATTCAAATTTAAAATCAACGTGTGCTAATAAAATGTATTGCATCATACTGAGAGGAGTTCGTTCGTCTTGTTTTGCCCTCGTCGATATATAAATGTGTCTGGTTGCGTGTCGCCCTGACAGGTGTTCCTCTCTCAGTTACCGGTAATCGATTCTCCGAAGAGGCTAAACAAGATCCACAACTACCATAAAACGTCGTGCATCTTTAATGAGACGTTTGTCCGACAGATGCCGGACGCAAAACAGCCGAGCCAGAAGAACGAAAATGAAAGGAAAAGTTAAATTCTCTTTAAACGCAGCGTAAAACTTTACATGTTTACCGACGTATTTTAACTCAAGTCAAATATGGGAATAATCACGTCTCACTGTAGCTGCACCGTAATTTCAACGGATATCAATCTTCTATTTTACTTGTTTTAATCGTATTGTGTCCATTTATATTCCCTTGCGTTTCTTTTATGCATTATGTGAAACACTTTTGAGCTGCATTTCTGTTGAAAAGTTGCTCTACAAGTAAACTTGCATTGTTTTGACTATGGAAAACCACAAGTTGTTGTTGGTTGGCAAGAAAAAAAAAAGAGGAAGTCAAACTACAGCTGTCCTTTTTCTGAGTTAGTACGTCTGCAGCTTGTTTTGTACTGTTAATTTAGATAACAAACTTCTGTAAAAAAAAAAAAGAAGAAGAAGTTGTCTTCTGATAGTGATATTAAAGCGTTGGTATTATACTTTTAACTATTAAGGTGTCTTAGAGCTGCAACAACTCCTCGATAATTCATTAGTCGGTTGACAAAAGACCATTTTGACAACCACACATTCATTTTTATAATTTGGTAAGGAAAAATAAAACCAAACATTCGATGGTTCCAGTTTCTCAGATGTGAAGATTTGCTGGTTTTCTGTCACATTTAATTTGTGACACTCTGGGATGTGTGAAATTATAACAGTAATTTCACACTATTATCTGACTTTTTTATAGACAAAACGAATGAATAAATAAATATTAGTAGCAGCTCTAATTTACTGGAACTGTGGAAAATCATGGGTGGGGTTGATAATTACAGAGTTAGTACAAAACAAGGAAGTCACACTGAAGCTGTCATTCACCAGTTATTATTTTTAACATTTAAACAACTATTAGAGGTTTAAAAGACATCGACGACAGACATGAAAAGGCAAAAAAACCAACAACAACAAAATCCATTAAATGGTGTTATTTATGCTGTAATAAACCCCCACCCAAATGTTGTCCTTTTGGGAACAATTATGTGTAAAAAATATCCGTTTTCTGAACCAAATTTGAGGCCGTCTTAAACCGCCCTGGACCTTTAATTATTTGTTATTTATTTATTTTTAGCTTGCTTAATGTTTTAATCTGTTTTTATTATGTTTTAATCACTTGTTCTTAATTGTTTTGTTTTTTTAAATGTCCTTTTCTTTTTGCCTTGACGCTTTGAAATGATTTGAAGTGAAGCACTTTTGCCTTTTTGTTGTAAAACAACCGCGCACGGTCGCTTCAGCCCGTTTTAACGGCAGCTTGCAGCATCACGGAGGCTAACGGTGAAAGCTAACTGTTAGCGGCCGTTAAAAACCCCGCAAAGAAACCATCAGCGGGACGAAAGTTACACCCGCAACGGAAACACAAGAAAGTTCAGGTGGGTTTTTTAAATTTTATTTGTAGATTATTTTAAACGCTCAGCGTGTAAAATGACAGGGGGGGGGGGGGGGGGGGGGGGAACCGTCCTTACCTTCGCGTCGCTCAGTTCCACCCGGAGAAAGATCTCTCCGTGCCGCTGAGCCCAGTAGACGTGCGGGGTCAGGATCTGCATGTCCGCGGCTCGTTGCTGTCCGGATATCTATATGGCAAAAAAGGGAGCCATTTTTGTTTGTTTTTTGTTTTTTTTGGTAACTCAAAAAGTGATGCGCCGGAGAAGTCCCCCCCCCCCCACACGCACACACAAGGTGGACGCGGAAGGATGGGATGGCACTTCCGGGAAGGAGGTCGCTCGAGGACTTCAAAATAAGAATTCTGAAAAAAAAAAAAAAAAAAAAACGCCTCCCGAAGCAGCTTCAAAATAAAAGTCTCTCGCGCGAGGACGTGGACGGCTTGTTACCCAGGTAACCACTTGTTCCTACGTTTTAATAAATCGTTTGTTAATAATTGTTGTTTCATTAAAAACAACAACAACAACAAAAACCGGTTGTTTCCGGATGACTCAACTCAAAAAATGTGATTCTCCGACTTTAGTCACAACACTTTCCTGCAAATGTTTCAGAATAAAAGCCTTTCCCCCCCCCCACCTTTCCCTTTTCTTTACTAAACCGCTGTAATGCTTTTAATTTGAAAATACTACAGGAAGCGTGTATTATATTTCGGTTACCATGGTATCAACTTGGACAGCGCAAAAAGGCAAAAATCTGATCCTGACGAGGCTTTCGGTTGATGCACTTAATATATCTGAAACATAAATACGACAAATTTGACGGTTGGATTTGTGTTTTTAGCGGCTTTGGATCTTCAAAAACGTAAAATGAATTCAGAGGAGCTGAGGAGACATTTTATTTCCTCACGAAGAAAAAAAAAAAAAAAGTATTATTCGCGATAGGAGCTGAAAATGTAAAAACCGGAAACTCCCATTTTTTTTTTTCTTTTCTTCCCCTTTTGAGCTGTAATGTTTCTTCGTAACCAGCTAATATCTTACCTTGGTAACGCCTCCTTTTCGCCTCCCGGTCCAAAGTGCAGTCGCACCAGGTAGGAGGACATTTTTTTTTTTTACCGGTCAAGCGAAACCAAAGTTCGGCCTCAGTTTTATTTCCACCCGCTTGTGTACTTTGTGCTTGTTTTGTGTTTTTTTTTTTTCCCGCGGAAACGTCACATTTACATCGCGGTGGTGCTTTCAAGTAATTATCAGAAAAAAAAAATGAGTCCGAGGGTTGAACCCACGTCCAGACCACCGGCTTCATTCCCGGCTGAGGTCGCGGACCGACCCAAGAGGGTGAAGGTTATTCACGTCGTGTACCTCCTCAGCGCTTTGGACATCACGTTGATGTTTCTGCAGTTCTCCGTAACCCCTGTAAGTGTTGTTGTTTGTTACGTCACAGCAGGAAGCTGAACTTTCCGCGCCGGCCCTGAAGCGCACACGATTAAAAGTCAAATTAACGCTGAAAAATAAAAAAATTTAATCGCGGATGTTTTATATGCTTCTATTATGTACTTAAATACAGTGGGTAAAAGCATGCTTGGCTCACTGACACAAGTACTGTGCTTAAGTACGATTTTACTTTTAATTTTATGTTGTTTTATACTCATACTCCAGGCATAAATATTGTAGTTTTGCTTCCCCGATGATTTTATTTTTAGTATAGAAAATATGATGCCTTATTACAGGTTACAATGCAATAATATATTAACTACAACATCATAAAGGTTCCTAAGTGTTACTACTTCGGTATTAATTATCCAGTGATGTGATTTATTTTTTTTAATGCTGCTTTAGGTATTACTACTGATCCTACGGAGTATTGAGTACTGAGTGTACCACTACTTTAAAGGGGCAGTATGTAGGATTTAAGCAACCGTCTCGTAATACCAGGTTTGCCCTCATTTTGCATCGTCCTGTTATCTCGTAGTCGGCTATATTTTTTTGTTTTTTTTTGTTTACAACCGCTGATTATAAAAGTTAGACTGTACGGACCCAGAAATGGTTTAAAAAAAAAGAAAAAAGAAGGCGATATGGTTTAGTTTACATGGCAGCTTTGCTTAGCTCCAGTTTTTAATCAATAATTAATTATCCAGATATTGACGCCCCTTTGTCATATTTTTTTTTTCCGGTGCAGTTTATGATGTCCGCTGCTGCACTAAAGATCCATTTTGAATTGTCCAAAGAAACTCAACAAAGTGTAAATTAAGTATATTAACACTGCCAATGATGTTATAGAATTAGCTACCGTTGTAAACTATCACTATAAAGGCCACCGTTACCGTTAACAACAGTTTAGCATCAAACTTCGTACCTTTTACCCGCCGAACGCCGTCTGCAGCGGAGCAGAGAAACACCGGTTTTTATTCTGGTTTCACTCCTGTTTTTGCAAATAGTTTGAGCCATTGTCGTGTTTATTGTTCTGTTGAATATTAACGAGAGGTTAAAAGACACAAACTCTTGGGACCGAGGCCAGAGCAGCGACTCACCATCGCCCCTTTGAGGTGTGGGCTGGTATTACAAGACGGGAGCGGCTGGGGCTAGCTGGTTAGCATGCTAACTTTAGTAGAAATCTCTGCAACACAATGTTGATGTTTTTGACGTCAAATCTGCGAACTCTGGATGATTTTGATAAATTTTTGAACATTTGAACAAAAAAAAATCGTACGTATAGCATCTTTGAATATATGCGCACACATATTATCAGCAAAATGCACTTAAAATGTCGGTTAATTTAAAAGCTCAAATTATTGCTTATGTCACTATTATATAATAAGAACACGTGACAATATTAGATGATTACTTTATCAGCGGTTTTATCAGGGCTAGATAATGTGTTGACTACAAAGCATCAAAGCAAACAGTGGCTACTTTAAAGAATCTAAAACATTAGACTCATTTTAGTTTGTTTAATATCTTTTGTTTTTTAACGCAATAATCCAGATGCGTTAATTCCCCCCAAAAATAAACAACAGAGGAAAAACCCTTGAATGAGGAGGTGTGTCTGAATGTTTGACCGGAACTGTAAACGATTGCGTGTATTTTAAAGTGTACGTTTTCTCTCTGCAGTATTTGGCAAAGAAACTTGGCTTCGACACCTTGTGGTTTGGTTATTTGCAAACCATGGTAGGTGTGAGTCAGCTGCTCGGCGGTCCGATGTTCGGAAGGCAAGTTCTTGTTTTTTGCTTGGAGATTTCTTGTTTTTTCAACATCTGGTAGCAAAATGTGACTTTGTTTTTGTTTTTCTCTGGCAGGTTTGCAGATCTCTTTGGGGCACGAGCTGCTTTGTCTCTGGCGTGCGGCTCGACCGTTGTTTTCTTCCTGCTGCTGGCCGTCGCCGACCATCCCGCCATGCTGTTCGTCCACAAACTCCCGACGGTCTTCATGCACGTCCTGCCTGGTGAGTATCTGTTCACCCACAAGCCCAGTTTATTATTGGGTTTGGAAGAGTCATTCATTGTTATGTTTCTAACAGTGTGGCTGAACTATTTCTACAATTATAAACGAGTACTAATTCCTTAATTGCTATAAAAAACAAAACTCGAATGAGTTTCGTGTTTTGTATTTGGATTTCTGACTGCGGTCCTCCTGTGATTTTCACATTGTGCGGTAAAATATAAAACTTTGCATTTAAGACACTTTCTGTTATAGTGTTGATGTTCATAAATGAAAACTTAAGTCATATTTGAAGTGTGTAGTATTTGCAGTATTCAGACATTTTTGCGATATCAAGCGATATTTTGTAATAACATGCAGTAACCTTGAAATATTCACGATAGTCTTGAGGTTTAAATATGGTACTGGAACTGTGGAAAATCATGGGGGGGGTTTGAAAATTACAGAGTTAGTACAAAACAATGAAGTCACGCTGAAGCTGTCACTTCCAGCTGTCATTCTCAAGTTCTTATTGTTTACTTATTTTGAACATTTAAACAATGGTTAGAGGTTTAAGAGACATCGACGACAGACATGAAAAAAAAATTTAAAAAAATAAAAATCCATTAAATGGTGTTATTTAGGCTGTAATAAACCCAAATTTTTGTTCTTTTGGGAACAATTGTGTGTAAAAATTTCAGTTTCTGAACCAGATTTGAGGACATCTTAAACTGCACCGTGACTTCTACCCCATTTCTTTTTAGCCTGCTTAATGTTTTAATCGCTGTTCTTAATTGTTTTTAAATGTCCTTGTGCTTTTCCCGTCCTTTTGCCGTTATGCAGCGTCTCAGATGGTTGTTACGGACCTCTCGGAGCCGGAGCAGCGGGCCGGTGCTCTGTCCAAACTCGGTCTGTGTTTTGGCATCGGTGTGATCGCCGGCTCCACGTTAGGCGGGCAGCTGAACACGCGATACGGGTGAGCGTCACTGTGTTGTTGTTGTTGTTGTTGTTGTTGTGTGTCTCGGTAACAAGCCCACAGCTGTACGTGAAACCCCAACAACCCTGAAGCTGTTGGAAAAGTTTGATATCGAATAGGTTTCTCTGTTCCCTTCATCGGGTCAGATTTGAAAATATCCAACCAATTAAAATTCCAACTCAGAAAGCAGATAACATCCAGCGCCTCTCATGCTGTTGAACTTGATGTTTTTAATTACGACCAAATCTGATGCAATCAAAATGTTTAATGCAATAATTGGTGTTCCACTGTTACTCGTGAAACAAGAACAGTTCACATGTCTAAAACAAAACCGCACATACAGTCACCCATTTTGTACATTTTCAGTTCACTTTAGTTGAAATTATTCAAAAAGGAAACCGAAATATGTAAAATACTAAAGCAATACAGTTAAATCCACTTGAGCCGATGTGGCTTCTACACGGGTCAAAGCTTCATCTCTAAGTTTACGAATTTTAATATTGAAAATAAGACTTTTATTGACTATGTATGGCCTAAATTTTGAAAATCCCATTTAAATCCTTATCTGCAGAAACTCTGCATCAATTGATAAGATGTCAGTGTTTTGTTTGCAGCTTGTTCTGCTGCCTCCAAGTGGTAAATATTTCCGACTTAAACGAAACGTGGAAATGCAATTAGGTTAGGTTAGGTTAGGTTAGGTAGTTACTTTATTAATCCCCGAGGGGAAATTTTTTCGCTACAGCAGCATACAGAAGCAATAAGATAATAATAGAACAATAGAAAAGCAATAAAATAGCAGTAAAATAGCAGTAAAAATATAAAATATAAATATAAAATATAAAATGCACAGTATATACAGTACAGTATATATCTATATATATTTTATACAAACAACCAAGAAACACAGTCAACAGTATTATTGTTATTAATTAAATAACTGTGTGTGTTTTCTGAGAGATGTTTGTCCACCTGACACCGCTTTTTACTTTATTCTTCTCAGGGAGACGTTCACTGCATGTTTCGGCGCTGCAGGAAGCGCCGTCAATTTGCTGTTGGTTTTGAAGTTCATCCCAAAAACGACCAAAGTTGAAGCTCCCGGGAGCATCGCTAAATGTAAGACACACTTCCTGTCTGCTGCGTCTAATGTTCTCCAGCTGTTTGTATAAAGTGGTGATGTGTCACAGGCTCATCGCACGCAGACGTCGGCTCGGTCTCGAGGATGGATATATTAAATATTTGGGGTCAAAGGTCAAGGTCACTGACCTGTCGTCTCCGGAACGCCCCGAAGGAAAACATTTTTTTTTAAAAATTCGGCACAAACATCCACTTGGACTGAACGATGGCAATTAAAAGATTTTGGTGGTCAAAGGTCAAAGGTCAACACCACATCCCATCATCGTACATCAGAAACATTTTGAGGGATTTCGGTCGTCGCCATCTTGTGATTATTTCGGACCCAGAAGTGACCGTATTTGGACAAGCTGGGGAGGAGCGAGCGTTGAATCTGACCCGATGGCTCTGATTGGGAAACCGGGGACACTACACCATAGGCCTGTCAATCAAACAGACACGCCCCCCCCAAACATACCGCTTTTTTATCTAATTAATGATGTGATTATTTTCAGATGAACCGCCAGAAAATGAATAATAATTGAATTAAGAAGTTGGCAAATGACACCATTAAGACTTGTGGGGAAAATTAATTTCCTTCATATTTCATGAGAGAAGTTAAACGGGAGTCTATGGAGCCGGAGCCTTTTTGGACTCAACCCCTAGTGGCCCTCGGTGGTATTGCAGTTTAAAACACTTCCACAAATATGCGTCCATCCCGTTCTTCCAATCTTTATGACTGCATCCACTGTGAGTGTAAATGTGTTTAGCTTTCAGAGAGTGAGATGAAGGTAAAGGTAATATTATAATAATATAATAATTATAATAATTATATATATTAAATAATAAATATGAAACATATAAATACATTTTAAAAAGCCCTTGCAGCTGTGCAATCACAATCAGAGAGCTGGATAATTACACTCCAACACCCTGTTGGAATGTTATCGAGTCATGTGATGCTTTCTCATTAGGTTACCACGGAGACAAGAGATTTTTTTCAAATCTAAATAAACCCTTTTGATGGTGGAGAAACCAACACAAAAGATGGAATGCTTAAAAAAGCTGGCAGCTGGTAAAGAGTGGGCGTCTAAGGCGTCGTCGTCAATCCTCCGCAATGCTGAGTTGGAATACGCTCTCCTGCAGAACAAAAACACGGCCCTCGAGAAGCACAACGAGGCCCTCAAGAAGAAGATCGCATTTGTTACGGCCAACAGCGAGCAGACGGTAATCTACAGCGCGATCGGAGACGTAGACCACCCGAGGAACCAGCTGGTGCGCTGCCAAAACCAACTGCTGGCGTCGGAGAAGAAGATCAGGATCCAGGAGAAAGAGCTGAAGAGGGAGCGCCAGCAGAGCGAGGTCCTGAGGCGGGAAGTGGAGTCGGCGAAGAAGGCGCTGCAGGCGGCGAAGCAGCAGGCCGTCGGCCAGAGAGCCGAGGAGCGGAGCCTGAAGGAGAAAATGGGTCAGGCGGTCCGAGAACGGGACGGCTGCAACGACAAGTGGCTGCGCTGCCGAAGCGAATGCGCGGAGTTGCGTGACAAGATCGCGATCCAGCAATCCAACCTTCACAAGAAGGACGGTCAGTGTAAGGAGCAGGCGAGGCAGATCCATCTCCTCCAAGTGGAGAAGCAGAAACTTCAGAGGGAGGCGGGGTTTCTGGAGATTGAAGCCGGGGACCAGAAGAGGGAACACCAGAAGCGTGAGGAGGAGCTCCACGAGCAGAACCTCAGGGAGAGCATAATTCGCCGAGACGTCGAGCGCCGAACGGGGAAGAGAATTAATATCCTCGAACCGAAACCTCGCGGAAAATTTAACAGAGAGGCGCATTTCCGGAAGGTGGAGTCCCTGCAGAGAGAGCTGCTCAGCCAGACCGAAGAGCTGAGGAGGACGCTGAAGCTGTGCGAGGAGCTGAAGCGCAAGCTGGCGCAGGTTTCTCTGCGGGCCCTGCAGAGTCAGGCGACGGTCCGAGACCAGAAAGAGAAGCTCCAGGCGGCGACGGCGATGAGGAACATGTACAAGAACGAGATGGAGAAAATGCAGAAAGCGTTAGACGCCGTGAAAAAAGAGAAAATCTGCGAAAAACTAAAGAAGTGGGCGGTCAAGAAAAAGAAAAAAAAAATCAAGGAGCCGTCGTTGTTTGGAGTCGAATCCAGTCACGTCACATCACACCGACAAAATCTCATCTACTGACAATATACGACCAGATCGAGCCGGGATCCAAACTCAAGTTTAATGGAAGAAAAATGTAACCTTTCCAACAATCTCGAGGAGGATTTTTCCTTGACTTCACTTTACAATGGTTTCTCTTCATTATCCTTTGGGGGAATTCTTACTTATGTTCCTTTGATGTTCAGTAAAACATTTATGCAAAATAAAAAAAAAAGAATTCAAATGACCTCAAATTCTTCAAATTCATTGTGACATGCATGGTGGTCTATTAAAAAGCCTTTTTAACATTTCATTCAAAATTTCTTCGAACATTCAGCCGCAGGTCTGTAGTAGTTCATTAAAACGAGTTATTATTTGCTTTTCAATTTGGTCCAAACCAAAGCATCAGGTGTGCAAAGATCCAAAAGGACCAAACTTCGGTCCCACCAAAGGAGGTGGTCTCGGTTCGGATCAAACTGAACCACGGTTTGGTTCGTTTTGCAGAGTGAAAACATTTGCTGCTTGGTCAGCGTGTCATCGCTCATTAAGCAATCGAAGAAGAAAAATAACTGTCAAAGAAGTTAAAAAAAAAAAAAATGAGGAAAGGGGGAGAGGAGGGTTTTTACTGTAATTTGGTTCAAGAAAAAAAATAATTCAGCTTGAAGAAATGCATAAAAATGATGAAACTTATAACTACTACTGCCCCGTGTTGTTTTTGTAGTTCTAATAAAAAAGCAAAAACAGTCAATTCAATGTTGAATTATGGTCAGAAAGGCTGTTAGGTAAAAAAAAACAGTTACAACTTATATTTTCAATAAGTACTGTTGTATTTAGCTCATGGTTTTAACATTGAAATATTAAACATTTAATCAATGTTATCTGAGTTTGCTTCTTGCCAACTTTCCCCAACCGACTATTTCATATTTTAGGAGACCGTGAGACACATTTATCTAAAACAGTGAATTTTGAAAATATGCTGTGATATTATTATTATTTTTTTTTTTCTTATTGAATGTTTTCCACAGGGTAAAAAAACGAGTCCTGAGACAGGAACAAACCGCTCTGTAGCTGCTTTCTACTCCTTTTTTCTAAACCTGTTGACACTTGCTGATTCAGCAACTTCACAAACAATTTTCCCTCGTGACATCAGGATTTTGTTCCAAACAATATGTAGATTTAAAGGCAATTTAGATTTATGTAAATCTGTTTCAATGTCAAAATCATCTTACATTCAATCCCAGGCACCCTTATAGTTGTATTTCATTTCAACATGTGATAGCAACACGCTGCTGATTCACTCATTCATCGGTTTTATTCTTTGTCTTTTATTTTACTGCAGCTGAGAATGAAAAGAAGTCCATATTCAGCTTGGGTGAGATTACAAGACTGATGAAGTTTCCAAGAGTGAAGACGACTTTTATCATCAAGATCGTCGCAGGTTTACCATCAGGTAAATTAATGTCAAATAAAAAGACAGATGTTTTTCCTTCTTATAAAGTCACTTTATCTACTTTTACTCCAGTAAATGTCACACGTTACATCCCAATCAGCAAATTATGTCAGTATCTCTTCGTTATTTGTGCACATCCAGGGTTTTCCCTTCAGCTTCCCGTAGGTGATTTGATATTTGACAAAAAAAACAACATGCATTTGGACTTTTATCATTATAATATTTATTTAAAAACAGTATGGTCTGGTACGGTCTGTTTAGGCCGGGTTTGTTTTCCCACTTCGTGTAAAGTAAAGCCAATTAGTCGTAGAGTTAAATGTGTATTTCAAAGTGCAGCCAATCTTTTGGTTGATAAACGCATCATCATAAACGTTTGAAGGAAGAAATGTGTAAATTTAACGGAAGGATTTCTCCCGTTTCAGTCATTTTTCAGGTGATGTTCAACATCATCGCGTTGGACTTCTTCAAGCTGCAGCCGGAGCAGAACGGCTACCTGATGGCCTACTTTGGCATCGCCAGTATGGTGAGACTGAAAATCTTCTCCTTCTCGACGTGTTTTCCGGTCGTGATGACGATGTCACACTCAGTGAAAAACCGAGATGTTTGTTTCAGCTCGTTCAGGGAGGAGTGATCGGTCGGCTCACGGCGAGATACTCCGACAACTTGCTGCTGCTTCTGTCCATCGGAGTTTCTTCTTTGGTCGGACTGGCTCAGGTACAAAACGCACACAAAACACACAAACACGATTTTAATTCAACTGTTCAACATCTCTGAAAAATGACTTGGTCACAGCTTGCTTTTGTCTTTTTTTTTTTTTTTTTTGCACATTTCATTTCCTTGTCTTGTAGTTTTATTTAATGCCTAACTTCTTCCTTTTTATTTTGTGTTTAAATTTTTCCGTCTTCACAGAGTTTTGAATTTATAACTCACTCTTTGACATGACCTTTTCCTAAAGTGACCTGTAGATTTTACTGCTACAACTTTTACTTGTAAATGAGACATTTTCCCATCGTGGTGCTGCTACTTTTCCTTTTTTTTTAGTACTTTATTCAACTGTATCTGAACGTCAACATGTTACAAGCTGCAACAAGTTAAAATTGGAGTTATTTCCATCTTTTCTTGTGAATGTATGTGTTTGTTTGCTGTTTTGCAGCTCAGACGAAAACTAAAGTGTAACTTAAGGCACAGCAGTGCTTTTAGCAAAATGCTAATGTCAGCATGCCAACATATGGATGTTGAGTTGGTATAATGTTCACCATGTCCACCAGGGAAGTGTAGCCAGTTAGCACGTGGGAATAAAAGTGATTTTGCATAAAATAAAGTTTTGGACAAATTGAAATTTAGATTTTGAAAACTCACCAAAAAACTCACTGATAATAAAAGTAAGTAAAACTCGTCCTGAAGGGGACATAAAAAAATTTGCGCCACATTTTAAGGCAGGTGTTGAAACATTTTTTTTTACAAACATTTTACAGTCTGCTGGTGGCGCTAAAGTAAAAGTCAAGAAATCCGCTGAGTCGTCAGGATTCATCCTCTGGGAAACATGAATGTGTTTACAAATCTTCACACTAATGCATATAAAAACAGTAGATAGCAATGTCTCCGTTTTATCTTCTCAAATCTTTGTCAGTGTAAATATATATTTTGAGAAATGGTGAGAAAATAGAGTCACTTCCTGTAATCAACCAACAATGAAAAATAATCCCTCGCTGCTCAGATGCTTTTATTTTGACATTTCCTTCCTTCGTGCAGGCTCACATGCAGAACGTGTTCCAATTCTGCCTGATCGTCATCCCCATGACGTTTTCTCTCAACTTGTTCAACGTCCTCACAGACAGCATGCTGACCAAGAGCGTACCGTCGTCCGACACAGGTGAGGATCGTCCCCGCTTTTTCTGCTGACTCGGCACGCAGTCGGAGAAACCACGAAAAAAAAGAGCGTTAACGAAAGTACACACATTCGTAGGCCTCGAATTTTTGACGCGCGATTACAGCTGCTTCAAAATAAAAGAAGCAGGAAGTAACCACCTTATAAAATAAAAATGTTCGATGTTTCAAGTTTTAGGTGTAAAAACAGCCGAGCCAAATACCAGAAATCGGAAAACTCCAGTTATTCATTGAACCCGCTCGTGTCTCTCGTACGCAGGCACCATGCTGGGACTCTGTGCGTCCGTTCAATCTCTGCTCCGCACGCTCGCACCGACCGCCGGCGGCTTCCTGTACGTCAACTACGGCCTCTCCTCCATCGGTTTCGTCCACTTTGCCGTGAACATCGCCATGTTTGTTTACATGCTGCAGTGGCGCCTCAACAAGACCGACGAAAAGAAGGAGTGAAAACCCCTTTTTTTTTTTTTTTTTTTACGTCTTTGAAAAAAAACTTCTGTTCACGTCCTACTTCCCCACAAAAAAAAAGGAGAAAGAAATCAGGTTCTCAAATTTATACAGTTATATTTTCATTCAGTAATTTGCACAATGAGATTAAATCATACCAGCTCTTCTAAGACTCAGGTTTTATGCTCAGTTTATGATGGAAATTCAGTTGCAAACCACTAGATGGCAGCAGATTCTCCATATTTACCTGGTGACGCTTTCCACTGTTCATCGTTCACATTCACAGTTACTGGTTTCAATCAGTTTGCTGCTATTGAGATTTTATCGAAGATAAATCACAAAAAAAAAAAAAAAAAAACTTAAATACGAGGCCAGTCAACACAAATTCCTAAAAAAAAGATCTTATTTTTGTACATACATTTTATGTAAACGTAGTCATATGTCTGCGACTTCATTTTGTATCATTACTGCTGGTTTAATAATTTTTTAGTCAAGATTTGTAGCGTCTTTTTCAGACGAAATGAATGAATCTGTAGCAGAAACACAGCAAATTGTCAGAATATCAATATAATTGATTATTGTCTGAACATTTTAGCTTCTAAACACCAGTGTGGCCTTTGAAGAAGCCAAATGAGCTGCGTTCCTCATGGCAATCCGTCCGTGTATTTATTCAATGCTGTAATTTAACTACAGCGAATCTACCAGTTACTTTTCAGATGATGTTTTCATTCAAGACTTGATAAAGTACGGCGCATTATTGAGATTAACCACAGTGTGTGTTGGCGCTCTTCGTCACCTTTCGAATCTCAGATGCATCAAAGAGTGAATTTCCCCTTTTTAACTTCTCACCTGGTTTTAATTGTTTGTGGCCCACAGAAATCAGATTATTCACTATTTTTATTATGACTAAAGGTGAGAGGGAAAAAAAACAAAATATTAATGCACAAATGTGTATCAGAAATCTTTGTGTCTCGTCTCATGACCCTTCAGTCGCATCTTGGGACCCTTTGGAGGTGCCTGACCCACAGTTTGGGAACCAGTGGACTTAATCACCAACACTAACTGTACATAAAGTAGTTAAAATTAGCAGTGTTTAAACATTGATGCATTAAAACAGTCCCATAACATATAGGCTCTGTTTGCTTCAGCCCTTCTGTACTTTTACTTCAAAAAAGTAAAAGGAGCACTTACTACTGCAGTATTTATACTTTGCTGTGTTGACACTTTTCCTTAAATAAAGGATATTCATTTAAGCATTTTTATAATTAATAAGTGCAGAAAAACAAGTGACGTATCCTCCTCCGAGGGTAAACAAATCTCATATTATTATATTTCCATGTTTTCTGCCGCCTCCGCCTGCCAAGCTGCAGCTTTGCTGACGTGACGTCATAAAATCGGGAGCAGATGTTTGCATTGTTTACACAAAACACTTTTTTTTAATTTTTATATTACGTCCAGAAATCCCAGATAAATATGATCGTATTTTAACAGTAGGGGGTCAGAGTTATCGCGGACCGGGCGACACCTTCAACAGATGTCTCTGGTGTGATTTATATTGTAAATATGTGATGAAACCAGCCGAACAAACAGGACACCATGTAATATTCAGATTACACCATAAAAAACGGATTAAAGCTGTAACGTTTTATTCTTGTGATATTTGCTCTGTAAAAAAATCAATTTTTAATAAGCTTTACTTACATTTTTCTTTTTTTTAAATGTTCAAAATAGAAAGAAAAATCGTTTTTCGACATTATTTAGCATTGCAAACAAAATCAAAATGATTTCACAAACAAATATAAGATATAAAGGCATTACTGTGAAATATTATTTGTGTGTAACTAGGTAACAAATTAGGAGCCTTGGCTAAAACTGAGTAGACAAATTGATCGCACTGTAACTGAGCACAAATATGTTATTTTGCATTCATTTAAAGTTACAAAAAGTGGAAGCGAGCTGCTCAGAAGGATGCACGGTATTTACCGAGTCTTAGTTGGCAGCGTGTGACGGCCTGTTTAGACGGACTGCACCTTTAATGTGATCAGCCGCCTCAGTTGGGAATCCCATCATCTGAGTCTGATCCCACGTCCTGCACGCGCTCGCTGCACGCGGCCGGAGTCGAAGTCGGACTCGAAAACATCACTTATAACAACAACTTTATTCCTATGGCGCTTTTAGGTACATTTAAAACACAATGGGCAACAAGTTAAAAAAGAGAAATGATTACAAAAATTCAACATAAAATAAAACAGTGAATCAACAAAAAGCGAGTTTAAAATCGTGCGTTTTTTTTTTTTTCAGCGTGACTTGAAAGAAGGTGTGCGATGTCGTAAAAAAAAATAAAGCACACGCTCTTGAATCTTCCGTCTCTCTCCGACTCCCGGAGACTCAAAAGGAGCTGCAGATGGATTTGACGGGTGTCACTGTATCTGTGGACCCAGCGGGGGGGCGGGGAGGAGAGAAGGGGGGGCAGGAGGGGGGCGGTCCTGACCACGGGAGGGGGGGGTGCCTTGTTACACTTGGCCCTTTGAGTCGAGGGGGAGCCGGGACAATGCTGCTGTTAACACTCCTGACGGGGACCTTTGGGTCCTCTGAAAGTTTAATGTGACTCTGCGAGCGACCTGCGCTCGCTGAGGTCAGAGATGAGCGCGGCCCGGCGGCGCTCCGAGGTCCGCCTTGTGTCGGCGCGGTGGAAACTGAACGCCGGCGGGTGGGGCGGGGGGGGGGGGCCTCGGGCTTGTTTTGTCCCCCGGCGGCATGGATAATGAGGCATCTGTCTCCACCTGCCGCACGGGGAGATGAGGCTCACTGTCTCTCTTTTAAAAAAGAGAGCACAGGTTACCTATCTGATTTGTCCGAGGCGGGCCGGGGACACGATCTGAAGCAGAGGAGCCTTCGCTCTAAATGTTTTATACCGAAGGCTTTCTTGTTTGGTTTCTTCTTGTGCCGCTCCACGCGACGCTCCCTCATCGGACACGAGTTGTTCGGCGTCCTGTTGGGCTCGTCTAGAGAATTACGAAACCCTCGAATCAATCAAACATGAGCGCCAAAAACAAGAGCTGCAACATCTTCTGCCGGCGGAATAAAGAAACGCGACTGGATTTGTTCATTTGTCATAAACCGGTTGGCAACACTTGGTGCGGATTTTTCGCTCAGAAATAATACACAAAACCTAATATGACAGCAGCTCAGTGTGACTACACAACACACCAACCCCCTCTGCCCCCCCCCCCCACCTCCCCTCCCTCCTCCGTCATCCTCTCCGGAGGACCTCGTGGAGCTCGTGGAGTTGGCCACAGGAACGAAAGGTGATCTTAGGGGGGTTTTGTCTTGGTGTAATCAGACAGCGACATCATCAATCATGAGAGGGGGAATTACAGCGGGCTACAATGGGAGATAAGATAATGAGTGGGGCCACAGCGACCCGGTGAGGGAACAGCTCGAGTTCCCGTCCTGATTACACGGCGGCGGCTCGACTGGGTGCAAAACCAACGTAGGGCCGGCCGCAGGGCTGCACAGTCCCGAGATGAGGAAGGAAAGGTTTTGTTCAGCTACGTCGGGCCTTTTAAGTTTTAAATGTTTATTTGCTTACATCTAAAAGACAATAATCCTGGTTTGTTATCAAGTTTTAATTGCACTCGAAAGTGTTTTTAGACCAGAAGTCACAAAGCTGAGATGTGGTTTATACAAAAGGCATGAACCAGCTTCCGAACCACACTTACCACTGAGGAGCTGAGGAATTCTCCCCATGTTGGACTGCAGAGATCAGGGTTCAGTCCCAGCAGAAGAAGTCCCTTTCTGCACAGTGCGTCAAGCACCGTACGCGGTTTCACGGTGACCTCCTCCACGGTGACCTCCTCCACGGTGACCTCCTCCACGGTGACCTCCTCCACGGCGTCAAAACGCCGACTCGTCAGCTTGAACTTCAATTTTGGGGAACAGAAAAAAAAGTCACCGGGAGTCAAATCCGCCAAGAAAGAGGCAGGTAAGGGAACGATGGTTGTGTCGTTGCCGGGGAGAAACGTGAGCAGACGCGTTGTCGTGTCAGAGAACCCTCGTTGCCATGGCGCCACAGTTCAGACGCCTCAGAAGGTCCCGGTGGAACTCGGTGTTGACAGTCTGACCCCGAGGGGACGAATTCACGGGTGCACAACCCCCGCCAACGTCAAAGAGAAACCCGCCTTTTTTCTGTTTTAAAGAGTGATGTTCTGCCTCCTCTTAAAACACTTTTCTAAGATCAAAGATTCATTGCTGCAGACTGCCTGAAACATCTTCGTCTTTGTTGTCAAGGTCCTGAATTTGTTAAAAAGCGTGTAACTCGGTTGCTGGTGTCGATCGAGTGACGTCACCTGCTCCTTGTGCTTTACTGCTCTGCCCTCCATCTGCGCACAACAGCAACGGTCTCTAAACTATATGATCGTGCCTCCTATCAGCTTCATATCAACTTTTTAATGCGTCTGTTCATGGAGCGGGTCGACTACTAGGACCTCTCCCGAACAAGGCAAAAAAAAAAAAAAAATAAAGTGTTGCCAATGAAGGTCACAAAGTCAGCCAGCTTTAGAAATTATTGGTTGCCAGTTTGGCCATTTGCGCATTGTGATATTTTGCGAAAGTTTTGGGCCGAGCAACCGACTAACCGCTGACACCAAATGTGCATTTGGTTGGATGCTAGCGGATCTGTAACTGTCGTCGCTGCATGGCCAGTTGCTGCGTGGTGAGTTGCACGTGCGGGAAAAGTTCAAGGTGCGTGTCACGTCTCGCATCTCAGAAGACAAAGCCGCCTCCCTCCCCCTCGGCGGTGCAGCGTGCTAAGTCGCGTGTCATCAGGTCTCTGAGCTCCATGACGCCCGGCCCGGCCCGGCCCGGCCCGGCACGTTCCGGTCCACACTCTCACTCCCTGACATGTGCCGCCCTTCGCTAATCTCTGCAGCATCACACCCGACGACAGAACAACAAGTGACCACTACGCCGACCTCCGAGGGGGCCGGTTCTCTGTGCATCAGTCGGGACCTTCCCTTCAAACCCCCACCCCCGCCCCCCGCCTCCCAGCACCGCCGTAGTGGTTTTCTATGGCATTCGGTTAACACATGGGAGGTGCTGTATGTTCGCAGATTAACCGGGCAACACAGAGGAGCTTCCTCTCTAATATTCATGCTGCTGTATGCAAATCAATTGTTCTCTTCGGGATTAAGACGGTTGGAGATTTGAATGTTTGAAGGTAATATGGTTCAAAAAGAGAGGATGCGGATATCATTTTTAATTACACCCCTGAGCCGATTAGATGACAATATGATGCATTAGTTCGAGGCGGGAAAAGTGTGCCAGGCGAGGCATCTGTTTGAATCAGCGGCTGTAAGCTCTGCATGTTGTTTGAGTGACTCATATGGAGCAGCATCTGTGTTCGTCAAAGATAAATCGCACCGTTATCGGTCACACTGGGCAGCTTAAGGGGCTGCAGTGTGTGACGCAACAAATATTTTATAATGGGCCAGTTGTCGATACAATCAATTAAAATACAAGTTTCATTAGAGCTGGATTATCTGATCTGGGATCTGCAGCAGCTCGAGGTGTCATAATAAAGCTTTGACGTGACAAAAACTGTAATTAATAATGTTCATTTTAATAATTTAAGATGCCACGCAGCCAAATTAGATTTTTTTTTTTAAAAACAAAACACTTAATGTTATACTTGTATTATGTTGTTAAATAACTCAAGTAACAAGTGTCTTCAAAATAGTGTTTGGATAAAGTTGATGTGAATTAAAATCAGGTGATATTCTGTATTTATCCTTAAAAAAAATTCTAAACTTAAAGTTATAGGTGCAAAAAAAAAATACTTAACAAGTACCAGAAGGTTTGTATGTTTTTGCAGCTTTATTGGCAGAAAGTAGTTCGTGTTTTACCAGGACAGAAAAAAAAAACTACCCCGTCACAATAATCTGGAATTTGCTCAAATCAAATAAATGTCTGTGTTCTAGTCACATTAAATTAGACAAAGACTGACGAGTGTAAAAACAGGTTGTGGTTTTTTTTGGGGGGGACTCCCATGTTTACCTTTAGACAGAGCTACGTTTGCTGTTTCTAGACTTCCAGCTCTCTGCAAAATTCCTCAAATAGTTTAAGACTTATATATAGAGACCACCAGCATATACAGTAACTCAAGTCTGCCCACAAATGTCAGAGCGTCCTCGAGGATTTCAGTGAGTCGAAGACACATCGGGGATACAGAGGTAAGTTATTGATCACATCTGTTTAAATGTTAGATGGTAAACCCGAAGACAGGATACGACTCATCGGGAGTTTTAAATATGTTCCTTCAGTTCGGCAGTGAAACGCTCTCTAAATTGGCCTCTGCTTTAATTTACCGGATTAAGCGAGTTTACACGTCTATGATATTTACTCAGGCGATTGATTTCCTCACTCTGATTATTACAGCGTTTTGCGGTGGCAGATGGCGGCTCGGTGGTAATCCCAGCTGCCCATTGGCCTGACCCTTTGACCACCTCCTGTCCCCTAAACTATAACACAAGACACCCCCCCCCCTCCAAAAAAAAAAAAAATCTTAACAAGCCCTGCTGAGCTGCGCGGCCAAAGAGCTGCTTTACGCTGGCCAGTAATAGCTGTGTCAGCAGTCAGTAGATGAGCCCGGGGGTTGAGGAGGGTGGGGGGGGGGGATTTTAGAGCCCCATTGAAGCCAAGTGAGCGCCACTGTTAATGAGGGGGGATGTATTGTAAACACTGCAGCTTACTGTTACTGTACAGCCCCTGCCAGACACAAACAGCAGGGTTTTTTGTTTTTTGTGTTTTTTTTTTTTTTTAATGATTTTAACATATTTGCTTTGAAAGAACGAAATTGCAAAGGATTTTTTTTAAATTTTATTTTTGCTTTACTTTTTCTATTAGTATGAACATGGAAGATTATGTGAATCTGAATTCAAATTTCCAGTGAAACAAATATGCAAATCAGGTTGCCAGAACTAAAACTTCTGCCCCTAAAATAAAAAATTACAAGTTTTTCCAATAAAAAGGAAGAAATCCCCAAATGTTTTGTCGACAGATGACATCGCATTTACAAGAATTGCATTTTTATAAAAGTTTTATCAATTTTCATCACCCCCTATTTGCCACGTCATACGACTGCAGTGATACTATTACGAGCTAATTACTCATCTCTCCGTGCAACAGATGACAAAAATCAATCGTTCAATGTCCCAAATTCCCTAAAACTTAAAACGTTTGCTTCGCACACGTCCGATGTATTTAGAATAATTTTAGTTTTGTTTCAAATTTCTCAAATGCAACATCATTTACAGAGTAAAACACTCCTCCGTCCGTTAAAAACAAAAACCCTGTAATTGTACATCTTACAGAAATGTAACAATGGTCATTTCAGTTACCTCATTGCTGTAATCTTCTTGCTTCCTCTGTGTTTCCACAGAGGCCCTAAGCTCATCTAAAGTCATCTGACCTAATCCGCAGCAGCAGCAGCCGCAACAGCAGCCGCGGCAGCAGTGGTCGAGGTAAGTTAGGTCTTTGACTGACAGCCATCTGCCAGACGTGTTGTCTAATTAGTTTGTTTTACTCGTCCAATGCAACAACAACAAAAATGTAATTGAGAGAGGTGAGAAGTAGATCAAGTTAAAGGTGCACTTCAAAGATAAAATCCACTTCCTGCCATCCAAGATTCATAAAACTACAGCAGTGATTTTACTCAATCATCATTAAATTCATAAAACTATTTTTTTTTTACAGACCAGGCAATTTGTTGTCGTTTAAACTTGGAGCATTTATACAAGGAAACCTTTCATCTTTAAAAGTTGAACTATTATTGAGTAAATTTGTGGTATGAAGATGGAAATTAAGGTTAGATTTCTTCAAATTGTAATATCTTTTAATGGTATTTCCCCACTGAATTAAATGATAGTTAAATTAAAAGTCAGCGTGTCTGTAACACTCTGCTTTATTACCTGGTGCGGTGATACACGGTAAATAACAGAATACCTGGGACAACCTGTAATCCTACTCTTTGACAATAGCTGACATTGAAAAGGATTAATCAAATCTTCTTAAGTTGATTCTCCTGCACCGAGGATTGAAATGTGTTTGATGTCAAAGACGTTGTTTATAGCTCATGATAAATCCACCGAGAGTCCAGTTTATTTTCAATTGTTGAGCTAAAAAAACCCGTAGATAACAGAGGTGTGTATGGACATCGTTTTGATCTATTAAAATTTGAATACTCCACTGGTCGACTGCGGCTCTAGATGGCTGCCGGATGAAATGGAAAGCTCCGCCCCCGAGTTGAAACGGTCCGACTGTCGCTGCGAAATGTTTAGCAATGGCGTTCATGATATGTCTCCAAGCATACCATATGGACGTGTTAGCAAGGTTAAAAAAAAATGTAGGTTGTCTTTTGTTTTTCTGCACCAACGGTCAACGTCGGTTCCTTTGAACCGTGTCAACCGGGTCGCGCTGGCAGAAGAGAGGTATTACAGGTTAAGGATTCTCAAACAGGCGAGGTTCACGACAGCCGTGGGATAACCGGAAGAACACGGATTTTAAAATGTATTGTCGTCACCTCAGAAACAAAAGCACGAAGATGTGGTACAAAGAGTACCAATTCTGCATTTAAATGTGCTCCGACTGAAAAATAACCCCGAGCAAGACATCGTGTCCAAACTAACAAAAGCTTCGGATCGGAAAACACTTCCGTGCGTCATCCTGGAGGGGTTCTCAGATCTTATGGTTTTTTATTTGTAGGACTTGTTGGGCACGGTAACCTTTTTTTTTGGAAAAGACTCCGGATTTTACATCATGTAAAAATATCAAATCAGCTTAATGAGGACGTGATTTCAAAGTCCAGTTGTGAACATGACGGAAGTTTTTTGTTTTGGGTGTTCGTCACTCACGGTTGACGCTCAGTGAAGCCGAGACGAGGCCGCTCGGCTTCAGGTGGTGTGAAGGTGATTTTTTGTTTTTGTTGGTCTGTTGTATGCGTCGAATGCAAAACGGCGTTAATTAAAACAACAACAGGCGTTAAAACAAAAAAACGACAACGATGCCGGCAGCAGCAGTTGGTTGTTAAGTGGTTGTGGATCTCTTAAACAAACCGCGGGGCCCTGAGCTGCATCAAGAGGCTCAGCCCAGGTCCAATCTGACATTTATCTCTTCGGGGCCGTTCTGCTGATGGCAGCACGACGTCGCTTTGGGAAGCAGCTGTTTACTGTCAGAGATCTAGGTCAGGACTGAGAGAGAAAGAGCTGGACACACACGGCCAACACTTTACACAGAGAGAGCGCATGTGGGCCTCCGGCACATCTGGAAGCGAATGATTCTGGGGGTCCCGGATCCGGACCGGAGCCCCGACCACGGCGGGACGATACAGTAGATGTTAAAGAGTCAATACTTTATTGATGTGTTAGTGGGGTTGAAATTAGTCTCTGGCTTTCTTTAAAAGGCCCAAAATATGTGCTTATGTTATGTGAAATCACATATTTATAATGTCTAAATTTAAAAATACAATTTCAGAATGAATAAAAAAAACAAGTCTTCAATCTGTTTAATAGTAATTTTATTATTTTGTAGAAGTTATTGTCAAAGTCCTAAGCATGCATATCCTTTTTTTTGGAGAATAAGTTCAAGCTTGTACTTATTTCTAGCGACATACCTGCTTGATAAAATCAATTTTATTGTATTTTTTTTTTAAACTCTTTTCATACAACTTCTTAACTAGCCATCAGGATGCTTTAGCAGCTCATTTTTTTTTATCTATGTAGCGGTGATTTTCCTCGCTGCCTTTGGGTGGATTTTACTGCGACTCATCGCTCAGTCTGTCACGTAGACAAATGATGACTCGACATTAAGCTCTTAAGCAGAGGGTTAAAATAAGTTTTTGGCCCAGTAGGTTTTTAAGATCGCATGTAATAATCTAAAGTGTTTGTCAGACTGACTGCGAGAAATAAAATTTTTTTTAAAAAAAAGGTATCTCCAGTTTATTTGCAGGTCAGAAATCTTAATAACGATAACTGATCACCAACTGTTTCTGCGCGTCGACAGATTAATGTGCGTTCAACTCAACGTCCACCGCGATGAGTGATGTGGAAGATGAAGATCTGCTGCCAGAGCTTTCCATCTGACACACAGGTAAGAGGCTCAGAGGCCACAGTCAGATCCCAAAGGCAGCTTTATCACACTGTTATATAATACACACACACACACACACACACACACACACACACACACACACACACACACACACACACACACACACACACACACACACACACACACACACACACACACACATATTGATGCGCGGCTGATGTGAGGACGCAGACACTCTGCCATCGTCAGCACTGGCCAGATCAGATTTAACCCCCACCCCCCCACTTCCCCCTCCCATCTCTCTCCTCCTTAAGTTTCCTTCATGATCCATGGTAACACTCGTGTGTGTGTGTGTGTGTGTGTGTGTGTGTGTGTGTGTGTGTGTGTGTGTGTGTGTGTGTGTGTGTGTGTGTGTGTGTGTGTTATCCTCTTTCATATGCGAGGTCTGCTCAGGCCGGTGAGGTTACTGAGTGTTAGGGCGAGATGATGCAGTCAGGTGTGTGTCGTAATGTGTGAACAACAGGTGTGATAAGAGGGCGTTGTTGTTCATGGTAAAATCACTTTGTTTGTTTGTTTGGTTGTTGTTGTTGCGCAGTCGTCTGACTACAGTAACGAAGGGACAGCTGAAAATGTATTGCAGTCCATTGATGCCACGTAGTAAAAAATTCAGTTGAAGAATTGGTAAACCGAGTGACAAATCAATATTCCTGTAAGTTAAAATCCTTGAAATATTATTAGAACAACAAAACTGTCATAAGTCATGAAATATACAATTTTATAGATACAAAGACGAGAAATAGTGAACAAAACAGTTTTGATGAATTAGTAAAAAGACTACAAGATGATAATTCCTGTCATGTTCCCTTTTTATCCCTTTTACACAATAAAAGTCTCCATCAACAGCCTGAATCATTTTAAATTGATTCAACTTAAAAACTGAAGTTCCCCCGCCGCCTTAAAATTGTAACTTAACTGAGGTTATTTTCAATAATTACTTCAAAGTCGTTTTATTAGTTTTGAAAAACCCAACTTTATTAGTTTGTTGGTCTTTTTCTTCATATTACTAAAGACACAATCATGTCTGATTTCTTTAAACTACAAAGAATAAGAATCTGTTTTTAACTGTCTGCAAATCGTTTTATTTTATCTTGAAAAAGTCCCACTATGTCATTCATTCAACTAATTATTTCAAGTCAAAGGTCCCCACGTTAGAACTTGTGTATTTGAGTTATAAAACAGTCTAAAAAAAAACAACAACTCGAAAATTCAAGTTGAATTTATTTGAAATTAACACCGAATGTTTGTATTTGAATTTTGATTTTAAAAAAAAGGAGAGAATTTAAGTTTATTCCACAAAAAATTCCCAAATGATGTCTGTAGAATTTATTGGAGAAGTCAGTGAGGTCCGTCTTTATGTTGAGATGACAAACTACTAAACTTCACCTGTAAGCTCAATATTTAATATCAGCTCAAATTGCTTTTAAAATTCTCGACAAAAAAGAGAAACAATAACTTTATCGTTCATATGTTAAAAACAATGTTTACATTTTGTTTAATATTTGTCCCCTTTGTTGTGCAGTATGTGACTGAAACGTGAGTAAAGTTTGGAGTTTTAAATTACCTGGTTATTCATCAGTTTGTATAAAAAAATAAATAAAACAGAGTTTTCACTACTCAACATTTTGGACCAGTTTATCAAAACTTTTGATAAATCAGTTTTTAACTTAGTCGAAGAACTGATTGACAAATTATAACAAAGTATTTGGATTTCTTACGCGCAAACTCCCCTCTTATGATATTTTCATATCTAATATAAAACCAGAAAAAGGGAGAAAGAAAAATATGCATTCGTTTATCAGCCCTATAATACATCAAAAATTACAGCTCTGACTCTGTCGAAGCATGAATTTAGCAGATGTTGGTGTTTTTCTTATCTGAACTCGATTTATTATTAATATTTTGCACACTGCACGATGCACCGGTGGTAAAAAAGAAATCTGAAAATGTGAAGACAAACAATAAACAAACACCAGGAGGCTGCAGTTTTATCAGCCGGAGAACTGTTGATGGAGGTTTGTGCCGCCTCATTAGACTTGTTTTCACCGTCTCACACGAAGCATCGCGGAGGCTCATTAACGTCGTTACATAACACGGCTCCTCTAATCATTCTTTGAATCCTAATATTAGACTGCTCTCATGCTAATCTATTTGTCTCGGAGTAATCTATGGCCTGCTCGTGTAAGCAAGTCTTCAACTAAAACTCGATGGTGTCACGATGTACTTATTATTATGATGTAAACTGGTATAGAGCTGATCTGATCTGCCGCTCGACACCGTCGCGCTCCGGCGGCAGGTGTCACTTTGGCGCGAGACACGCGCCATCGATGACGGGCGACGACGCAAAACCTCCGTTTGGATCGACGGCGTAATCAAGAAGCGTGTGCGCGTTTCGCTTTTTATTCTTCTCTCGATGATATTTGTTCGTTCTCTGCAATATTAAGCAGGCAAGACTTTACAATAACAACAAAAAAAAACAGTCAACAGGTACAAGTTTAATTTGATGTGAATATTTTGGATTTCTTAATGATGCAAGATGAGGCTTTGAATTTACATGCATGCACAAAGTTACAGAAAAAAAACAACATGGATTTCACATGCAAAAACATGTGATTGTGCACACGTGAAAACTGAATTTGGAAAGTGGTTTTGGAGCATTTTCATGTCGATTCCCGTGTGGAAACCTTTCCACATATTAAATTCAGGTTTTTTTCTGTAAGGTCAAACTTTCAAACTACACTTCTTTACAAAAACCTTCAGATGTCCTATTTGTTGTGGGCAGTGGACATGAAATACTGGGACAGACAAGAGGAGATAAATGATTACCCGCCGGGCACGAAGCAGGACGTTGTAATTTTGTACGGTCCTGGAAAAACTGCTCAACACTGAGAATTTAAAGGAAAACACGAAACACCTGCTGTCACCGTCGCAAAAGGAAATATGTTATGTAGCGTCGTATCGAGAGGTCGGACCATCTCAAAAGGTGAAAACAGAAAAAGTTATCGCTTATATCGTCTACAGTCGTCAAAAAAAATCCTCAAGCAACAAGCAAATTCTGCAACTGTAGAATCTTTAAGTAATCTGCATTAGAAAAAATTTATATGGTACTTTTTTTTTATATACTGTATGCGATGAAATCAGTCAAAATGATTTGAGCCAACTGATTGTCAGTTTAAAATTACTCAGCTGTTTAAACATCTGCAAAACAAAAAGCCGCAAAAAATGTGTTTTTCTAAAAGTTCACATATTCATAATGTTGAGACCCATCATCCTGCCTTTTATTCATTTTTAGTAATTATAACGGAGGTTAATGGAGGGTTTGAAAAACCCCGACCTTCTTCCATATCACACATTGATTTTAATAAATAATAAAGCAATAATGCAATCACTCACGAGGTTCTTTGCACATAAAATATTTAGAGGAACCACCAGCACATTATATGTAGATTAAAGCTGCATAATAAATGGAGTTTAGACGAGTCACACACGTGTCGGTTAGTTGACTTTAGTCTAAAACATCAACTGGTCTAAAGGCTGTTTTTTTTTTTTTTTTAAGGCTTTTTAACTCCTGAGCAGAATAAATAGTTTTCATAAGTATAGACAACAACAAAAAAAACTCCTCCATTGACATTTTTATTTACGTAAAAGCTTTGAAATGTTCAAATGTTTAAATTAAAAAAAAATTGACCCCCAGTTTTTTTTTGTTTGTGTAAAATGTGTAAAATGTTTTGGAGAATATAAGTATAATTAATAATACAAATACAATATTTGAAGAAATAGTTTGAATAATCAATATTTTACTCGACATACACACAAACTTAAACATATGGTACAAGTTATCAGAACATTTATGCAAAAATGAATGTGAATCAGTCAGTGGGTGTTTTAATTAACTGCCTTTATGCGAACATATTCAAGAGGACGCAACACGATTACATATTTAATTGTGAACCAGTAACCAAACACACAATCAGCGGAAAAAAAAAAGGCAGCATTTAGGACAATAAAAGAATCACCTCATGTGCTGATGATGAGTGAATTTTGTTGACAATCAATAAGCTGACAAAATTTGCCGACACATGAAACATAAGAAAAATAATTAAATTTGTGAAATCTTAACAAAAAGACCACCAAAAAAAAAAGTTCCAACTTCTGGGAAGATTAAAGAGATAAATGTGGATTAAAGCAGGTACGCCAACACAAATGAGTCAGTATCAAGATCAGTCATCGGTGCGTAATTGGCTGAATCCGGGCAGAAAGCTTGCAGGTCGCTGACCTCAGAAGACTTAATTAACTGGTAAATCTTACAAAAAGGTCAACAGTGTGTTGGCCAAGGATGAAGAGAGTAGCCACCATATGGCTAAAGATGCCCACAAGAAGTGTGTCTTCAATGCTCTTTTAATCTTTTGAGCTAATTGTGCCTCCCCCCCCCTTCGGTCCTCTGATGATGGTGACCGGCCGATGCCCTGTGGCAGACAAAATGTGGTCAGACTCTAATCTACTTAACTGTTTTCCACTTTGTTTTTCCAATTATGGTCGGGGGCCATGTTTTTGTGGTGCAGAAACACGCTGACATCGACATTTATTTTGCTCTCCAGGCAAATCTTCCACTCGGAGTTTAATGGCCAGGCACCATGTAGGGAATAAAAAAAACAGGTGTTTGAATCTTTTACAGATTGTGTAGATAGATAGTAGCTCTAATCAGTATTTATATGATAAATATGATTTGATGATAGCAATTTAACGCTGTAAAAACTCATGCGGTGAACAGTGGAGCATTTAAGCTGCTGAAAAGTTAGATATTTCCTTCAGGAGTTGGTTGAGACCAAAACTGGAGCAAAAAGAGATCGAATGTCGGATTTAGACTCAATCAGGTGGATTCAAATGAATAACTCCAGCAAATCTTTTTTTTAAATTTTTATTCTCATTCTACGATAAAAAAAAATCTCCATGAACAACTCAATCATTTTTAAGTTGGTTCAACTTAAAAAAAAAAATGGAAGTTTCCCTGAGTTAATTAGTTAGAAGTGTTACAAACAGCTTTTCTTCATATTTATTACAGACACGATCGTGATTTATTTAAACTACAAAAAAAAATGTAAATGCATGATCTCTGTGTCCTCATTGGCTACAACCTTAAATTAACAAAATGAAAAAAAACAAAAAGATGATTTATTCCTGTTTTCAGCAAACGAGCTCTACAGACAAAGTTAGCGACCAGCTGTTATAAGACGGTGAAACACGTTGTAGTTTAAAATGGGTGGATGGGTTTCTGCTTATTTCTCTGCACCACAGTGGCATAAAAAAAAAAAAAAGTAAAAGAAATGTGTTCACATGTCAGACAGTTATTGACACATGTGACAAAGCACAGAACAAACAGCAAACAGATAAACAAACTGTGTGTTTCATGAGCGTTTCGGGTCACGAGGGAACGACTGAAACACTGTTTGACGCCTGCCGTGAATTTCACAATCAAAACGTCTTGGAGAGCTTCAATGACCGCTGGGGTCCTTTCTCGCCTTATTTACAGAAACAGTGTGCAGAACTTTTCCTGTCGTCCCAAATTCTCCTACAGTTTGGTAAACAACAAGTCACTCTCCCCGTTAAATATAATCACAAGGCTGCAGTTTTCTTTCAGAACAGCCAGGATTTTAACGGGAAAGAATACAATTTTGAATTGATTTGAATTGTTCATGAAGCTTTACATGACCTCACTTCTCCCTGCTGGGTCACTGAGGTCTTCCTTCTCTTTTATGACAATGATAAAAAAAAAATACATTTTATTTGTATCGCACTCTTCTAAACTTGAGTCACAAAGGGCTTCACATAAGATAAATATATATTTTATATGTTCCTTACAGGCAAAAAAGTTCCACAAAAGTTCCAGTGAAATCGCCTTCTTCTCTTTTTATGCCCCCGAATCAGACTTTTAATTTGGAATAATTTCTATTATCTTGGTTTGTAAGTTTTGATTATTATTTTTAACCCTGGTGCTTATTCTATTTCATTGAACTTTATTCATTGAGTCTTAAAACATTGACTTATTTGTTATAACTTTTAGTTTCATATATTCGTTTTTTATTTTTATTTTTGTGTGTTATGCTAATGTGAAGCACTTTGAGCTGCATGAAAGGTTCTGTATAAATAAAGCTGAGCTGAGTTAAGTCTCATATTAGCTGCAGCCAAACTCCGCCGCCTATGTAAATGCCACACGTATGATAATTCTAGCTTCTCAATAATAAATGTGAGACCCTGAGCAATGAGCTAAATTAGTGGCCGGCCAAAACATCAGCCATTCAAAACTCTATTATTCCCAATGTGACCTTTTTCTCCTGTCAGCCTGGCAGGGGGGAGGGAGGGAGGGGTGGGGGGGGGTGGATGATCTCAAAAAAAAAGAAAAAAAAAGAGGAAAATGGGGGTTAATAGGCAGCTCCTCAGCAAACACTGGGAGTCATTATGAATGGGAGGCAATCACACAGATCAAATATACAGCGGGGAGGGAGGGGGGGGGACATGGAGCTGAAATTCAGAGGCAAAAAAAAAAAGAAAAAAAAAGAAGGAGGGGAAATACAAATTGAAGAGGCTGGTAAATATAATAATGTGCGCCTCATGTAATCATCCCTTTTAAATGCAGATACTGAAGAGGAGCGTTGAGTGATGCGGGCCGGAGGAGCCGGAGGCGACCCGGTCTAAAGTTACAACTCTCCTACCGCAGAGTTTTCAGCATTCATCCTCCTTTTTCTTTCTTTCTTTTTTTAAAATGGTCTTCTTTTTTTTTTGGTCTTTATGTTTCTTTACGCAGACTCGATGAAGAAGATCCACGTCTGAGCCGGCGAACCCAACGTTCTGGCAATGTGACTGATTGATCCAGTAGATGAACAGTAAAGATTAAGGAGGGGATGACAAATAAGCATGCTGCTTACACAGCGCTTGGGGCTAATCCTCCCCTCCTCCTCCTCCTCCTCCTCCTTCTCCTCCTCCTCCGGGCTCCCTTTTGAGGGACCTGCTGCCGAGGAGAACCCGCAGACGGTGACGGACCCCGACGCAACCTGTTTGACGCGCAACAAGTGTTCAAGCTCCCCGAGCTCAAGGGCAGCAACCCCGGGTCCATCTGCATCAACACAGTAGAAGGCTGCCATCTGTCCGCCCGTGGTGGTGGTGGTGGTGGTGGGGGGGGGAACCGCCGGAGGCCCCACAGCTACACTTTTTCAACACTAAAAGGAACTTTTTTTTGTTTTGTTTTAGTTTTCTTCGTGCGTGCGTGTCGATCCTGGACGTCGTCGCCTAACAGATTTTTTTTTTTTAAACTCAGAAGAGGACTTTACAAAGTTTCTTCATCTCCATTCGTCGACCGAAGAAGGAAGAAAAATGATGGAGGATCACTTGTCGAAGATCTCCCTGATGCCGTCCTCGTCGCCCACCGAGTCGTCTGGCAGCGGCGGGTCTGACGACAGTAGAGGTAAAGAGCTCCACATGTCCTCCGGCAGCGACAGGTGCTTTATAGCAGGGCGGGTAAAAAAAAAAAAAAAAAAAGTTACAAGAGAAAAAAAAACAAACGGCTTCTTTTTTAAGATCCTCATATTAAGTTTTCATCCTTTTTAACCCATCTGTTTACTCATGAATCTTTTTTCAACATCACACAAGCATGAAATAAAACTCAAAGATCATGAATATTCACACAAATACAAAAACCAATAAGCTCCAAGCTGACATAACTGCAGTTTTTCCTTTTTTAAATTACAAATATACTCGATTAAAGTAGAAAAAGGTCAAAATAAATGATTGTTCTGTCCTTAATTTCAGGATTAATTTCAGCATCCCTGCGACGTTTGTTTTAGTTGTTAACCTGCCTCCAGACATTCTGTTTTTTTTTCTTTTTGTTTTTATAAATTCATAATCATCCACTAAATGAGATTTTCAGGCCTCAGCGGCTGTCGCCACATCGGGCTCGTGTCGCTTTTTGTCAGGCAGATGGCAGGCACACGTACGAAACAATACGGGGACCCGACGAACGCCACTAACCGACCCCCCCACCCCACCTTCTTGTGTCACTCGTGTTTAACTCGCAGCCAAGAGTCCGTCCCCGGGAAAAGCCCTGAGCCCGGCTCTGGTCTGCAAAGTGTGCGGCGACACCAGCAGCGGGAAGCACTACGGCATCTACGCCTGCAACGGCTGCAGCGGCTTCTTCAAGCGCAGCGTGAGGAGGCGGCTCATTTACAGGCAAGTGAAAGTGTTCGTCGTGTGACGGTCTCGTGTGAGGTGCATTATGGGAGGAAATTCGAAGTGCAAAGGTGACAAGAGCATTCAGCATTTTTACCCGACGCGTTCTCTCAGACGTCAACTTCACTGAAACACACACACACACACACTTTGTAAAACATAAAGCAAATGAGGATCATATTTTTCCACAGCAATAGTATCAATTATTGCTTTTAATATTACACCAAAAATTACTATATAAAGGGAAAAAACATGATCCAAAAGTATTTTTTTTATTCACAAATTTGAAACTTCCTATTGCGTTCAAATTGATTGACAGGTCTCATAATACACACACTAAATCCGAGACAGATATCAATATTTTCTAGTCCTGGTAAGAGTGTCATAAAAGGTCATCAAAGTTATTTTCATTAAGGAGGTGATGAGAAACCCCCCAAAAATGTTCCCCCACATGTCCAACTCTTGGATAATATGTGAATATCAGTGTAATGTTATATAGTCAAAAATCACTCATTATTGTCCTCATTATGTTTTAAGACAAATTACAACCGAGCTATGAAAAAGCCGGAAAAGTTGGCAGCGTCGTTGACGTGGAGATGTTACATCGTCTCGTCTAGTTGCTTTTCCAAAAAAAAAAAGGTTAATTTGCGAGTTTCAAAATCTCTCGTTGCAATTTTTGGTCTAAACTAAACGGCACGATTTATAGCTTCTGTTTAAAATTGTCTTTACATTTCTTTCCATATACTGAATGTATGTGAATATCGGATTTGTCAGCTTCAGTAAAAATATCCACTCGTCTCACTGACATATTGACAAAACTACTGATGGAAATCAACCTTTAAAAGACCCACAAAACAAAGAAGTAGTCTTTTTTTTTTTTTTGTGTGCTTAAACTAATCTATACTTTATTTTAAAAGTAGCCTCTGAATCCTTTTTCTTTTGCGGGGTTATCACAGAATGTGTGTGGTTCTTTTAATAAACGTTAGGTGAATATTTAATGGTGAAATTTCCCTCCCTGACAGTTTACATTTAAGTAATTATCCGATTTTAGTCTACAAGAAAACGAATGAAGTACACTGTATATTTTTGTAAAGTTTTGAGTGGACTCGCCCTTTAAAATGCTGGCCTTGGGCGTGTGAACAGGTGCCAGGCCGGTACGGGCATGTGTCCGGTGGACAAAGCTCACCGCAACCAGTGTCAGGCCTGTCGGCTGAAGAAGTGCCTGCAGGCGGGCATGAATAAAGATGGTGAGTGTATTTCACGCACAGCGATAAACATGAACCTAAGTGGGATTAAAATTTAAAAAAAACTATAGCTCCTGATGTCCTCAGGTAACAGGTGGTTTCGTCCCCCCCCTCCCCCTCTTCTCTGGTCCCTATTGCTCTGCAGCAGTGCAAAATGAGCGGCAGCCCCGCAGCACAGCTCAGGTGCGCCTGGACTCCATCGACGTGGACCCCGAGAAGGAGCACCTGGCCACCACGCGGGAGCCCACCTCCTCTTCCTCCTCCTCCTCCTCCTCCACCTCCTCCTCCAGCAGCTCCGTCATCACGTGGCCCCACATCACCTCCTCCATGTCCATCACCTCCTCCGTCACTCCCCAGCGCTGCGTCAGTCCGCAGAACAACCACCGCTTCATGGCCAGCCTCATGACGGCGGAGACCTGCGCCAAGCTGGAGCCCGAGGACGGTGAGGAAGAGCCACGAAGACGTTTAAAAAAATATATATATATATATTTATCAGATTTGTTATACAGACTTGTAAAAGAAAGCAGCTTTTGGAGAAACCGTTAATGTTGAAACGTTGGATGAGATCAGCTATTTTTAAAAGAGTAGCAAACGAATGCGAGAAGGTTTGAGCTCAGAATCAGGTGCGCGGCATTAGTTTTGGGGGGTTGAGACACGAGGCAGAAAGGGATTATACAGCAGAGTCAGTGGCGAGTAGGGCGGGGTTTATCGGGGTGGGCGGAGCAACGGGGGCGGCGCTGATGGAAAAATCTGTGATGGTTTTATCTCCACTTACTGAATGAGGTCACCGTGGAACAGACGCTGTTCGTTTTTTGTTTTAGGAGGGAAGAGGCGCCGTGTTCCTTAAAACATGACAACAGGTCTGCTGCTCATTTTGTCTGCAGTTAGGACAGCTCCAATATTAGCGGCCCCGTTCATATTAAAATGTTTCGACTTTACATGTGAAACTATGAGAGTACCAAGCATGTTAATATGCTCTCAAGTTGACATGCGACAGTGTGCCAACATTGCTTGCTGAATGAACCTGGTCGCCCTCAAATTTGAGACCCGAGCCGAGACTCCGAAGCGATAATTTTTGCTATTTTGTTAAAAGCAGAGAAATAAATGAGCATTTTTTATTGGAGACATCGGAGGTTATTTTAGATCTGGTGGGCAAACATAAAGCTAAACAAAAATGACATTCCTTTTCCCGTACCTCGTATCTTTTTTTCCCCGTTTCAGTTGACGAAAACATCGACGTGACCAGCAACGAGCCGGAGCGAGCGTCGTCGGAGTACCACATGGCGCTGTACCCGTCCAGCTCCGAAAACGTGTACGAGACCTCGGCACGGCTGCTCTTCATGTCGGTGAAGTGGGCCAAGAACCTGCCGGTGTTTTCCAACCTGCCCTTCAGAGACCAGGTGAGACTTTAAAACCAGTTTAAAAAGATCTTTTAGCGTCGCGGTGGGAAAGGTGTTACTTTTTCACTTTCGCTATCAAATATTTTTTTTGTTTCTGTTTCGGTGTTTGTTTGAAGATATTCTGTAATTGTGTTACAAATTCAATTTAAACGTCACACATACAGCGGCACCTTTATTTCACTGGTAATTGTAAAATAACTGTTATGGCTATTCGAATATAAACTAATGTCTCATCATTGACAAGAAAATATGATGTAAAAAAAAAATCGTGTTTAATGACGAATACAAATGTTTTACTGGATTATAATTGTGATAACTGAAATTTTTTCTGACCCAATGTATTAAAATTCATCAATCAAGCAATAAAACAATTTATTTAGCCATCGAGGTGCAATTGATGGCAAACGACAGCAACATTTAAGAAATCGGCGTGCAAAACAGCGTTAAATAACTGTATTGCCTTTGAAGGACATAATCAAATTATTAAATTAACAGTTACATATTTTCCTGACAGGAATGAGCTAAACAGTGACTCTGAAAATGAACCCAAGCCCCGTTAACTCTTCGCCCTCTGATCGCTCGTCTTCACCAGGTGATCCTTCTGGAGGAGGCGTGGAGCGAGCTCTTCCTGCTCTGCGCCATCCAGTGGTCTCTGCCGCTGGACAGCTGCCCACTGCTCTCCCTGCCGGACCTCTGCCCCGGCATGCAGGGCAAAACCAGCTACACCAGCCTGGACCTGCGCCTCCTGCAGGAGGTCTTCAGCCGCTTCAAGGCCCTCGCCGTCGACCCCACCGAGTTCGCCTGCCTCAAGGCCATCGTGCTCTTCAAGCCAGGTGAGGAACGAAACCGGTGATCGACTGGTCACTCAGTGTCTCGACTACCACCTGAGGATGAGCCATTTTACCATTTGGAAACTCTGAGCTTTCTCTAGCGCCACCCTGATGCTAAAATATTGCCACATATAATTTAAGATCATATTTTAACATGAATTTTATATAAATGTTATTTCATCAAGTACAATTCTGTGATACAAGGCCATAATTGGGAGAATTAAAAAAATAATTAAACAGTCTCTTTTTAGATTTTTTTTTTTTTTTTTTGGCATGAGTGGGCCTCCGTAGAAAAACAAAATGCATAAAAAGACGTGCTACAATCCACCATAAAAATTCACTCGGGCATAATATAAACGGTTGTTGTGATACTTATTTTTGCTCTTGCTCCAACTATTTTGATTTTGTAATCAAATTTAAAGAGATAAAAAAAAAACCTTTTTAAACTGAGGTCGGAGATCAGTGCAAAAAAAAAGAAGGAAGATAAAACAGTTTCTTTGAAATACAAAAACAGAGCCCCAAATCATTTTTAGCCCATTTTTATAAATTTATAAATTATTGTAATATTTTAGGTGTCAGTATTAATACGGGTAGATGAGACAGATCATTTTACAACAGTATTTGTGAGACTAACACGGTCGTTTCCTCCACAGAGACTCGAGGCTTGAAAGACCCGGAACAAGTGGAGAACCTGCAGGATCAGTCTCAAGTCATGCTGGGACAACACATCCGCTCGCACTACCCCAGTCAACCAGCCAGGTAACGTCCTGGCTCATGAACATCACTGAATTGACGCAAATTTGTTTTATTAATAAAATACACCATTGGTGGTCTTTCCATCTTTTTACAATCATGCAGTTTTTATTAAAATTTGTGAACCTACACTTTCCTGAAAATCTTTCACCAAAAACCCTCAATATGATTTAATATGTAAGATCTACCTCTGCTTCTAAAGGACTAATGCCAAAAATAGTTTTACATATATTGCTTTAGATTTAAAGCACGAGGCAAAAATCAAGCCTATTTGTGGTGTAGTGGGTTATAGCCACTAGAGGGCCCCGACAACATGTAAAAAGTCCCATTCATTTTTTATTCAAAAGGTCAAAGTAGATCATGTATTTATTTTATTTTTTTCATTGTCACAAGTTTCAAGATAAACTTCCTGAATTTTTGGACTTTGGGAAAAAAAATCCTGGAGTGCACCTTTAATTTATAACCTTTCCATTCTTGTTGCAGCTGTATTTTATTCATAGTGCATTTTTATTTAAACACGCTCTACATGTTTCATATTACTCAAATGGTAACTTGATAATATTTAGTTTTATTGGTCAGTTGTTGAGCAAATGATAAAAATACAAAATCTGGTCCAGACAGGCAACAATTTCTTAACATTTTAATCCCATGTTACCTCTTGTTTTACACAGAAGCTGATTTTATTCCGATTTCTTTTATTTTTTTGTGTTTAGGTTCGGAAAGCTGCTTCTCCTTCTTCCCTCTCTGCGCTTCGTGACTTCGGAGCGGATAGAGCTGCTCTTCTTCCACCGGACCATCGGAAACACTCCCATGGAGAAACTGCTGTGTGACATGTTCAAAAACTAAAAAAAACAAAAACAACAAATCGACAGAGAAACCCGTGCACGTCATCCGTAATCTCCCGCTTCGGCCGGGACGATGTGTGACAGATATTTTGCTTTGTACTCCTGTATACATATCAGAGATTCTGCGTGCTGTTATTTTTAATTCTTTTTTTTTTTTAAAGGCCACTTTATTATTTGTTTGTTTCCACATCAGGTCACTCTGAAAAAAAATGAAAATGCAGTTCAGTTCTCGTCATCATGCTTGCTGTCTATTTGTATCATATTTAGACTCATGGTCACATTTCGTCCTCTAGATTTTCATTATTGTTGTGTTTGTTTTTTGGTGAAAAATTACACTGCAGATGTTTATTTGTTTGGTGATAGATGGACCATATATACCCCCTGCTGTCATTAATGTGACTGTTGTATTCATGTTGTTATGCCTTGATAAAGTAAAAAAAAAAAAAAAAAAAATGCTCCAACGGTTCTTGGTTGTATCATAAATATTTCAACACTGTATTGTGCTACAACACAAACACATGGACCCTCAGCTCTCTCTGCACAGAAACCATCAAACAGCGCCATCTTCTGTCTGGTTACCACACAAAACCCTCAACACACACTTATAGTTTAAACTTGTGAGGACCCCCTTATATATCCACATAAATTTATGTTTGTCCTCAATATGGTTTTTGACCAAAATCGGTCCCCACGACTACAGAAAGACGTACACAAATGCACACTTCTCACTTTCCCCATGGGGACACTCATTGACATACTACTCTAACTTTAACCATTCCAACTAAATGCCAATTCTTAATCCTCACTCTAACCTTAAAACCAAGTCCTAACGCTCAAAAAGCAGACTACACCTGGGGACCTTAATTTTTGTTCACACGGTGACAAGAGTCCCCATAAGTTAGTGTGCATTCAAAGTCCCCACTAGGATGTAGAAACAAAGACATGCGCACACGCACGCACACACACACATATGCTAAACATAATCTCAAAACAAAATCTCAAGCACAAAATGTAGATGGAAGTTGAATCCCATTAATGCGAGCTAAAGCTTTTCTCTCTGCCTTGTTAAAAATAATAGCCGGAGTTGGATAAGATGATGTAGTCCAAATACTAATTGGAACAGACGTAAAGACATTTATTGGACATACTGGAGTCCAGCCTTTGCGTATAGTAGACTTGGCCATAGATGCTTTTGTTGTTGACATCTTGTTAAGAGATTGACGGTTACTGATGTGGGTTCAAATAGGAAGCGGTACGGATGTTGCGGTTGAGCAGGCGGTCATTTTAAAACTGCATTTTCTTGCCGACAGTCCACATTGGTTCGTTTTAAATGCGCGTCTTTCCTTACATCAACCTCAGAGGGAAAATTTTGAAAAATGTCCACTCCTTCAACTCTTTCCAAGGTATATATATTTTTTTTTAATGTTAAATGAACCAAAAATTACCAATAATTTGAGAAGAAGGAAACGTCGGTACCTCACGCCGAGCAGAAGGTATCCAGTACGACTCTGCACTACTTATCTTTACACTGACATCTGTACAGTGAATTTATTACAACATCTTTAATATAAAATGCTTCCCACTTTGAAATAAATCTTGAAGTCGAGTGTCGGTTTACCTCAAACCAAATGTCGGCCCGATAAGAGACGTCACTCAGTATTACTTTACCCTTTGATTCAAACACACGGCAGCCATCAGAAAGACGCAACACAGGAGCAGAACTGAACTGCTGTATTCAACAGGGAATTCAAACACTTTATATTTTGAGCATTGGAAGTCAAGTGCTGCAGTAAAAGATGATTTAAAGCAGACAAAAAGGAAATTCACAGCTTGTTTAATCGTTATTTTAAGACTTGGGCTAAATTGAGCTCTTAATTCTGGAGTTTAAAAAGACGAGAATAGCATCCGGCACCTCCGAGGTCGTCTTTCTGTGTTGAAATAGTCGCAGTTTAAGTGTTGCATGTCCCGTGTCGGGCTCTTTAACGCCTACACGGTCAGAAAATCCTGGGATCAGATCAGCTGGTGACTGTTGTCATACGAGTGAGCTCACCGAGCCAGATTAAGAAACTTTAAACTCCCACAGGAGATCCATTGGATTTCGCGGCAAAGAGTGTTGCTTTTAAGTTGAAAACATGCCTTTAAATATTCTTTACGGTGCACAAAATAGGCATTGGAAGATCTCACTGGAGTCCACCCTAAAGCCCCTCGGTTAGATCTTCGGTCGGCGTTCGTCGGTAACTCTGCAGCAGCTCCGGATGCTCTTCACATCGTTTCTTCCCGTCTTGTCTTTATATCATGAAAAGTGATTGTAAACTGAGGCCTTACCTCACGTGTCAACGTTCCCGTCGTGTCCCTTTCCTAAGCTCGTTTCACACAAAGCTTGCCTCTGTTTGAATGAGAGATTTTCATCTTACTCAAGAGACTAATCTCATAGTAACAGGAAGAGGGAGGCGAGCGGGTCAACGCCACGTTGCAGCACGAAAATGAAATTACCTAATCTCAATGAGAAATCACACAGTGGTGCTTCATTACACCAAACAGTGTGGGAGACATCATGGTTTCAAATTGCGCAAGAAAAATCAAGTACAGACTGTGTTTACTTTGGCAACAAGTGAATGTGCATATGACAAGACCTTTAAAGGCCATGAAGAAATCTATGAACGCAGTGTGGGAGAGGAGCTCCAGAAAGTATTCAGATCCTTTCACACAAGCTTCATCTGCTCAGAAGACAGAAATCTCGACTGATGTTCTGTGAGGTTTAAATATGGACGTTGTCTTCAAGGACCTCTTTTGTATTTGGCTGAATTTCCCCGTCCCTGCTGTTAAGAAGCAGCCGCATAGCATGATGCTACCGCCGCCATGCTTCCCTGTCGGGACGGTATTATCTGTTGGCAAGAATTGGTGCTTTGAGTTTAGCCCAAATAGTCCAGTTTTTTGACTAGTTACATAATTTTCTTAATGCTGTCAGTCTTTTTAAATGACCTTCAACAAGCTCCAAGCAGGAGTTTTTTTTTTTTTTTTTTTTTTTTAGACTTAAGTTTAATGTGAAAAAAATGAAAAAGGAATAATTTGGTACAAGTCAATAAATATAAACAGTCTCTCTTATCCCATTTATTATTTTTCGATTGCTTCGAATTTGTCTTTATTCTTTCTTGGACTCTGACTCCAAGATTGGAAGCCAATGGATTTAAAAAAAAAAAAAAAATGTATCACCCCAAATTAGGACAGCAAAGAAATGTAGAAATTTCTTTAATCATAATTTTTAAACCTCAACCAGTGCGCTGATTTACCAAGATATAACCTTGATTTCAACAAGATAAGTGACATTTGAGTGACATCTGGAAGGATTGCCAATGACAAAGTTGTGATGATTAAGAGAAGAAGAAACAATCTTTTCAACAAGAAATTTCTTCCTCCACTTCTTCGTCTCTAATTTGCTATAATGCTGAACCTTGCTCTGCTCTCCCTCCCCTCTGTTAATCTGCTGATTTGAGCTCTTGGTTGGACTGGAATGTGTTTGGGCCAAACTGTCCCGACACGTTGCAGCACCAGCAGCAGACCGCTGAGGGAGGTTACCTGACTGGAGGACGACCTGGACGAGTCCTCTGGATCTTTATTTTATCCAGCTTCGCCTGTTTGATTTGAAATTAAACCGCCGGGATGAATCAGAGCAAGGTTGATTTCGAGCCTTTTGAATATTCCTACTATGACTACTCCGACTGGTACTCGAACAAAGCGGAGCCAACGAAAACACCCAAAGAGTGAGTATGAAGAGTCAAACTAAGGGTGTTAAATAGGTTATTCGATGTGTCATCAGTCAGTACAAATCACAAAATGTTCACCATTTGCAGGCTTGTTTTTAGGAATGTGAATAGCAAAAAAATTAATTTCCTTTTTGTCACAGAGTTATTTTACCATGTGACCCGACAGCAGATGACAGGCTCTTCCACATATGCATGCTATCAATATCTGTAAGTATATTCTCGTCAAAAAAAAGTTGCTTTGTCTCTGAAATGTAATGTTTTTTGGCTTGTGACCTTTGACCTCAAAACAATTTTTATTCATCGAGATATTTTCTAACGACTTGAAGTAAAACCTTTCCGCTATTTCACAGATTTACATTAAAGTCGCTCTGAAACTCTTAACCCATGTGTCAGGAACCTTTCCAGGCAGTTCTGTTTTTATTTTTATTACATTTTTTTTTAATGTAGGCACAACCTCAGTCAGAATCACATGACATATCCATGGTACTCTATTTATTCAAGTTCAACTTTTTTTGCTAATCGGTCTCACATTTTGCGTCAGCGTTGTGCAACAGTAATTTGGCACATAAAGAAAATTGTGGGACTGTGGGATTTGCGGAAGTCAGCAAAACTTTTTGAAAGCGCTATAGCAAATAAATTCACATTTTTTTTTTTTTCCCACACAATTTTGACTGATAAAATGCCAGAAAATAAATGTGGAGCTCAACATAATAAATAGGGAGTGGTTTCGACCAAAGCCCTGAGTTTGTGTCTCAACTTTAACCTAGTTTCAGATTTGGGGGTCACAACAGTAAAACTCAAGAATAAAGATAATAAAAGACTTTTATCACACTTTATGACTTTCAAAAATATTTTTTAGGAGACCAGTTATATTAAACTTAATCCCTTTTGGGAATAGCCGTTTTATTTATACATTGTCGTAGGAATCCGCATTTTATATCTGAAGCCAACGTAACCGACAGTTTTGTCTTCATTATTGGCATGATGTTTTGTAATTTGAGGACTATTCATTTGTGTTGAATTGAGTTTCGAGAGTTTTCAATTTTAAAGAGTCAGATCCAATGTTATCAACAGAACTAACCGTTTATTTCCTCAGTTGAAAGGAGTCATTAACATGCTGACGGTTTGTAACAACCAGCTAACAAAATGTGAGCTAATTCGGTTAAATAACAAAAACAAACAGGCAGATAGTTGGTGTGAATAGTGACACTTAACCTCTCACTAGTTTGTGCGGTACTTGTTTTAATTTACTGACGTGTAAATCTAACATTTTATAACATGGCTTGCTTTGAATTTAAACAGCTTGGACATTTGTACAATCCGTCCAAGTAGAGCATAAGTGGAAAAGTACCATGAAATCCTTCAGTACTTTTCTACGAACCCATTAGTTGTTGTTGCTTCAGATAAATGCCCAATTTAATCATGTTTACTGTCATTTCGCCTGAACCCAATTACAAGCAAAGACCACTTCAACTCAGTCCGGAAAATCCTCATACGGTCGAGCACAGGATGAAATTCACGTGGCCCATTTTCCTTGTTCAGTAAATAATGTGAAATAAACTGTGACAGCTGAGTCGCCGCTGCTGCTCAGACATAACGAGCTTCTGTAAATCGGAAATATGTTTTCTGCAAAACGACGTCTTTATACGAGGTGCACGTGACACTTCCAGTTATATCTACAACGCCGTGTTTTTTCTCAAAGTTGCACGTTTTAATCAGCTTCTGCAAACATTGGGAAAACCAAGAAGTGATCAACAAGAGCAAATAAATGTCAACAATGACAAGTACGGTCCAATCAGTTGGAGACATGTCAGCAAATTAATAATAATTAAAAAAAAAGAAGCAAAAATTAGGTCTTTGGAATTCAAATAAAGGTTTTGGTCATGAAAATATCATTTATTTGGCCTTTCATAACAACAATCTCAAGATTTCAGTGCAAAATACAGCAGAATATGTTGTAAACGAGCACCTCGTTTAAACATTTTAACTCTCGGGCCATTTCATTTCTTTTGATTCATGAGCTTTAAATGACTGGTTTTTTTTTTGTAGAAGCAAATGTCTGTCAACTTTTTAAAGTAGCGATTAAAACCTCTGAGAAGGGGGACACCTTTTTGGAGAAGATTATTGAGTTGATGCTAAAATCTATTTTACTCCAATGTGTGCTTGAGACGTACTCTACCAATACTAATCCTAAAGTGGAATTTGATCTTCCCCCCTGTAGCTGGTGATCATATTAATCCTGGCAGCTCTCACCAGGAAACACAAACTCTGCCAGGGATTCACGCGAGGCGCCTCCAGCATCTTCAGGTGAATTCAAATCGGGAATGCTTGACGTACACAGGATGTTATTTTAGTTGTTTTTTTTTAAATTGTCTCACTATGTAAAATAATCCTGTATGATCCAACAGTCCAGTCAACTTCCTGGACCAGACTCAGAAGAAAGGCCTGGTCATGGCCATTTTTGGACTGTTGTTCAGCAAACTGTCGATGCTGGTGATCGCCCCGGACCCGCTGCCGTTTTCCAAAGACACTCCGGCCGACATTAAAGGTGGACATCTGTATGTTTATTTGTCCTCGTGGTTTACATACAAAGGCAATGCAAAGACGCAAACTCACACTTGGGCGACACGGAAGGACACGAATTCGCCTCCGTACGTTGAAAATATTTAACTTGAGCGGTGGTACTCGCGCGAGGGGAAAATTCACTTTTTAAAGAATGGAGCTGTTTCTATACGGTACCGGTGTAATGTTGTGGGTTTTAACACACAAAACCTTAATTATTTGCCTTTAATTGTTTAATTTGAACATTATATTTGAATATTTTGTTGCCTCCACTGGTAATATATATATATATATAAATATACATATAAATAAATAAATAAAAAATATATAAAAAATAAAAAATATATACTTTTTTTTTTTTTTAAACAACCAAAGTGACAGACTATACTACGATCACAAACTAACTATAATTTGATTTATCCCATTTCAAAATGGTCTCCTTTAAGCGTGTTAATGTGGTGCAGCCTGAGGGATGGCAATCGACTGATTTAATCTCGTCAAGACTGATATATTCCTTTTCCTTTTTCATCTCCGGTTTGCCAGAGTACATGAAGATAACAGCCATTTTCTACTATCCGATCCTGTACTACCCTCTGATGCTGTGTGCCACTCTGCAGCACAAAGCAGGTTATGCGTTCGGGACGCTCCTCTCCTTCGGTCACTTCGGGATCCTGGTGTGGCAAAAGTTTGACTGTCCAAAGACTCCAGAGGTGAGACGCCAACAGCACGCTAATGCTATTTTTTTTAAACACGATATTAAAGTATTTTATGATATAACAGGAATGTCTGTGTTGCAGCTATTTTAATTCATTTCCATAAAAGGTGCGCTGCCCATTGCTCACAATGGCATAAAACCACTAGAGCTGCATAGTCTGGCAAGCATCTGTGATGGCTGGCAATCCCACCTCCATTTCACATTAGATTAGATTAGAAAGCGGTTGATGTTCTGCCATTTGATGGTGGTTTTTTTTCCAACCCCCCCCCACCATGTTGTTGTTGTTTGTTTTTTAGCAAACTTCCATTCACCTCAATTAAACCCCTAAAAACTGCAAAACCTGTTAAACATTTTTGGATTTTGGGTGAACTGCAAAGACTACAGTTTATTTCCTTCCTCCTCCCCCCCCCCCTTATCGTCACAGATTTATAAATTCTATGCTCTGCTAGCAAGTCTGCCTCAGCTGGCCTGCCTCGCATACCTCTGTGTCCAGTTTCCTTTTCTGTTTCTCAAAGGACCAAAGAGTGACGAGGTGAGAATACACACACACACACACACATTTAGTCTTAAAAAAAATAAAATAATAATAATAACACCATTTGTCCTTTTGACGACACACGACTCAACATTTTTCTCTGCTTCATGTGCAAACACCATCAAACTAATCTCAGTCTGTCCTGCAGCTGGAGTGAGAAACATGAATTTCAGCTATGTAAAATATAACCACGATTACAGTAAGCAGCTTGAGCAGAACAAAACGGGTTTAACTTGGCATCCTTGAGCAGATTATGACGAGTGAGGTGATCTTTTTTTTCCCCCCCTTTCAGATATTTCAATACAACACAGATTTTGTTTCAACAACAGGTTTAATCTGTCTACATTTTATTTTCCCTCCCAAGTAGAAAATAAATTTCAAAAAAATAAACAGGAAAAGAAGTACGAATTCATTCACTAGTTGTTGTAGCTCATTCATTGACAATTATGTTTTTTTTTTTAATTATTATGCAGCTTTCAAGGAAATTAAACTTCTCACCACTTTATGTAGTGACACCCTAAACATTTTTGTCTCACAGGACCTCGACAGCAGCTACTACATCGACTATGTGAAGTCACTTCTGAAGAAAAAGTCTTCAACCATCAGGTGAGTGCAGAAAATTAAAAACCCTCTGATAAATATTAGTGGATCAGTTAAAAAGAGGTCATCACATGCAGGCAATATTTGAGGTCATTGTGTTCTTTTACAGAACCAACAATGTGTAATTTTGACAGTTTTGTTGTCAGTTTACATTTTTTTTTATTACTGGAGTGTTTCTACTTTATTACATTTCAGTACAAAATATGTAGTTTTTCTGCAATTTATTTATCTGACAGTAGCAGATTCAGACTTTACATTCGCTGCGAGTTACACTGTTGTGGAGTAAACTTAAAAATATTAAGTTTCATAAAAAAAATTAAAAAATACTCGAACATTTTGTTCGAGTTGTTCGTCCATTTGTTCCATTATGGTAAATGGGGTAGTTCAAGAAAGCCACGAGAGAATTTCTGCACAAATGTTCACTTGGTCCCAAGAATGAGCCGATTACATTTTGGTAATCCAAAAGGTCAAAGGTCAAGCTCCCTGTGACATCAAGTCCCTCTTATCCTCCCGCTCCATTCTCGTGAACGCGATATCTCGGGAATGCCTTGAGGGAATTTCTTCAAATTTGGCACAAACGTTCACTTAGACTCAAGGATGAACCGATTTCATTTTGGTGGCCAAAAGGTCAAAGGTCACAGTGACCTTACAAAACACAACTAAAAAAAAAATCCCTGCACTAATTAAAAATTACATTAAAAAAATATTTAAAAAAAATGTCCAATAGAAAAAAAAATGGTGATAACATTTATATCGAAAAGGTCAACTTCTGACGTCATAATGTTCTTAAAAAACACTTTTCTAGCCATCATTAAACACCCTAATTGCTCAAAAACAGAATTGGTGACACCAATCTTGGGTGTCCATCTTGTAACTGTGCTGATAGTATCCATCTTCTGTGATGTCGGGTTGGAGATGTATGTGAAACATCCACGTCGTGCAATTTGTAGCTTCTTTGCTGCAACATCCATATTTGAAATGTATAATTCACAGCGTGGTTGGTGAGAAATCGATAATTTCTTGGGTTGGGGGGCTTCTGCTCGGGGAATTTGGACACATGACCTCCGTAAATGTAAAATGTATTTATCCTTTAATGTGATTCACTGTCATTTTCAAAACAAAAAAAAATGATATTGTATGTGACTAACATAATGAATCCTCTGTTTATATACTGTAGCTCTTCAGCGTCAGACAAGCCAACGCTGGTAGAGAGAATACTGGAGGTGCCCAAGAGTTATATTTATGTACCTGAAAAAGGTGAGCTTCCTCAAACAAACAATTTTTTTTAAATTTATCGACACTGACAGTTTTTTTAGATTTTTTTTTTTATAAAGGCTGTAAATGTAAAGCTTTGAAGGAATGCAGTTATCCAAATGTAATGATTCATTTTGTCTTTCAGTGTTTCGTTTTCCACTGAAGCTGGTGGTATCTGCTCTCGTTACCTTTGTGGCGATATACCATGTAAGCTTTTCCATTTTAAAAAATCAGTCAAAATGCATTTTCGTCCGTTTTGCCTTCGTGGCGTGTGAATACATCATGCGTGTTCTGTAATTTCCCTTCAGACTGCACTGCTATTAATCGTCCTGGTGGTCCCCATTCTCCATATTGTTCGAGCTGGTATTGACGAAAACATCGCCTTCCTGTTACTGGGGTTCGGGATCGTCCTTTCAGACGACAGGATGGAGGTCGTCAAAATCGTGACTTTCTACACTTGGCTGTTGGAAGGTACATTTTTGGCATTTCAACATCTGAGCGTGCATCTTTGGGGAAAAAAAAAAAAATTAAAAAAAATTGAGACTAATTGTGTTTTTCTTTTGCATCCCGTTGTTTGTTAGTGTGCTACCTCTGCGCGGTGACTCTGTCGTGTTTGATCAGTCTTGTAATGCTCATGAAGTCCATGGTTCTCCACAGGTATGTGAAGTAAAATAAGAGACATAACTCACTGTGGACAAAAATTCAGAGTTTTCGTTATGAAAATGTTATTTTATAAGTTTAAAGGCTCAATATTTCCACTTGCTCCTCATTATTTGATTTTTAGTTCTCGTGGTTATAAATATTTAAAATGTATTTCTTATTTCTCTCTTTTTAGTTCTAGATATCAGACTAAATATTACAGTACATTTAAGCCTTAGAGAAGCTAGTTTTCAGTTTCCTGCCAGTTTTGTAATGAGTCACTTGGGGAAAATAGGAGGAAACTATATATGTTAAATAGTGATTGGTTAGATCTCCCCGCCTTCCTGTCTGAACCTCATATCACTGCTTTACCCCCTTTATTTTAGATCAAACCTAAAAGGACTGTACAGGGGAGACATTTACAACATTTATAACAGCCAGAAGACCATCCGTCCGTCCAAATCTGGTGTTGCCTGTTGGATGGGCTTGATGGGATACCAGGCTGCAATCGTCTGCCTCGGTAAACTTACTGCAAAGTCGTTGTTGATTTTCGCTTTATTTGAAGTATAATGCTAGCAATCTGCTACAATTTGAAAAGACCAAAACAAACTGTAAATTGATCGCACTAATCATCTTGCAAAGCATAAAAGTCGTATTCCTCTGTGCTGCAGAGCCTGTTGTTGTCCAGTAACTATTAGAAAAGTAAAAATTAATGTCACACTGTTGACATGATCTTTTATTACCATGAACACACACACACACACACACACACTGTAGTTTGTTGACTTAAGTACCAACTGAGTATCAATCTACTCCTGCAAAAATGCTCCATTTGAGTAAAGCTAGTTAAACCTAATATGCTCAAGTGTTCTAGCAAATTACTGGGCCTTTACAATTAAAAATAACCCCAAAACCATTCCATTATATTTTGTGTCTTCAAGGGACAGCGGAGCATTTTTACTGGATGGTGAGCTCGGTACCGAGAGCCATACACAAATTACAGAAAGTTTTGTATCCTTTCATTTAATTCCTGGAGAGAAATTATGAAATGGAATTAAATCCCAAAATTTTCACATCATACAGCATTTTAAATTAACTGATTTGTTAAAAACAAAAAAAAACAATGAACTCTAAAGTAAAACCATAATTCCAATTGGAAATGAGTTTAAAAGATTAAAAACTGTCCCGTTTCTGTGCACGTCTCGGCAGGAATGGCCATCCAGACCATCGTGTTCTTCATCTGCTTCTTGTTCCTGGTGTTTCTGATCATTATCCCCGTTTTCCACGGCCGTAACATCTTCATGTTTGAGGTCGCGGGGAGGGCATGGTGAGTCAGCAGGGGTTTCATATAGTTCTTTTTTTGTTGTTGTAATTTCTTAAATTACATGATCAAAACACTTCTCCCCCTCCCCCCCCATTACATTTCCCGTATCAGGCCAGCCTGGGTCACAATGCTACTGCTTACAGCGCTTCAACACGTGGCAGCCAAATTTGCCTTCATTAAAAAGGAAGGTGGTACAAGTGACTTGAATAACAGGTAAGGTAGTTTATTCCAGCTCCTTCAATGGTGTGGAGTTTAATGTAGTCATGCGTGATGTGGCAGTTATTGATTTGTGGCATAATCCCTTTTTTGTTGTTGACAGTTTATGAGAATATGATGTCAACTTTTAAGTAAAAACATCGTGTTTTTGTCACTAATGACTGGTAGTCGTTACATCTTTTTGTTTTATAAAGCAAATTGTGAATTTTTTTTATTTTTTTTTCCAAATACATATTTAAATCAACAGGCCCTCTTCCTCTCAGTGCTGCACTCTTAACTGGGATTCAATTGTGACAACTACCAAAAAGAGGTCCAACATAACCAAAAGTCATGTTGCAGCAATTATTGCATTAATTACTGAATAAAAGGAAAAATGAAATAAGATCCACAAAAAAAACCCCAACAACAGATAGTTGATGGGCAGGCCAAAATAAAATAAAAAACATTAAAAAAAAAGAGAAGTCACTCAGACCAACCCACAAAGAGCCGTCGGATCTGGTGTCTTCCCTCTAAACCTGAACCAGAACCAAACCCTGACAGGAAATAAAACCACAAAAAAACCAGGATTGCCGAACCCATCAGAAATAAACAAAAAAACAACAACTTTAAAACATTTAGTCACAAAACAAAGAAGCTGCTGCTGCTGTAGCTGTTGCAGCTGGAAGGTGGAAATTTGAGCAAAGCCGCCTGCTCCTCCTTTATTTGTTTCCTCACAATCAGACCAAACCAGAAACACATGAGGGGAGAAGACAATCATGAGTCAAGGACACAAGGTGAAGAGGTTTAACAATTATGGACATTTCATTGATAACTGCAGTTGTGCAACGACTTAATTTATTCTGGGAATTTAGGGACACGAGGGGGTTAAATTTCACTATAAACGACTGATGGGTATTTTATAAGATAAATCCAGTGTTTTTAGAAGTCATTTAATTGTGATGACTTTTAGACCAACACATTAATACATAAATATAAAAAAAAAAAAAATTTCTTGGAGGTTTATGTGAGAAACCTTTCTGGGAACTTTTACTTGAATTTATCATTAAATGGTTGAAGAAATATAAATTTGAATTAGTTATGCTGCTCCATAAAGATAGGGAACTCTAATATTTAAAAACCCTTGAAGTCCTCAGTGTACGTCAAGCTTGAATAAAACCTGAAATTGAGAAACCTTTCTTGTAAATACCCACATTTTTCAAACTCTATCCGCACAGTAAGATTTTAAAACGTGAACTCTTCAGTCAAAACACATCAGACTCTTTGTAGCAAAAATCACGCGAAGAAAACAGGTTTTTGTGTTTGAAAAAAAGAATCTCCGGAAACAACACGTTTTATTTCCGGCGATTTTCAGAGAGAGCCTGTTCCTCCTGACGTACCTGCTGTTCATGGTCAACGCTGTGATCGGACTGATCGTCGCAATATGGAGGCTGGTGATCACGGCTTTGTACAACATCTTCCATCTCGGTCGTATCGACGTCAGCCTGCTGCATCGCACTGCAGAGTTCTACGACCCAGGTAAAATAGTTTTTAATGGCACGGAGTAAAGCAATAAGAAAAAGATCAAATAACACCAACATTACCCATCAAATGTGAATATAAAAGCAGAGCTGTGACTTCATTATTTTCTGCTGATGACTTTAGCTCTGCTCTGTGATCTTTGACCCCATCCAGCCTATCGATACTACACCCACTTCCTGAAGGTGGAGGTCAGTCAGTCCCACCCGGTGATGAAGGCTTTCTGTCGGCTGCTGCTGGACATGATGGTCACGGGCGACAGATTCGAACAGAGAAACCAAGACGCAGAGGAAGGTAGAGACCACGAACTGCGTGATTTTATTCATATCTGTGTCAAGTTTCAAATTAAATGCAATAGTTTTCACTCTTGAGTGACCAGTCAAAAAAGCCATGTCTAGACCACAGACTGTATATAAGAGTGTTCCAGCTCTGAAAAATGAGGCCGATGCGGAAGTGTCTTCAGCTGCAATACCACCGACTGCCACTAGAGGTCGGCTCCAAAAAGCCTCCGGTTCCATAATCTCCCATTCAACTTGTCTCATAAAATTCTAAGTCAATCATTTTTATCCACAAGTTATTTCGGTGTTGGTAGCTAACGTCACTCCTAATCATTCGTTTTCTGGCGGTCCATTTTAAAATAATCCATCATTAATTAGATATTAAGCCTCAAAAAGATGTGTTTTTGGGGGCGTGTCTGTTTGATTGACAGCCCTATGGTGCAGTCAGGTTGCGGCTGTCTGTGGTAGGCGGGATGTAGTATCGCCAGGTTTCCAATCACATCGAGTCAGATCTACCGCTCGCCCAAATATGGTCACTTCCTGCTCCAAACCGCTCCGACCTATCAATATGGCGCCGGCTAAAAACAGAACTTGAAGCTTCATAACGGTCGTTCACAAACCAACGGGTGACGTTCCTGCCGGTTGCCTCTTGGTCTAGTGGTAGCTAAAATCAGATGACTTGGAGCTTTTTAAACATCCCAAATGTTAACAACCACAAAGACAACCTATGAAATAGTGGGACACATTGTTTCTCCAAAATACACCCTTTTTTTTCTACCTGGCGATATTCCCGGACCCCCGGCCCCTCAGTTTGCCGTCTCGTTCTGCCTTCAGCCTGCTCCTCCTCCATGCTTACAGGGATTCCGGAGAACAGGCCCGCCGGCAAGACGGCCAGCAGCCGGAGGATTCGCTCCCGCTGGCAGCTGCTGTACACGCTGGTCAACAACCCGTCGCTGCTGGGATCCAGGAAGCACTTCCAGACGCTGCAGACCTCGGAGAGCGTCCCGAACGGCACCCCCAACCGCAGCTCCAAGAACAGCAGCAAGAAGGAGGCCGGCAAGCCAGCTGCAGAGCCGGTCCAGTCCACGGAGGCCCCGACGAGCCAAGGAAAAACGGAATAAGATCCCTAAACTATAAAGTTGGCAGATTACTCCAAACTAAATTGTATTGTACTGCGCAAATGTAACTCGTGTCATGGATCACTTTGCTTTAGAGACATTTTAGCCTCCTTCTTCACATAGCCTAATCTATCCCTTCTTTAGTTCTGTCTGGTTGGGAAAGATCAGATTAAGTCATCAGCTATAATTAAGGGTTTGGCAACTAAAACATCTGGTCAGAGTTGGGACATGCTTGTGATACTGAGCTCAATGATTACGAGGGTGGATTCAAGTTACGAGACTGCTCCTGTTACGTGTGAACGACACGCAGCACCGTGACGTCCACGGAGCAGGAGGAAGGTTTAACCCTCATGAGTAAGTGTTCAAAATTTCATCGCTTGATCAAAATCAGCACCGGAGTTACGCACGTTTTTGCGAGCGCTTGTCCGTGCGCACGTCGATTTCTCTGTGGCCGTGAGCAAAGGGCGAACATCAAATTTTGTTTTCACACTCTGGAAATCGGCAACAGAGGGCTTTTAAAGTGCTTCTGGAAGCCCATTGAAGCAACGAGCCTGGAGAGGTGTTTGGAGTGACGTTAGGCGGAAGGTCGCTGTCCAAAACTGAAAAGGTCAGTCGTGGGAAGACTGAGTTCTCATGACGGAGGCGTCCGAGGGAAAATATTTCATACAAACAACCTGATCTGTGAATAAAACACAATAGTAGCTCCCCATCCCGCCTACTCACTGGATTAGACGCCCTCCTATTTCTTTCGGTTCCCCAAAAATTTGGTTCCGTTCCCAAAACATTTTGTTTTGTTTTGGGTCCATCGTGAAATTTCAGATGCACCCATCCCAGCTGTCGCAAAAAACCTGTGTAACTCAGGTGCTGATGTCGATCAAGAGATCTAACTTTTCATACTTACTCGCGGTAGTTGTAGCTTCCCCCCGATGCTGCGCTCTGTTTGCGTGCAACTTTTCGAATGCTCTCGTATAACTTGCTTAGGTAAGCCCTGCAAACGTGCATCAACCACAGTGCAAAGACATATCTGCAAATATGAGATCCCGGAGGCTCCGACAGAAATATTAATCACAATGCAGCTCCTGCTGTATGAGAACCGAATTGTGTCACGCCATAGCCTATACAGTATCCTATTGTGCAATCGTTTAGAGGCCGTTTTAGCGATTTCATATTGACGTGAATGGACAGACTGACGGTGCCGATCAATGTCAGCATCAGAACTGGAGTAAAGGGGTTGATACGAGTCTATTTTTGACCTGGCTGGCATGCTGATTCGCACATGTTCTCTGTTCTCAGTGCTTCGATGCTTCACAGGATTTTTTAAAGATCGTGGATGATAGGAGTTAATATTAGAGTGAATATATCAAGCAAAACCATGAAACTTTGGTTTTTATGATGTAAAAATAAAAATGTAATATCTTTCCTATCTGTTGTTAGAGGTTTGAGTCACTTTCTACTTACATTTCATCTTTGTGATAATCACTAGTGAATCATAGGATCAAATTCAGCTGTTATTGCATTTCCTCTGTTGTTTGGATATACAAGTAAACTGTTTTTCTAACATGTAACAAGTGACTGCTGAAGAAAAATAAAGTGCTAAAAAAGAAAGTCTGCTTTTAAATGTTGTTTTTGTTGTTTTAAAACAATTCTGCCATTTTTTTTTTAAACACAGTTCAATGTTGATATATAAAATAATGTTTTGTTTATACTGTACATTTCTATATTCCAGAAATGCTTTAAATGTGTGTTTATTAGTGTCATTATTTTTCCCTAACTTTAGCTTTAAGTTAAGCTTTGTGTTTTTATCTTTTCATTTTTCTGTTATTTTCTGTGTTTTTAAGTCTTTCACTATTTCATCTCCTTCCTGCCTTGTCAATTTTCAATTTCCATTTTCAAGGTATGATTTGATCCTTTTCACATTTGTTCACTTTTATAATTTTTTTTATCAACCCCTCATTTTATTTTCCAAACAAATCACGATTAATTGGTTTTCTACTGAAAATGCCTCTCTCGGTCGTCTATATTTTTAGTCAAACTATAAGTTACTAAAATGTTAAATGTTGCAAAACAAAAAAAAATGTATATGAATGATACAATAATTTGCTTTTTTTTAGCAAAATATTGCTGAAGAGTTCAATTAAAATGACTGGAGACAGAAGGGCCTCTTCTTACATTTTACATGGGTATTGATATTCATTTTATATATTTTGCATCCTTTATGTTAATATTTAATGTGAATTGATGTTCCGTGTGAAATTACACACATTTTTGCCATAATGTAAAAAAGAAAAAGACACACAAAAAGATGAAGAACCATCTGTTTTTCAAACTTTATTGAGGCACATAGGATTAGGAGAGCTAGAATATTTAAACACTTCGGTAAGAACATACAGTGTGCTTTATTTCAGGGGTATAAAACTGGAAAAAAAAAGACAACAGGAAACACAGACCTCGAGTTATTTGTTGAGTCTAGAATATTTAAGATGCAACATACTGTGACTAACAACAGGCAGCATGCAGGTCCTTCGACGCAGTTCTCAGGGAAATACAGCGGGATGGACACATGACACAGATACGACCGAGCAAAAACTCCACCTACACACTCAGAATCACTTGAACCGTTTTACGCTGGTGGATAATACTGAACTAATTGTCCACATCTTACCATCACGATAGATTTAAAACATTTATTTGGCTATAACACAGTTATTGTCACAGGAACTATTCACAGTTTAACTGGACAAAGAGCTCATAGCTGCAGGACACAATGGTTTGTATCTTTTCTTTGAAATAACAGGTTTTTTTTAATTATTATTAACATTTAAACTCCCTTACGAGAGGATTACATTTTTGCACTCCCTACTACAGCAGCACATATTTACGTCAGTAGTTTAAAGCAGGATATAAGTACCTTTTAGTTACTAGTGTCTACTGCATCTACTTCACATCTTCCTCATCACTTTGAAGTGTATTTCATGTGACACAAGTTTTTACATTTGATTAAACACGTCGTTCTTGTTGTCAAACATCCATTTCTTCCTCTGTTTTGATGAAAGCATGATCCTTATATCTGCTTTCAAAAAGCAGCAGCACCATGGAAATTTACGCATGCACAAAGTAAAAATGAGCTTTCATGTTGACTGTTATTAATTACTGCTTCGTCGGAGACATTATATTTTCCCCTTTTATGTTATTTCTGTCCATCAAGTGAGATTTTTCTCTTTTTAAGAGAATTAAAGGTTTATTAATATTTGGTGGAGTTGGTGCATTGACCAGCCAATGGCCTGATCCAGGAATCTTTTACAGGATAAGAAAATAAGGCATTTCTGAACTTCTTTTTATTTTTTTTGGCTCTTTTTCCACTTTCCTAAGTAAATTTCACATTTCAAGTAGATGCGTCACATGATTGTCTATCACTGTGTGTAGTTTGGCGATTCTAATCCTGATGCGCATTTGAAAAGCTGCAGCTTTATATTTACCAGACCTGACATGAGAGTAGTGTCAATGATCTCGTCAAACTCTCGTTAAGAAGGCAAAGAAGCTTTTCCCAAACTAGCCAATGAAATGTTAAATGAACAAGAAGCTTTACAAACATTAACTGTTTTGATAGTGGGCTACTTTTCCCCGCAGTTTCTCGCTCTGGAACAAAAACACCTGTTTTATTTGTCATCTAGTGCTGTTTGTAGAAGCTGATTTCTGTGATGATCGAGCGTGAATAAAAGCTGTGATATTTCCAGCAACAAAAAAGTAAGTGTAATAGCCTAAACTAGGCCTAGTTCCAACAAGTCCTCCAAACAATACGACCACACAGATCAGTTGTTCCAACCGTCAAATACGACCCAAAGGAGAGTTTCCCAAATTAGCGTCCCTGGTTAGGTTTAGTCACAAAAACGACTTGTTTAGGTTTGGAGAAAGATAATGGTTGATCACTTGAAATTAGTTGTCCATTAAAGTTATGACTTCCTGAAAGATGTTCAGTCTTCGTCATCATGACAACACTAAACGTAATTTTTTTTTTTTTTTATGTCCCGACTTGTGGTTGGAAATGGGAAGAGAACAACGTTCTCCTGCACTGCTGTTGATCTAACAATTCACCGACCTCATCTGAATAAGGAAAAATTCACGTTTAGACGTCTTCAACTGCATCACTTTCCACATTCGGGTGGTTTATCACAACAAAGGATCCTAATGGACTTTCCTCTACTGTCGCCTCCGTGGCCACTAGAGGTCGCTTAACTTCAAATCGTAACTGTGGGCCACAGTAAGCTATTTGCACAAAAAGACCTATGTGGTAGTTTTTTGGAGAACGACACTCTCCCTACCTCAGCACCACACAATCTATGTCTAGAAAATATCCACTGTCAATCAATAGAGCCCGGCAGCCTGTCCAGTCACTAAATGCTGCCGCTTACATTGTCGTTTAAAAGCAAGTAAATGTGAGTCTTAGTGGATCACTCTGCAGCAAAGCAATATTTCTGCAAAGCTGAAGGGACCCTAAAAACCCCATTGGCACAAACGGAAGAAGTAATTAAATGCAAAACCGAAAGCTGAAAACACTGTCACGGATAGTTACTGATTTGGATATTTGTAGTTACTTATAATATTCACCGCTTCCGCTCCCAAAGGCAACCTGTCGCTGTACTCCGATCCCATCTCGCAGTCGTCTAGATTCCCCCGGCACTGGGACAAGGTAAACGAGTCGGTCACCACGCTGTCTTCTGTATCCGGCTCTTTGTCCCCGTCTGTGCTCTCCGACTCGCCCTCCTCCTCGTCCAGCTGGCTGCCGTTAATCTTCCGCTGGGACTCGGTGTGAGGCGCGTGGATGTTGAAGTTGGCGGCGAGGTTCCTCTCCATGTGGTACTGGTCTTTGGCCTTCAGGATCAGCTTGTAGGTCTTGCTGCGGTACTTGTACACCAGGTGGAAGCACGTGGCGCCGAGCAGAGGCACGGTGGACACGGTCAGGAGGCAGATGCTGACCGAGACGATGATGAGCAGGTTTGGCACCCTCCTCTTGGTGGTGAACACGACCTGGACCTCGCAGTCCTCCCCTCTGTAGGTGAGACACAGGGAGTAGTTGGTGCCGGATCGCAAACCGCTGAACCGGTACGTGTTGACGCCGTCCATGATCCTCGACCACTGCACGGCCGAATGTTCGCGGTCAGCAGTGACGCACAGATACAAGCCGTTCAACTGAACTTTTTCGGAGACGTCTGAAAGGTCTTGACGTTCATCGCTGCCGTCTTGGAAGCTCTCTGATGCGCTGTCCTGGTTGGCACTCTTGTCTCTGGGAATGAGAAGAGGATTGAGGCGCACTGTTGCCTCCGTTTGTGACACCCCTAACGCGATGACACCAAAGTCAAACGTGTACTGCTTGATGTCGTCCAGGCTGCCGTTAAAGACGGTACCAGAAACGTATATCGTGTTTGCTGTCAAGCCACATTTGTTGGAAAGTGGCAGGTGTCTTGTTGCCTCCTCGTGAGATGAGGGATCGACGTCTGCTGTCGGAGGGTGCGTGGTTACGTTGTTCACGATGTCGTTTCTCTTTAAATCAGGGACATGCACGAGATTGAGAACAGCTATTTTGTCCGTCGGCTGGTGTATCAACGGGTTTGTTTGAGTGTAAGTCGGTACGGCGGTCATTTCTTTGACGGGTTTTTGTTTCGGCAATGCAACCACCGCCACCGCCACAGAATCCTCGGCTCTACCAATCTCATTTGTGGCAGAGCAGCTGTAGTTGCCGCTATCCTCCTTCCTGAGGCTGGAAATGATCAGAGTCCCGTTATTAAAAACTTTGACAGAGTTACGGGACATTAAGGAGTCCTCGTTAGATTCTGCTGCGTCGCCGTCAGTGAACGACAAAGCCACCTCTTGTTTCTGCCTTTTGCTGTCAATGCTCCACATGACCAGAGGTTTTGGGTTTCCTTTGAAGTCACAAGTCAAGACCAATTTACTGCCCTCAAGGAAATTCTTGGTATGAACGTTTGTCTGAATTCGTATTGTGACATTCGGGCTTGTACACGTCGACTCAGGCAGTTCCTCGATGACTTCTCCTTTGAGGCTCTCAGGACTCGCACAAATGATCAAATGTTTGTCTGTGAACGAGATGGTGCTTGTAGAAATCCAGTCTCTGAACCAGTTGAGGGAGCAGGTGCACGCAAAAGGGTTGGAATGAATCTGCAAATGTGACAGAGACACCAAACCGTCGAACGTCCCTTCGGCGATGGTGACGAAGTGGTTGTTGTTGAGCCGGATGGATCTCAGGTCTCTGAGGTTGGAGAAGGCGTCCCTCGGCAGGTTGACCATCTCGTTGTGGTTCATCTTCAGCAGCTCCAGGGCTGTGAGGTTCTGCAGATCCTCCCAGGGAAAGTCTACGATTTTATTGTGGCTGATGTCAAAGTAGCGCAGGTGAACCAGCGGCAAGAGGGCTCCCTGTTCGACCCAGACGATCTCATTGTGGGCCATCCACAGCATGGTCACCCTGGTGACATCATCAAAGCTCCCCAGCGGTATCAAAGTGATCTTGTTGGCGGAGAGACTCACAGTTGTGACATTGGGAGGCAAACCGTCCGGGACTTCGGATAAGTATTTGTAGGAGCATTCGGCGAAGTGGCGGTTGGTTTTATCAAAGCAGGTGCAGATCTCAGGGCAGCTATGACCAGCGGGGAAGACTGTGGCGATCCACAAAGTGAAGAAGAGGAGGTCTGCAGCGGCCATTTTCTGCTCCTGGAAAAACAGTGTCACAGTCATCTATCAATAAGTAGATAAAACTTGAATTATTTAGCACATTCAATGCTAAATTATTAGCGCAGAAGAGAAATGGAATTTTAAAAAAAAACATGACGACGGAAAAGAAAACACTTTTAATACTTATCCATCATTTAGAGAAACTGAAAATGCAGAGTCTCGACTGTGTTAATAAATGGACGGAGCATTTTCCTTTGTCAATTCATCATGCAGTTTCCTTCTGGTTTCTCAATAATAGCTCAGGTCTGTTTTTAAAGATATTTTTAGCAGCAATCAGACATTGAAAGGATTAAGAAACACAAATTACAAAAACATCTTGCTTTTTGCCGAATGTAGTCATGCAAATATTTGCCCATTGTGTAATTTCCTGAAATACTACAGAACTATTTGCTCTATAACTTGATTTGTAACCTTTTGCGTTCTCCTTTTAATTGAAGCTCCACAAAATTGGATCTGCCTGGAAAATCAAGCTGGAATAATAACACTTGCTGTAACCTAGTAAAACTGCTTTTTGCCTTTAGGTAAAATTAAATATAGAAAATTAATATACGGCAATGGAAACTGACTCCCTGTGTTTTTTCCTTCACCTCCGTCTGCCTTCAACGTTGGACAATTATTGGAAATATTCTGAACACACTAATCTGTGGATTATCCTCGATAACTGGGACAATATTTCTGTTAATAGATGTTGGAAAAAAAAAAGTTAACTAACCTCCAGTGTCCTTCCAAATTTCACTCATTTAATACCAGCACACATGAAAGCAGAGCTATCACACATTTTTAGATCACTATCGGATCTGTCCTCAAATAAGACTGTGCTGTTTGCTGGAAGACGGATTGAGAGCAGCTCAATACAAAGGATGCAGAAAATGTATGTCAGTGATCGACTTACAATATTACGGGTTTTCATTTCTGCCCATACAAACAACATTTATTGCATACTGTATCTGTCAGTTCTGCAGAGAGATCCCTCCGCTGTTTGTTTTCCAGAGGTTTCCATCTTTTTTTTTTTCTTTCTTTTTTTAAACTAGCAAATTGACTCATCTCTGATTGTCATAAATTGCAGGTCACCTATGTATTCTACCAGTTCGCATGCAATTTCTGTCTGACGAGGGCACACGGTGTCTGGGAAAACATAAAAAGCCACAAACAATGTCTCATTTCCTCAGCTTTGACGATGCCTGTGGATAAACTGATATGAGTCTATGTTTTATTCAAACAGGAGGCAGTGAAGCTGTGTGCAGAAGCCTGTTTTTGGTATTTCAAACTACGCAGCAGCCCCCGGCGCTCTGTCCTTGGTGCTGAAAGGCAGCCCGCTGTTTTGTTTCCAGCGATCTGGAAACCGCAGGAATCCCCAATTTTATGACACAAACATCGCAACCGCCGGTGAAATCTGACACGAGAAGACCAAAGTTCATCGGACCTCGACGCGCGTGAAACATTGATGCGAGGGGGGAGGAAAGGTGATCCTCTCGGTTACTAAAACTGGAGCTTACCTGCGTTTTGTGTTTTTTGTGGGAGTATTTTCTGCGGAGAGATGTTGTTTTCCAGTGAAAAGCAGCCCAGACTACACGCTGTGTGAAGTTTGCAGAGTCTACATGATTAAAACACGCGTGTCTTGCTCCAGAGTGTCTCCTGGCTGTGGATATGTGCTATGTCATACCGAGCTTTCTCCTCTCCCTCCTCCTCTTCCTCCTCCTCCTCCCACCGCCCTCAGCTCTGGACGGAACCGCATCAACATTTAAAAAAAAAAAAAATGTTAAAGGCAAACGACCTCCAATTTGACAGTCACTGTTCATAAGAGATGACAACTAATGAGGACTAAATGGTGCGTGACTGTGGTAGAGCTGCCTTATTCATAAACAACGACAACGACATGAAGTGTTCCAGAAATAAGACAATAGGTCTAATAAAGGCAGAAAAACAGCAAATAATATGATGAAAAAAAGTAAAATAAAATGATAAAAGTCAACCTTAAATTATTTTAGAGCAGCAGCTCCAGTTAGGTGGTTTATCAATTAGTTGATCAACCAGAAAATTAATCAGCAAATATTGATAGTCAGTCAGTCATTTTCTGGTTTTAGCTTCTCAAATGTGATGGCAGTTTATTGAGTGGAGATGAAATAAAGAAAAATAATCTGACGTTTAGTTGTGTTGTAGTTGAAAAGTTTGGACAATTTTTTTCGGATATTTTATAGAGAGAAATTAGCAGATTCATTTCGATAATATAATCGTTAATGTCAGGATTCCTGTCTGCTCCTACTGTTTGCTCCTCTGTTTTGTCCCCAATCACGTCTCCTCGTGTTTTCTGTCATTCCCCTGTCTGTTTGTTATTGTTTTCCCATGTGTTCCGTGTCCCTCACCGGTCTCCCCAAACCACCACCTGCAGGAGGCTCATTTACCTGATCACCTCCCTGGACTTTATGTACCCTGCCCCTACAGTCATCTAGTGTCGGTCCATACTGCCAGTCACCGCCAGTCACCCGGTCCGTCTGTCCGTCCGTTACCTCCCGTTCCCGTTCCCGGTTCCTCCTGCTCCTGCTCCCAATCTCGGCTGATCGCTGAAGCTAAGCAGGTTTGGGCCTGGTTAGTACCTGGATGGGGGAGTACCAGGTGCTGCAGAGCTGCCAGTCGGAGCAGCCCGGTCACTCCAGTACCGGAGTCTGTTGCCGCTTGCTGTGGAGGACCTCGGGATTCCCCCAGCGCAGCCTGGCCCCATTGGTGGAGTTTCCCTCCCGACTCCGGAATCAGACATTGACTTTAGGTACCGGCCTTTATTGATCAATAAAGACTGTTTTCAACTTATACCCGAGTCTGTGTGCCTGCGTTTGGGTCCTGTTACACCTCACCTCATAACAGTTAATTGACCAACATACACAGGTTAACTCAAGTAACTTAATTTAGGATACTTATTTTTCCCCAAATTTAACCAAACTGAAACAGTGTCCCATTTGTTAACCATGTGTTTATTGTTGTTGCCATGACGACCAAAGCCCTGTATCTCAAAGGTCACATGTTGTTTTAGCCGATGACTTATTCTGTCGTTGAGGACATGTTGGTCCTATAGAGGATGCAGAAAACAAGCGAGTCACTGGAAATAGTTTTTCTGTTATTTTAGTGTAAAGCATAGAAGGCTTAAAAACATTTACTAGTTTCTGAATAGAAAAAGTGACTCGAATGCAGAAGTGCCTTAAAGTGCAGTACCGCTGAGGGCCACTAGGAGTTGGCTCCAAAAAACCTCTGGACCTAATAGACTCCCATTAAACTTCTCTCATGAAATACAAAGTCAATAAAAGTTTTCCACAAGTCATCATGGTGTCATTGCTGAATTCCCTCCTTCTGATCAGTGTTCTGGGGATTCTTCTGAAAATAATCCCATCTTTATTTGGTTATTAGGCCTCCAAAGAGAGATAGGTTTGTGGGTGTGTCTGGTTTGATTTACATGTCTGGAGGTCAGGTTGGAGACATTCCCAAGCAAATCTTAAATAGAAATACCACAAACTCAGCTGACACAGTAAAGCTGGAGATTCTGGGGCCCTGGGCGAGTTTCTAGCTCTGTCTGCACACGTTTTGTTTCAAAGCAGGTGTACCTGATAACATTAAAAAAAAAAACTCACTGCATTCAGTTTAGATGGCAGTTTTAAGGCCCTGGTATTGTTCATGCCAGTTCCCCGTTTCAAGAAGAACATTCTTGGAACTGAGTCATCATTAACAAAAGGTTGTTTCACCTTTGTTTTACCTCCTAAAACAGGTCAAAATGTCTCAGGATTCACTCAAGGTCTGTTCGGATTACATTACGCTGCACAAGTGTTCATGTTATTGTGTCCACGCCCCACGGTTCGACCGATAAGCTTACATTTCGGTGAGCTTATCGATGAGTGAGAACTCTGCAGGAAACAGAAAAACATTTTGAGGTATGACGCCTGTGTGTGTGTGTGTGTGTGTGTGTGTGTGTGTGTGTGTGTGTGTGTGTGTGTGTGTGTGTGTGTGTGTGTGACGCAGTAGTTGACTATATACAAAAGCACCAGGTGCACAGAGCGGAGGCGGCCATGAATCATCTAAGGACATCTTGATTCATTTAGTTCAGATGTAACATCATCATCTTTATCATCCTGACATAAATTTCTCTGCATCATTACAAAGTGGAGAACTGAGTTTCTGCTTCTCCTACTTTTATCACACAAAGACGCAGATGTAGATTTCTCAACAGCTGCTGAGGGATATTATTAGCGCAACTTTAAGTCGATGCACACAAATGAAATGGGATTTAAGGTTTCATCACAGTTCTGGTCACCGCAGTCTTTTGCTTTTCTTCTTTATTTTATATTATTTTTCTCTGCTAAAAGTGACTGTGTAGAAAAACCCAAACGGTGAAAACTCAGCAAATTGGCATTTAGGTTTTCAAATTGCTCCCACTAGTCAGGCACAAAAAAATGACACTAATGGACCTAAAGGTGGCGCTGTAACAATCAACTGTAAATTTATGCAATTATCTCCAAAACGACTTTTTACTATTTGAATCTGTGAATGTATCTGCATCTATAGTCCGACACACTTCTGCTTCAATTATCTATAGAATCTATTTTTGTAAAACCTATTTGTGCGAAGTCCCAGACCGTTGGGCCAGTTGAGGCGAAACTCGGCCAGAATAATCTTTGGACCTTGCTGATATAAAGTTACCTTAAGAATTTTGATTTGTAAATCCGTTGATTAATTGTACATTTTTAAACTTTTGTCTGTAACCAAAATTGACTTAACCAATTGGAACCAAACTTGGTGCACACTTTCGGATGCTATCTCCGAGCTTTGCTGAGCTGTGCCGAGATGTTTTGCCACTAGGGGACGCTACAAGGGTGAAAAGTTTAAGTGTCATAATCGGCTGCACGGATTCGTATGAGATTCGGGTTGCGCAATCTAGAGTCATATCTCAGTTGAAGCCTTAAATTACAATAATTAATCTGAATGTCCTACAGAGCTGACATTTTTCAGAACATCCTCTGGCTCAAAACTTTGGCTCGCTGCAATATATGTTCAATTCAGAAGTCCATCACTGTATATTTGCTAAAACATTCAAAATCAATTGACATCAAAAACTCCACAAATCTTTATTCAAATGCTAAAATTTACACAGACATTCTTTGGATATGAAATAGCAAATGTTTTCGAAGGGGTTCTGATTGGTTAAACAAGGAGTCCGCAAGGATGTTAAATATCTTCCTGTAATTTGAACTGTATGCACAACATTTTTATTTCTCCAAACATTTGATTAACCTTTTAAGCCCTAGAGCCCCCCAATTGGGGGACAAGGAGAAGACTTAGCAAAAATATTATTAAAATATGGACATATATACTGATATTTACACATCTGAACAAATCTCACGAGTGTTCCTTTTATTATTACACCAACATTATTCAAATAGACCTTGTGGTTGCAGAGATAAACTCTTTTTATTATGGGTATGCAATTTTCGAGCTCAGGCGTAAAAAAAAAAAAAAAAAAAAAAAAAAACTCCGAATATTTGATAATGCACCTGACATCATCGAAATGATATTTGATTTTTTGGGGGAGGAATTTTATCATAAAATCACCCCTGTTTTTGCACATGTTATGTCCTTCCCTAAACTTACAAGACGGCTGTTAAAATAAATGTCTCCCCTGTGGCGAAGTCTGTAAGTCACCTTCTGTGGGGATCTGAAGGTTCATGGATTGAATCTGCTTTGGGACAACTTGTCAACAATGTTGCATTTGTGTGCATGTGGTTTACTGTCATGTGCTTCTTGTCTTCTATTGTTTGTTTGGACCCCGATCATTGCTGCTTTCGGCTATATTTAACTAATCTTTTTCTGCATTTGCAGCTCAACAGTTCAGAAAGTTTAGAAAACATGATTGTTCACATTTTTCTGCCTGAAGCCCCAGACATACTTTTCAAAACAATGAAATGATTGTGTTTGAACACGGCAGCTTTTGCTGTCATTATTCACTTCCTGGTAGCCGCATGCACAGCAGCTTTGTGACCTATAGGTGGCGACAAATGACCAATTGAGTAACAACAAAAGTGGCGGGTTGATCCAGAAGAGCTCAGTGCCTTTAAAGAAAGACAACACTAGTCATGATGTTTAAATATTTCACATTTTATTGTTTTAATAGCTTCTGCTTTACTGTCATAAACAGTTTGATGCATCGTGCTGAAGCAGCAGTGCATCAATGTGACGGGGGACATTTTATAATGTGATGATGGAACATCTCATCCTGGGCAAAGCAGCCTGGTTGCAAATCTAATGTGACATCTGAAATCAAAGAGGAGGCATGTTTTCCATTAGCAGGCAGCTCAGGCTGCACCTGGACGTTCATCAGGTCTGATGCAGGGAGGTTCACGAGTACACAGAGCTACTGATCGGTCTACAACATTACGCTGTTGTAGACTCGGTGTTTAGTTTTCATCTGAAAGTAGAATAAAATAATTTGCGGTCTGATGTGCACAGTAATTAGTCGGGTTGCTAAATTAAAGAACATGATCAATGAAAGATTAAAAAATGTTTCATTCTGAGATTAAATGTTTTCCTTTTAAGGCTTCTATGAATGCATTTAATGTCTTTTAAAAATATTATATAGATATATGCTGTACTGTATATACTGTGCATTTTATATTTTATATTTTTTACTGCTATTTACTGCTATTTTATTGCTTTTCTATTATTATATTATTATCTTATTGCTTCTGTATGCTGCTGTAGTGAAAAAAATGTCCCCTCGGGGATTAATAAAGTAACTACCTAACCTAACCTAACCTAACCTAATTTGTTTACTTGATATTTCTCATTTCTCAATGGACATTTTGTTTTCAGATTTTTTTTATTTTTTTTGGAGGGGGGTGGGGGGGATATATTCTAATCATTAAAGAAATCAGCAGATTAATAGGTAATAAAAAAATAAAATAAAAAAAAAAAAAGATCCCTATCATCAAGTGCTTGTTCATAATTGTGACGACCCTCCACCTGTGCACTGGTTTCTTTTGCTGATTGGAGGTTTCATCAACTGCAATGAGCTACAGCTGGGCCCGGTGTGCGCTGCCTTTAAATCAGCCTCGTTCTTGCGATCTTGTTCTTATCCGCAGACGACAACTGTCATCTCTTTTATTGACCTTTTGTTGCATTATCTGGATTAACATTTATCGTTGTAAAATAAATTACTTTCATTTAGCCTCCCTATCGTGTACCTTTTATTTTTGTTGCAGTCTTTAAGGTGGGCTGTGACCGTGTACAACGAGGCAGTAAATCATACAAGATTTGTAACAAGGAGGGAAAAATGCAAACTTTTAAAGTCTGTGCAGCAAAAAAAACAACTTTCAATATCAGCCACTTCTGTAAAGCAGCTGATTTTACAGCAGGTGGTGCTGCTGTTCTTTACATGAAGAACCTGCAATTTTATGAGCAGGTTTTACATCAAATGATCATTTTCAGCTTTAGAAGAGAGCGAGCTCTTCTCTGTATGATCCTGTGTGCGCATCACTTATTAAACAGCAGCTGTTTTTAATATGAGCCAGTGCATAGCTGTTGTATGTGTATACTTTGAGTATGCTTGCCATCAGATTATTGGCTGCTTTGCGAGTAAATAAGTGTCGGTGGTTGCTGTTTCATCGTTGTTTTAAATGGGCTTTACTGTGATCCAGTGCCCGGCTGCCTATGTTCCCTATTATTCCTTCTTAAAGACAAATATGTTATGTTCAAAGAATACAACTTATTATTTGTTTGTGTTTGACAAATATACATTTTACGGCATGTACTATCATTTGCACAGATTCATTTCGTATGGATGTTGAAGGCGGTCTCAACCCCACCCAACAATTCTAAATCTGCCTTACAAGTTATGCGTCCATCAAGTCATAATGAGTCCTGAAACATTACAAATAGAAAAAAAAGACCCAACTCTTGAAATGTCACCAGTGTTAAATTTTATTTTCTACTTTTAAAGTTAATGAAATGACAACAATGCAGCCCATTAACATTTAAAAGACGGACGTCTATGTGCTGCAGGGCTTGTATTCGAGACGTCCAGTGACTGGTTGCTAGTGGTACTTGAATGTAGGTAGAGTGGAATAAAACAAGACCACGTAAACAATGGTTGAACTACTTGATGATGAAATAGCATTTGCCGAAATGTTAGAGCAGGTAGATGAAGAAGATCCTTCTGTTGCTGCAGCTCTTGTGTGACTTGCAGCCTCTGTGTCCCAGCAGGGGTCAGTCTCTGCAAACACGTGATGCGGACAAACCTCGTTCCAACCCACAGAGCTTTAAATGACTCTGTCGTCTGAATGTCAAAGCTTCCAGCATCAAATGTGTCAGCGTGACTCCCAAAGAGATATGTTATTAACTTATTGTGTGGGTTTCTTCTTTTTTTAACTTTATAGTTGTACACAATTGTCAAAAGTTTTGTATTTCTGTGGTTTGCTGACTGGCATCAGTGTATACTGTTTACCACATTTGAGCCAATATATTGAAATCGTAAATTTGTTTAACTCTCCAATATCGGTATCAGCATCTGCCCCAAAAATCTAGTATCAGTATCAGAGCCATGCAGGAGGCTCTTTGAGAATGGACTTCGACACATCAGAGCTTTAAGCCAAACATCAGGATGATAATATGCTCACAGTGACAAATGTTAATATGCTAATGTTAAGCAGATTTAAATTGACCATGTTTACCAGCATAATTTAGCATGCTAACAGTTGCTAATTCGCAATAAACACAAAGTCCAGCTGAGGCTGATCGGAACATAATTAGTTTTTCAGGTATTTGGTCCTAAACTACAGACAAACCGAAGTTTGACCTGATGATGGTGTTAGAGGAAAAGTTGTGGATCCATTTTTTTTTAAGGTTATTACAAACTTGGACCAAATTTCATGGCAATTCATCACATCGTTGTTGAGTAATTTCCCTCCAAATCACAGACATGACACCAGAGGAAAGGTCAGGAGAAAATCAAAAGGGTTCGTCCTCTGACGTCCACGAACCATCTGGGTGAATTTTGGTGACAAGCGAACTCGTACATGTGGAGATAATTAACATGATCTATAAAAACATTGACCTAATAACCTAGAAAAGCCGTTGGGATTCAACCTCTGGGCAACACCAACATCTGAACCAAATTTCATGGCAATCGATCGAAAAGCTTTTGACCTGTTTCACCAAGCCCCAAAAATATCAAGCTCATGGTGGTGCTACAGTAAAAAAGTCAGTCCATCTCCAAAGTTATTGGGATTCAACATCAGGGTGCCACGACTGTCTCTACAAAATCAAATACTTGAATCTGGGCCAAAAGTGGTGAACCGACCGTTAGACCGATACATCACATCTGAGCCAAGCCACCAGTGTGACACGATGACTCCTTCACTTCTTTAAAAAAGCCGCAAATCGATGCAGTGTCCTGTTTCTCCTTTTAACACACTTGAACTTAGAAATGCACCAGCGGTGGGCGTCTAGACGGACGGACGGACGGTCGGCCGGTCGGTCGGCGCCGCTCTGCATCTGAATCCAGCCGAGGCAGAATTTAATCAAGTCATCTTCCATATTTCACACTGCCAGAAAAAATTAAAACGAGATCACATGTGTCAATGCAAATTGCAGAGAGACTGAAACCTCACCCCCATCCTGTGAGCTCCATCCACCCTTCTCCCCCTCCCTCCCCTCCCCCTCCCCCTCCATCCAGGTAACTTACACCCCTCAGCGGAGGAGAGCAATGTGATTTCAGCGGGTAATGTGTTTCTATTGCTCCTCCCGCGATGCCCCGCGGTATCACCGACTACCACACCGGCCGTATGGAGAGCGTGGAGGGCTTTTGGAGAGCCTCATTTACCTCCATAATCTTCCACCGTCATCGACACGCTGGCACGGCATAATGCACTCATGCACACACTGTAGACAGGGCGAGAGAGAAAGAGAGAGAGAATAAGTCTAAACACACACAAAGAGTCCTCGTACGCGGCCGAGCTGAGGGGAGAATTAACATAATGAAGACGCTGCATTATGCAAATGTGTTATGGTTCCTCTCTTGACAGTGCTGGTAAATTGGATGATGTTTTATGATGATGTAAGAGTGAGTTAAAGCACAGCGGATCAGTGAGTTTAAAACCTCCTTTCATATGCGTCTTCCTCCTCGAGCGAGCCCCTCCTCGACTCGGTCCCGCTTCGAGAAGACGAATTCGGCACTTTGCCTCGGCGACGCTTCCCACAAGCTATTATGAATCTTGGCGTCGAGGCTCGGAAGAGTCAATAAGACAATAAAACGGCGGTGGATTAGCCCGCGGATGAACAGGGGGGGGACGAGGCTGACTGTGGGAGCTGAGAGTGTTAAAACCTTACCAGTGGGATAAAAGGATTGGAAATGTGTTTTAGCTGCCGAGCGGCTCACCCAGCAGTCATTTTATTGAGTCAAGAATAAAAAAATAAAAAAAGATGACTTTTTATTTTTATTTTCTTTCTTTTTTTTGGTGAGGTTTGCGGTCTTGACGAGAATGAAAGGATAAAGGGATCATCAGCAAGGTCAGGCGCTTAGAAATAAACAAGAATTAATCCTGTTACAGTGGCTAAGGTTGAGTGAAATAAGGGGAGTGTTGCGGTAACACACACACACACACACACACACACACACACACACACACACACACACACACACACACACACACACACACACACACACACACACACAGGACGGCGGCCTTGGCTTTGTTCTAAAGCTCTTAGCCGTTTGTCTAGTGTTACACAGGCTCCATTTACTCCTGATTGCCTGTGACTGGTGACCTCTGAACCCAATCCACACAGGTACTGCAGGAGGAACCATCAATACTGGCAGCAGGTTGTTTTTGCCTTTGGGCTGGTGGATAAATGATGCCCTTGGTGGACACGGACGCGACCAAAAGAGAAACACAAAGACGAGCTGAGCAGCCCGAGCCGGTAGTTTTTTGGTTGTTTTTTTTGTTTTTTGCATGTTTGAGACCAATTTACTCCGAATTGATTACGCTTTACGCAACTAAAGATTTCCCTGCTGTGTTTAAGAAATGTTCCGTTCCAGGCTGTTGATTTTCCTTCATTTCCATTTCATATGGAGATCAATTAGCGTTTCTCGAAAGGGCTTGAGTTGTATTAAGCATCACGTTTGCATTATTTAGTTTTAATCAGCCTTGCATTACTTACAAGGTAATGGCAACGCCGACTTTTAAAATCAATCAAACCGCATTACCGCCCGCGAGACAAAGAAAGTTTAAAGAATCTGCTAATGGATTTACACATTGACTGAACGTCTGAGAGGAACTTTAAAAGAAATCTAGACATGTCAGAGACTGCACTTAAAAATCGTATGTAAAAAAATAAAAATGTGAAGGGTTTGTTGTTGAATGGCTCGAATTTACAAACACACTTGTGAGATTCCTGAAAGTTAACTTCTTGTGATGAAGTTGCTCCTGAAGAGTATTTGGGTACATTCGAGCGTGCGTCGACATTTGAGATTTGTTCAACAGCTTTTCATAATACGCAAATGAACTTATCCATGTCATCCAGGTCCTCTTTATTTTTCCTCTATTTGAAAGAATATATTTTAAATGATTAATTACGTTCTTTTACAACATGACATCTAATACTATAATACAAGGGCTCCGTCTATATGTTTGTTTGTCCGTTGCATATCTGGACAACTGTTCATCCCAGCTACTTCAAACTTGGTGAGTTTATTGCCGGGGACCCGAGTATGTACGTTGTCGAATTCGGTGCGATTTGGACACGCGGCACGTTTAGTATTGAACTTCAATCAACAGGCAACCGTTGCTCTGCGCAGCAGCGGGGGGCGGAGTCACACCTCGCGGCCGCAGTTCCAGAAAGCATCGCGGCAGTCAAGACTGCCTTCACCGACGTCCGCAGCGAGCTGTTGTCAAAAAAAAAAGCTACGAATCAATACCACAATCTAGTTCATCATACTGCCGATCAGGCTATTTTGAACAGGCACTGTACGAGTATTTCTAATCGTAGGTCATGCTAACTTTGTAACTCGGGGTTTGAGATTCTGATTCATCCACATTGCAAACTGCATTAAAGATGTTCAGACTTCCTGTCTGACCTAAATAATGTGTTTTTGTCGTGTCATTTTTACGTGTGACGTTGAATCTGAGGATGCTGGACAGCAAAATGCAGTGGCAGATTAACCAATGGACACAAGGCCAAGTCATATCGGTTTGATGGTCGGACATATTTATTTGAACATGGAGGAGGAGACCTACACCGTAATAATCCAGTTTGCGATAAACACTGTTCACGTGCTATTTTGTGCGACTTCTCTTTTCCCTGAACGGCAGTGGAAAACTGGCGTGACCTTTTTAATGACGCAACATTTTAGAAAAAACCCCACTACAACAGTACAAAAACACTCTCTTCCTCTCCTCCTCAAGGAAACAATCTCCAAAACAAGTAACCTCGCCAGTATTACTTTTATATCTTCATTCTTTCATGCTGTCTTTAAGGATTTTCAGGAGAGTTTATGTCTTTTAAAATTACAAATAAAGAGGATGAATCTACTCATGTATGCTGTACTAATGCACTGCAGGCAACCCGTAAAAGACATTGACATGCGTGGACTGTAAACTGCACTATACTGCAGACACAGACACTCTCACTCGCTCGTACACACACGTGCACGCACGCACACACACACACACACACACACACACACGCGCGCGCACACACACACCTATTCTGGGTGATGAATCGTGGTCTCGTGGCAGGAGGCCTTGATTTTGGGACATCATCCAATATCAGGCCTTGGGGAAAAAAGAAGAAACGATACACGCTCATATATATTTACACACACACACACACACACACACACACACACACACACACACACACACACACACACACACACACACACACACACACACACTCCATCCTCCCTCTCCTCAACCCTCCTGTCCGAAGCCCTTGTTACAGATACAGCAGCTTTAGTCGGGGGTCCAGGCGCCCAGGGACGACACCCCCGCCCCCCTCCCTCCGCCATCCTAACACACCACCTTACCCCCCCCCCCCCCCGTCACACGGACAGTAAATGTATTCATCTCATCCTCTCTTGGCCAGAGAGGTCACAGCCTTATCTCGCCCTCTGCTGTAGCGCTGTCAGCTCACCAGCCACAAACCATAACTTCTAACTGTGAGCAAGGAGCGCCGTGCGGTCGGAGGCCGGCGGAGGCGAGGGAAGACGGGGCGGCGGTGGTGATGAGGGGGGAGAACAAAGAGGAGGAAGGAGAGAAGTGGTGTATGAGGTGTGGAGCATCAAGAATGAAGAGCATGTTTCAAGGATGAGGAAAGAGGAAGAAGTGTTTGGTGTTATGATAAAAGAAAATAACAATTTGAGTCAGCAGTGTAGTCCTAAAATACAAAATCTAGCTTCATGTCCTTGATATTGTGCAGAAAGGTTTAGTCACTTCACTTGAATGGCTTCTAACAGGAAAAACACACACATAGGCTCTGTGTATTTACTGGGTAACCTCAACGTTTCTTGACCCCATAATCTACACAATGATCCTGGACATTTATTGGAAAAAAAAAACCCTCCCAATTATCAGTTCCCCGTAGACTTCCATATATATATATATATATATATATATATATATATATTGGGATATTTGCTGGGAAACAAGTGCGCTCCGTGAACTAGCCGGTGTCTGTTCTGCACCTGTTTTGCCTTCCTTAAATAATGAATTAATAAATGCTTCAGATCAAATGCACAGGTCGGACTGGATTTGTAAGGTAACACAAATAAATAGTTCTCTCCAAGTCAGTCCAGTCGGTCTTCAGAAGAAACCCCAAATTTTGAAAAAAAAAAAAAAAAAGAAGTAAAATTAAGTGAAGTTTTGCTTCATCTGCCAGCAGATGTGACTAAAGATCCGTATTTCTACTGATCCCGCCATTAACGACGCTCACGTTTTAATATAGAGCTCGCAAATGAGTCGAAATGACTTCTTAGAACAGATGAGTTTCACGCTGAATCTTAAGAGAAATGAGGATCGTGTGAAGAGGGGGCGACGGGAAAACGAGGGGGGGAGGGAGGGAGGGAGGGGGCGCCGGTGATGGTATCACATGCAGAGAGCCCCCCACCCCCAACCTCCCCTCAGCAGGAAGTGTTTTACAATGCGGTCGTCAGATGTGGAGGAAGGCACTTCCACCGGAGTCCAGTTAATTAACCACATCAGTTTCTTAATGTGATCAGTTTTAATTAAGACCGAATTTAATCGGAAGTAGTAACAGGAGGGCAGCGGCGCTGACAGTTGGAGGAGGGGAGCGTGCGGAGGTTACGCCACAGTAGGCAGGTTGCTTAAATGTGTGTGTGTGTGTGTGTGTGTGTGTGTGTGTGTGTGTGTGTGTGTGTGTGTGTGTGTGTGTGTGTGTGTGTGTGTGTGTGTGTGTGTGTTTGCACCAGGAGCGGCCCCGGTTTCCCTCACTTCAGATTTGTGGGCGTCTAATTAATATGGATGGTGCATTAAGCCTTTTGGACTCTGGTGCCTCTCATTTCATGACTATTAATGATTTTAATGAACTGGGCTAATAAGGCCGTTTTTCTCCGCTGAGCTCCGGAAAGGCTGTCCGACACACGCCAGGGTCAGGCGGACGGGCTCGCACCGGCCTCCACATGGGAAATTAAAAAACCGGCATTCGCAAAACCCCATTAATGCTACATCGTCCGTGCGCTCGTCGGAGCGCTCGAAACGCCGAGCGCGCCGTGTGAGATCGTGGAAATACGCGGCGCTGGAATAAAAATGAGCGGTGGATGAAACCCGAACCCCCCCTCACAGACATTTGTTGGACTAACGACTCTGAGACGCGGGTCTTTGTCAGGTCTTTCATAGATTTGATCGACGATGGTTTTTCAAGCGTATTTTTGCCCGGCGATTGCTGATAATTACGTTTATGAAGACCGACCTTTGAATGACAAGACGTGGTGCTTTATGCAAAACGCCTTTGTTGGATGCTCGTGATCACATCCGTGCAGTTGTGATAGGATTTTAACCCCCCCGCTGTGCGGGTGGCAGTTTGTTTTGGTTCGGCGAAAAAATATCTCCGCAACCCTCGGACGGATTGTCGTGAAACCTTTTGACACTTTTTGGTCCCGACGCGACGAACCCCGTCTGACTACCGTGATTCCCGAGGCCGCCGTTGGCATTTGTGGACGGGAGCGAATTGTTAAAGTTTAGTTGAATTTTAGATTAACTGTAATAACTTTGGTGAACGTCTGACTTTTCGTAGCCTGGTGTTACCGGACCCTAAATTCACTGCATCGAATGTGCTACCAATCGGCATCGACCGTTGTGCAGCGTATGTTGCGCGACGAAACTCTCTAGGAAAAAAAATACGTCGACCTCGTGTTAATTTTGAAATGAGCAGCTTTAACCAATCGGTATCCTCCGAGACTGATCGGACCGAACGTTAACGCCAGCCGCGTTTCCAGACTGTAATCTCAGTGAAAACTGAAGGTGTCAGCAAAAGTCTGGCAGAACCACGCAAAGGTATTATTCTTGTGAACCTTTTAACCTGCAGATATTAGGTCTGAGATCACAGCACCTCTGTTTGTAAGTGCAGTTTCACAGAGCTGCTAGCACGGCTGGTCATCTTTCAGTGCAAAGTAGATGAAAAAAAAAGCAACATAGGCTGATTGGAACAACTTCAATTTGGCTCATATTCTGCTTTGTAAGACTGATTCCATTTTTTTCTATTCTGCCCAAGAGTTGCTGAACGAGTGATGAATTTAAAAACACTTTTTAAAGCAGGCTCGAACGAGACGAGACGCTTGAAGCTACGTGTCGGCAAATCCAATAACGGTCGCCAGATTGGATCGAGGTTTGGATTTCCTGGATTGGGGCACGTTTGCGTTGAAAATTGGTGGTAAAATTAAATAATTCAGTGTTCTTAAACCGGATTTCGCGCGGCGTGCTCGGGCTGATTTTTGGAGCGTCACTCGTACCTTCATTTTCTATGAATTCATCTCGGTGCATATTTAACCGAGTGCCGCTGTAACTTTCAGAATGGTGCCATGTTGAAAGCGTTGTGGGAATTTTACTCGCTTTGGCCTAGTTGGATTTTTTTTTTTTAAGTTTTTTTTTTATTTTTCATTAGTAAATGTTTTTAATTCAGGTCTGTGGAGATCTCGAGCGACGCTCTACTTCAACACTGCCAGGACTCGACACACACACACACACAAACCCAGTCTGATCTGTTTAAGAAATGAAACGCCGTTTTACGTGAGCAGGGGAGAAAAAAAAACCAACAACCTTGATGCGTGAGGATTTTTCTTTTTTTAAGCTTCAGTCAGTGGTTCTACTCTGGAGATTTTTTGTCCCGTCCGGCGGGAATGAATGCGTCTCGATTCATTTCAGTTCATTGAATCAACTCGGAAACAACGAAATACAATAAAGTGCTGCAGAGGCGCCGTTGGACGAAATAGGAAACTGTGTGTTGTGTGAAGAGTGTGTTCTTTTTTTTTTTTTTCACAGGGAATAACAAGGTGGATTCTTTTGGTTTTTTCCTCTTTCATGTCTGCAATTATGACGCGAGAGACTCCGCTTCACTTTCATCGCTAACTTCAAGGCCCCGGTTTCAAAGCAAAAGCAACTGTGTCCTGTTTCTTATGCATGAAAGCTCACGACCTTTACCGTGACCTTTTTTTTTCGCGCCGAACACTCTCCTCTCGCTCGGCCCTTAGAGAGACTCTCCCTGGCGCTGATAGACGGACATTGATTATCGCTTCGCCGCGGCAACAAGCAAAGCTGTTGAACTCCTGCCCGCCAATCACACCTGGGCCTAAACTGAGCGAGGAGCACACTCATCCTTGACTTTGCTCCCCCCTCCCATCCCTCCCCCCCGACCCCCCCGCCTCACCACCCACCCATCCTCCTCGCCGGCTGGGTCACATCGCGGCAGCGTCGCCGGCCTTGTGGGAGGAAATTTACAGCCCGACGTAACCATCTGTTATGTGGCGAATGCACGATGCTCCGGCTCCTTCACCTTCTTGAGCGCGCTGCTTTGTATTGTAAATGTGCTATTAGCATTCATGAAGGTATTTACATGCATTCCCAAGCCACGCTGTTGGTATTTTGTATCGCACGCTGCACACAGCAAAAGTTATGGCATTCTCCCAAGTTATGAAGGCTCTTCTTAAAGGGACAAGTCACCAAATAACTTTCTTTCGGTGGTTAAAAAAGGCGTGCTCTATTTTCTGTGGCTTCAGTGATTAAGAAGTGCTCAAAACTAACGGGCCGGATTTACTAACAGTTTGGAGACACGGCTGCTCTTATTGTGGTGAGAAGAAGACGCAGGAAACTAAAGAATACGCAGAGAACGTGGTTTCACACCCGCGGAAAATGGTTTGACCCCAGAGGCTTAAATTATTCAGACATATCGTCTGTCCAGCGATGACACTTCTGAGTAATTGAATAAACCGAATGATGATTTTAAAACCAATACCGAGGAAGGAGCCACGCAATACCAGCAATGTCAAAACTTCTTATGACTCAGCATTTTCCTGCCTCTGGGTGGCTCCAGCGTATCGCCGCTTGGACGTCCCACCCGGTCTTGTTTGTCAGGTGAGCTGTCCAAGGTCCTGAATGTGTCCCGCAGAATTCACGGGTGGCTTCATAAGGTTCACGAGCACTCGCGAGGCACCGAATGAAACCAAGTCATCATCACAGGAGGAGCTGGACCTCATCCACCGTCCCTCCTGCTTTATTTGCCGACGTTTTATTATTTGTTCGTCTTTTTGTGTTTCCCACGGCAGAAGACTTTCTCGCTGATAATCTTCCCATGTGGAGTTTTGTTCTTGTTATATTTCTATTTCGTCATTTCAATGGGATCAGATTTCCTTTTGCGGTCGTTGTTTTTTTTTCCACAAACGCAAACATCTCATTTAAACAGAGCGATTTGCACCTGATATCAGCGGCGCAAAACAGATCACCCGCAAAACAGGTGCAAAATAAATGTGCAAACTTTTGGAATAAACACGCAATTCATCTGTTCCTCATTGTCCTTCTCTCCCTGGTGGATTTATTCTGCGTTTCGCTCATTCACTCTCTTTCTATCTTATTCACTTTGTTATTAACTTAGTTGGATTGCAGACAAGGTATCCTCCACCGTTTTGTTGGTTTCGGTCGCAGAACTGAGAGTTTTGCTTGTGAAACCAGCCTCTTTATGGAGTCGCAAAAAAGTTATGAGTGAATCAGACCTCTTTGTTCGCGAGTCAAAAACATTTGGTTGTAAGTAGAGTTTGGGTTTGACTTTAGCCACACACCTCGTTCCCTCTGGAAACACTCGACAGGAGAGGACTGCGTGTCGAGCTATAGGAGGTCCGTTGACATTATATTGATCTTTTCTATTGAAATGCTTTCAAATGTAGCATCGAAACGGCACAAAAAAGCATTTCTATAACTGGGACACACTTACCGAGCACTTAATGGCTGTTAGACACCTATTAAACAAGGAAAAATTAAAAAAAAAGATTAATGAAAATATATATTACATTTTTGACAAAATACATCATTACAATCAATACAGGTGGATTTTGTTGAACACACGCTTTATGCATCAAATTATGTTTCAACAAGTCAAACAAATTAAAGAAACAACTTTCCATCAATACTTTGTGATGTTCAAATCGTAACTTTTGTTTCTTTGAATCTTTTTTTTTGACTCGGTTTTTGTTATCAAAGTTTGTATTAGTCGTGGTCTTAATTTTATCCCCGATTTGGTTCTTATGAAAGATTTTTTTTTTTTACGGTTGTGGAGAGTCTGCGCCGGTTTGTGTACATCTATACACGACCGTGTAGTTTCTGACTATTACAGAAATATGACTGTAATCTGTCATTAAATGCGAGTCCTTTACATCATATTTCAAATGGTTTCGTGTTTATTTTTTTTTCCAGATTCGGGGTAACGAGGGTCAAATGTTTGACAGTTAGCATCGAAAACCCAACATTTGCCGATAATAGCACCATCTGACACCTCTGAACTCTCGCACATCGCAGTGAATGAACGAGCGTAATAATAGTCGCAGCACATTATGGGGAGATAAATGACTGTGGCCCGCTGGCATTTAGCTGGATGCTCCTCTGTATGCCGGAGACGTGCCCGCCTCCCCTCCTCAAGGCCTTCAGTGGCTGATATTCCTGCTCGGCTGTGGATGGCTGAGGGAGCGCCGCTAATACAGCCGTGGCGGCTTTTTACAGCCGCATCTATTACAGCCACTAACTGTCTCATTTGTCCTCCTGACCAAACAACAACAACAACGCCGGCCGGCCCGGCGGAGGGGATTTTTTTTTTTTTCGGCGCACCCGCCGGCGGTCGAACGTATATAGCGACCGGCTGCATAAATATTTCATTTGGTCATTACTGGGCCCCCTTTTACCGACATAGTCATCGTTTTCAGTCACCATTAAAGGCTTATTGCCTCTTTTTTTTTAATTAAGCAAGTTTCTTAATTAGATGTGCAGCATTCAGGCCTACAAACGGCCTGTCGAGGTAATGAAGTAAAGGCCCGGGCTTATGGAGGGAGAGTGGATAAAGAGTGTGTGTGTGTGTGTGTGTGTGTGTGTGTGTGTGTGTGTGTGTGTGTGTGTGTGTGTGTGTGTTGTGAGTTTCTGCTGTAGAGAGTGATGGTGTTTGTTCACTTACTGTGCAGCTCGGTGATGAATGTGTTTGCGAGGCGAATTGAGCAAGAAAAATAAATAAATAAATAAATCCTTCGCCAACAGGCAAATAGTTTCTCCATATTAGTCACCATTGACATCCTATTTGAGCGCGGCCCTGATCTAGTTAGTGCTGCCGCAGTCAAAGACGTTCGGCTGCCAAAACATTAGCCTCATCTCTGCGAGACATCACGCGCCCGCCTCCCGACGAGGACGTGCCCTGAACGGCAACAGCCCCCCCCCCCTCCCTCCATTCCCCCCCTCCGCCGCCGCAAATGGAAAGTACAGAAACCTATCCGCCTCCTCCGATTTGTTATTTTTATTATTTTGCGCGCTTGCATCTTTTAGCGGTGGGTAATTCACGGCACGCGCGTCAATACATCACAGGGCCTCTCTCTAAATTGAGCTTTGAAACACAAAGGGAAGGGCAAACAAGATGGACACAGAAATCAATCTCCCGCCTGATAACAGAGCGAACGCGTATCCTGCCACTCTGAGAATTGACAAGGAGCCCCGGCACACGGCGGCATCTGTCTATCCGCCTGTGATGTCCTCCGAAAACAATCGTCTCTGACGCGCCCGCACACGAGACGCGAGGCGGGCGGCCTCAGATAAGGCTATTTAGTCCCGAGCAAGCTCGAAGAATACCCGACACGAATTGCCTCGCGGATATTTGAAAAGGGAGGAAAGACAATCAAGCTTGGACGTTTGAGAGAAAGTATGTCACACAAAAGACCACTGCAGGAAGTAAAAAAACAACAAAAAAAAACAAAAAAAAAACAGAGCAACGACATTCCCATGTGTTTATTAGATGCTAAAAAAAAATAAAAAAAATCGTAAAAGCTCAGATTAAACTGGAGGGGGGAGGGGGGGTTAAGGGTTGGGGGGGTTAAAATGTGTGAAGTCGACCCCGCCCTGCGTTCGTCTCTCTGCCGGCGAGAGGAAGCACAGCGGCCGTGTTCCTGCTGCTGTTGTGCAGACTTCATCTCAGCTCTGCCTCTGAGCTACTATTGATCTGAAGCACATTTGTTCTGCACTGGGGGACTAAACAAGGCCAACTGAGCTCCGCCACCATCACGCAGCAGGCTAAAGATCGGCTTTTGGCCGGCGACCTCTGCAGAAAAAGGACACAAACACACAGGCAGGAAGTTAATCATCAAGACTGTAAAAATCCTACGACAAGGTCCTACTGCTTTACCAGCGAAACTGCTGTGAACGTTTGATCGAGTAGCTACAAGTGACAAAAGACTGTTTCCCACCGTTGCAAAAATATTCATGAATAATGAATCATTTCGTGATATCACGCACCGGGTGCAACGTCAGTATTAATTAAGAATAGATTCAAATAGTATTTGTTCGAATTCTGTGTGAATGCATTTGGCCTATTTCCTGTTTTTTAGGAGCGCCAGCCAAACGAGTGTGAACGAGCTCAAGCAAAGCTTCAGATCATAAAGCCGTCCCTCCAGATAATCGCGATCTTGCAATCTCAATAATTCACACAAATTTGAGAAATCTCGGCGATACTCGTGTGAGTTTGCAATTTTGCAAAATTACCAGCAATTTTTCCGCAAAATGTTCTCAACACAAGTTCTGCTCAAAGTAATGCTGCAAATCAGGTCATTGTTAAAAACATGACTTCGGATCGGAAAACAAATGAATATACCTGTTGCTCCGGGAGGCCATCCGACAGCGGAGACGTACAGTACTGGATTTGAATGAGTTTCCTGTCATTGAAACTTCCACAGCAACACACGTCAAGAAAGGTTTTCATATCACGGACAAAACTTTCTTTTCATGAAGCCTTTGAAAGACAAAACGTTGCATCGATAAATAGTTTTGGGGGAGTTAATCAATTTCAGTGCGCGCACCTTTTGTCTCCTGGAGCCGACTGCCGTACGCTGTCCGTGCCTCGGACAACACCGACCTTCGCTTCGGCCGTACGCCGCATCGTGTAAACTCCCCGCTGCGGTGCCCAGCTCACGTGTCGCGCTCGCCGTACGAGGGTGACGTCTGAACCTCGCTGGGTTTGCGATGCGGAGACTTTCCGGTACGCTTGAACTCAGCCCTGGATATTTTTTTTTTCGCTGGTGTGCGGATGCCTTCGAGAGACAGATTCCTCGGGTGTCCCTGGAGAGAGACCTGACAGAGAAAAGCCATAAGACAAGCTTCAAAGGACACACAGAGATTGCCTGCCTCTCCTCCTCCTCCTCCTCCTCCTCCTCCTCCAACCACATCAACCCCCACCTGCCCGGGCTTCATTCATACATCAGATGGACGAGATGGAGGCACGCAAGTAGGAAGGAGGGAATGGGTACATTTGCAAGCCGTTCCCTCGAGGGGCTGTAAAATTGCCTTCGTTCGGATGGACTGTCATTGACCGGGGGGGGGGGGGGGGGGGTGGGGGGACTCCTCCCCTCACACGGCTCCATCAACATGCCCGCATGCCTCTTGATTTTGCTCACCAGCTCCGGCCCGGGGGCCTCCAGCCTCGCCGCGTGCCATCTGTGCCCGTCACAATCCCGGGCTGGAGCGCCGCCGCCGCCGCCTCTCCTCGGTACAAATTTCCCGCCGACGCCCCGTTGATCCGACTCGGTGCGCCAGGCGTGGCCGCGGGGAGGCGAGCGGCACCGAGCACATCCCACGAGCAGATCCCACGAGCATGAGCGAGCAGAGCGAAATAAGCCGAGTTTACGTCGAGCTGACGCTCCTGAGGAAGAAGTCCACAAAAACAAAACTCCACTCGAAAGAAGGTGACTCGCTGTATGAAAATCTTGGAGGCGCTTCTCCCGGTTGTACTTTCTATTCCTGAACGGTCTCCGCTCCTGCACGTGCTCCCGGTCGAGAACAAGCTATCGTGAGCTTTGAGTCTTTCAGCCTTTGACCCAACACACGTTCTCCTGCTGCTTTATGAGTTTTCCCGACACCGTTTAGTTGGTACGAGGCTCGCGGCGAGGCGGATATGAGAAAGAGGACATATCCCTTCCCAAAAAAAAATTGCAATTGTTGGACCACTGACTGCTCTTTGTGCAGGAACAGAAATCGAGTAATAAATGAAACCGTGTATTTGCCGGCGGTAAGTTTATCACTTTGCGGTAGTTCTTTACCTCCTTACATTCACTCCTTTTTCTCATACTTAAAGCTTAAAGTTCTTTGGACTTTAATGATCAAGATATTGACAGAAAAGATAAAGGATTACCATTTCACAGTGCACACGCTCCTTTGGGAACAATTCTGGCTGGTATCGGTATCTTCAAATGGTTCACATCGTTGAAACGTGAGGATTTGCGCTTTGAAACAAATGAGCCGATCAAATATGGAGAAATTTCAATCAGTCCACATTCAGGTAGAGAGTAAACTAGGTTAAACCGTTGGTAAACATAAGCAGGCCCATCCTTTCTGCCTCACAGTCGTAGATTTTGTTGCCGAAAAAAATGACTAATAATTGCTCATTTTAAACTGGAAGATGACCAAAACAGCTTGTCACATTTCCAGCAATTCATAAAAGCAAGAACCTCAGAAAAGACTAATTATACACATGATGGCAATTTACATGAGATTAGGGTCGAGCACTTCAAGCCAAAATACTCTTTGATGTTGACTGGGAACTATTCGACTCATGTTCAAAGCACTACACTTTATTTTCGTTCATTTTTTTTTTTTGAAGCAGTTCCGTACAATTCTTTTTTTACAATTCGAGTTGTCTTTACGTGTCTCTGCTGTTCGTACCGTTTTATCTAATCTCACACAACCGTATGTTTTTCTGGAACCTGCTCGTAACAAATTCTTCCCCATTCTTTGTTGCTTAAACGGCGGGTGGAAAACGGCTTTTCGGCGCATTACCGCCACCTTCTGGCAGTAGCCGTGCATAACTACCGCGTGCTGAGAAAAACGAGGGAAATAAGACGAGGCGATAGTCGCATAAAATATAGATTTTTTTTTTTTAACAACTATCTGAGAATTTCGCAAATCATAACCCATCCCTGTATGAGCTCATTATATTACTGAGGCCCCAGCAAATATGGTTCTGCTCAGGAGATAATAATTCATTGGCAGGGAATCTTTGGGTTGAGCTCGTTAACTACAGTATTGTCGTGCAGTATTTCACATAACATCCAGTGAAAGAGGTTGAACAACTCTTGGGATGATTTTTAAAACAAACTACAGAAAAACAGAACTTGGAACAAACGGCTCGTTGATTACATTTACACGTTAATGTTCAATTTTTCTTTTTGAGGAATTCGATGATGAGCAATTGAAAAAAACCCAAAACATTTTAGCTTTAAATGCCGGAGTGTGAACGTCTTCGAAACAAATAAACAGAAGCTAACGTTACGCTGGACTCAATCCAAGGTTGAAGTCTTGACCTGGCATTTATTGCCAGTTTTCAGTATTTGGTACCAAAGAATGATTGAGGTTTTGATGTCACGTCTTGGAGTAATCTGTTCCCAGCCTTCGGTGTTTGCCGTGTAAGTTGGAGATGCTCTGAGGACTGGAGAGGGTTTGGTGGGAGGAGAGAGATGCCAAAATGTACTGCTATGTTCTCCTCTGTCTCAGCCTCTTTTCTTTCTTTCTTTTTTTTTTTTTTAATGCACCTCACATTCTCCCTCCGCGGAAAACCGGCGAAGGGAACGGGAGATCCAGGCTCGCGTTTGTTTTCCCGCTCCTCCGCTCAAAGGGAAATATTCATCAGACACGGCAAGAGCCGAGAGACGAGGTGAGGAAACACGTCAGTGCGCTGGCAAAATAACGGTGGTGTGACGGAGCAGCAGGCAGCATTAGCGGCCTGGTGATGGTGTATCTGGGCCGGGGCGGGTACATTAGTTCATAAGTAATGTACGCCCTGAGCACTGGCAAGCTTTCCAGAGATGTAAAATGAGAAGCAAATGAGAGTTGTAATCGCTGCGCGGACCGTGGGAGGGGAAATGCATCACCATCACCGATGGATGCCTCCGATTTACCATCGCTCACTCTGACAAATGGGGAATCATTTATTAAAAGTCACTTTGCAGTTCTTGGTCCAAACAGGTCAGAGTGACTTTATTTTGCCTCGACGCCGGACAGATTCGAACTCGGTTGCCGTTGAAATCTCATCGTTCAGGTGGTGCCTCGGTGATTTAGTGGGGGGATATAGATCAGGTTTGATTCCTGCCTCAACGGGAATCTGAAGGATGGTGCTCGGTTTTTTTTGGTTGTTTTTTTTTTATGTCGGTGTCCTTGAGCAAAAGACTCTCAGCCCAAAAATGGCCCCGGCTGGTCAGGCCCACATTAGGCCTGTCGCAATTATTACATAATCGCCTAATTACAATGATATTATTATAACGAAATCATTTTGCATAATCGCCAGAATCCTTTTCATTCATCTGTATAAAAAGAGCTCACAGAAACGTCATATTTTCGTCAGTTTCCACCTCGTTTGAGGTTTGACTCTTTGAATGACGTCATGTCGTCGCTCCCTGGTCTTCCGCTGGGCGGGACGGCTCGACGAGTCAGCGAACTTCACGTTCGACACCACGAGTTGAAACGGTTTGTCAAAAAGCACGTTTGCTGTTGCCACGACGACGAAGGTCGAATAACCCAAACCATTATTTTCTCCAAGTGGTTTTCGTGCCTAAACTTAAGCAAAGGGCCAAATCCAACGTCACTGAATTATTACCTGCAACTAAATAAGCCCACTTCAATGATACGATCCACAATTGTTTTCTAAAAAATATCCAAAACACTTTATGTTTCATTTTGTGGCGGACTGGAGGATTTGTTGTGTCACTCGCCCGACTGTCAGGTCCGTTAGCTTTTAGCCGATCAAATATCCATCTTCAGAGGTTTATCATCAGACACTATATGACCTGTCATTTTCAGAACACGTTTGGCCTTGATGGTTTCGTGGCTACACAACCTGAGAGCTGCTGGAACCTTTGTAATTGAAAATCACTGCGTGTGCCGAAAGGTGGGGAGGATCCAAACCTTGAGAGAAGTTTTAAACATTCAAGCGCGAGTGTACAGTTGAATCCCGTGGCATTCATGAAACGGACTTATATTTAATGACGCAACCAGTTCTTTTCCAAGGGCATCGAATACTGCAATTTTTCGACTGCCTCTTGGTGTCACACAGGTTTAGACATCAAAATAAACCACGTGGTTAGGGTTAGGAAATAGATCGCAGTTCGGGTGGAAGCGAGTCATTTTACGTAACTAACGTTACACATTTCACGCAAGTTACATTACTTAAAATAAATCCGTGTTAACTTTTGCTTTCTCTCGGACTCGGATGGCAGATCGCTCCAACCTTCCGCCTCCAACCTCCTCCTTCGACCCGGGTGGTGCTGACACCAAAGGGCACCCTGTCTGAATCTCTCTGGTTGTTGGAGGTAGAATTAGTTGTGTGGAGAATGGAGAAAAAAAAAAAAAAAAAAGAGTGCTTTAGAGAAGTTTAAATCGTGCATACTTTGTCGTGCCCATACACCTGGATAATGGATGCATGAAGTGTTCCCAGTTTTTCAAAATTAAAAAAAATTGTTGGTCGAAGCCATCATTTGGGATACTGGAAAGCATGTTCAACCTTCTCAAAAGCTCTTTATCTGACACTGTGCAGCGTTCACGCGTCGCTGGAAAATCCCCCCCCCAAAAAATCAGTCAGCTTCGCTCACGTGCTTCTTTTCTTTTAAAATCAAAACTGAAGGACAAACAAAACGACACTGCCACGGAGTTCGAGGCTTTGACTGCAGCCTTCACCATTTTGCTCGACTGATGCTTCTAAATGTTTGTTTTTCAGGTCAAAAAGTCCCAAAAACGTTTTTCGGCATTCGCGTCCTTTATTATCTGCGGCGGGATCTCTTCAGTCGCCGTGTAAATTAAATGAATCAATCGTGGCTTTTTTTTTTTTTTTTTTTACGGTGTGTTGGGGAAGTGACCACAATAGTCAAGAACGCTGGACTCCGGCGACAGACGGATGAACTTATTTTCTCGTTGTCGTGGACAATGAGGCGGACGGAGTGTCACAATTGTTCCTCGGACCAGTTTTTCAGATCGGAGGAGGGAGAAAAAACAGACAGGCCTCAATAACCGAAGAGGACTGAGTTCATGTCTCTGGTAAAGTCAAGAAGCTTTGACACCCCCCCCCCACCACCACCACCACCTTCCCCCCTGTCTCCGGAGACGAGCCGGTCACCTCCGGGAGTTTTTGCTTTCCTGTCTCATCCATCGATACGTTTTCGAGCGACCGGCCGTCACCGTCAGAGCCCCGGAGCTAGTCCCCGCAATCTCTCTTAAACGCTATACACCCCCCTCCCTCCAAATCCCATCCACATCATCCTTCAATCTTCATCCTCCTGCTCCCCCGGCTTATCGATTTTCTATTTTCCCTCCTCTCTCCTGTCCTCCAGCCTCTCCCCCATCTTCTCAAACACTTCCCTCACTTTGGCCGATCTCTCTCCGAGCTTTCTCTATTTTCCATCATTTTCTCTCCTCTCTCTCTCTCTCTCTCTCTCTCTCTCTTCACTTTCTTACTCTATCTGGTCAGAGTTTCTCCTCTTTGACAAGGTCGAAGCCCCAGCCGTGCTCGAAGCTGCTTAAGGTCCGTAAATGGAGATGTAATGTAATAGAGTGGTGGGGTAATAGAATCTATAAGGGCTGGGTCTGATCTTGTTAGGGAGGGCCGTGCTGGAAAAGGCTCCGTCGGGATCCTCGGGGTCTGGACGCAGGATTTAGTTCGAGACTTTCACTTTGAAATGTAAAGAGAAACAGTTCTAGGGGTCAGAAATATCCTTTGATTACACACATAGGATCACAACTGTACAATCAATTAACAAGATGAAACATTTCTGGACTTTGTCGGAGGTTCTGTCTGGGGTTTTGGTCGAGTTCGTGCCTTGCGGTCAAGGTCGCTGAAGGTCTCCGGCACACTTCTGCCCGAGTGAAGAGAAAACTTTTAACGCACGGCAACACGCACACAAAAACTGTTTGGGCTAAAATTCACTGCAGCAGGATGATTCACTTTCTGTTGGCATCGGAGGACTGTTTGTACAAAAAGGACCAGCGGTCACTGTTTGCTCTCAGCAGCTCCATTTCTGGATGGTAGCCCACCGGCTACAGCGGCCGTGGCATCGGCCTCTCTTTGAATATCCAAGTTAGCCAAAAGTCCATCACATCCCGTGTTCCCATGTTTTTGGTTGGAAACCAGGCTAGTTGCAGTACAGGGAAAGATATATATATATATATATATATATATATACACACTGTTTTTGAGCAGTATCCTGAGGTGAAAAAGAAAGCTTGATTGGCCACTCGTTCGTCTGGCCACCAATTACCTCACTGACTGCTGGTGACTAGAAGAACAACAGATTTTGAGAGCTGCTTCCCAGTGAAATAGAATTTATAGATTTGTTTTTATTTTTTTTTAATCAACACTCGATTCGACATTCAAATCAAAAATGTCAAATTTTCCGTTTTTCTTGGTTGTCACGCCACACCGACCAGCTGCTCTGAGCTCTCCACGCCACTCTTCAGTCACCTCGTCGCTACCCGCCTGCACGGCTGTCCTTCGTTCCCCTCAATCAGCAGCTCCCTGCAGGTAATTTGTCCTCCAGCTGCAGTCAATGTGTCAGATCGTCTACTGCGGCGTCAACGCCTGCAACTTGCTTTTTGACTCTTCCATTACTCACACCGCAGAACACGAATGACACGGGAAGAACTTTCCAGTCGTCCAGTGGGGTTGTGTTTACCGTGTCCACGAGGACGGTCCGTATGAACGCCGCCCTCTCGCGGTTTTCACGACGTCGGAACTCTTAAGATTTTCTACAAGCCTTCGACTTCACGACTTGTGACGTGTTTGCTGACGTTTACGGAAACGTCAGAGGTCGTGGAAGTTCATTTTTCGATGGATCATATGTTGTAATTTTAGTCACGTAGAGTTTGTCTTCGTAACTTTATAATATTCTATGTCTGAGGAAAATGTTGATTCTCCCAACGGCCTCATCTTTTCCCTCTCTGCCTTTTGCATTTCCTGCATTATGTTACGTTAGATTGCTAAGCTGTTAGCCTCTATGGCTTCTAGACGCCGCCCAAGTTGCCTAGCAACAGTGTTTTAACCACCTGAACGCCGAGCATACGGTGTACACGACTTTCCATGTCGTAACCACGGGATCACGAGTTCAATTTGAACGCATTATATTAACCACACTTAAATCTTAAAAACATCTGCATTCGGCTCCTTTGTTGTCCTTTTAGATTGTTTAGAAAATGTCCGACCCGTTTGTCTATGGAGGACACGGCTCCAATAAATGAGAGAACATTTTAAGATTTCGATCATGAACTGGCCAAAATCATCACGGTTTTACATTTTAATTCACTCTAAACTTAGTTGATTGAACTGATATGATAATTAGGCTCCAAAACAAATTCTCTTGAATCTGAAATACATCACAAAGTACACAAAAACATTATTTGAAAAGCTGCAACGGTCGAACACTTTCAGTGCTTAATAACGGACAGTCAATCAATAAATATTATTTGATCTGTCAACACAGTTAACTGTAATAAACAGAAATCCATTACAGAGACTTAATAATAAAGAAAAAGTCACCAAAGGAGGAAGAATGTACATTTTATCAAAAGGAATTCTTGCCTGCAAAGAATTCCTGAAATGTGGAAGAAAAAGTTCTCAAGGCTCCACGTCTCCCCCTCCCCAGTCCGGTAGCCTTGTTAAGCCCCCTGTCCCGTCCCACGATGGATCGCCTCTACTTCCTCCGTCCCATCAGTGGTGACCTTCAGCGGGACTCTTGATGCAGTGGGATATCACCCAGCTTGGCAGCATCCAGACGGGCCACCGCCAAGGCAAGGACGCAACCGCTGTGGATCTATCACGCAAACAAACGGCTACTTCCTGGTGCAGCGACGCAAGAATACATCAAACTCCAACACAACAGCAGGTCACTGCCGCAGGTGTTCTCGCCCGCCCAATCTTTCCTCCTACACGAACAAAAGCTCGGCAATTTAGAGACTCTTGTCCTTCTTCATTTGGAGAAAAAACACAACCCTTTATTTGGTTTAATTCCTGTTGGAAAAATTACTCCATGCACCCTCAAAGAGAGGTGTCCAGCGTTGCTTTCAGATCTCCTCCGTAGGGCAGCTTCTAGACAGCGTGACAAACAGTTGACAGTCACCCCCAATTCCTTTGTATCTGCTTTCGTACGGTAATACTGAGTTGGTTGAAGGCCACAAGATAAGGACACAGGGGAGTCGTCAATTAGATGCGGAAAGTAAAACAAAAGAGACTTTCTGGAGCCACAATGCAAACAAGAGGAAGAGACAAATCTTTTTTTTCCATCAATTCCTGTGAAAGAATAAGAGGCTCTGTGGCTACTAGGTGTTAAATAATAATCCCAAACCTCTACAGGACCTGAACCAATATCGTTTTATTTCTTTTAAATTTCATAATCACAAGGGATAAAAAAAAATGTTGTCGTAGCCAAAAGGTCGACAAATCTGCCAAGTGGGAGACCGGCCAGCCGGCTCTGATGTGTAACAGTTGATTTAAAGCTGCGCTCGTAGTGTTTTTGGACATCTAAAGGCATTATAAAACACACAATAAACACTGCATTGACATTGGTTATTATCACCCTATAAATCTAACGGGGAAAAGGAGGAAAATATCCGACTATTTAGCTGCCAGATGGTCCACTGTCTTTTTCAGGTATTTGCAGTCTTTGTGGGATGTTTCGTTGTATTTGTGCAAAGAAATGGACCACTTACTTCAACTTTAAAGTCGCTTTGGCGGAAAACAAATTCTTTTCCCGATTGTGACCACTTCCTGGAAAAAGGAATGTGAAAAGCAGCGAGAACTGATCCCTCCAGAACAAAAAGCAACATCACATTTTCAAAGAAAGCAACATGCATAGAGGAGGTTGCGGTGGTGGTGGTCAGGCAGTCAAATACCGCCGATTCGTCAGAGCTGCTGTCGTCGGAGGCTTTTTTTTTTTTTTTTTTTTTTACCAGACTGCAAGGAAATCTGATTTGTTTCTCAAATCAAATCTTAAAGACAGACTGTCCACACTGTGATTTGCAAGTGAGCGGATCTGATTTGGGGCGGCGTCTAAAAACAAATATATATATATATATGCATGGGTTGCCGTGGTAACAGTGGCGCAGAAGTTTTATTTGGGCTCCTGTCCACCGTTGTCCTCCGCAGCGGCAAAATCGTCACTCTCGTACAGCGCTCTGCTAGCGCTGACATCGATTCTGCTCATGACGCAAGAAATCCGATTTGGGCCACCGGAGCGTCCCGACCGAGACGTAGACTGTAGAAATCTGATTGCGAATCGAATTTCCGGACCTCTTCCAAATGTGGTTTGGATCTGATTTACACACAAAAAAAATTGCATTTCTTGGGTTTTGTTTCGGTCCAGACTTCCAAAAAAAAAAAAAATCAATCCAGATACAATCTGGATGTTAGGAGAGGAAAAAAACAAAAAGGGATTTGGGCAAGAAGTCTGCAGATGACCAGAGAGAGAGACAACCAGGTCATCTTCAATCTGTTATCTGAAGACGTAGTGGGGAGGACGAGGTCAAAGTCTGGACTCCCCCCCCCCGGTCCCTGAAGAACTTTCGAATGAGAGACGAAACGTTTTCGAGAAACCTAAAAAATAAAGTCTATTTGCGTTTCGGATTAACGCTTAAAAAAATAATTTAGATGAAGAAATAAGTCACATTATTATGTAAATTTATCTATTTAAACCAAAACCGCGATCTTTTCTGAAACCCAACCGTGTTTTTTTGGTGCCTAAACCTAAAGCGACTTCCTCAGATCTCTCGAGACGCCAGCAGGCGGTGACGGCGAGGTTTGATTTCCTGGGATGAAAACGGGTCGACTCAGCGGGGGGCCATTAGCGAAGTTAATGGTACGATAATTAAGGGAAGTCCAACAAAAAAATGGACCTTTTCCATCTGATGAAACAAGCTTTAAAACGTAGTGTCGGGAAGGTGAAAACAGAGTGAAAAAAAAGACTATTTTTCTCACTTTCTTTTCCATCTGTAAGTGCCTCCTCCATTTGTGCTGCGCAGCCTCGTCCAACGATGAAAGAGCATCGAGAGATTTTAGCGCGGACGCTGCCAGTAAGTGTACTTAATTCTGTCCTTTCTCAAAAGCGCGTCTGTTGCACGCTCTCGGTTACAGGGTCGTCGTGAGCGACGCGGGTGTCGGAAATACAGACAAATATGTCACACGCAAACACGTAACGGCCGTTGGCGGGACGGGGACCCCCGACATTTCTTTGGACGCGGCCCTCGCCGGCCTCTCGGTTCAGCCGGGGCTTTTATCAACTTTCCTCGCGACGCCCCGTGTGATTAATGACGGTTATCGCAATTGAATTAAGGTTAAGAAAGACATGGCTGCGGCAGGAGGGGGAGGAGGGGCGGAGGGGGTAGGAGAGGGGGAGGGGGGTGAGCAAGGTACCAAGTGCGGTAAATAACTTCTTTAGAGGAAGTATACGGCGGCCCCTCCTCCACGCCCTCAGCGCCACGCCAAGTAATTACTCGCCCCGGCCTCCTGTAATAATTCCTATTACAAGCAGAACGGAAGAGTCGGTAACTCAGCGCGCGGGACAAGGTGAAGGCAAGGCCACGGAGCAAGCGGATCAATATTTCATTTACTCACCCCGCTCCGCCATCGCGGCCCCCGGATCAAATTCACCCAAACGGAGGCGGACGGACGGAGAGAGAGAGAGAGAGAGAGAGAGAGAGAGAGAGAGAGAGAGGGGGAAGGAGGGAGAAAAGAAAAGAAACAAGGTCCGTTGAAAACAACGACACAAGGCTTCTAATTTCCTCTGGGTTTTCGAAAGGGGGGAGGATGGGGGAGGAGGGGGGGGGGCTCTGGAGACGATGCTTGTGGAGGTCAGGTGTGTGTGTGTGTGTGTGTGTGTGTGTGCACAAATTGTAGAGATGCGCCCACAAGCTTGTCAATCACACAATTATCAGATGAAATAAAAGAAAAAAGGGGGAAAATAAGCCGCTCTGTTGCTTTTGTCCTTCGGCTTGAACCTCCCGAGGAATTTCTTTTCTTTATTATTATTATTATTATTATATGAAACTATAAGTATTTCAAACCTTGAAAGTCGTCAAATCAATTTCTTTTCTTTTTAAAGGAGTGAGGGATGGAGCTGTTAATTTCTTTCACACCTTCCTCACTTTTCCTGCTTCTCTGGAAGACGAGCCGACTCCCCGTCGGAGTTTCTGAATCTCCGTTTATCTTCCCTCTGTTGTTTTACGCTCCTTCTACCGGCTCGGATTCACGAAGCGCCTCAACAGTTTATTCTGTCAGATTAACCCGTTTTTAAAATGCGCTTCACCTTTAAGGAGCCGGAAAAGGAAATCGGAGAGCTGTCCAATTTTTTTTCTAAACCAGGTCGTCTTTTGTAATGAGGTTTGTTATTTATTCTCTAATTTACAATTTCCATGAGACGGAAGTGAAAATGTAAATTTTTCCAATACACTTTTGCTTGTTCACCGACAGATAATCTGAGTGAAATAAGGCGCAGGGTTTGATTGAGGTGCGTTTAAGGCGTGATATGAATAAACCGATCAGAGTGTCGTCTCCCTTTTGTCTTTAAAAGCCAGGTGTGTTTGGAGGATTTGGCCGAGAAGGAAACAAACACATCTGCTTTGTGTGCAGGTTGATATTCAAAATAATGACTTTTAACTTTATTTTTAATCTTGTGCTCCAAAAAAAAAAAAATCAATAACAATACTGCAGCTGCACTTGGTTTTAGTGGCTCGATTGCGCAATCGCTCCCAGCTGCTTCAAGACACCGACAGTTCACCCGACGTCACCGCGTTTTAACACCAACGCAGATGGATGCAAGTAATATTTGAATCTTAAGCAATGTCGGGTGCTGGACGGGAATATTAAAACGGCATCAAGCAGAAACGGGCGTAAAGACCTTATAAACGTTCAGTAGCAAAAATTTGAAATGTCTTTTTGTTGAGTTTGAAGAATATTCAAACGGGTTTGTAATTATGAAATCAAAAAGGGCTAATTCTAGGTTGTAAACCCAACAATATCTTGGGCGGGGGAAATAGAGTGGCATTTAAAGAGACTGACATGAAGTGACAGGATTTTGTGCTTTTTCTATCACAGAAATGTCCCAGTTCTGGTGTCGCATCCTTCAAAATATCTTCCGACGGGTCTGATCGGGTTTAATTCGGTCAGGATCCAAAATATTCTGAGAAACGCAGCTGAAAATTCAACCTCAACGTATCACATCACTACATCAAAAGTTCCTGCTATTTACAAGCAAAAGGCCTCTGAGTGGATCTCCTGAAGGAAATTCTACTTAAGGTGTTTCGGTATGGAAAGATTCACCAAGACTTCAATGAGAAACTGCTCTCTGTGCGTGTTTGGTAATTTGGGGAAGTATTTTGTTCAAAAGAAATATCGAAACACAAACATTGTAGATGCTTGTTTGTTTTCCAAATGCACACGTGAGATGAGAAAAATAAATAAATATCAGAATTGTTCCTCCGCAGCGGTCGTAAAAATATTCCAGACTCCCTCGCTGCCTCCCCGAAAACCAGAGCAGCTCGTCTTGAAGCTGACGGAGGGAGGGTGGTGGTGGTGGTGGTGGAGGGAGGGGGGTTCGGATCAATAAGCGGGAACACTCCTGACTTCCCCCGGTCTTCTCTCGCAATCGTTTTCAGCGCTGTCCGAACCACAAAGGTCAGATTACCTGAAGAGAGAGAGAGGGACAAGAGAAAGAGAGGGCAGCTCATGCATTAAAGACGAAAGGGGATTTATGGGTGCTTCAGAGGGTGGAGGGGGGGGGGTGAATTTAATAAATAACAAATCCCCCCCCTCCCCTCAGCTCCACACAGCCTTTCTTTGTGTTTAATTGCACCGTATTGATTTTTCTCTCCCTTTTTCTTTCTTTTCGTTCCCGGGTCGGCCATCGCTCTCATTTTGGAACAATCAGGTGGCCCTCGGAGTCGAATGTCATTTATTCTCTTCTTCTTCTTCTTCTTCTCCGTCCTCGTCGCTTCCTTTGTGTTCGACGCTCTTCATGGCTTCTCGACCGTCAAGGTAATCTTCGAGCACTTTCCATCCGTTTGAGGTATTTTGATTACATCAACGGGCTTAAAAGGTTTTTTTTTTTCAGGTTTTTTTTTTTCCTCTCAGGCATTTTGTATTCCTCCTACTTTGTGAAGATGGATGGAAGAGAGAAGAAATAAGGCATTCACAAGAGGACCTCAAAGTCCAAGAAAAAGTATTCACGCCGAGGTTGTGGCGCCGTGGAAACTAAATACTTTTGCGAACGATGAAGAACGGCATTAAACTGGAGCGATTTGATCTTTAGTCGCTGTAACGCGCGCACAAAGGGACGGATTTTAATTACATCTCTTTCGGTACTTCAAGTCGGGGTTCGTATTTATCATCATAATTTCTTTGTCCTTTTTCCATGTTAATCAAAGTGTCAAAAAGTTTGGACAATACTTCAAAGGTGACATCAGAAAGCCACCGTGGAAAATAATAAGACTCAAGTTGATCTAACTGCGTGTCGGCAGGCGTCACCTTTTAAATAAGAGCGTGTGACAGATTATGTGTTTTGAGCCGGCGTGGGGGGTGGGGGGGTGGGGGGAGGGGGGGGGGGGCGATCGAGTTAAATGCCGTGAATAAAGCTGCAGTGGCCCAACCTCTGGTCCGGCGAATCAGGTAGGAGATCGCAACGTGTCAACATCGCGCCGCTCGGAGCCTCGTTCGGGGACGGACGTCTATATTTTCATGTTAAAGGGAAGCAATTGGCAGGGATCCTCCCCTTTAAACGCTGACTTGACATTTCCTGCCATTATGAGCACAATGGGCTCTTTTTAGAGAACGAATGGCAATTAAGCGCACGGGGAAAATGTCAGATGAATTACAGCTCGCCGAGGTGAACTTGGTGACACAACATCGCATCATCGCATCGTCTTTATCGCCTCAAACTACACGATCACGAGAAGTTTGTCGGTCTGGATTAAAGTTTTTGGACTTTGCTTACAAAAGACAGAAAAACAAACGCGACCAGTCGCGGCCATGAACTGCATTTTCAAAATGGACGTAGCTTCTGGGTCTGAAAAATGACGCCAGTGTGGAAGTGTCTTAAACTGCAATACCACCGAGTGCCACTAGAGGACGACTCCAAGAGGTCCAATGAAAACCAAAGTCAGTAAATTATCATGGTGTTTTCTTATTTGCCTTCTCGCAGTCCATCTAAAAATAATTCGTCATTCATTCGAAAATAAGCTTCAAAAAGCTGTTTTTTTTTTTGGGTGGGGGTGGGGTGTCTGTTTGATTGACAGGCCTGCGGTACAGAGTGATATGAGAGTTGTACTGAGTCCTTCGCATCAGATTCAGTTCATTTAAGGAACCGAGACAAACTGGACGACGGTTCTCGTATTTTCTCCTCTCGTTGCTAAATGTTTTCCCGCCCTCCTGCGTTTATAGTCAGCGTATTTCCTGTCTGATTTGTTTGTTTCGACTCTGAGCCTCTCGTCCGGTCCTTTTTTCTTTTTTTTTGCCGACTCTGTATTTACCACACGCCGTCTCACCCCTGTGACTTACTGCAACTCTGTTGTGTTCCTCGTACAAACCTCGGCCGGCGTAGTTTGTAAGACTCAAAGACTGACCACCAAACATATCAACCGACTTCTTCTTTTATTTACCCCTGAACCATCTTCATATATAAAAACAGTAAGTGAACACACGTCTCACCTTCACAGCCAGGCGTTGAGGCGTCCCTCCAATGCTGCAGCCAACACAGAGCCAGAAAACTACTAAGGAGTGACTTTTAGTGAATGACACCATTTTAACTTGTGGAAAAATGTACTGACTTTGTATTTCATGAGAGAAGTTGAATGGGAGTCCACGGAGCCTTTTTGGAGCCAAACCTCTAGAGGCCATCGGTGGTATTGCAGCTTAAAGCACTTCTGCATTGGCATCACTTGTCTGACTTGGAAGTCTGTGGTTTTAGATAAAAGGGTTTATGTTGGAATAAATTCATTTCATATATTTATGTTTCAGCATTAAATTTGATTTCGGGAATCAATGAAAAAGTTCTCCAGCCTTAGCAACGGTAACCAAGCGGAGCGGAAAGACTCGCTGCTTCTCGTGTGCTCAGATCGGCCCGCCGCTCGCTGCAGCTTCCTTCGTTCACTCTCGACGACGTGACGAACGTCTGTGCCGTTTTCAAAGTAAAAGTCTGATGGATGTCTGATAACACGAGGGAACTGAACGAGCGCAAACCTCCGCCAGCGGTGCTCAATCTTCTTAATTTGTTTAATGTGTTGATTAATTTAACGTCTCAGCACGGTACGATTTGCTAATTATCATTAATAACAGCTGCAGTTGTCGTTAACTTTGCAAGTATTTGGTCGCGAACCAATCACAAGTTTTGGCCAGCGTTCAGGGGAGGGTGGGCGACCGAGTTAATGTGTTGCGCAACATTTCGTGGCAATCGATCCAGCGGTGGTTGTAGATATTTCAGTTCGCATCAAAGTCATAATTCACTTCGAGGTCGAGATCCATATCGAAGACTGAATGAATTGTTCCTCGGCCGGGCGTTAATTCAGGAAATGTGGCTCAGGCAGATTGAAATAGGAGAGTGAAAGTGAAGCAAACACACACACACACACACACACACACACACACACACACACACACACACACACACACACACACACATTCATGCTCGGTGCCGTGTCAACATTCCTAAATATAGACGATATCTTCATCCGTGGCTGCTTACCTCACACTAACACACTAATCACCAACGACACGTTTCCAATGCAATCTCTCCCCGAGGTCACGCCTCTTTAATTATCCAAACGGGTCAGAGGTCACAGACACTTATCATGTAGCGAGGGGGTCAAAGGGCAGCCCCGCGGGGTCACACAGGTCAAGGCGGCAGCAGGGCGCGGGGAGAATCCGGCAGCGGATCCTGCCGCTCGCTAACCAGACCTGATTAGTGTCGGCCGTTAGGGAGCTGATCGCTCGGCCCGGCGAGGCCTGATGGGTAAATCCAGGAAGGCGGCGGGCGCAGCTATTTGATAAAAACCCAGCGTCTGTGTTGATTTAAATGATGACAACCAGATAGAAAGCATCCAAGAACATAATACAGACAATAAATAGCAATTAATAATGAAACATTTCATACACTGGTCAGTGATTATGACTTTATAAGGACGGGCTCTTTAGACCTTCCAGGATTTTGCAAAGTATTTTTGTGATTGTTGCGTTCAAAAATATTTCATTTTGCAGGTGGATTTTTACAAAGATTTGCAAGTTTTAAGTGTGGTTTTTTTTTGTGGGTTTTTTTTTGCAGGAATTAGCAAAAATGTAAAGTTGAAGAAAAGTTTTTAAATAAAATGTTTTTAAAAACGACTTGATAAAGAGTCATAAAATCACTTCAGTTGATAACAATCATGCAGCACATCACGGGAACATTTTACTAAAGAGTATTTCTTTTAAACTTAGAGAACCACGGAGCTCAAACTGTAATACAGAATACTAAAAGCTTCATCTGCTTTCCTTTAATGATTATCAAAGTGCCGTCTCTTACGGCTGGAGGTGCGTATAAAACTAATTCAACTTATTCCTCATTTTCGTGATTAAACCACATTTCCAACAAATCCTGTCACTTGCGTTTTTGTTCCGGTTAGCTATCAGCAGTTTGTTTTGACACTTCCGCCTCGTGTTTCAGCCAAAGTGCACTGCCATCTTAAATCTTTATGAAGTTATGGAGCAAACTTTGCTCGACGAGGCAACAAGTAATTGAATTTCCCTGAAATATTAATTGACATTTTCATTTGGAGGCATCAGTCGGCGCCGGTGTAAACACTCCAAACTATGAAGCGACTCCCAGCGATTCTGCCTGTTCAGCCGCTTAGCCTCACCAAATCTATTCTGCCTCACGCACACACACACACACACACACACACGCACACGCACACACACACACACACACACACACACACACACACACTTTTAATTGACTTTCCTGTGATTTAATTACCTTCGTTAACAACCTGTCTCAGTTTGAATTTACACCACCCACCTTCCCATCTCAACTTAACCCCATTATAGTTCCCACTTGAAAACACACACACACACACACACACACACACACACACACACACACACACACACACACACACACACACACACACACACACACACACACACACAAACATCCAAAACACAACACACACAAACACAACACACACACACACACACACACACCCCACTAAACATGCTGTGATCAAAGCCGACAGGGACGACAGGTAGAAGCACAGCGGCCAATCAGAGCCGAGCACCAGCGGGTGACCTTGCTGAGCTGCAGCTGATTGGTGGTGTCAGAGCTGTCAGTCATGTCACGAACCCCCTGACAGGAGACAGACAAAGGGAGTGTGTGTGTGTGTGTGTGTGTGTGTGTGTGTGTGTGTGTGTGTGTGTGTGTGTGTGTGTGTGTGTGTGTGTGTGTGTGTGTGTGTTTGTTTGTGTGGTAAATTAATTCTGTGTAAAGCTTTTCAGTAGTCAGAGCTTCTTTTCAATATTCTCTTCTTCTATTTTTCAGCATTTTCTTTTCCATTCAGCCCTCACTCACATATACTATTGCCTTGATCATCCTTATCCACACACGCCACCTTTGTCTCTTTAAGATATCATCGTGTTCACACACACTCGCTAACATGCCCACTAGAAAAACCCGAGAGTATTTTTCTGTCTCCCGTCTGAGCATCGGGCCGAACAGACCAAAATGTAAACAGCCAATTATTAGTGCGTGTTTCTTTATTCTGCCTGCCGTCCGAGAGATTATGGGAATAATCAGCTTAATGAGCTCCAAACTAAAGATGGGATCCAGATTCCCCCAGGGGGGCGAGACTATTGTACGAAGGCCACAGCCTATGCATAGCTGCTGTGTCAAACAGTCCCGCTGCTCAAATACCATTTTAGTGCAAAAAGTAATCACGGCCGTTTCTCTTTTGTTGCGCGATAGGGAGCGAGAGAAACGATCCTCGGAGGTCTTCCTGTGGGTTTTTTTGTTGTTGTTGTTATCGTAAAGTACGCTCGCTGGCACACGTGAGAGAAATGAAATAAACCAACATCTGTGTTCACATTTGTTACGTTTCAATCAGGAGAGACTCGCTCTGACCGAACGACTACAAGATTTTATTGCCGTGTGCAATAAGAAGAAGATGTGAAGGATGTGATTAGAAAAAAATTAGACCCCGTTGTGATGCAATCACAATTTAAAGGGGGTGAGGCGGTGCAGAGTAGAGATAACCCCCCCGGGGGGTCTCAACACTAATGGTGGTGGGTGGTTGTGATTGGATGAATTGAATTTATTTTATATAGCACCGGATCACAAAATGAGTCTTCACAACGGGCCTAACACCGTAAAGTCCTTACATTTAACCTTACACATAACCCAACAATTCAACGATTCCCACAAGAGCGACAGCTAGAAGGCGAAAACTCCCTTTTAACAGGAAGAAAAACATCCAACAGTTTGAAGGAAAAACTCCCTTTAAACGGGAAGAAAAACCTCTGGTAGTGGGAGGGAAAAACTCCTACAGTGGGAAAGAAAATGATCTTTGAACAAGATAAAAAAAACAACTTCTTATAACAGGAAGAAAAAACTCCAACAGTGTTAAGGAAATATCTCTTTTACTCGGAAGAAAAACCTTTGAAAGTGGGAATGAAAAACTCCCTTTTAACAGGGTTGGGCGTTCTTCTGCCTCAACTGGATGGATGTGATCGGTAACCCAAAGACGCCGGAAACCGACTGCATCACAGGCCTGTAAATCAAACAGAAATGCCCTCAAAACATAGTTTTTTTTCGGTGAAACATCTTCATAATGATTGGATTATTTTCCAATGAACCGCCAGAAAAATAATAAGGAGTGAGTTTAATGAATGACACCATTTTAACGAATGAAAAATGTACTGACGTGGTATTTAATGAGAGGAGTTGAATGGGAGTCTATGGAGCCATTTTGGAGCCGACCTCTACAGGCCATCGGTGGTATTGCAGGCATCTTAAGGCACTTCCACATCGGCATCACTGGAAGCGACGTCCACATTTATATACAGTGTATGGTTTTAGATAAAAGAGTTTATCTTGGGATACATTCGTTTCATATATTTATGTTTTCAGTATGAAATTTGATTTCGGGAATCAGTGAAATTCTTGAAAATAGTTTTTTTTTTTACAACCAAATGACTATTCATAAAGTCAATAGTCGTCCTATTTAAATAAATGACGTCATTTAGGACCGAGCCATTGTTAATATTATAAGCATATGTGCTTTTCCTTCTGCGACAACTGCTGCGAAAACGGAAGTCCTACTGGATGGAGCAACATCTAACCTGTACACTCCCCCCCCAAAAAAATACAACTGCTGTAAGCGGGCTTGCAGGTTTGGTATTCATACCCCAAAGCCCCGAGATGGAAATGCTGAAAATGACTGTTCTGTTGTGTTCCTGCTTCCCCCTCCGCCGCCGCCGCTGCCGGCCGGTGTGATCTCCACCTCTGCTGACAGAGCTGTCAGGAGCTCAGCAGCTGCATCCCGGCAGAGCGCTCCGCAGTACACTGACATTTTATCACTGCGACTAGGATTACAGTGGACCTTTTTATTTTCTTTGATAGTGTGACAGTCGTGTGACATTTTCACTTCACAGGCGGGAGTCTCATGGGTAAAAAAAAAAAAAAACACACAAAAAAATCATTCAAAAAGAGGCTTTTCCAGATGAACATGCAATTACTCCACAAGACAGGTGGGAGGGGAGGGGGGGTGTTTGAGTACGCTGTCATTTGCATTATTTCCTCACTGCAGGGAAAACAACATTACACTGTTATCATTTTAGCAGCTTTCAGGGGACTCAAGGACATTTAAAAAAAAAATGTAGGAAATTTCAACCTGAAGTAGAAGTTGATGAGGAAGTAATACAAAATATTTTCCACATCGCTGTTTCATTAATAATGCAACATGATCCGACCGCGGGAGTCTTCTTTTAAAATGCACTTCCTTTGTAAACCATCTTTTTTTTGTATTCCTGTTTTTCCTCATTTATGTCAGATGGGAACTCGTCATGAAGCTCACAATCAGATATCATGATGTGAATGTTGTTTCATCTCTTTCCATACTCTAAACTCTTAACATTCATTTTTTTTTTTTTTGGTGTTGGTTTCCTTGAGTTTAGTTTTTAAAGTACTTAACTTGCCACTAGTTAATTCAATGAACACATCGTTCTGGCTCGTCCTACCGCCAGAGGAAACTGAGACGTATCTGGAGCAGGAGAGTTCAAAGGGGTTCTATTTTTAGTCTGATTGGGAACATGTGAACCGGGCTGAGGCCCGGCTGGTCTTGTAAAAGAGGTGAGAGGCTATTTAATAGTGTGACTTTTACAGCCATGAGGTCATCGTGTGGAGGTAATCTGACAGGACCACGTGGATAAAGAGTAGTAAAAAAAAAAAAAAAAAAAATCGGAATAAAAATGTTCCTATCGAAGACTCTTAGATGTGTTTCGTATTAATGATTATGCTACCCTTAATTTAAGATTAATGATTTAAAACGGAAAACCACAACGTCAAAAATCAACTTTTTGATTGTCTGCTGAGTGCCCTAATTAATCATTAGTTTAATTTATGTTACGCCCCAAAAAGTGTCGCCTCTCATTCACTTGCACCGCGGCGGATGGATATTATTAATAACTGCATATTTTCTGAGTCGTAGGAAAGAACTCAGATGTACTCTGACACAAAAGGTTTTTTATTCTGTATCTTAAGCATTTAGCGCATTGAAAAGGAAATGTCGACAAATTTAAGGTCAAACCTGATTAAAAATAAACACATCTACAACTTTAACAGTCAGTGAGCATTAGTTACGTCTTAAGTTTTAAAATATTAATGTTACACCACGGCCGGTGAGCGTTCAGCGGCACAGATGGAGTTAAAAAAAAACAACAACAACAACAACAACAGCAGTGTGTAGTGAGACGTTCACAATCTACACCAACTAATCAAAACTAATCACCTGTTTTGCTGCGGGTCAAAGGTCAGAGGGATTCTAGTGGAGTCCACTTCCAATCGTCGTCCCTTTACAATACACTGATGTGTCCCGGTGATGTCATCTGACCTCTGACCCGCCCAGCGTTTTAGGGCTCTAATTAGCCATTGACCTCGTGTCCTCCCACATCACCTGTTACAGCCAGCGTGACCCCGGCGATGAGGTCAAAGGTCGGCTAACATCAGCCATCATCGCTCTTTCTCTTTTCGCCATTTGCATGTCTGTGAGAGGCGGACGTCGCCGAGACGAGTGACTGCGTCGCACGTGACCACGTCAGAATGTAATAAACAGGAAATCAGCCAGAAGGAAAGATGAGTCATCATTAATAGTTAAAAAAAAAAAGGCTTTGAAACAGTCTTACACAGTTTGAAACACAACAGGAATCCTTTTTTTTATTCAGGAATACAACAGAATAACAACCCATTTTATTAACAGAGCATGAAAACAAACTTATTTATTAAAATCAGCAATCTGATTTATGCGGTCTACCGCACGAGGAGTTTTCCAAACAATATCAACAAAGTACATTTCTTTAACATTCAAGTTTTTTAGGTAGTTGTTTATGATTTGATTTGCTTGCGGTATCCTCTTTTGTAATCCTAAAGCGTAAATAAATAAAATAAAAAATGAGGACCATGTTGCATGACGACTACACTTTCTAACTAGTAGGTTGACTGTACATTTAAAAAAAAAAAAAAAAAAAAAAGACGCAGCGTCCTAGTCTGAAAAATTGAGGCCGATACGAAAGTGCCTCGAGCTGCAATACCACCGAGTGCCACCAGTGGCTCCAAACCACTGCCAGCCAATATTCGAACTCGAGAACCAATATTGCTATTTTTTGAGAATTAAATTTGCATGTCTCGAAAATAAAAACAAAAATTTGGATCATGACTTAATGACTAAGGAAGAATATGAGTCCTGAGACTGGAACCAGTTAAGAACCGCAACTTTAAATAATACAGGACTGAACTGAATAAAACGATCGACCCGCAGGAGGATACTGGCGGCAGGAGATACGCCACAAATAAACGCCAAAATGACCGTGACAAAACAAACAAGTGACCCCTTGTGTGACACGACAACGGGACGGTAAAGGTTCGGTAAAGTTTAGACCCAACAAATGATGTTGTTTCACATGCTGCATTGTCTCCTGCTGATTCCCCGGTGTGCGTGCGGGTGACTTCGAACTAGTGCGGAAAGGCGAGGAGAGATAATTATCGAATGTAAATGTCAAACTGAAGCCGGCCGTAATTCCTTTTAAAACTGGGCTGTGATTTCATGAAGATTCCCCTTTTTTGTTTAGACGAAGGACTTAAAACATCAGTGCTGGTATTTGAACGCCGTCTCTGGGAAGTGTTTGATATTGACAAGTTAAAAGCGGTGTTACCCGTCCGCAGCAGAAAGAAGAGAGAAACATCGACTTTTATGCCATTACCTGGCCCTTAAAAGGGGATTTTCTACACTTTGATTCTTTGGAGCTCTTGAAAGAACAATCTCCGAGTCAGTGACGGCCGCAGCCTTGACGCTAACGCGTTAATTGAATTTCTCATATATCACAAAAGAGACATGAAAACCGTGAACGCAGCTTAAAAATCATTTTTACAAGCCGAACGCCAGCACGCTGCCGGGTGGCGATCTTTTTGTTTTTCCAAAGTCTCGGCACAGGAAGTAAGTTCAACCTCCCCCCCCCCACCCCTTCCTCTCTGCAAGATATAAGTCGACAAAGGCGAGTCTGTTTCCCCTTCGTACTCCGTCAGACAGAAAGATGGAGACAGACTGACAGTGAGCGGCGGTGTGCGTATGTAAGACGATAGCCTGGTATTCAGAGAGGAGATGGGCAGATGGGTCGTCCGTCCACACCCCGGTATTACAGCAACAGAGGGGGGAAACCTTGAATTAGACCGAATAACTCCATTTCATGAAATAAAAGTTCTCCGCTGTCAAGACTTGATATGGACGGGAGGGGGAGGAGGAGGCGGTGGGGGGTGGAGGGGGTTCGGAGGGGGGGCGGTAATAACATCAACGTAAAAAGGCGGATAAACTCATTTAAAATGAAACTCATAGCACTTATAGATCATATAAAGCTGAAGTATATGAGAGTACGCCTTATCTCGAAGACCCTTAAAAACCCATTTTCTCAATCAGCTTCTCACTCTGAGCGATCGAGTCCTGCAGGGTCACGAATGTTTCTGCCAGTTTGGATTATTTCACCTGACAGATTCCTGCGTTCGTTGTTTTTGCCTTTTCTCGCTCGAGGGGAAAAATCTCAGCTGGAAAAAAGGGGCGATGTCGCGTATTTTCCTCGCACCAGTAATATTTGAATCAAAGCAGTCTGTTGAGGTTTTTTTTATTTTTTTATGATTAAACTGTAAATAATACAAAAGATTTTTTTTAGGGTTGACAAAATCCTCAGCTTTAACCGTATCCATGAATATTCAGTGCAAAAGATAATTACTTAAATTAAAAACCGTTTTCAAGGGTTTGATACGTATTAAATTACTTATCTACTAAATTTGCTAAGAAAAATAACACGATTTCTGTAATCTGAATGAGGACCCTCTTAATTAAAACCACTTAACAGGGGTCCTAAAAAGAAGAAAATTCCGGGGTTGTGAAGTCCCCTTTCGATCCAGAAGGTGGCGGTAATGCACCAAAAGGCTGTTTGCCAACCATTATTAAACCCTGACAGATTATCTAATAAATAGCATGGGACATGTGGCACATTAGACGTGTTTTAAAGTGTGTCGGCGTATATTTGTATGTAAATCTAAAATGCGACACACGGGGGAGTCACCGTTGTTGTCGTGGTTAGCGTTTGCCAGCTGTGCCGCTAGCGTGCCAGCCTCCAAGCGACTGCTGGTATGCTGCAATCGAAAGAATAAAAAAAAAACCACATTTATAGTCAAAATAAATGCACAGGATGTGAGGACACGTTTCCCAACCATGTTTTCCCTTCATTTCTATTTTCACGATTTCTAATACCCATTTTTTTATTTTGTGACTCACTCCTCCCCTCGTTTCAGGTGTCTTGACTTCCCGCCCTCGTGAGCGATTGCTTACCGACACACCGATTGTCTCCACCTGAGTTCAATTGTCTCCCCGTCCTTATGTGTATAAAGTCAGTGTGGTTTCTGTCAGTCTGTACCAGAGTGATGTGCTCAATGTTTCCCTGAGCTCTTTGTAAGTCTTCCCGGTTTTGGGTCTTTGATCGTTTTTCCCGACCTTTGCCTTTTTGCCTCGTCCTCTTTATTTCCTGTCACCAGTCACTTTGTCTACCTCTTTATTCTTTGACTTTGTTAGAAAACACCACCACAGCACTTTATGCATTCACCTGCTCTGCTGGTAACTTTTTGCAACTTTGTCGAGTAAAGACTTGGATTCCTGAGTTTTGGGTCCAGTCTGTCTGTTCACCATGACAACATGACTGAACAAAGGCAGCTTGGGTTACTCTTTGACAAAAAATTTATTTGATTCAACTTCGAATGAGTTTTCCCCCACGCCCTGATTTAATGTGGAAGCCGCTTTATTCTGGACGCATCCAGCTGAGAGAAAAGACCCGGGGACAGACCGACACCTTGATACCTGCTGTATATCCCATCTAGACGGTGGAGGCCTTAAAGTAACCCAATGAATTTTAGTCATCTCAGGATACAGGGACGAAATGTCCAGTAAAAAACTTGCTATTTGAATGCTTATTCGTGGATAGCATTCATTCAGTAAGTGTGAACAATCAGCTACTCTTTGAACCCCCCCCACACACACACACACACATTGTGTTAAAGGACATGCCGTTCCCCACCTTGGACGTCCCCTTTGACCTAAAGTCCTAACGGAGCTGCAAAGTTTGACCAAATGTGTGTGTGTGGGGGGGGTGGGGGTGGGGTGCGTGCTGAGTTACACTGTCAGGGTCACCTCTACAGAGCCTGGTAGAAACACCCCTCACAATACGCCACCTTGAGGTAACAATGACTCCATTGTTCGCGCAGACAATGGAGTCTGAAGGACAGGGTTAAAGGGGGCGGAGGGGAGAGGAGGGGTGACGGGGCCAAGGGGACAGTGGTGAGGGGGAGGGAAGGGGGGGGGGCTCAGCACCTGGTAACAGTGTATGTATGGGAGGTGGAAGTGAAGGGGGGGGGGTCACAGTCCACTGGTCAACAATGGCAGTTGTTCAAGGACAAGGAGGAGAATATGTGGCACTGAGTCGGGCAGGACCGCCGACCTGAGGCGAGCCTTTTCCCAAAGCCGTGGTCCACGGGCCAGCAGGAGTCCTCCGCAGGGCGTGGATAAGACCGCAGTCGGCAGGTTTAAAAGAAATCAGGAGGTTCGACACACTTTGGAGCCTCTTTTATGTCGCCTCCACTTCTTGGTATAGCTGACGTTCAGAAATTAGGATCCTACAATCCTACAATCACCAGAACCGGCCTCGTGCTTGAGGAACTGTGGTGTAGATTTGAGCAAGTATCTGAACAGTAAAAAAAATTACAGAATTTGAGTGGCAAGAAGTGTAAGAAAATTATATTCTGCAGCAGTCCAACAATCATCAAATGCTATTGAAGTGAGGAAATAATTTTTTTTATGTTCTCTTGATCTGGTTGAAATGTTTAAGGGCTTAAAGATCCAATTATCTTTAAAGTGAATGTCATGCAAGAGAGCCAATGGAAACAAATGAAATGGTCAAAGTGGTCATATCGACATTTTGTGGTGTATTGTTTGACTCACGATGTCAACTCGAAGCCTCGTTTTGATCCGCTACCGTTTGCCCTGTTATAGTTCTTGCAAATTTGCATTAATACAAACTCAACACTTTCCCGTATCTGTTTCAAATTAAAAGACAAAAACCCTTAATTTCTTAACAAAGCTTTTATTGTGACACATTTACAGGAACCTCTTGTGAATGAAATTGGATAATAATACTTCAGATGAGCTCGTTGAAAAGACCAGAATTCTCTTATTAACTTTATTATATTAAAGTGATTGAAAATAGAAATTATTTACCGTTGTATGTAAATAATTTGACCTTCGAGTCTAAAGGATCCAGTTGAGGTGGTTGGGGCATCTGATTGGGATTGGCGCCCTGGGCGCCGTCCATTAGAGGGTTTCTGTGGAAGTCCAACTGGTAGGAAACCCAGACCCAGAGCACCCTGGAGAAATGATATATATCATCTGGCATGGGAACGCCTTCGAATCCCCCAGGAGAAGTCAGCAATCTGGGATAGCTTTCTCAGCCTGCTGCCACTGCGACCCGAATAAACGTACTTCTACTGCCATGAATCGTACAAAATACGAGAGATTCTGGAATCGAGAAAATGCCGGCTTGGAGGAGATTTCCAACAACCTCGAAATTACGCGTCGCCCCCACGTAATGAGGCGTTCAGAGGTCCTCGTCGTTTCACGTATTTTTTTGTGAGATCAGGCGAACGGCAGCATCAGTTCTCACCCCTCAAACAGCCTCAAAGTAAAAGACCCAGGTGAGCCTTGGGTGTATTAGTGGGCGAGTTAACGGCACGTGGCCTTCAGCTGCCCTCACCACGAGGTCTACACATGTTGTGTACTGTACTGTGTGTGAGTCTCACACAAACACCCGCACACACTCTTGTGCATACAAACTCGGCGCTCTACGACCACACTTCACTCAGGGCCACAAAACAAATATATCCCATTATTGCCGGGGAATAATGGGGCCTATTTCTCTCCCACACAGTGGTCTTTATGATTAGTGCACAAACCCGGCCACGCGTTGGATCCTTGGGTGTGTGTGTGTGTGTGTGTGTGTGTGCATGTGTGTGTGTGTGTGTGTGTGTGGGGTGACACCGCCACAGGAGGTGTAAAGAGCTCAAACACATTTCTGCCTTTTATCTCTCCTCCCCTTCCCATAAAGAAAGTCCCACTTATACAAACATACAGAACGACACACACACACACACACACACACACACACACACACACACACACACACACACACGCACGAAACACTGTTTGATTTCTTCTTCTTTCATTTTTTTTTTTTTCTTGCAGAGAACACAAGACACCAGAGTGCTTTAAAAGCTCTGTCTAAACATAGACCCGAGGCCAACAGTGAGTGCCGTGTGGTCCTGAATGGGAGCTCCACCATCGCCGCACTCTCGCTTGCCCGCATCGCGGTCGAATTAGCCACAATAGCGTTTCTGTGTGCGACAGCAAAAAAAAAAAAAAAAAAGAGGTGGGGGAGTTATGCACTTCCTTCCGTTTCCTTTTGAAATAACACTAATGGCTGAATATGCTTTTAAAAGCAGCCTCTTAGTTTTAGTATTTGGTGACAAAAATAAATGCAAATCAATAAATAGACAAATTCCATCACGTCGTGTTGCACCCTCGTCCGCTGGCAGCGGGCGCCGGTGAGATGTACGGCGGCGGCGGATGTTGAGGATTACCGCAGGTCTCGGTGTCCCTTGCTCTCTCTCTCTCTCTCTCTCTCTCTCTTGCTCCTCGTCTTGTCCGCGGTGTTGTAAAAAAAAAAAAAGCCCTTTGTTGTGCTCAGCAGTATAAATCATTTACAGGCTTTGCATAAATTTGTGTAATCTCCTTCATGGGGGCTGGGCAGCGCCGTCGGATTCACTGGAAAGCGGGGAAGAAGGGGTTTTTCGCGTGCGTGTGCGTGCCAAACGCGCATGTTGTGTGGAAACCGAAACCTGAAGGCGGTTAGTCACAGTATCGCAGGCTTTACGTGCAACATGTGCGAAGGAACACGCTCGCATACCACGCCGGTGCATCTAAATACAAATGTGAAATCCAGGAACTGCAGCACGTGGCGTGCTCCCTCCCACAGTTACACTGAATTAAATGTAATAAATAGTAAGATGATATCTTGTTTTTCCTCAAATAGATGTTTCGTTCTTCTTCACAATAAGTTGCTCCCGGTTGCTCTAAACATTGAAAACCCGGTCAGAGGCCGAGCGGCAAACTCCAGGAAGTCAAATGTGCAGGTGCCAAAAAAAAAAACTGCAGTTCCTCTAATGGCCACTTGAGACTGGCTCATAGACTTTCAAAGAAGTGGACCGTAGCTTCCGGGTCTGACAAATGAGACCGATGCTGAAGTGACCTTAAGCTGCAATACCACCGAGTGCCACTGGAGGTCGGCTCCAAAAAGCCTCCGACTCCACAGATTCAACTTCTCTCATGAAATACATTTTTCCAGTTATTTTTGTTTTGCTAGTTAAAGTCACTTCTTATTAGTTTTCTGGAGGTTAGAAAATAAGCTTCAAAAAGCTGCGTCTTTGTGGGCGTGTCTGTTTGATTGACAGGCCGGTAGTGCGGTCAGGTTAGGGTCAGGTGTCAGGTACCGCCAAGACTGCACTTCAGTCAACCTTCAGGAAAAGCAGACCGTTTTTAGTTGTTTAAACGAGGGAACAGCGCACGTATTCTTCTTCCCTGCTCTTGTGTACGATGTACATTATGTTATTTTACATTGTCGCTCGGCAAATTTTGTATCTCAAATGCTTAATGAACGACAAAAACAAAATATGTAATGAACGAATGAACTATTTTGCACCTTTGAAGGTTGAACAACCATCATTGTGCCAAGAAAAATGTAAACTGGCTGTAACTTCCTGAACTCCCGGCTGGTCGATGTAACCCGCGGCCACACACAGTCTTTCTCCTTTTGTCATCCAATTTTTATTTCAATGGAGGGCTTAGACCAGTAAAACCACCATGAATGCCGTCACAGTGTCCTTGCAGTCGCTCCATTATTCACCGTCCACGAAGGAGCTCCGGGATTTTTTTTGTTTTGTTTCTAGGTTACATCATCGCTACAGTTTGTCCCTCTGTCCTTCAGTTTAATGAACGATTGGCCATTAATTATTCAGTTGTACTTTGAAACAGAAATGACATCGTCTGTTGAGGCGAGGTTTCACTTCAATTAAATAACATTTTTGGTTCATAATTGGTTTCTCCTAAATTAGTAGTCTTTACATCTTGCGTTCTCGTGCATCTCTTGCACCGTCTCTTTCTATTGTTGTTGCTGACACACACACACACACACACACACACACACACACAGTGCGGTGACGAGGCTGCTGTACGACAGTAAATCATGGAAAGGCGGAGCGCCGCGCTGAAAGCTCGGTGACAGAAGATAAAACATGCACTCTCAGACTCTCCGCATTGAGCTCTGAACACCGTCACCAGCCCCCCTCCCATCCTCCCATCCTCCACCACTCCCCCCCCCACCACCACCTCCACCACCCCCCGTCCTCCAGGAAACACTCCGACAATATGTAGTCAAATGAAAACAAGCAGCCAGAGATCGCAGAGGGAGCAGACAGATTCATCCGCACGTCGATCGCCTTCACGTCGACAGAACGATGCAGATTTCATAATCCACCGTGAACGTGTTCGAATCAGACGGCCCTCGATTCACCGTGATCCGGTTTTAAAGCTCTCGGGTCATGTCAATAGCGCTAACACCCCAAAGCTGACCACAGTCAGCTGTCTTAAGCTGCAGATAAGTCGGGACTTTATAATCACTGCAAGAGATAAACAAAACGAGGTGGAGAGTTTGAGCCAATCAAGTGCGGAGAAAACAACGGTGAAGCTCTTTTTGACCGCCGCTGCTTACTAACTTGTTTCGCCGGCACGGACGTGGTTCTCTCTCTTCAGGTCATATCGTCCATCCGACAGGGTCACGGAGGGGTTGGGGTGGGGGGGGGACTGGAGCCTTATCCCAGCTGACTTTAGGCAAAGGCGCTCCCGGTAACCTTTGACCTTTGTCCCCCTAAATCTGCCCCTCCCTGAATCTAATCGGTTCGCCTTCGGCATCAATTGAACGTTTGAATGGACGAACGTAGGAAAGCTGAAAATCCTCCCTCTCGCTTGCAGACGTTTACTTGGGCAGCCGTTTCTCCGCGTGTTTGACCGGAGGACGGGGGAGACTGCAGTAAATTGCCAGACACTGAAACGGGTCACACGGCAACAGTCAAATGGGTTTTTCGAAGCAGTTGTGAGGCAAAATTGAGAGCCGCCGCGTGAAACCTCATCGCCTGGGCTTTCAATCACACTCGCTTCCTATCTCACCTGTTCAAGCATAATTCTAACACACACACACACACACACACACACACACACACACACACACACACACACACACACACACACACACACACACACACAAATCACTCGCCGGGATCATTTCGCACGTCCTCGGTGGGAAACCCCATCAACTTTCACAGCAGGGAACAGAGCAATGAAACGCATCCCAGACTGCTGTGCCTGACACACACACACACACACACACACACACACACACACACACACACACACACACACACACACACACACACACACACACACACACACACTGGCAATGCATTTTACCCAAGAGAAGTAGTGGCTTCTCAGTCCAACATGGCGGCCGTGGGAGGGCGAAGCGCGGCGCTCTTACGAGATGTGAAAGCGAGGAATGCCAAGTGGCTCCCTCCGGTAATATTCATTCAGATTGCCTCTGGTAGAAGAGACCGAACGAACGCTTGCTATCTTGTGCGCCATAAAATAAATATCACAGGCTCAAAAAAAAAAAAAAAAAAAAACCCCGCGCTGGTACACGTGAAGCTTCGGCTCGTGTGATGTTTCTGCTTTACTTTGTTACGCAGCACTTGTTCTGTTCCCGGGTTTCACGACATCCTGTAGAGGAAAGAAATGAATGCGTGCCGATGAATTTCAAGGCTGCGTTCTGTTGAAGGCGTTTCTGGAAAAGACTTCGTTTGGTACTCCTGGTTGCCAACTTTAAAATTTCATGTTTACTGTTTCATATTTTTAGCTCCTGTGAAACTCTTAACAGCGGCTGCAGAAAAATAACGTCTTCTGATTTTTCGCATTTCATCCTTTGCCACGAGAAATAAAATAACACCAAAGTGGACTCAGAGAAGCGCCGTGCATCTGGTTTAACAATGTTTCAGCGTGGATTCCTCTTTTAATCTCATCTATCCAGTCTGTTATTCGCATTTCTTCTGCTCTTCCTCACCTCCTGTTCCTCCTCTTCCTCGTTTCTCCCTTGCTCTTGTTGAGTTCACTGTCTTTTCTGTGATGTCTTTGCCCTCGTTCTGTCGCTCTGTTTTCTGGGTGAGTCCCCGTGTTTGGGAGTTCAGCCCCTCACTGTCTGACCAGCCGACCTGCTGACCTCCTTTTATCCCCTTGTTTATTCCCTGCTTCTCTACCTGATTCACAGAAAACGAGTGAAATAGTGAAACAAGCAATGCACCCACACCACACACACACACACACACACACACACACACACACACACACACACACACACACACACACACAGTGACTGTGTTTCCACCTCTTTTGCATGCATTAATCCTGGAAACACATCGTAGTATCATAGCGTTCAAGGAGCTGTTCGCAATGCGTGGAGGTTTACCTCTGGGGTCAAACTGTATTTCACAAAAACAAGTGTGAATCCTTCCTGTTTCATCGAGTGAAATGAGAATGTTTCGACTCTATATCTTTATCAGTTAATGCTGAATAAGCAAAAAGAAAAACAAGTTCCATATACAGGCGTCACCCATAGACCGGACATAAAAGAGGGCGAAGCTTTGGGGTCTGAAAAATGACGCCAATGCGGAAGCGCTTTCAGCTGCAGTACCACCGAGGGCCACTAGAGGTCGGCTCCAAAAATCCTCCGGCTCCACAGACTCCCATTAAACTTCTCCCATGAAATACGAAGTTATTTTTAAAATAAGCTTCAAAAGGTTTTTGGGGGCGTGTCTGTTTGATTGACAGGCCCCGTGGTGCAGTCAGGTTTCCAGTATCGGTGGGCGGGACGTGGCATCGTCCAATCAGATCGAGTCAGATCCACCGCTCGCCAAAAAAACAAACATCGACTGAATACAGTAAATAAAACGAGGCAAACATACAAGCTGCATTTATAAGCATATCTCACGTCCCTGTAGAGGATTAAGATCCATCTATTTCTCATAAATATTTTTGGGGCAGCAAATGTGTCCGAACATGAACGTTTCCTGTCATTTGTATCACGTGCAACAAAGAAGCCCTAAAAACAAAAAAAGGGAAAAAATGGATGTCATGCTGAATGACAGCAAATTCCCATAATGTGTGCAAAGTCTCTGAACATGTCCTGCGTCCTATCGCCTTTAAACTTTAAACTGTCCTATCCATATTGCATATATTTATATATAAACACATACGTTGGCATCGGGATACAGCACGTAGAAAAAAACAAAACATCCGTAGTGGATTAATTACAAGTGTAGGTGTTGAGGTCGTCACCTGAGGAAACCCGGGAGCCACTTAACAGAGCGGCGGAGGACTGAGTGCAATCCGGCGTCGTCCTCCTCTGAACTTCATCTAATCAATTAACGTGATTTAATACACGGTGGCTCCTCGTGGAAAGCAAGCGCGGCTCGGTGTTCTCCTTAATTTATACCGTATCGACTGATTCAACAGCGTTGTTGTTGTTGTAACGGGTAAAGCCGGGATTCTCGTGGGAGAACGAAGTGATTGTTTTATTTTCATTTTAAAAAATTTTTTTTTTAACAGTTTAGCATCGCTAAAGTTTGAAAGGGCTGGAATAGAAGAGGAGTCGGAGGAGCATGCGAGAGAGACTGAGTCAGAGTCCTCTCCTCTGAGCCTTCCTCTAGCCTTTGGCATAGAAAGTGAGCCTGCATATTACTCAGTCTATCACAACACAGCAGGAGAATGGGAGGAGAATTAATACACTTGGCTTTCATGCCAGTGTGCTCTCTCTCTCTCTCTCTCTCTGTCTCTCCTTCCTTTCTTCTCTCACCCACAATTCTCTCTTTCTCTTCAAGCTCTGCTGGACACCAGCACTTTATGTGCTAATAAAATTAACTGGTATATAGATTTTCTTTTTTTTCTTTCTTTTCTTTTCTTTAATCTATCTGTAACAACCAGTCTGAGGAAAAAAAAGAAAAGAAAAGAAAAAGTAGAAATAGTGAATGTGGAGATAGTATTCAGTATTCGTTTTTTCGTTTTCTAAGCCGGTGGGCTCTCTTCTGCCGAGGCTCGGGGTGGGAGGAGGATGGGGGCAATTTTTTTTTTCCTGTCTGTGTGCATTTCAATGACATAAACAGTATCTCGCCCGCCATACTCTCGGCTACCATCTATCTGCTTCCCCATAAATCTGAATGACATTAACATTTGAAAAACTAAAAAAAAAAAATAGAAAAAAACTCCTGCCTGTGAGACGGGATGGACCTCTGAGACAGACAGGCGTCCATTTTTATTTATCCGGGCATCGGCGCAGACAGGCATAAATCTGCGCGGGTTAGAGCCGACGGACCGCCCTCGGCCCGGCAGGTTAAGTGAATATCACCCTCATGCCTCCTGAAAAGGAGCTCCTATTTCCTCACTCCCATTAAATATATGCTCCATTTTTTTTTTTTTTTTGTGGCCTTATTTGGAATGGAAAGTCATTTTAACCCCTTTTATAGAAGGTCATAAAATATATAGTGTTTTTGAACACTCTGCATAACATTTACATTTTTCTATTGTATAAATGTGATCGGCGCGACGCGGCGGCTGAATAAAACATTCATGGCGAAAGCCATTTCTTCTGTGACATTTGGTCTCATATCTATCATCAGTTTTCTATAAGCAGCCGGGAGAACAAACGCCGGTCAAATGTTTAAATGTGGCCTCTCCACATAAAATTTAAACCTTGCTTTCACATTAACACCCGCCGGCTCAGTTGATGGAAATGATTTTTTTTTTTTTTTTTTTTTTTTTTTACGCAGATAAGAGAAAAGTCAAATGGAAATGACTCGCAGGGCTGTTGTGGCGGTGTGTGTGTGTGTGTGTGTGTGTGCTGGTGGTGGTGGTGGTGGTGGTGGTGGTGGGGGTTGGGGTGGGGTGGGGTGATGGGGCAAGGGAAATTGAAGCATGTCAGTAAAATTAGAAAAAAAAAGCCAGCTCTGCCTCAACTGGCGGACATGTAAATGTGGCGGAGCCCCTCAGACGAGTCCATTATGGATCGTCCCACGCAGCCTTTTCTCATCAGAAATCCCATCAGTATATTAAAAGGTATAGCCTCGGCACTGACAAATTAATTTTTACTTTTTTTTATTTTTTATTCCCGACTGATTTGAATTGCTCTCGAACTCATCGATGGACAGTCGTTCAGTTTAAAATTCTCCTTCAGCAGGAAATATTCTTGTAGTTAACTTCTGTGCAGTGATTTTTAAACCACTAAACTGCCTGTGTGGGAAAAAGAAAAAGAAAGAAGAAGAAAAAAAAATACTGCATATAATGAGCAAAGCTGCAAAACAGCAGTAATATTTAATGAAAGGTTTTCCAGGATTAAAAGATTAAAAAAGCCGAGTGGAGTGAAATGAAATGAAATGAAATGAAGAACACCTGATAAGATGAAGAGTCCTAATATCAGGCCGCTACTGTGTTCACTCAGCAAAAAAAAAAAAAAAAAAAAAAAGTGGCAGCATTTTAAATCTTGATCCATTATTTAAGGTTTTCTGTCGGCAGTTCATCTCCGTTAAGTTGATTTCTACCTGTGAATTGCTTCTGGATTTAATTCCAATAAAGTTAGTATAAACCAAAAATAGACACTTATTCGGGAATGTACTTTTTTTTTTAAACTTCTAATATCCTTCAATTTTCTCATTATTTTAAGTTTCTCTCAGATGCTTTTTTTTTTTTTTTCCTTACAGCCAAATTTAAGTCTGACTTTTTGAGAGCAGTTTGCCACGAGGAGTTTTTTTATTTTTTTATTTCTCAGATACAGGATGCCGCACACGAGACAATATCTAACTCGGACTAAAGCTGGACAACCACGAGTATAACGCTCGCGCTGTATTTGGCATGAAAGCATCTACTTTTGTCACGGAGAACGAATACCAAATGACAGCTGGACACGAAAACAACAGTCGGCTTCCAAATTTGGCCGGCGAGCCAAATCACGTTATCGCTCACGTCGTGTGCAAAGTTTCTTCACTTCAGAAGTTGTTTTTTCTCATTCGCTCTTCGCACACGCGGCTGCAGAGCTGCGAGTGTGCTGTCGATGCGTCGCGTCGTTAACTGTGATGGAACTACCGGTACGCGTCCATTTTTCAGAGGCGGACGGTGACTTTACAGGCGGCGTTTGAAACGTGACTGATTGCCGGCTGCGAAATGTTCAGTGCAGTTATCATTCACTTTGAATCATCAGCCGAATCTATTGTCAACTTCAATATAGCGCAAACCATCCAAACACGTTAAGGCTCTCGGCCGGTACAAAAATAAAGATAAGAGCTCACCCGGAGAAGTGAAGACAAGAGGGGGGGAAAAAAATAGAATAAACGGCGCGCGATGAATATAAACGTCTCGACTCAACGCAAAGCGTGAAATATACACGCCTGTCAGCTGCGGCAAACCGGGAGATAGCCACGCTTCGGGCCGTCCGGGTGTGAAAACGACACGTTTTGTGTAAGCGTGAATGTAAATGTCACGTGACGAAGCATCACGTGATCGAGGTCCCGCAACAGAAGTATCGAGTCAGTCGCCAACATCGTCCTCGAGTTGTTTTTTGTTTCATGTTTTGTTTGGTTTTTGGCCGAAGTGGACAGGCGTGTCTATTTCACGCTCTGCCGTGATGACGGCTCGCTGAATTGGCCGCTCCTCGTCCTTCAGCGTTCGATTTTTACCACCGTGACGGCACGGCAGCAAAACCATCCGGTAACAAGCGGAGACGGTTCGGACCGTGGACGGTACCGACCCAAAGCTGCTTTTGGAAAATGTAAGCGGTTGCTCCTGAATGGGCTCCGTTGGTATGGCGACGGCGCCGAGCCGAGGGAGGGCAGCTGCTCGCTCTCGAGGAGGGACGCGTCTCTCGCATTGCTGACTTCAACGATAGCTGTTACATAAATAAACCGAAGACCTCACCGCGCGGCAGGCGTGAATTTCTGGACCAAAAATTTGGCTCCGATCCTTCCCGGAGCTGTTTCATGAAAAACATTAAAAAAAATAATAATAAAAAAAATAAAAATCTCACGTCTCCGCAGGGAAAAAGGTCAGAAGGTCACAAAAGTCTGCGTGTGGACGGACCCGCCGAAACCTGAAGCTTCGTGCGGACGGTCGCTCTCGGTGATGAACTTATGGTCGTCATTATTCTTATCTTAACTCTTAAGTCATAATCGCTTTATTTTTAAGCGATGGGCTGCTGCGTGGAGTCGGGCCGTCTCTCTCGGCGTGTATTTTTAAAGCTCAACATGATACGTGAACTTCAGCCAGAGGTCAAAGGTCAGAGGCCCCAGGTTGTAAATTAGAAACAACGCTTCCGCTGCAGAATTAAGTCGCTCACTGTGAGATTTCTGTTTGATCATCGTCCGTACGCCGTTTCAAAAGACGATCGCGTTACGTACGTCGCGACCGATGGAAACAACGGCTCAACGGTTTGAGTTATTTTACGCCCCCCCCCCCCTAACCCTCAGACAAAATGTCCCGGTGGAACTCTTGTGTTGACAGTCCGACTCTGGGAGGAAGGGGGGAACGAATTCGCGGGTGCACAACCGAGTCGCGCGTAACGGGAACAGTCTCTGAACTTTCTGGTCCGCCCAACAACACCACCTTTGACATTCGATTTTTTTTTTTTTTTCCCGTGACACAAACTTAACAACCTTTTTAATCTCTACTGTTAAACGCGTGTTGTGCTTTTTTTTTTTTTAAACTTGTAAACAAACCGATAAATGTCGAGGCCGCGCACCGTCAAGCGGGAACATTTAGACGACAAGATCAACAGGAAAAAAAAAAAAAACGCCTTCAAGTAAGTTTGATCATTTAAAAAAAAAAAAAAAAAAAAATCCAGACCAACTTTCTCCCAGAGTTCATTTATAATTTACTGAGCTCATAATCAACACTTTAAACCCTGATGACAGCGATGCTGTTTTTACACCCAACCAGCCGAGTTGAAGGTTTTTTCTTTTCCCCAGTTTTGAAAAGCGCGTTGCCCCATTTCAGGTTGTGTGATGGACTCCCACAGGTACTCATTAGTATTGTTTACTTGTGAACCCAAAGGGGCCGTGCCGGTCTTCTAATCATAGATTTTACAACACCTTATACACTCCGGCACCGTTTTCCCACACATCTGTGATCTTATATCCCGGATCAACATTTTCCTCTGAATAATGTTTCAGTATGGGAAACGTGTGTGTTCAAAGTAAGCCTGCAGCTTTCAGGTGCAACCAATTATCCAATATAACATAGAAAAGAAAAAAAAAAAATATGCATGTCCATCAGGATTTATCTGTTACCGTCTATCATCAGAAACATGATCAAATAGTTTCAACATGCGTGTTGGTTTACAAACAAGTTCAAGGTGCTGCAGCTAAAAATATTGAACACACAAAAAGTCATTAAAGCAATCAATTAAGCCGTAACACGTTTTAATTTATTATAAGGGAATCAGCAAAAAAAACAAACAAAAAACACTTTTATGAAAGTGTGTTATCATTAAAGTTGTGCCGAATTAAAATACGTGTATTTAAGCATTTTGGCTTCTTTAACAAAAAAAAACAAAAAAAAACTAGAAAAAAAAAAAAAAATCCGTTTTGCCCCAAAATCGCTGCAGCGTGTTTCTGGACGTGAATTGTATAATTTCCGGGAAGCAAGTGAACGCAGCACGGTGGCAGAGCGGGACTGCGCGAGCGAGCGAGCGAGCGACCGCGCTCCTCCTCCTCCTCCTCCTCCTCCTCCGCTTCTCCTCCCTCTCCCGCGCCTCGCCGCGCGTGTGCCCGCCGATAGGGGCGCGCGCACGGGAGGTGGCGGGGGGTTGTGCTCGCTCTTGCTCTCTCTGCTCTCTGACCCCAGTGGCAGCTCCGACTCACTGCACTCCGGCTCCCCCTCCGTCAGACCGAGGCTGCTCTCTCTCTACCCCGCTTGTCTTGTCAGTGTCTCTCGCCCTCCTTCCTCCGGCTCTCTCTACCTCCCCCCTCCGCTCCCTCCTTGTCTGGTTTCTTTCCACAGGAGCCGGCCAGAGGTCCCCGCCGGGTCGAAGGTTCTTGCCCTACCCGCCCAGACTGCCGCAACCCCCGGACGGCCGCGCAGGAAACCTGCCCTGCTCCGGTGCTCGCTGCTGCCGCATGGACCCGCGTCCCTCCGCCGCCGCCGCTGCCGCCGCCGCCGCCGCGTAGAGGGCGACCCCGACCCGACACTCTTTCTCCGGCCAGATCCCTGAAGAAGAAGAAGAAAAAAAAAAAAAAACAACCCCACACGACGAAGGTACAGCAAACCTTTCCGCTTCGCTTTGAGGACCGGGAGGGGGGGGGGGGGAGGTGAGGGAGGTGAGGGGGGGGGGGGAGGAGGAGAGCAGAGGGGAGACGGGCAGCAGGAGGAGAGAGAGAGAGAGAGAGAAAAAAAAAAGAGGAAATTCCTGACACAAAGCCGTCGGTTAAAAGGTGGCTTGTCATTTACACGAGGAGGAGCAGGAGGTGAGCAGGAGGTGCCGTGACACCGGGCCACCTTTCGGGGTTGTTTATGTTATTGTTTTGTTTATTATTTAAGGAGCAGAGTTCAGGATTGCACGGACCTTTCTGCTGCGCGTGTGTGAGTGTGTGTGTGAGTGTGTGTGTGTGTGTGTGTGTGTGTGTGTGTGAGTGTGTGTGTGTGTGTGTGTGTGTGTGTGTGTGTGTGTGTGTGTGTGTGTGTGTGTGTGTGTGTGTGTGTACGTTGCTGCAAGCGGCAGTTGTTAACAGCAAAGCGGCGCAGAGCACACATCGTGTGCATGCGTGGTATCAGACGGGGTCAATTTATTCGGCCCCCCCCCCCCCCCCTCCTCCTCCTCCTCTCTACTCCTCCTCTCTACTCCTCCTCCTCCTCCCCCCAGTTTCTGCTTTACCGGACTGATTCCTCCTCCTCGTGAAGTTAGCTACAAACGGCGTGTGCATGCTCCGTGTCTGCACTGACTGTGTGTGTGTGTGTGTGTGTGTGTGTGTGCAGAAAGAGAGAAAAAAAAAAAAACCTCAATGCGAAGCTGCAGCATGCATCATAATAATAATAATAATAATAATAATAATAATAATGATCATCAAATCAAATCAAAAAAATCTATTGCCAGGGCGAAGGGGGGTTTAGCAGGGCTAAGCTAGAGAGCTAGTTGCTGCTACAGTAGCAGTAGAGACAGACAGGGGGGGGAGGAGGAGGAGGGAGGAGGAGGTGGGGGGAGGCGAGGACTTTCAGCACGCACACACACACACACACACACACACACACGCCGACTACACACGGGGACTGAAGCATGCTGCTCAGTTTTTTTCGGCCTACATTTGCAAGAAGAAGAAGAAAGAGAGAGCTCATTTTCCGAGTAGCTGCATCGGTAGCTTTGGATTTTTTTATTTTTTTTTATTTTTGTCTTTGGGAGAAAGTGTGTGCAGGACCTGAGCTTTTATATATATATATATATTTTATTTAAAATTTTTTATTGATGTGAAATTATTATTTAAATATATATATATATATATATATATGTATTTTTTTTTTTTTTTTTTTTAAAGGCACCCAAGAAGATCTGCACAACTTGTTTTTCTTGTGCAACCTCCGAGCCAGCGCGGATTAATGTTTTAAACTTTCACATTTACAAAGACTTCTGTGTGTGTGTGTTTTAAACTAGATCAAATCAAGGGCTTTATTTTATTTTTACTTAAATTTATAGCAGGCAATCAGAGGAAGTAAGCATCCATGTGACCCAGAAAATAACAAATCAATGCTTTTTTTAAATTATTATTATTATTTTTTATGTAGTGTAGATTGCTGGTGCTTCGACCTGCAGGATTTAACCATAAAAAAATAAATTTAAAAAAAGCATCAGGACGCCTCGGTGTATAAAAACCCGCCTGTCAAGCTCACCAGTGGCCACTTTGCCATCAGTCAGGGAGGTCAGACAGGAAGGAGGAGGAAGGAGGAGGAGGAAGGAGGCTCAGGGTGCGAGGAAAGACGCCACAGCGAAGCCCGGTGAGTGAGGATGCAAAAACCCACTCGGCGTTTTTATTATCATCGTTATTATTATTATTATTATCATCATCTCATGTGTTTTATTGCACCGTCGTGCAAAGAGCAGCGGAATAACCAAAACAAAACAAAAATCTTTTGTTATCTTTTTATCGGGAGGCTCTTTGGCAAACGATTCATCGCCTGCAGCCCTTTTTTTTTTCTCTTTCTATTTAATTTCGGTGCGTTCGAGGTCGCGCCTGCAGTCATTTTTTTTTTTTTTTTTAAACATTTGATTGTATTAGTTTGCAGCAGCAGCAGGAGGAGAAGGAGGAGGAGGAGGAGGAGGAAGAGCAGCCCTCCACATTTGTCGCCCCGTATTTTGTTTTGCTTTTTTAAAAGGAAAAAAAAGTTGCAAACTTTTCAACGAGGCATTTTTTTTAATTTTCTTCTTAAATGTCTTAAGTGTTCTTAGAAGTGTTTTTAAAGGTCGAATAAAACGCGCTAATTACGTTTCTTCTTCTTCTTCTTTCTCCTAAATGAGGCTTTTTGTGGCGGACGAGGCTTTTTGACAGGGAATTTAATTTCTTATTAAAAAAAAAAAAAATCTAAAATGGTGACGCGGCAGAAAAACGAGAGTTGCGTGTCTGTTTGTGTAAAAAAAAAAAAAAAAAAACATTCGCAGCTCTCGTGCCTTCATGAAAAATGTATTTTTAACATTTTTAATTCATTTCGGGAACTTTTTGTTTTATTTTTATTTATTTATTGTTGTTGATGTTATGTGTGCGTGCGTGTGTTTGCGTCTCTGCACAGACCGCAGCGTGTCGCGGTCGAGTCGGCGGAGTCGTCCGGGTCGCTGCTGCTGCACCTGCCCCAACCATCACCTCCACCCAACCGCCACCACCACCACCTCCACCCACCCACCCCTTCCTGGGCCATTTTTCCCTCGAGCGGCTCTGGAGGATGACCGCCGCACGGCTCGCTGCTGAATCCCGGTGAACGATCAACGGCGTCTCATGTCCAAACGGCGGAAAGGATGGCTCATGGCAAAGTGACCATCGCGGTGGACGAGTACAGCTCCAACCCAACGCAGGCCTTCACGCACTACAACATCAACCAGAGCCGCTTCCAACCTCCACATGTCCACATGTGAGTCTGCACGCGCACACGCACACACACACACACACACACACACACACACACAAACACACACGCTGTGGATCACCTGCCGCAAGCTGGCAAACAATCCTGCCTGTTTTCAGTCTCGAATAACTTCAAAGCGAAGAGGTGCGGCTTCGTGAGATGTTGATTTGATTTATTTCGTGGCCATTTTCCTTTTCACATTTTATATATATATATATATATTTTTTTTTACTGCGTTTCAATATTTCACAAATTTAAAATCATCCAAACGCTGAGACAAACAAACAAACAAACCACATGTTGCAACAGGAAACAAGTCAGGAAGCCGTTTGATGCCGAGTCTGTTTATCGCTTTGATTTAATTGGCTCATGAGAGAGCGAGAGAGAGAGAGAGAGAGAGAGAGAGTACGGTGGCCAGCAGGGACAAACTTTTGAGCACAAGCAGAAACCGAAGCCAGCGTAAAACCCGAGGCGGGACTTTGTTTTTTTTTTTTAATGTTACTGTTTCAAAATGAAGGAAAAATAAAGTGGTGAAAGTTGTTGAGATTTTGACACACGTGCAGCTTATTTTTTTTATATTTGTTTTTTTTTAATGCACAATTTACACTGAAAACTAAACACTTCCTGTTTGAGCAGACGCTCGTCTGACTCGCGGTGTTTTCTAACCACGAGGCCGTTGTGGTTTGTGATCGCGGTGCTCAGCTTTGATTGATTGATTGATTGATTGATTGATCGATCGATCTTGTCTTATCGGCCCGGTTCCTTTCAGCGTCGCTCTTCGTCCGATGTGGTGACGCGTGTTCAGCGGGCTTTTTATATTCACGCGGAGTTTGCGTTTTCGGTTTTCGTCTTCCGAGTTTTAATTTTGAACTTTTATTCTCTGCGGGGCGGTTTTTGGTTTTGGTTGTTTTTAAGATGCCTCGTTAAGTTTTGGAGAAAAAGCTGCAACACATTCCTGCTTTTTAAAAAAAAAATTATTTATTTATTTTACTTCTCTTACATGTTCGATATCGCAGGCGTGATGATACGTTCAAGTATTTGGTCAAAGTACCGAAACCTGTCGATGACTTGCTTCTGAACAACTTTGAAGTTTTAGAAAGTCAAAATGCCAAACGGGCGTTTAATGCTAACGCTAATTACAAATACACATACTTGCATACATGCAGCTCTGTAATACTCAAGTCTCGAGCTATAATTGAATATTTTTGAGGGTTAAAAAGTAAAAGCTCACTTTGACTGTTTTCCTTCTTAGAAAGAGAAAATTGTAAAAACTCATTTAAATTTTTGGCCAAACAGATTCAAAAAGACACAAAACAGACTCTGGATTGACTTTTGAACAAACATTTCTTCACTCTTAAGTTTAAATCTTCGTTTCTGAGACCCTGAAACGGCAGAGCGCCTCGTAACAATACATTTTTGCTGATTAATGCAGTATTTGGTGGAATAATTGCAGCGTTCTCTGATCAGACTGAAATTAAAGATAAAGCTGAAATCGTCGACTCGTCACCCGGATTTATCTCGTTGACGTCGTAAACATCACGTGACGTTCTCGGCTCGTTTTGTTTTTTCCTTTTTGGTGGGGGTGAAGGGGGGGAGAGGGGGGGGGTTAAAAAGTGTCGCGTGGGGTCAGAAATGGAGTTATGTGAAGAGACACAAACGTCCTTACGGAGACATTTTTACCGTCGGATGAATTACGGTCGGAGGAAGATTTAAGATCCCTGCAGACCAGCCGACCAGCTGCAGCGCTCGGCTTCGGGGAGCGAAAACATCTGGAAAAAAAAACGTTCGGCCGTTTACCTGAAAACACTCCGAACGGTGCAGTCTGGATAATCGGGTAAACAGGATTATTATTTTGGGGGGGGGGGGGGGGGGGAGTTGAACATGCCACTGTGTTGTTTTGGGATTCCTCAAATGTGTGTGTGTGTGTTTGGAGAGAGGGGGAGGAGGGGGGGGGGGGGTGAGGGGGTCACCTATCAGTTTGTGTTACGTCAGTCTGTTTTTAATGGGTTTTCCAAAGACGGCGATAAATCAGGGTCAAACGCTTCGACGTGAATCAAGGTCAGCGCGCCACCGGACCGACGCTGTGGTCGGAGGCAGATGATAGAAAATACAAAACCAATATTTTTCTTTAAAAAAAAAACAAAAAAAAAAACGTTAACTTTTTAGCGCTGAAATGTCATCGCTGGTTTGTGGTTTTTTTTTTGTTTGTTTTTTTCAAGTGCAACTAGAAACGGATCTGCCGGAGGGCTTTTCAAGAGTTTCCGAAACCTATTTAGTTTTCAGTTTTTTTTGTTGTTTTTTTTTTTTTTATGTGGGCGACGTTTGCCTTTTGAAGTTGTCGCTGTTAAAAAAAAAAAAAAAAAAAAAAAAGTAGTTTATTATCACGTGTATTTAGTAATAAAAGAGTTTGTCAGGTCTGGAAAAACAAAATGAGCAGAGTGCTGACTGTGCACAAGTACACTTACATTTCCTGAAAACCAGGAGCGAAACAACCGCAGCGGTTTATCTATATAATCAGTATAATCATTTTTATTTTACTTTTTGCCCGTGTTGCGCAGTCCCCGCTGTTTTTTTTTCCATTTGCACTTTGTTTTTTTTTGTATTTTGTGTGTGTGTGTGTGTGTGTGTGTGTGTGTGTGTGTGTGTGAAGCCCTCCTTTTGCCGAGCCGAGGATGTGACGGGGGGGACGAGGGAGACGGGTGGAGACGGGAGGGGGGGGGGGCAGATATGTGTTTGGATAAATACATTAGGCTGTTTCCTGGCTTCCACAGAGCCTGCAGTGTTTTACTCCTGTCATTCTTTAAACCAGGACTGGGAACCCTGGGATCACACACACACACACACACACACACACACACACACACACACACACACACACACACACACACACACACACACACCACCCTGTTTAAGTGCTCGTAGAATATGAGCTCTGTTCGAGGAAAAGTAAAGGCTTGTTTAGATTTTTTTGGAGAGATAATCATCCGACATCCGCATCAGAGTTCGGGCATAAATAAAGTTGTTGCTTCTCTGAAAGGCGCCCCTCCACCCCCCCACCCAACTCCAAAAAAAAAAAAAAAGTGCAGCGTGTGCCCGCCGTTTGAAATATAATCCGTCTCTGTAAAGTCCCCCCCCCCCCCACCACCATTTAGACAGAATATTTAGATTTTCTCAGATGGGAGTACAGCGGCGCCTTTATGTGTGGCGAGGAGGGTATCGTGTATGAAAACATGCATGTAGAGCATAAGCTCAGAGTTACACACACACACACACACACACACACACACACACACACACACACACACACACACACACACACACACACACACACACACACACAGTTACGAGCTAATGCGTTGCAATGTGACCCTGAAGTCGAAGTGGGCTTTTCTCCTCAGCAGAGCCTCCGTCTCCGTCTCCTGAGGGAGCGACAGACTCAGTCCGGCCCTGTTTGTGTCTGGTTTATTTTTCTGTGCTGTCTGTGTGTGTGTGTGTTTTTTATTTTTTTTATTTCTTTCCTTCCTTCCCCTCAGCCCTCCTCCTCCTCCTCCTCCTCTTCCTCCTCCTCCTCCTCCTCATCGTCGTCTTCTCGTGAAATGAAATGCTCAGCAACTTGGAACATATGCTTCGAGTTGGGACGCTAATGGCTTTGAATCCAATTTGAGGCGGACTTGGGCCGAGACGGCGGGACGGTCCCCGACGCACACAGACGAGAGAGTTTAAAACCTTAAAGGATTCAAACTTATGAAAAACACTTCTTAAGTTTCAGGATTTAAGACGTCTTAAAATCTCGTCCCCAGAAAAAAAGAAGTTAGCGGCACATTATTTCTACAATACTTGAATCCCTCTTCACATTTAGCTTTCCTCGGGCCTGCGTTCTCAAAGCCCCTGGAATAAAAACAGCACTGCAACTAATAATTTACTTTCACAATCAATTACCTTGTTGAGTGCTTTTTTTTTTTTTTTTGTAAATTAATCCTTTAAAAATGTCCAAATTGGCGAAAAAGCCTCCATCGCAACTTCTCTCAGCTCAACGTGACATCTTCAAATCGTCCGTTTTGTCTCGTCAACACTTTAAATCAAAGACATTTAATTGTTTTAAAACAGAAAAAACAATTATTTCACTTTTTGTTTTGTTTTGTTGTGTTTCTAAAAGCTGAAAAGGAGCGTTATCTGTTGGGGCTTTTTTTTGTTTGTTTTTGTTTTGGCTCGATAAACGACGAGTCGGCAAAATTCCCTGCAGATTTATTATAAACCAACTAATTGTTGAAGCCCGACTTTTAGTAAAGAATGTCTTTGGGTGCACGTAGAATAAAACGGCATTCTCCTGAAACCCCCCTGAAACCACGCAGACTTAATGAAATCCACCGGATTAGATTCGATGCTGGTTTTTTTTTTCTGCGTTCGAATCCGGATGGCGGCTGCGTCGACGACTTAACCGCGTTACGCCATCAGCGCCTCTTCAGACCGCTAATTCATTTCATTCCCACCGGATGTGTGTGCGCCGCCCAAAGCCAAACGAGGAGTGTGTGTGTGTGTGTGTGTGTGTGTGTGAGCGGAGGAACCCCACCTCCTCCTCCACCCCCACCTCCCCCATACCTCCCTGCTGCGATGGGAGATACTAGACGTGTAATTTCATTTACAACTAGTTAACGATAACAAATATGGCTGCCGGTGTGTGTGTGTGTGTGTGTGTGTGTGCGTGTGCGTGTGCAGAAGTTGTTGTCCAGACGTCGCGCCGAGTTCAGAGCCCCTCGGAAACGTTCGTGAATACGGACGCTGGACGTTAATCTGTTTTTAGTTTTAGTTTTTTTTTGTTTTAGTTTTTTTTTTGTGTTCGGTTTCAAGTTTTGCCGACGAAGACGTCGAAAAGGAAACTTGTTTGATTTGTAGTTCGGTGGTTCCGGTAGTAGTTTTGGGAATAGCGTTACCCTTTTTTTTTTTTATGTTTTAGCTTACAGCACCAAAAACAACGCAACGGCTGACGATCCCGTGTTTCGCCAGCTGTAAACTCAATCACCGAGACGGAAGAGTTTCCGCTGCTCACGAGGGATCTGCAGGTCGTCTTTGTTTACTGATATTCAAACGGGATCGCAAATCTTGTCGGCGATCGCGTTTCTCTTTGTTGCAGATGTGCGTTGTTTTTTTTTAATTTTAAGATTCGACCGCAGTGACCCGAACAGATGAAAGGAAATTAAAGAACAATAAAGGTTATAGAATTGGCTGCATTTGACCCCAAAACATTTCTGACACGAACCGAACGCTATAAAAACAGAATCTTTCTCAGTAAATATGGGAATTATTACTTGTTTTGTTTGTTTGTTTGTTTGTTTGTTTGTTTATAGTCTTACTTTCCCCCGGTTGTCATGAACTGCTCAACGTTGGACAAATCAGAAGTAACGTTTGTTACAATAACAGCTGTTTAAAACCGTTGCTCCTCATCAGCCAATCAGAAATCAGTATTTCCTGCAGGCCATCCTATAATCCAGCTCGGTCGTCTTCCTCTGCGGTTTATTTAAATACAGAAGAAACGCTGAATGCTGGAAACCTTTGTGACGTCGTGTACGTTTTCCTTTCGGTGCCGTCACATTATTATTATTATTACTAATTAATCGATATGAAATATCATTGACTCACCTGAGCTCATTCTATTAACTTTTAATGCTCCTCTCACTTCCCCTACATGCCTTAAAAAAACAAAACCGATTCCACATTTAACCGACTCCTCCAGATGCCTTGTTAATTATTCCCGCCCTCTGAATAATTGAGGAGCTCGTCAGTATGAATCATTTACCGCCACCGCCGTCCGATGTTCTGACACGAGCTGTCGAGAAAAAGCGACGCCAGAAGAACGCGTTCACGCACGTTCGTTTTTTTTGGTTTTTTTCTTTTTCCGTTTTATTAATGAAGTCTTTGAGGGATTTTTGTTTTCTCCTTCTTTTCTTTTTTTTCTGGTACGTCCGAACAGAGCTTTAAAATTCGGCGCCTTTTATTCAGAGCTGACATACCGTTGGTGCGTTCGAAGAGAGGGAGGATGACTGCCCCCTGTGGTCCAACATGTGTACTACAACACTATTTAGTATGACAAAAAACAACAAAAAAAAGATTTAGTACGTCCCAATACTTAATATGTTAAACGTAGTAAACCGTTAGTACCAGGATGTACCTACTACATCAGTTGGTGGCGCTGAAGCTCCGCCCACAAAAGGAAGAAGAAGAAAGAGGCGTAGGGGCGTGAACGTAGAAAATGTTGTGAACCAGTCGCTCCGCTGCGTTTCCGCTTGTCTTTAAACTACAAATAACACTTGTTTGTCTTGGTTTTTAAGAGATATAGTTATCGACTGACAGGTCCGAGGCCCAAACATGTGTTTTAACTTCTTGTTTTGTTTTTTTCCCAAGCTGTTTGTTACAAAACAGTTATTTGTATTAGTTTGTGGTGCAGCCGTAAGCCTGAAGGTAAACTCCACTGCTCTGTTCTGTTCTCGCTTTGCGGTTTGTCTGGTTTAAAAAAAAGAAAACGAACCGTCTCCCGACGACACACAAAGTTTGAGGAACTGAAACCATGTTCGGGATTTGATACGGCAGCCTCTTCTCTGATCTTTGTTTTTCCTCCGCCGTTGAAGAAGGCTTCTCCCGCTGCGCCTCCTCCTTCATGCTCTTTTAATCTCTGCCCACATCTTCGATCGCTTCATTGATTTTATAAACTAGTGCCGTTGAACGCAGCCCGTTAGGCGGTATGATTCCCAGCGACGGGTCGTGTAAGTTAAATGTCACTTAACCGAGAATATACGATTTTATATTTCAAATATCTCAGCGGTGGAATTTAAGTACGTTTATTTATGTTGTAAATAAATACATCTTATGTTGTTGTCTGACTTATAGAAATATTAAGTCATAAAATGAGCATTATTTTTTTTTAACCCTAGCAGCCACCATGGTGTCCATTAGTGCTGCTCGCTTCTGGATTAAATGAGAATCATGTAGGATTGAGATCATGAGTCTCCCCAACAATTTAATTTTTTAATTTTTTTTTTAACACAAATACTCTCAGAAACAGGAAGACTGTTATTTCGAGCTTCATGAATCTCCTTCGGGCGCTCCGCACCACGCGGCGTTGACGCTGCGTTCGTCGACGGAGAGCGTGGGAGCGCTCGATTTGTCGCTGGCCTAATTTGCAGAAGAATAACGCCTCTCGAATTGGCCGACGTTAATTTAACCTCGTCGAAAAATTAACCTCCCTTCCTCTTTTCCCGTAACCGTCAACACGACCTCACGATCACCCTGAATAATGAGCTGAATTCACTCTTGATTATGAGGCTGTTCATGTCCCACAGTAGGAATTATGAGTGTACAGTAGTGGGAATTATGGAGTTTGATGGCGCTGCCTCATGTTTACGCCTCGCCTCGCTCGTCCTCTTCCTCTTCGCTCTTCCTCTCCTCTCTGACGAGTTTGTGGACGAGCAGCAGTCACTTCTTCAGCTCTCCGGAGGACAAAAGAACCGGGGGCCCATTTCTCGGCCCTCTTTTTGTTTTTACCGCCGGCCTGCCGCTGCAGGAGTTTTTTTTTTGTAAGAGGAGAACCCTTGATTAAGTCCCCCACCCTCCAACCCCACCCCCACCCCCACCCCTGACCCTGCTGCTGGAGCCTGGCAAGCAAGCACACTGCTGCTGGTGGTGGTGGAGCTGATAGTGGTGGTGGTGGTGGTGGGGGGTTAAGTGACAGTTGACATGAGACAGGTCTTGCTTTTTTTTTTTTTTTCTTTCACTACGAGATTCGAGTCCTTTTGAAGTCTTTGAGATTTTGGGTCCTGCCTGGCATCGCGGGGCACAGACACCCCCCCCCCTCACCATGATGTCACCCTTTGACATGAAAAGGAGGTGAAGCAGTCTGCGACTGCTCAACGTGTCGAGTCCTCTCGTTTTCATGCAGTGTAAAGTGGGTTTTTAATTTGCCTCTACTGATGACTCATTTTATTCACTCTTTATTCCTCAACGCTTATCGGAAGCTCGGAGATACAATACATGTTTCTTTTCTCGTCGGTAAGGTGTCCATAAATTCGGCGAATTCATCCTGCCCGTCACCGATAAATCATTTAATTTCTCCTGTGAATGAACTTGGAGACAAAAGATGGGATCAGTTCCATCGGTGGGGGAGGGGGGAGTTAAATGTGAACATTTTCTGTTAAGGCTTTGTGTACATTTTAATTTATGTTGATATAAGCATGCTTTTTTTGTGTGTGTGTGCAAACCCTCTTCTTTCATTTAATAAAAAAAAAAAAAAACGCTGCACGATGTCGTCTTAACACAGCAGCTGTACAAGAATTTGAATAAAGTAGTCGAGCACAGGGAGAAAAAAAAAAAAAAGGTTATATAATGAATAATAAAAACAACATTATGAATCTGACTTTTTCAGTAGTGTTGCTTGGTATCAAAGTAGTCCAGTTAAATCTGACTGTTTCATTACCCCCCCCCCGTGGTACGATTAGTTCGTGCGGGTGTGAACACATTAATCACACTCGGCTTGGACAAAAAAAAACACACCGAGACCCGAGAGAGTTCAGTTCGGTTCCTTTGTTGGAGGAATGAGGTCCGACTTCCAGGTTGGACTCTGGGAGCTGTTCAGTTCAAACTTAGCAGCAGAACAGTTATTGTGGTGTTGAACATGCTCAGTAGAAGCTCTTTGTCTTTGTAAAGTCTGAAGCAGTGGATTATGTTCCTCAAAAAAGTGCATTTGTGCTTTCTGCTGGTACAGTTTGGACGGGATGTTGCCCAGACGGTTATGAGCAACTCTGGCGTTGCTCCACGTTAAATCAAATAGGAAACGTTTGCTGCGCCAGTCCAGAACACAGAACCTTCTTCCTGTGTTTACATTCCTGATTGGCTGTATATAAAAGTGGACGAAGCTTCCAGGTTGGAAAAAATGAGACCGGTGGATGAAGTGTCCTTAAGCTGCAATACCACCCAGTGACACTAGAGGTCGGCTCCATAGACTCCCATTCAACTAGTCTCAATCAATACATTTTTGTGTTGTTCCCTAAAGCCGCTCCTTCTTGTTGGTTTTCTGGAGGTCCATCTGAAAATAATTATAAAATAAGCTTCATAAAGCCGTGTTTTTTGGGGGGGCGTGTCTGTTTGATTGACAGGCCTGTGGTGCAGTCAGGTTCCTGTTTCATCAGGTAAAATCACAAAGTTTCAACACTTTATCTTTATCAGTCAATGCTGAACGTGTGACCGATAAGTTCCATATACAGGCGTCCCCTGTAGACTGGATATAAAAGTGTTCGTAGCTTCCAGGTGTGAAAAATGAGGCCGATGTGGAAGTGCATTAAGCTGCAATACCACCGAGTGCCACCAGAGGTCGGCTCCAAAAAGCTTCCGGCTCCATAGACTCCCATTCAATTCCTCATATGAAATATGAACTCAATAAAAATTTCTCCACCAGTTATTTTGGTGTTGCTAGCTAAAGTCGCTCCTTCTTATTAGTTTTCTGGAGGTCCATCTGAAAATAATGATAAAATAAGCTTCATAAAGCCGTGCTTCTTAGGGGGCGTGTCTCTTTGATTGACAAGTCAGGTTACACGTTAAGCCTTCGAATGCATGGGGGGGGTGATCTTGCTTAACGCAGGGCTGCAGTGGAGACTTGTTGTCTGTCCAGGTGAACTCTCCTCTAAGCTCCTCCTCCTCCTCCTCGCTTTCTGCTGCTTGCTGCCTGCCGGTTGCCGCCCGTCTCCTCAGCCACTTTTTTTTTTTTTTAACTTCCTCCCATCAAGCCCTGCAGCCAGGCAGACTGTCAGCAGCACAATTAAGGGCTGTGCCATAATGAAAGGGGCATTAGCAGAAGCAATTTATTTCCCAGCGCAGCGCCGGAAGGTTTTTCTCCACCGCCGATATTCCAACGCGGCCTTTTGTGTGGATGAGGAGGACACACACTAGCTTGAACAAATAGAGGAAGGAGGGGGGGGGGCGTAGGCGGAGGGCATCAAGGCGCAAGGCCATCTTTTACTATTCTTGAAAATCAATTTGAATTTTTTATTTTTTCTTTCTTGTTTTTTTTTTACATTGTACTTTTCCTTTTTTTTTTCTGCCCCCTTTCTTCCCTGTCGAGGTTTACTTGTTTGCTTTTTCTCGTCTCCCACCTTCTGCCTCACCACCACCACCACCACCACCCTCCCCCAGCAGCAGCAGCAGCGCCCCCCCCCCCACCACCACCACCACCCCACCTCGCTCTCTCCCCGTTATTCCTGTGTTCATTTTGTTCCTCTGAAGTTTATTGAATTAGCGCAGACAGCTGAAACGCAGAAGATAAGAGAGGCGCTCGCCGTGCTGCTCTCAGAAATGGTATTGCACCGCGGATGAGTGAGCGGTGTGTGTGTGTGTGTGTGTGTGTGTGTGTGTGTGTGTGTGTGTGTGTGTGTGTGTGTGTGTGTGTGTGTGTGTGTGTGTGTGTGTGTGTGTGAGGGGAAGGGAAGCGATGCAGAGGTTATAGACAGAGGAAATGGCGAGCATTGTGTTTTGATGTTTTTCCCGAACGAGCGATAAAAGGCGGCACGAGCTCGGTGAAAGAGCACCGACGGGTTTCGTCTGCAGTTTAGCCGCCGTTGCGTTTTACATTTTTATTTGTACAACAAACAAACGGAACAAATCTGGACTTTTGAAGTTCAACAAAGATGTAAGAACGTGCAGACGTACGTTTTGCAGTATTTTGGCGGCCGCTGTGATTTTTTATTTTTTTTATTTTATAGTTGTGGTTTCACTCTGTTCACCAAACCGATTAAAAGTCTCGATGAAAATCAACTCCAAAGGAAAAAATGTTCTTTAGGTGGATGTCCACTCGGTGTTGAAGGTAAACGTCGTCAACTGAAGCAATTAATCCTTCAGTTCGTGCGAGATCGACCGAGATAGACGAGTATTTCACATTTTTCCTGCTCGCCGAGTCAGCGCCTACACGTCCCAGGGTGCATTGCAGCGTTCCCCGACGCTGGACGCCTCGAATCCTTCGGGTTTCTTTTGTAGCGCCGCATCGGCAAAAAAAAAACCCGACCGGCAACCCGACGGCAAAAAGACAAAAAAAAAAAAAAGAAGGTAGCTATCGATCAGAAAGCTGCTGATCAAATACTGAAGCGTTAACAGCTGTTTGTAAGACAAAAGGAATCATTTTCAACACAATCGTCTGCCTTCGGGTCTTCAGTCGATATCAAGAATCGGTTTAAACGGACGTTAAATGCGATCGTAGCGATAAGCTGGCAGTCGTGACCCCGTTCATCATGTGTGAATGAGGAAGGCGTTAGTCGATTGGCAGTCTATTCCCCGCGTTTGCCCTTTGACCCCCTGGAGCTTTAAGGTGTCTGTGTGGCCTCCATTGATCAGCAGGACAACTCCATTAACAATGGAGAGACAGGAAGGGAGTGGGAGGAGGAGGAGGAGGAGGAGGAGGGGGAGGGGCTTGATGCCAATCCTACCAGCAGCAGGTGGCGGCAGGTATAAAATTGGGCCGGGACCAGAGATCTGACCGTGATTGACAGGTGTTGTCTGTCTCGAGACGAGCGAGCAGCTCAGACACGGTCGACCCGATTTAGCTTTTACGGGTGTCGGACCAAAAGCCACATTTCTAAAGCACCGTAATTAAATATTCGGGGTGTTGGATGTTTTAGGTGTTCATATGCAGAATAATACAAATCAAAACGATTTTGGTCAAATAAAAAATGCGTCTCCTGAGACAAATCTGTCAATTAAAATGTCATTAATATGGAGTCATTAAATAAATAAATCTAAAGAGCGTGTTTGCAGGGCAGCAGAGCTTTTCTTGTTTTTTGTTTCTCGCCTGTGAGAAATCGGCTTAATTTTATCGCCACGTCAGCAAAATCTCGTCAGTCGTTCTCAAAATCACAAAAAAAAGAAGCATATTAACAAATGCAGTTTTAGCAGACATGATCGCACGTTTACAACCAGATCAGTTTTAACAAGAAGAGCTGAGTTAGGTGACATAGAGTTATATTTACGTGACTGCGCTGCCTCTTCTAGTACTAATAATAATAATAATACATTTTATTTGTTTCGCGCTTTTCAAGATACTCAAAGACACTTTACAGGTTAAAAAAAAATGATCAACACAATAAAAGTATAAATCACGCAACATTAGTCACGTCTTTTCTTTTTACTTCCTTTCTTTAGCAAAATGATGGTTCGAATCATCTTTTTAGAGCTATACATTAATATATATCTCCCAGTGACGGATAGCCGGGTTTATATGTACGTATTCATACTGCCGCACAGTTTAACCTCCTCATCTTAAGCGTCGCGTTTTTATTTTTTATTTTTAGTGTTTTTTTATTTTTTAAGGAAGCGAACTCGGAGGGCTGAACTTTGACCCCGTTTTGCTTGTGTGTTATTGCAAAAGGCCACGGAGCCAAGTGTGCTCAGTCAAATGAAATATCCTCCCGCAGACATCAGAGGAGCACCTCCTCCCCTCCTCTTTCTCCTCCTCCCGTCTCTCCCACGCCGCCGCGCCGCTCCTCCTCGTGACACATGTAACCAATAACTGCGTATGGGTTCCCTCCAGTTTTCCACCACTTAGCTCACATTTTACTTTGTTTACTTTTCTGGTCTGAAAGCTTCTTTTGTTTTTGTTTTTTTTAAGGACGAAGCAAGCTCCAAGCTTGTAACTTTTTATTCGAGTATATATTTGTATAAATGCGGTATTTATTCAACGGTTTCATGATATCGCTAAAGGCTTTAAAGTTACATCACGATATTGTAAAGATTTGCCTGAAATCTGTGCGGTATAAAAGTGATAAACTCAGCCAAATTAAATACGAAATATTTGCAATGGACTTCGTCACCGTCTTTTCACCGTGAATCACCTGAATATTGCGTGGAGAAGGGGTTGAGTCACACTACTCGCAGTTCCTACGTTCCCTGAAGGCAACGTGCTGATGTCACTCATCAGGCCACGCCCCCTTCCCTCCCCCCCACACAGGTGAGGGCCAAAAGTCTGAAACTGCTGTTTTTGTAAAAAAAACAAAAACAAGATCTGAATCTGAAAGTATACAATGAAAAAAATACGTGCTACAATTTCAAAATTCATAAGCAGACATTTATTTTATTCAAAATAATTTCAGAATTGAATCAAAATTATATTTAAATTGAGAAAACTTTTCTCACAAATTCTTTTAGTTTAAATAAATTACTTACTTACTTTTTTTTAAACTGGCTCCATAGAAATCTGCAAAGGGAAAAATAATTTTTGTTTTGTTTTTTCATCTACTTTTATCTCAAATATATATATATATATATATATATATATGTATATAAATCTATAAATCAAGAACACAACAATAACAAGAGAGTCACACTTAAAAAAAACAACAACAAAAAACAGGCCGAGCTCCTGCACTTCATGAGCAATGTGAAAGTGAAGTAGTGCAGTGGTCAAATTCAGTTTCCTAAGATGGAGACGAATAAAATAAACGTGATTGTAGATCTCGGGTGTTGAGCAGAAAAATCTTAAGCTGATACCTCAGCCGTAGGTGAGAGAGGAAGTTGACGCCTCGAGGTTTCTCCCCTCTGAAGGATCAGACATTTCTTCATCGAGCAGACATTTCTTGCAGCCGCAGACCTCGTTTTTTTTTTTTTTTTTGTGCGTGTCAGCTCCGATGTCATGGTGGATTTCAGAGAGAGAGAGAGAGAGAGTGTGTGTGTGTGTGTGTGTGTGTGTGTGTGTGTGTGTGTGTGTGTGTGTGTCTGTGTGTCTGTGTGTGTGTGCGTGTGTGTGTGTGTGTGTGTGTGTGTGTGTGTGTGTGTGTGTGTGTGTGTGTGCGCGCCCTCCCTCCCTGAGTGCATTAGCATTTCTTTGCCACCCCACACACACACACACACACACACACACACACACACACACACACACACACACACACACACACACACGCGCACTCGTTTCCCCATCCGCCGTCTTCCCTCTGATGTCACGCCGGAGCTCAGACATGTTAACACGAACCTTCATGCTCGGTCTGTCGCTGGAGAATATTCTTTTACCTGCTGCAGGAAGACTTTCTTTCTTTTTTTTTTTTTTTCCATTTTTCTCCGTCTCCGTTTACAACAGATCAGAGGCCTCCGCCGCGCCGCTGAACTCCTGAACTCCTGTATACATCGCTAATGAACCACTGGATTGTTATACAGCCACATGTTAACAGGAAAAGACAGGGGGCTCTCGGGGTGTGTGTGTGTGTGTGTGTGTGTGTGTGTGTGTGTGTGTGTGTGTGTGTGTGTGTGTGTGTGTGTGTGTGTGTGTGTGTGTGTGTGTGTGTGTGTGTGTGTGTGTGAGACCAATGCATTACAGCATTGAAGGTTTCTTGGCCTGGGCCGGCTCTAATTGATAGGGGCTGCTGGTATTTACTTACATTCTCTGGGTGGATTAAATCTCAAAGGAAAGGGGAGGAGATGGAGGTTGTTTTTCTCCTGGCTTTGTTTTAATATGTTTTAATATGCAAGCTTGAGTGTTTATATATATATATATATATATATATATGTGTTACTTTACATATCATTTAGGGTACAAAACCCAGAACAACAAGAATCAAGAAAATACAATTATATATATATATATATATATATATATATATATGCATGTCCATATATATGTGTATATATACACACGCATATTCAAACATGTCTATATATATGTGTGTGTGTGTCTATATATGTATACACACACTCGCACTGTATGTGTGTGTGTGTGTGTGTGTGTGTGTGTGTGTGCGTGACGAGAACTGTCGAATCCTGTAAAGCCGCGTGACGTCGAGGCGCCACAGAGCACCAAATCTAATCAGCAGCAGGTCCGACCGCCGCGTCCTGTCCCGCTGCGCTTCGGTCAAACGTGCGCGTTGGGTGTGTTTACGGGAGCTCGGAGCCTCGTTCACCGCGCCGTCGGCGGTGAACATCACTACCGACGCGCTCTCGTACGCGGCCTCGGGTCCGCTCGGGTAAACCGAGACGCTCCGGTCGGCTCCCCGAGAAGTCCCGGCCGAGGAGGAGGAGGAGGAGGAGGAGGAGGAGGACGACGGGGGTAGGAGAAAATGGACGCCGCGGGCCAGCCGACGAGATTCTTCTTGTTTCAGTTTTCAAGTTACAGACTTGTCAAAAAGCGGACGGGAGTTCAGACCGGAGGCTCCGACTTCAGAAGAAGTGTCGTCGGCCGGCTGAGCTCCGACCGTACGAACGAGCGTGTTGTTAAAACACCGTACGTCGGGTTTCCCCTGTTTCTCATTGTTTCCAGCCATTTGTTTGCACGCGGTGGGTGGAGGTCATCCGTCCAGCGTCCTGACGGTTCCTCCTACGCTCTCACTCCACTTCCTAATTTGGGCACGTTTCCGTCCGATAGTCCCGTGTTCCTGTCTTCTTCTTTTTTTCTCCGTTTTTATTGCGGTTATTGTTTTTTTACCTGGAGATTTTTTTTGGCGGGGTTTTTTGTTTTTCGTTTTCTCGACAAACATCGCGGTCGCCGCGGCGACCGTCAGAAACGGACTCGCCGACGACGGCGACTCGACGTGACCATCTTGTCCGCCATTTATCTCTCCGGCGACACCGCGTCTCAGATGACACTTTCAGCTCCACAACAACAACAACAACAACAAAAATAGGACAACAGATTTGTGTTTTTGAGGCTCTCGGTGTCCAAATTCTGCTCAACATGTTGCACGAAAATAGGAAAAAAATAAATAAAATGAGAAGCCTAAAAAATGAAACGCTGCCCCCCCCCCCAACCCCACCTTCACCCCCTCCCCCGCCAAAATAAAAGATATTCTTTTGTGCAGAAGTGCCTATTTTCTCCATCTCCGTTAATGATGTCTTCTCCGTTTGAAACCTTTTGATTTCATATGTTTCCGTGCCGTGTTTACACACACACACACACACACACACACACACACACACACACACACACACACACACACACACACACACACACACACACACACACACACACACACACACACACACACACACACAGTTAACTGCCGTGTGCGTCAGGTTGGAGATTGCAGGGTTGATTATGTGTCTGATGTTGTCGACAGAGTGACATCCCTTCTAATGAAATAATGGTCTTGTGGCAGAGTGCTGCAGGATTGCATGTTGTAGACTTCAATTACAGACAAGATGATTTGATTTTCGGGGATTTTTCTTTTCCTCTCTCTCCTTTCAGTCAGGAAAAAAGAAAAAAACAAAACAAAACTGCAGGTTTAAAAAAAAAAAAAAAAAAAAAATCTTCCTTTTTAAACAGACGCACTTACAACAAACAAAAAGGCTGAATGGAGGATTTTTTTTTTCCAGCTCGACTTCGGTCTAAGTGTTGTTTATTTATTTTCTTTAGATAATGGATAGAAAGGACTCGGCGTAGTCTTAATTCGCCGTCTCTTTAGCCAATCTAAAGCAGCCGCTGCCCTCCTCGGGTGTGTAACCGCCGCTCACTGCTGGTTGTTCGGCCCGAACCTACCCATTTCTGCTCGTCTTATGTCTCCTCTTTTCTTTTGAGATGCATTTCTGCTCCGCGACATTCGTTATTCTTCGGACCGTGTAATTTCTTATTTTTTATTTGTATTTTTTACGACACGGTTTTATATGCTTTTGTCACTTCTTCTGTCTGGTGTGAAATTAACACTCACACCCCTTTTCCTCCCCTTTCCCCCCCATAAAAAAAAAATGCTTCTGTGTTGAGGACACTTTTTAAGAATATCACAAAAAAAAGGAAAAAAAAGTCACAGCTGAGTTGCTGCAGGTTTAAAACCTCAAGGACTAAAATGTAGTCTCAACTTGTGTGTGCGTCTCGGCAATTCACAGAAGAACACAATAAACCCGTGAATGCCAATTTTGAATTTATCGAATCACCAAACAAAATTCCCTCGTATATTAACGATCACGGGCCTTTTAAAATACAGAAAACTCAACAACTTCACGACACACAACGCAAAAAAGACAAATCATGGACTCCAAAAAAAAAAAAAAAATTTGCTATGTACATTCAAAACACAAAACTTGCACAAGAAATACAGACAGAATAAGTTGAGACCACAGAAGGATCCCCCGGATCATTCGTGGCTCCGTGACCGATCCCTCTTTTTCAGTTTGAGGTTCAAATGATGAAAATCTTTGTCCAGATGAGGATTTACGCAAGAACGCCTTACAAATCTGAATCTGAGCCCGAAGCTCTCGTATGCAAGTTGGCTTTTTTTGCAACCAACCCTTACTCAGCACTTTGAATGTGTTTTAACATGCAAACGGAAGTTCAACCACCCGACGTTGAGTCTCCAGACGGTCTGTCCGTCGTTTGCACCGTGCGGGCCTCGCTCTCAACCGCTCCCATCTCTCGTCTTTGTGTCCTCCCCCTCCCCCCTCCCCTCCTCCCCCCAGGGTGGACCCCGTTCCTTACGACACTCCCAAGCCGGCGGGACACACCAGGTTCGTGTGCGTCTCGGACACGCACTCGCGTACGGACGGCATCCAGATGCCCTACGGCGACGTGCTGCTGCACATGGGCGACTTCACCGAGCTGGGCCTTCCCTCCGAGGTCAAGAAGTTCAACGACTGGCTAGGTACTATAACTGCTTCACACACACACACACACACACACACACACACACACACACACACACACACACACACACACACACACACACACACACACACACCGCTGACGTGCTAATGGTCGGGTCGGAGACACGAGACAGGTTGCGTGCTTAACTGGTAACCGGACCACACAATTTAACCCGCCCGCCCCCCCGGGCTGCTGTGCCAAAGTGTCCTGTTTAACCTCCTCTGACCTAACAACCTGGTTCAGTTAACCTTTGACCTCCCCTTCTGGCCTCATGCTCTCTGTGTGTGTGTGTGTGTGTGTGTGTGTGTGTGTGTGTGTGTGTGTGTGTGTGTGTGTGTGTGTGTGTGCGCTTCATCAGTGGAGCTGAAGCGACTATGAAGATGTTTTTTTTTCTTTTTTTTTTCACACACCAGAAGAAGAAAAAAAAAACTTTCACCAAGAGCATAAATCGATAAGTGCCACCCACCACACTTGGCCCTGTGACACGTGAAGACTTTTTGAAATTCTTTTTTGGTTTCAATCCTTTTGTAATTTGCCTCGTCGAAATTTATCGCTTCAGACTGAATATGAAGCAAATTCTTCAGGCGTCACGATTCCCATTTAAATAAATAGGAATGAAGGGAAAGTGAAAGAAAAAAAACGATTTGCCCTCGGCGCCACAAATTGTCGGCGAAAGTCTGCCCGCGTGACTCCAAAGTGTTTCCACTGAGAAGAATAACGGGCCGACAATCGGGCCTGAACATCGTTGAATCTGCGAGGAAGTCGGAGCTGTGGCTGCTGCTGGTTGGTCGTCGTGGATCCTCCCCTCCTTTACAGAATAAGCCAATTTGAAGGCATAAATGTTACGTTTAACACTTAGTTTTGTTGAAATCGCATGTTTTTTTTCCAGATTTAACCATCAAATATTTTCCCCGTATTTTGTCACGTCGACATCGCAGAAAATACCCAAATATATATCGGATATATTTTACGGATCGCCAACCCCCCCCCCCCCCCCAAAAAAAAAAAAAAAAAACACACACACACACACACACACACAAAATGTAAAAAATACGTTGTTTTTTGAACGCAACGTCTCTCATTGGCTGGTCGTCGAACCTACGACCAGTTCGATTTTATTTATAATAGCGCCAAATCGCAACACGGGTTATTTCATGGCACGGAGGTGGGCGGAGCCTCTGCCTCCACCGGTTGGGTTCCGAGGGAGAGCAGAGAGAGGAAAAGGGCAGCATAGAGATCCAAGACACGAACTGCTGGTGGGGGGGCCGACGATCACAGAGCAGCTCCATTAACAGACAATCAGCAGAAAGTGTGGGAGAGAAAAAAAAAAGCATGAAGTTAATGAGATGTAACGATGAGATATGAGTGCAGAGAGAGCGGGAGATCATGTGGCGATATTCAACGTTTAAGACTCATGAAAATACGTCTCGCGTAACTGCGATGAACTCAAAGACCAACGATCACTTCAAACGCGTGGAAAAAAAAAAAAAGTGAATTTCTGTAACTGTCATGACTTATTTTCATAATTCAAAAGTGAGAAGGCTTTAGCTTTAAAAAAAAGAAAAAAAAAAAGAAGGAGAAGTAAAGTAGTCCTCCTTTCCAAATGTATGTTTTTGGTATCAAACGCTCGCCTCCTGCAGAGTTGAAAGGTGTCCGTCGGAGTCTCGCCTCCCTCGAGTCGGTCTGGATTCAGCAGTTACAGTAGATTTCAGCTCTGACCCAGTTTTCACAGTGAAAAATAAATAAAAAAATCCAGTTTATAGAAACTTCTCCAACCACTCCTGCAGCATAAATCCACTTCTCCAACTCAGTGCGTTCAAACACTCATATTTTTCCGCAGAGTTTTGCTAAAAATATATATATTTTTTTAAATCGTCGCTTCCATTTCGCTCCTCGTTCTCCGTCCACGTCGAACTCGCACCGGAGTCTTCCCAATCTCTTTGTCCTCCTTTATGTGGTTGATTTTCTTTTACCTGCAACCTTTGTTTTTACATTTTAATAAGTCCGTATTGTTGTACGCAGGCCTGATGTCAACAGAAGACCAAAAACCAGACAGAAAAGCTGAAAGTGAAAATATTAAAGCTTCGAGCTGCTAGAAACGAACACGTGTCTGCAGGCTGTTACTCAACAAACTCAACACATTCTTTCAAACATTACTGTCGACCTCTGAAGTCGTAATTTCCAGTTTTATGAATTGTAAATGTGATTTGTAGTCGGGCAGCCGGTGCAGCGCGCCCGCTTTGCCAGGTCGACTCTTTTAAAGTCCTGCCAGGTGCCGTGCCCTTTAATTTCCCTGAAACACACTCACACACACACACACACACACACACACACACACACACACACGGTGGGACGGGTGGGAGGGGGCGGAGCCAAACTCCAAAGTTATATTAGAAATTCGTCGACTCGTCTTGAAAAATAAATGTCATAAAGAGGAAAAATGGCAAAACGCTTGCCAGAACAACCATAAATTTAAGAAGAAAGGTTGATAACGGCTCGTTTCCAAACAGCTTTTAAATACGTCGATAATTTCATAACGGCAGTGTCGGCAGCCTCTCTTAAAATTAATTTAGGGTTTTCTGACGCTTGCAAAATTGGTACGCTTTGCAGTCCAGCGGCTGTAACAAAAAAAAATTTGGGCTCCAGGACGTGGATGTCTGCAAAAAAAAAAAAAGCCCGCGTACACCCAGTAAGGACAAAATTACGTCGAGCCCTCCGATACCAGCAGATTCGGGAAAAAGGACAATATGCGCGAGATGCTTCGGACAAAAGATGGGAAAAGTAAACGCAGAATTAATAACAACAAAAAATAAAGTGGTCTCTCTTCTCTTCAAATATTCCTCATTGGTTAAATCTGTAGAGGTTGTTTTTTTTTTTATTATTATTTCTGCAGCTTTTACTAATTTTTCTACATAAAGCACCGTCGTCTTCTTTTTTTTTTCTTCTTTATCAGTAAAAGTCGGTTATTATTTCAGCCGGTTGAAGTTCACCGGCTTTCAAGTCACAAAATGAAAACATTTTGATCATTTTTTGTTGTTGTTGTTGTTCTGAGTGAAGTGTTCAGCGGCCGTCGTTTGTTTCTCGCTCTTTGGAGGACGAACGTCTCCGCCGGACAAAGAACGTGTCGCTTATTTACATCGCGGCTTTTTTTTGTATTTATTTATTTATTTTTTACATTTTGCCCGCTTTGAGCTTCGCGAACAGAAAGCGTTCTGATAAAAGAAGACGCAAAGCGCACGTGAAAGGTTTGATATTCCTTCCAAGGCCGCATTTAGTCCTTTTCATTATTTATTATTATTATTATTATTATTATTATTTTTTTAATGAGGGAAAATGGCGGCGGCAGCCTTTGAACATTGTAAAACCGCTTATTATCCGTATTTCCCCTTTTTTTTTTTTTTTTTTTTTCTTAAATAGTCACCGTCTGGTCTGACTTGAAGTTTGCTTTGTACGAGGCTGAACTTTCACATGAAAAATCCAGACCGCCGATGGGAAAACGATGCATTTTTCAGTTTGTTGGGAATTAAATGTTGGTACACGAGGATACAGAGAACTGGCTGTTCCACTAATAATCCCGCTGAGACTCGTAGGGTCGAGTCGGGTAACGAGAACCACTAATGAATTTGAAGAATGAAGGATTTTTTTGTTTTGTTTTGTTTTTTTGAAACACGAGCTCCTGCTTTGCATCGTCCGTTATGTACGGATGCATCAGAGCGACGGCTTCAAAACAAAAACAAAAACGTTCACACTATCACTGTGCAGAAGACGCTGTGTAAAATGTACATAAAAACAGAATGCATTTACAAATCCTGTAAACTCATATTTAATTACAAAGACAACATATCAAATGTTGAAACGGAGAAATGTTATCGATTTATGAAAAATATCTTCTTTTTTTTCTTTGGCGGCACCACGTTTTTTGTTTTTGCAGCACTCTGTAAACGTTTGGGGACTGAGGGAGACCCCAGATTCTGGAGTTTTGGAAGTGAAATGTGGTCCCATTCTTGCTTTGTATTGGATTTATAGGTGATGTTCCACCAGCTGATTTTTTTTTTTTAATCGTTACTCAACTTTTTCAGTCTATTTGTTGCCATCAAATTTAACGTAAGCATATATTTTATTCATGAAACAAGAGAATTTCTATATTTGATGTGTTGTCTTTGCAAAGAGCAACGTCAGTCGCGTTTATGATCACCGGATGAATGAGAAGTTCGCTCGTTGTTTTGTGTCTCGAGGATTCGCCTCTTTAGCCGCTAACTGCTTCCCTTTTGTTGACCAGCTCTGCCGTTTTGGTCATATTAAACGTAGTCTGTGAAGGTGAATGGAAAAGTTTTTAAATCTTGACTGGAAATCTAATTAGTGGACAGATTGACTGTTTACTCGTCTCTTAACTCTGCAAGCGAAAACCTTTCAGACAAACAATCATTATTTTGTCTTTTAAACATTTTCCTTTGCCGTTTTTGTTTTTGTTTTTGGTGGGGTTTGACTTTGACTGTGGAACCAGAAAGTTAATTCTCGTTGCATATATTTTCTTTTACCTCCTGGTTGTCTAATTATCGATTTGACAAGTAAAAGCTCATTTGATGAAACTAGTGTATATATCACTAATTAGAAAACATTTTATTCAGCTATATCATATTTCTTTAAGGGTTAATTTGACGAGAGGCGATGACAGTTTCATTTTCTTACAATCCCACTTCTTTAATTTCCTTCAATTAATGTAGGAGAATTTATTTTCTGTTTTTTTTTTTTTTTTTAATTACACTCCTGTTCCTCCGTGGTTGGAAAAACTGTATCTATAGTAACAAAACAAAAAAAAACTTTCTAATTGACATGTTTTCGGTGCGCTGATGCGTTTGTCCTCGTAAAAAATGTCTCATCTCGGTAGTTTGCGTCCTTCAGAGTTTTGTTTGTTTTTTTGTTTTTTTTCCTGCTGTCTTGGAACAAACAGGAGGGGAGGGGAGGGGAGGGGGGGCTGTTTGTCTGCAAAGGATAAAATAAAATAGAAAATAAAAAATCTCGGTGTATCACTGCATCAGGACTCCGTACGATGCATCTCGGTGGCAATAAAAAGCAGGAGAACAAATTCCCAGTGGAGTAATGGAGATGGAGTTGTTTGATGGTAATTATGTTTTCCCCGGCTTTCCCCTGCCTTGTGGTGCCGGAGAGGATGATTCGCTTTTCGTTCATTCGTGTGTGTGTGTGTGTGTGTGTGTGTGTGTGTGTGTGTGTGTGTGTGTGTGTGTGTGTGTGTGTGTGTGTGTGTGTGTGTGTGTGTGTGTGTGATCCAGTTAGAGTGCTGGAGGACTGAGCTCTCATTTAAGGGTTCGAAGTGGAATTTATGATCCCGAGATGCGACAAGAGCTAATTTAGAGCAGCGGGAATGAAACCTATAGACCGGGGGAGCCATGATTCTTTCATTTCCAGCATTAGAGAACACACACACACACACACACACACACACACACACACACACACACACACACACACACACACACCCGAACGAGTTGGATTTATCTTATCTGTATCGAGCCGGCGTGTTTTCATTGGATTTTTATTCTCATGTATTCCGGTTCTATTAGTTTTTGTTCCAATTGTGGAGTTGACCACTGCAGAATGGACCATTGTGAGAATCCAAACCATTTTTCTTTTTTTTCTTTTTTTTAAATTCAACAAATATGTTTTTATTGAACTCTTCATTCGCACTTTTTTTTTTAATTCAATTTGGTCCCCCCCCCCTCCTTTGGCTTGCATCATCACCTTCTGCTGTTATTTACCCACGACAATACAGAGCATAGAAACAGGACAACAAGCTAAGAAGTGGCGAGACGAATTCCTTCCTGTCAATCACAAACTCCACGATGTGGGTGGACAGAAGTGTCTCTGCAGTGCATGTAAAGGACTGCACTTTTTGTACTGAGCTTTTGTTGCTAAACATGTCAGGGAGATCTTATTAAAAAAAAAAAAAAAAAAAAAATCTTTCTAAGCATACAAAGAATAAATGAAACCGTAGATCTACAGCCCGAAAGACCAAAGTACTTCAGGCTACACGCGAGGACGTCCTGCATCGTGCGTTCGTCCAAAACTTGACGTCAGAACCAGTTTTTTTTTCTGCTAATGCTAGTCTGGATAACGTCCACGTTCTTGCGGGCTCTCGTGAGTCGTTCCAAACGTCGACGCTTTCAGTTTGTGAAACTCGCTCAAACGAAAACAAAACACGCTTGACTCGTTGCAGAAGAAGAAACAATCTGTACAATCGCTTCTTGACAGAACTGTAATGATTTTAATTTTTTTTTATTATTTTTTTTAATTTTTTTTACAGCCAAACAGTTTGACAAGCGTGTTGGAAAATGTACTTTTAGTAATCCGGATGAATTCATTAGCTTAGTACTCAAATCCTGTCCAAACCTTCGTGCTGGAACAGATCAACGCAGGCAAAAAAAAAATACTTCTGGAAAGGACCGAGAAATTCATCTGCAAAAATTTTAATAACTGATTCACCATTTCAGTCATTTGTCTACAGCAAAAAAAATGCCAAACATTCACAAGCTCCAACCTTTAATTCGTGAAAGGATTTTCAGCTTTTCTTTGTATTGTTTCACAAGGAACAAAAATTCTTTGGATTTTGGACAAAATAAGTAATTTTGTCACCATTTCTAAAACCCAAACTGCTGTCCACAGACATTTCTTTTTACGGTTTTCTGACATTTTGTGGACCAAACACCCAACGGTTCATGTCTTACGTCTCTGTGATGTCCAATTCTCTCTCTGCTCTCCCCTCACCACCAACCGGTCGAGGCTGACGGCCGCCAACCTCTGAGCCTGCTTCTGTTGGAGGTTTCTTCCTGTTTAAAGAGAGTTTTTCCTTCCTTCTGTTGGAGGTTTCTTCCTGTTTAAAGAGAGTTTTTCCTTCCTTCTGTTGGAGGTTTCTTCCTGTTTAAAGGGAGTTTTTCCTTCCTTCTGTTGGAGGTTTCTTCCTGTTTAAAGGGAGTTTTTCCTTCCTTCTGTTGGAGGTTTCTTCCTGTTTAAAGAGAGTTTTTCCTTCCTTCTGTTGGAGGTTTCTTCCTGTTTAAAGGGAGTTTTTCCTTCCTTCTGTTGGAGGTTTCTTCCTGTTTAAAGAGAGTTTTTCCTTCCTTCTGTTGGAGGTTTCTTCCTGTTTAAAGAGAGTTTTTCCTTCCTTCTGTTGGAGGTTTCTTCCTGTTTAAAGGGAGTTTTTCCTTCCTTCTGTTGGAGGTTTCTTCCTGTTTAAAGAGAGTTTTTCCTTCCTTCTGTTGGAGGTTTCTTCCTGTTTAAAGGGAGTTTTTCCTTCCTTCTGTTGGAGGTTTCTTCCTGTTTAAAGGGAGTTTTTCCTTCCTTCTGTTGGAGGTTTCTTCCTGTTTAAAGGGAGTTTTTCCTTCCTTCTGTTGGAGGTTTCTTTTTAGTTTTTTTTTACTCTAGCTTACTTAGGAATTGTTGAATTGTTGGGTTCCTCTGCACGATGCTGTAAAGGTCTGTCTTCAGGACTTTACTGTGTTAAGTGCCCTGAAATAACCTGCCTTGTGATTTGGTGCCTTGTACATACAAATGAGTTGGATTTAATTGAAAGAAGATAGCCAGCAGATTAATCAATAATGTAAATAATCATTCGTTGCAGCCCTATTATGTATTATATTTCCTGCCTGGGTTTGGGTTGCTGCAAATGGGGGGCAGAGTGCTGCAGCACCGTCTGCACCTATTGTTCCCGTGGCCATGGTTCAGTTAACTCTATACATAAATTAGCCTGCAGATAAGTCCATAAAGAAACTCCAGAGCAGGCGGGAAAAAAAGAGGCGAAGGAAGGAAGGTAGACTGGAACGAAATCAACAAGAAACCTGAAAAAAACTGAATCCAGGACAGGCAGAAAAGAAATATAGAGAGTGAACAGAGGGGTGATGAAGGCCAGAACCCTTTTTTTTTTTTTCTTTCGTCGAGTGCTCAGCCGGCTGGAATAAAGTAGTAAGTCAGCTTCTTGATGGCGAACGGGGGAACTGGGACAAATCACCTCAACAGAGGGGAAGCGAGAAGGGCACAGCAGAAGTTGAAAGATGAGGGGATGAGAATCGTAATAGATGTTTCCTCTCTATTTAGTTCAGGTTCATGCTGCTTCTTTTTTTTTTTTTTGTATTATTATTTCAAGCCTCGACATCTGAAGAGATGGACGGTGGTCCGTCGGGGTCAAGCTGAGCCGTCAGCTGTGGTTCTAACCTCTGTGACTGTCTGAGGAGAGCGTATTTCCTCCCCTCTCCTCCAATTATCCGAGTTTCTCTCCGGTCCTGATCTGTGCTCACAGGGTATCTCATATACAGGCTTGTGTGTGTGTGTGTGTGTGTGTGTGTGTGTGTGTGTGTGTGTGTGTGTGTGTGTGTGTGTGTGTGTGTGTGTGCGCGCGTGTGTGTCGTACAAAGCGTACAGACAAACTGTTGTTTCTGCAGAAGCCTGGAGACCAGGTGGAGCCGACGAACAATCCCTTTGTGATTTTTTTTTTTTTTTTACAAAACCGCTCCGCCTTGAAGCGAGAACAGAGCTGCACAACGCCGACACAAAATACAGTGAAAGAACGCTGTAAGGATTTATTTCTTCAACCGCAGGAAGAAATGTCCTTCAAATTCACCGTATGCTTGAATGTCATTTGCTGACGACGCGGTAAAACAATACGGGTCAAATATTGACAGATAAATGGATTTTTCTACCCACTTGGAGTGGAATTTATTCATCATTTTGATCAAAAGTACAAATTGAAACTCTTTCTCAGAATAGAGCGGACTTGTTTTCTTATTTTGCCTTTTTGATTTCAATTCATACTGCAAGAATAATAGAAATACAGCATATTACTTTGGTTTGTGCAACTTTGCCAGCGTAAGAACTTTGAGTTGATGTTGAGAGTGTTTCGTGAAAAGAACAATTATTTGCGGCGTCATGAAGTGAAAATATCTTTTGTCGACTTAACGACCTCAGAAACAAATAATGTTCATATTCGCTGTACGCTGAATGTCATGTGCTGACAATGCAGTCAAATAAAAGTAGATATTCACAAACGCTCATTCGAAACTCGTACAAGCCTGAATTTATCAGAAGTGAGGAATCGCTGGCAAATTCATGTTTATAAATCAATATTTGTTCATGATGTGATCAAAAACGCTGTTTGAAAAACCTCAAAATAACATACTCATAGAACTGCAGTTACGTCCAGTAACTACTATTTATTTCCTCCTGCATTTTTGCTGTTTCTCTGCTCTGCTGCGTGGCCGTGTCTCGCGTCTTCATTTCAATTCGTTCTCCACAAATAGTAGAAATACAGGTTTTCTTTTGTCGGGTAATTACTTTTGTTCGCGCAACTTCAACGCGAGTTGATTTGAGCGTGTTTTAAAAAAAAAATTTTTTTAGTCCGGTCACAATGCTTTCAGCGTCCGGCTAACTCCAGTCAACGAAATTCGAGCGTAAAAATATCATCTCTATATCTCGTCTCTTCCAGGTGGCCTCCCGTACGAGTTCAAGGTGGTGATCGCCGGGAACCACGAGCTCACCTTCGATAAGGACTTTATGGCCGAGCTGGTCAAGCAGGATTACTACCGATTCCCGTCGGTCTCCAAACTCAAACCGGAGGACTTTGACAATGTCCAGTCGCTCCTCACAAACTGTGTGTACCTGCAGGACTCGGACGTCACCATCAAGGGATTCCGGATATACGGGACGCCCTGGTAAGAGCTTCTCTTCCCCTCTTTGTCTTCTTGTCTTTCACGCTTGTCTTTTTGCAGTTGGAAGGGAGGAGGAGGAGGGGGGGGGGTGAAGGTGTGCCTCCCTCTTCTGTCTTGCGCTTGCAGCAAGGTGGGAGGAGAGGGGAGGGGAGGGGGGCGGGGCTTCCCTTTACATCCAGGGTGCTATTCCCAGCTCGCACCTTCGCCTGCTCCCCGAGCTCGTGTTACACCTGTGTTTTGACACGGGGTTAAGTGATAGCATGGTACCGGGACACTCTGTCAATGGGGCTCTCAGGTGTGGAGGAGGGGGGGGGGGGGAGGCGGGGACGTTGTTCAGCCGAGGGGATGGTGTAAGCAGCATGTGCTGAGGCAGGTTTTTGTTGTTTGTTTTGTTTTATGTGAGAAGTGTTTGCTCGGAGGAAGAAGGAAGTCTCCTGAGGCGACTGCGATACTCGTGGATGTTTACGTTTGCATGAAAATTTCATGTTTGGAAAATGCTTTAAATTGACTTTATTAAGAAGAAGTCGATCTGGGAGTAAATTGTAGGTTCTCCACCTTTAAAGTGAGAAACAGCAGGTTTGTGGTTGTAGTTAAACTAACTGGGTGATTGTTTTTTAAATAAATACTTATTTTCAATATCTTTAGAAATATTCATAGTTTTTTATTTGTTTTTTATGCCTCAGAAGTGCAGATACACAACAGTTGAGGCTTTTACAGATGTTTTACTTTCGATATATATTTTCTAAATGCTGCTATGATACCTCTGCTACTTTGCTAATTCATTTTTCTTAACTTCAACATTCAACATTAACAAATCCCTGAAAGGAAATTCATCTTTGAACGCAAGATACACAAAACATTATGAAATGCTGAAAAAGGATCACGCGAAGCAAAATAAAACGCAATTAAAGCAGCCGTTCAACGTATATGTAGCGTCACCATCAATACATTTAACCATAATAACGATGTTGACTATAAAAATCTGAAAATATCTAACAATTATAAGATCCTTTCTTAAAATTAACTTTTCCTGTTAGAGAAGCTAAAATTAACAAACCGTTTCGCCACAATTGATCAAAATGAACCATCTGTGATCAGATTTGGAGTCGATTACTTCCACATTAATGACTGATTTATTGATCGACTCCTCATTTCAGTGTTCGTGTTAAAAAGATCGTCGGACGGAGGCGGTCTCCAACCGTCCTTTCACATCCCGGCCGGTGATCGCCTTTTTTTTTTTATAAAAATTTTTTAATTTTTTTTTTGGGTGTTTAGATAGAAATAGTTGTCACCAGTTGTCACCTCAGAGGATCCGAACAGTCCTGCAGACTGACCTGGACTCGCCCGCTCTGCAGCTGTGACTCTCTCTCTCTCTCTCTCTCTCTCTCTCTCTCTCTCTGGGTGCACAGGGGAAACCCTAAAATAACTATTTAGGTCACACCTTCATCTGTTAGCAGCTATAATTAGCAGGTTTGCAGCCTGGCTTTAGGAGCAGCCAAGGGGGAGGAGGAGGAGGCCATGGGTGGTGGTTGGGCGATGGGGGGGGGGGGCAGATCCCAAGCATTTGTGAGACATCCCAGCAGCAGGAGGAAGAGATTACACTCTGCTCCATCCTCTTCCTTGTTTCCATCCTCTGTGTGTGTGAGAGAGAGAGAGGAAGGAAGGAAGGAAGGAAGGAGGCTACCCCCCCCCCACCACCATCACCCCCCGCCTCCCCTCCCCACCCCCTCTCTCCCTGATGGGTGTTTAGTGTGAGGGCTGGTAAGTGTCTGTTGTGACAGCTGGGGGGTCTCGTGAGAGGCAGGGTCGGACAGCTTGCCCCCCCCCCTCCCCCTCAGCTTCCTCACCTCCTTCACACCCATATGGCCGCCGCGGGTCCCGAGGTCTGGCCTCTCCCGCTTGTCCAGTGTGAGGTCTCACTTAGCCCCGCGGCGACCCCTCACTTCATCAACAGCTCGCCAGCTCGCCGCCTGGGTGGCCCCCCCGAGCTCCTCCGAGCCTTTCGGCGGTCCGCTGCTCACGACAGCGTCACCTCTGGGGGGGATGGAGGGGCGGGGAGGTGGTGGAGGGGGGGAGAGGAGTCAATAAAACATCATTTTTTTGTTTTGTTTAAACGCCGCCGTAGCTGCTGCGGTCTTGCTCTCGGCTTCTGCCGACTTTAAATACGAGTTCGGTGTTCACGTCGGGCTTCGCCGGTGCCGGTCGTCCGAATCACACGTCTGATTTCAGTCTTCAAATCCAAAACTGTCGTCCGGAATAAAAACGGCCCCGACGTAAAAGTTATTCCATAAAATGAGAAGTCAACGTTCAAAATATTTCGCGTAAATAGGCGTCAACTAGAAATTTGCTACCGTTTTTTTTGAAGCTCACCATCTGTTTACATGTAAATCTATCAAGTAACGAATATACTGACTCAGCTTTGTTTCTCTCCTTGCCTTGTTTGTACAGAAAGTAATCGAAAAGCTTTTTCATTTGAACCTGAAATCAACTCCCGAGTTCATCAATCGCTCCGCGTGTCCGACGAAAACGCAGATTGTTTTCTCGCTTTTGAATGAAAACACATTTTCGCATCTCAACACCACAAAACGCCACGATACGAGTATTTTTTTTTTTTTTTTTTATCAGCGCGGTCGGGGGGGAAAAAACAACAACCCCCCCCCACAACTTTAATATTCTCTTCACAGACATCTCTGCTGGGTTTTTACAAAAATCCACACAAAAAAACAAAGTGTTTGTGTTTCACAAAACGCGTCGACTGCTGAGTCGGCTATTCGGACGTCTTCCACAGAAGCAGTTTTCTCTCAGAAACTGTGAAGAAGCAGCATGGTTTTTTTTGTTTGTTTGTTTTGTTGTTTTTTATCTGCACAAGACAGAAAGAAACAAGCATCACTTCTCCCTTTTTTCCATCACTCCGCAGCCGTTAAATTTGTTTTGACCAGTGCGTCATTTAAATGGCTGTTTTAAAGGTCTTGCTGATAAAAAAAAAAGAAAAAAGAAAAAAAAAATGCCACACCGCTGCAGCACTTTTTCCAAAACAATCCGGTTTCTAATGATCTGAAACGGGTTGTCGGTTCGGCGCCGGGGCCGATCGTACTCTGAAGTTTAAAGGCAGCTTTTGAATGCAGGCTTTCTTGAATATATACACGCATTGAAAACTGTGCCGACGAGTCGCCTCGGATAATTAATCTCGATAGAGTTTCTGAAGAACCAGCTGGCCAAAAGAAGAAAAACAAAACCTTCACCGATGAAGGTAAAACTGCCCCAGATGTTGGAAACTCTCTTAAGCTGCGGGTTTATTGCTGGAAAAAAAAAAATGCATTCAGACCTGAGATTTATTTAAAAGTAGAAGATTTAGAAGGATTGTGACTTTTTAACCGAGGACGTTATGTTTTTGGTTTGTTGGCAGAATTATGGAAAAAAAAACAACCGACTTGATTCTCATGGTAGAAATTTGCCTCGTCTCTTCCCCTAGAGATGAGAAACTATCTTAAACCAGCCAGGAGCCTGCGGGTGGATGTAATGAGCCATGTCACATGACCCATAACCTCCTTATATGTCCTTTTAAAATCCAGTCGGCGTGAGTGACAAGCGACAAAACAAAAACAATTTGACAAATAACTCCATATCATAGTCCACATTTATGAGTACCAGTAATCCGCTATAATCTTATAATCTCACTATATTATTTTAATTTTTATATTGTTTCCATTATGGTATCTTTCGATGATTTACGCAGAACGTTGCAAATTCAATCCAATTCGATTTACGTGGCGCCAAATTACGACAAATTATTTGGAGGCGCATTAAACATAGTGAAGTCCACACAACAGACCTTTACAGCATTATAAGAAGGAACCCAACAATTCCCACGTGAACCACAGCTGGAAACGAAAAACCTCCGACAGAACCGGACCCAGAGGTGGGCGGGGCCATCTGCCTCGAGCAGGTCGGTCGGTGGGGGGGAGCAGAGAGAAAAAAGAACAGCATAGAGACAATAAAGTGTCGGTGGAGCCAAACCAGAGACATGCAGCTCCAGGACCAGGGGATACCTGCAAAAACATTAAAAAATTAAAAATGCTGCGAACTTCGCGAGGGAGGGAGGCATAAAGTTCAAGTGAAACAAAGAGAGGAGAGGAGCCCAGTGCATCATGGGAAGTTTTGGAAAGACATCCAGACACGTTCAGTGTCAGCAGCTGCAGATTAGCACGTCGAAGAAGTGAGATTTTTTTAGCCTTGGCTTGTGCCCCTTTAGTGTATTGTGTTATTGTCAGCGGGGAGTTATAAATTGCAGTTTTCTTTACCTTCTTGACATCTTTTTAGCGAAGTAAGAAATCATTCGGCCTTCACGAGGCTCCATTAGTCCAAAAAAATGTAAGTACTTTTTTACACTTTACATTACATCCTTGAGCTTTCAGCAGCAGAATGAAAAGGTGTGTAAAAAGATTTCTAGAGCTGCAGCTAAAGATTATTTTTCTAATCAATTAAGCTCCCGGTTGCATTTTGGATGAATTGTTTGTGAAATCATAATATTCACGTCTTTGTATTTTCCCGTTTCGTTCGACCAGAATTTTAAGCAGCATGAACTCCAAAATCTCCTTTATTATTGTTCGTTTTTTTTTTTTTTTTAATTATTATTTTGTCCATGAGCTAATTGTTTTAGCTCGGCCGCGATAGACCTTTTTGAACATTTTCACCACCGAGTCCTAAACATTTTGAGTAAAACTGGGCTCCGACCTCCCGTTTTTGAGGAAAAGTGATGGAGTGGAAGCAGCGCAGCGTGAAAGACGCACAACTCGCGCTGTTTAATGACGGATGCTTAACAGACCAAATACCTAAAACCTCCCACTGCTTCTGCTCCTTGTCAATCAAAGCTCTAGAAGAGGAGCTGAAGGCCTGTCGGAGTGGGACAGTTTCACATTTTATTCACACCATTAACCGTTTCTGCTCCAGGGAAGACGACGAATCTTTGGATCTCTGAACTTAAAAAAAAAACACCAAAAAAAAAAAAACCTCATAAATAGATTTGAATCTTGTGTTTAATTTACTGCTTTAATGCAGGACTTTAGTTTCTGTTCTTTGACCTTATTGAATGTTAAACTTTTAAAGTCTTTACTTTTCTTCTGACATGTACGATGTTTAACACCCTTAAAAACTGATGAACGGAAAACATGAATTCATAATTAATCATTCTGGATAGCTTGTTATACATAATTTGTTTATTTCTCGGTTTTGTGTCGCTGCATATGGAAGTAAGTGAAACTAAATTAATTAATTTCACGATATAATTCAGGCTTCGGAAACTTCAAACTTTTAGCATTATCGGTAGAGTGCATGATTCAGCACTTATTTAATGAAATCCATCATTAGACTTAATTTAAGATGCACTTCATACCTCTCACAATCAGACACTTACACAAACAGAAATTGTTGATTGACACTGTTAATTAACTTAATTATAATTATTTATTTTTACCACTATATGGGTCCAGAAACTTGGTGACAAAGAGTCGACTGGCAGGGATTTGTGGGTAAAATATTACAGCAGGATTTTACAGCATTAGTCAGTTCTCCACCTTTTTTTCTGCATCATTTAGTTTGAGATAGAAATAAAAAATAAATAAATAAAAAATAAAAGGCGGGAGAAAAAGAGCGGGAAATGCATCCAAGCCAGTTAGCTTTGTTGCTAACAGGAAGATAAATTACAGTTTGTACTACCGATAAAGAAAAGTCAGATATTCTTATGGACCAAAAAAATGTGTTTATCAAACACTTGTGACAAATATATGTGATGGAGGCTGAATGTTTTATGGTTTAATGATAAACTTTAAATGACATCAGTACACTGAAACAGTGAACTTTACTGGGAATGTAATAATTTGAAATAACTAAATATAAAAAAAGAAAAGACAAATGTTTCTACGGCATGTTTTGTACATTTGTATTGACAAAAAGTATTTTCTGTCTCAAATATTCCCGTTTTCATTTTCTCTTTGCTTCTCCGCTTTTGTTTTTTTTTCTTGCCGTCATTGTAAACCGAATCGCTTTTGATTTGTTGGACTGTTTCTTCCGAGGGGGAAAAAAGGCCGTTTTAGAGACATCCTTATTTCTGCTCTGGTAACCTTTTCTTTTTTCTTCTTGTTTTTTTTTTTTTGTGTGTGGTTATTTTAGAAAAGTAAATTATGAATCAATTATCAGAAGCCGTGAGAATAAATATAAATCCTGCAGCAACACGCCGAGCTCAGACATCAGTACCGGCGGAGCGACGGCGGGCCGGGTCGCAGATAAGTCAGGAATCCTGCTGGGGTTTTTTTGGTTTTTTTGCAGACTCGGATAAGCTCTGCTGACGGATTCAGAACAGAGAAGTACGAGCTGGAAAGAGAGAGACTGTGTGTGTGTGTGTGTGTGTGTGTGTGTGTGTGTGTGTGTGTGTGTGTGTGTGTGTGTGTGTGTGTGTGTGTGTGAGAGACAGAGAGAGACACCACCCTCGTTTCGTTCTCGCTCGCTCGCTGTGAAGATTAACCTGTTTTGTGATTGTGGACCGCAACTTAACTCCCCGGTCGAAGGTTAAACTGCTGCTGGTCCCTCTGCTGCCGCCTCCCTCATCCTCCCCGATCCTCCCTCTCTCCTCCTTTTGCTGTCCGCCGGGTTGTCTCTTCCCCCTTTCTCCGGCCCTGGCTGGTTCCTGTGTGTGTGTGTGTGTGTGTGTGTGTGTGTGTGTGTGTGTGTGTGTGTGTGTGTGTGTGTGTGTGTGTGTGTGTGTGTGTGTGTGCGTTTGCATGGACCTCCCAGAGGCGGCAGATTAAATCCGCTTGCCCTCATTTGACTCTCTGAAACTCACCTCAAGGGAAACCCAGAGGGCCAAATGCAGATTTGTCATTTGCAGATTTTAGTTTTATTCATGTATTCATTTTTCACTGTAAAGGTCAGCCTCTGTGTGTGTGTGTGTGTGTGTGTGTGTGTGTGTGTGTGTGTGTGTGTGTGTGTGTGTGTGTGTGTGTGTGTGTGTGTGTGTGTGTGTGTGTGTGTGTGTGTGTGTGTGAGGCAGTAATACACAGCGACAATGTTTGAATATCGGCATGTTTTTTTCCCCGGCCGTTTTCGTTTCAAGGAGATCTTCATTTTTTAGCCTCTTTTCTCTCCGTCTATCTGTGGGACAGAAATGTCCACGTGTCCTCATGGTTGTATTCGAGACAATAATGCGCTTCGTTTTTGACTAAGAGCCGTTCCCGTTTTCCTGTTTTCAGCATGACAACAGGTGGTTTCTCACACACGTCCGAGGCGGGGAAATTCTGCCGTGTCGACAAAACAAATTGCGAAACCGACTTGAACATGAAGCCCGTGATCTAAATGTTGGTCGTGAACCGTGAAAACATCACATTCAGATTATGACACGAATCGTGACATTAATCTGCTCTGTTGTTCACAGTCGGCACGTTTCGACTCGCGCTGTTTAAATTACATCATCTTGTTGTTATTCGCGTCTTTTGCGAATTTGAATGGCGCCCAAATGGAAAGCTGGTTTACCGCCATGATCCAACTCCAAATATTGCATGAAGGTGGTGAAAACAAACATTTCTTTGGACAGTTTTCTTGAAATTTGGTTCAAATTTGCGCTAACGTGGTGGACAGAGTCCTGTTTTTGTACTATCCTCATTAAACACCTTTTGGACGAACTGCTCGGAGCCAAATTCAGTGTTCAGACTCTGAAGTGGAAGAGAAACCTCCAGCAGTTCAACGTGTTGTTTGGTTTGGTTTTGGTTCGGTCGGCCCGGAGCAGCGGAGACTGATGAAGCAGCAGATTAATGCCCGCGGTATCAGAACCACATGTTCAGGGGTCACACGTGGCTGCGACGTTCGGGTGTCCACATACCCGGCTTCGCTTCGACACAGTGGCCTTTTGTTGAATGAACGTCGTTGGTGCCATTTTTACTTTTTTTTTTTTTCCCTCACTGTGTTTCTATGCTGCTGTGACGACTAAATGTCCCCACTGTGGGATTAATAAAGTCCTATCTATCTATCTATCTATCTATCTATCTATCTATCTATCTATCTATCTATCTATCTATCTATCTATCTATCTATCTATCTATCTATCTATCTATCTATCTATCTATCTATCCATACATCCATACATCCATACATCCATACATCCATACATCCATACATATTTGGACAGCTCGGTACCAGAAGTTTTTTATTTTTTTTATTTTTTATTTTATTTTACTTCCCCGTTGCTTTCATTTGTCCACGTCGCTGAGATCTGGCATTTGTGTCGGCTGCTTTTAGCTTAATCACCCCTAAGTCACCTCTCGGTCGGCGCCAGCCTCTGTCAGTTTGTGTTGGCTGTCTGCCCGCCACACACACACACACACACACACACACACACACACACACACACACACACACACACACACACACACACACACACACACACACACACACACACACACACACACTATTTTCCCTGCCAGAGTGTGAGCACATGGCAGCTTTACCTCCGATGAGGCAATGGGCCCTGACAAACGTCTATCACCGGAGAGTCAAGGGCTTCGTGGTCGCTCTGCCCTCTTTCTGTCTTTCTGTCTTTATTTTTATTTTTTTTTTTGTTCTTTTCACTCTGCCGAGTTCATTCGGTGAAACTTTCCGAAACCTCCGAAATGTCACGTCGTGGTCGAAACCTTGAAAAGAAAAGTCGGATGAGAAAATGATGAGAAATTACATACGTTGGATGGTTTTGATGGATTAAAAATCTGGTTTTGGAGGATTTCTTCTTTTTTTTTTTTTTCCCCTCCTCTGTGTGTGAGATCTTATTTGTGGGTTTCCAAGTTTTTATTTTTGTTCAGAAAACATAAAATGAGAAAAATGATGACCGAAGCAGAAAATGAATGTTTATTTTCACGTTCCCCGGTCTTTAGCTTCCTCAAATACACGTATTTGCTGCTTTTCTTGGTCATATATGATGATATTACCGAAACGAGACGCATGAATCCGTTCAGTTGGACTCTGGGGAACTTATAACGGGCCATTGTAACGATATATTTTATGAACAAGACAATCGATTGCTTTTTTTTTAAGATAATCGTTAGTGGCAGGCCCAAACAGTGAAATGCTAACAATTACAAAATTATTTTAAATTTATACAGTTCGACCGTGCAAACACACCCGATTAAAACAGAGTCATTTATAGTTAATTAATTTCCCTTTTTAGATTGATATAAATAAAGGAAAACACTTAATTCCTTCTGAAATTAGTATAAAGAGGCGAACTTTCTTTGTCTACTGACAAATAAAGGGAATTGATTATTGAACAACTTGCCTCCTTAGTGCCAAAAAGAAAACTATTTAACAACGTGAACAAATCCAAACTACAAACATCTTATTAAAATGAAACGTTTCGGTCGATGGCAGCGTCACATTGATTCCAGAAATAATCCAGGATTAATGAGATAGTGATTTATTGACGTTTAAAACGTGACACCTTCGCTTAATGGGGCGTAAAATGGAAATCGTCGCGCATCTGTTGACGCGGCTGACTTGCGATGGACGCTACTGCTCTGTGTGTGTGTGTGTGTGTGTGTGTGTGTGTGTGTGTGTGTGTGTGTGTGTGTGTGTGTGTGTGTGTGTGTGTGTGTGTTGTTGTGACTGCAGGTGCTTTTTTTTCCAGGTTACAGATGTGGAGGTTCAAACTCCTGCAGCTGGTGATGAAGGCAGAGAGGTGTTTTTGAAGGTTTGTTCCTGCAGTACGTTCAGTTCAGCAGCTGTAGGGTGTGTGTGTGTGTGTGTGTGTGTGTGTGTGTGTGTGTGTGTGTGTGTGTGTGTGTGTGTGTGTGTGTGTGTGTGTGTGTGTGTTTGTGTGCGTGTGTGCGCACGCAGTGTTTCACAGTATGTGTCAGAGGAGTGAATGAGAGGGTTAAGTGATGGATTTGGCATCATCACCCTCGCTCTCCGCATTGTAACGGCTCACAGCGCTCCCTCCTAAATGACTCACACACACACACACACACACACACACACACACACACACACACACACACACACACACACACACACACACACACACATCACGGCACATATTCACAAACACAGGCATGTTTCTCAAATGGCCATTACGCAACAAAAAACATCAAAATTCAAATGTGCGCCGTACTGGAAACCAACACACACAAACTGGACTTAAATGTTTCACACTGACTCCCGCCCCCCGCCCCTTTCCTCCTCCTCCACCTCCACCTCCACCGCCACCTTCACCCTTCCTCCTTCCCTGCCCCCACCCCAAGGTGAGCCCCCAATATGTCAGCGGGAGACTGATGGGTCTTCGCCGCTGTTTAATGAAGCTCTCCGACCGCGGCCTCGTGAGCATCAGTCACCGGCCGGGCAGGCAAGAGGTCCACCACGTCACACCACGCCACGGACGGCACCGCCATCAAAACACCGCCGCGCCCGGGAAAGAAAAAAGGCTGATGCAGCCAAAATCCTGATCTGGATTCACTCCACAACAGCAAGAGAGAAAAAAAAAAGAAAAGAATCCAGTTTTAAGTAGTTCACTCTGGAATTTTAGTCTCTGACAATTAGTTGTTGGGTGTTTTTCTTGTGGGAGAAACATCTCGTTTTTTTTTTTTCTTCCAAAACCGAGTTCAGTCAGCGCGTCAAGTGATTCAACTCGAGCACGACTTCAAACAGCTTCACACATTTTTTTTTTTTTTTTTAATTTTATCAGTCGGCAGACTGAAGATTTTCAGTGGAAAAAACAAACCAAAAAAACCCACCTCCAGTCGGCATCTTGATCTAATAAATCCAAAATATTCTCTAACAAAAGAAAGACAGAAATCTCCTGACAGAAAAAAAAACATCAGCTGTGTCGTCTCCCTTTGGTTTTGATCCGGTCCGTTTCACATCAGGACTCGGCGGGAATTGCGGTGACATTTTTGGTGACACCTGTGGTGGATCCAATAAAAGACAGATTAGTCATTTACTTTGGTATCGATTTAGAAGAACGTCTCTCGACATGAGGATTTGTTATTGATTGATGTTTTTTGGGGGGGGGGGGGGGGGGATTGAAGAGTTTCCCGTCGAATTTGTCGTTTTTCATCAGAGAATCGATCGTTAGAAATAAAAAATAAATCAGCTTCTCGTTTGACCAAAATTTTATGGAAACGAATGTGCCTGAAAAACCATCTAAAGAAATCTCGACAGGAAGTTTTAAACCAACGCTGTGGTCGGGAACTTGTTGGCATAAATGTGCAGCTAAATGAGTCTCCTGGCTCTTTTCACCTCGTGCATTTTTTTCCCATCTTTGAATCTGGAAGCTCTTAAGTTTTTCTTCACGTGTTAGAAACCCCGTCCATCTGTGGCTGCGAGATTCTTTCATGTAAAGCTAAAAGCAGATTCTGCTAATTATAGGTCGCGGTGTGAACAGATACTGACGTGTTTCTCGCCATGAAGTTCAGACTGAACTTCTGAAAAACAGTCAGGAAGTTTCATTCATTTTCTTTTTCAAGAAATCCTCTCGTATCAGATGCCGTTGCACCTCCACACCTTTTTTTCTACTACTGTTAAAAGTCTGTCATATTTATATTTCATACATAATATTCTCATGTATTTCCTTTATTTATGCCGATACTGAAGTGTGTATTTGTGTGCGTGTGTCCATATCAAATAAACCACAAGGAGGAGAAGAGCGGTACGATTTGTCAGGAGTGAAGCCGGTAAACCCGATCAACTCCAGAACAAGGGTTTCTGTGTACGAGGATGAGGAGGAGGAGGAGGAGGAGGAGGCAGGATGTTGACATCTGACAGCCGGCAGTTCCTCGTCGTCGGTGAACTTCCGGTGATTACGCCGTTGACTTTCCCTCCTCGGCGCGCCGCCGCGACTCCGAACCGGTAAACGAGAAAAAAAAAAAAAAAAACCTCCGAAGTCCGTCGTGACTTCTGTTCGCGTGTAGTCGATCAAAACACGTCCAGGAACTCCCACGCTGCTGTTCAAAGCCTTTTCTTTTTAAACTTTTTTAAACGCTGATAAATGGTTTTCTTTAGCGCTCAACACCGACGTCCTCAAAGTCCTTTCTCAAGAACAAAAAAACCCACCACCACCGAGGTCCGGTTTCCACTTTTCTGTTAAAGGAGGAAGGTCAACCTTTGTTCCCGGTGAGCCGATCGGATCGTTCATGTCAGAGAAGTCCGCTTTCTTTCCACCTCTCGTGACACGTTTGGCCCTCGGCGTGCTGAAAAGGCCTCTGAAGTGCCGGTTTCCTATAGATGTTCTGTCATTGTTCAAAAGCCTTTCCTCCCCCTCCTCCTCCCCCCCTTCTCCTCTTCTGTTTATTCTTCCTCCGCCGTGTCATTGAGGATCAATGCATTGGAGATGGGAGGTTTTTTTGTTTTTTTATTTTATCTTAAAGAAACATTGAGGGGAACCCGGAGGAGAAGCGGGGACGAGTGGCGGGAGTCTGGCGTGACCTTTCAGACCCGTCTCACAGTCGCTGGGTACCTGCTCGTACCAGTGGTTTGCGTGGTGACCTTTGACCCCCTCCCCCCCTCACCCGAGACCGGCGGTCAGCAGAGTGGAGCGCGTCTTTACTGCAGCGTTGCAATAAAGCGTTTATTACGTCACGAGACGTAACAATAGTTTTGCGTCGCGACTGCAGTCGTGTCAAATGTTCGTTCAGAAAAATAACGAAACGGTGTCGCGGTTCACTTGTTTGTTTTTAATGAACAAATTGTTTTTTTTTAATACTTAAAACAGAAGTCGGAGCTCCGTTTTGATATGAAGTTAGTTTTGAGATTCATGTCGTGTTTTCTGTGCCGACAAAACTTCCTCATGAAAGGATTTATATCTGGTTTTTCCTTGACGGCGGTGTTTTGTTTTGTTTTGGGTTTTTTTCTCCCGCAAATCCGCCTTTTTTTAAACGCGCTAATTTTCCGAAAGGATTAATGAGATTGAACAGAGCGTTTGTGTGTTTTCTCTGTAAAGTGTTTGTGTGTTTTTCTCCTGCAGGATTGTGTGGTAGTGCTTCTTCTTTTCTTTTCTCTCTCTGTGTGTGTGCGTGCGTGTGCGCGTGCGTGTGCGTGTGCATGCGTGCGTGCGTGTGCATGCGTGTGTGTGTAAATAGAGAATCAGTTGCATCAAGGACTAACGAAGGCGGTTCGGCTCCGCGCAGGGTCGAGCACCTGATGAGAGGCAGATACTCAAATGAAAGAGTACAGCTTTATGAAAAGATGAATGATTTTTCTTTATTTTCTTTCTTTCTTTATTTATTTTAAAGACTTTAAATGTCCCAGTATGTCACCAAGTAATTTCTTCGCATTCCTCTGCTGTTTTCCAGCTTTGTCATTTTCTCTCAAAATCCTCCTCCGACTCCCTGATGAGTTTTCACGTTGTGTGTTTCGTGCCATTTTGTCTCTCACGTTGACCTCCAGTCTGCGTTAGCTGGCAGCGACGGTGACTTTGGTTTGTTCACAGTGGATGTGGAATTAGCAGCCCGTTAAGCCTCAGCTGGGGGAGGTGGTGGCGGAGGTGGTGGTGGGGGGAGGGGGGGGCAGCTTCCTCTTCTTTTCTTTTTTTTTTTGCCCGTGTCGGCGAAATTGGCCTCTTGGCAAGCACAGGTGGAAGAAATGCACCTGTGAATGGGTCCCGTAGTTATTCTAGAAAACACAAACATTTATTCCAGGCATTTTTTTTTTTTTTTTTTTTAAAGAAACCTGGAGACACTTTCTTTTTTTCTTTTCTTTTTTTTTTTAAAAATTAAACCCGGGGAAAAAGATTGTTGTCGAGCAAATGGACCAAGATGTGAGAGCCGGGTAGGACACGGGGGCTGCGGGATGAAAAGGAAAAAAGCCGGCGTGAGGAATACGGCGGGGGATTAAAGACAGTGAGCGAGTGTTACAGACCCCTGGCCAGCTTGCTGCTGTAATGAACATTAGGGCTGCGGCATAAATTTAATGACCTGTGAAACAAACAGCGTGGCTGAGACCGCTGCCTCTGAATGCTAAGTGGCTCTATTATTAATACCGGCTCAGAGATGCCACTGTGTAAACACACTCTTAGTCTGTTTTCCCCTATGAGGCCCGTTAAACACACGGCGGGGCCACGTGACGGCAGCGCGCCACCTTTTTTTTTTTTTTTGGTTGCTTTTTTCCAGAAACGGGGTCACGTCTCTTTGTACCTGCAGAATTAATGGCACATCGCCCATTAACGGCGTACCCGCACTAACTAACAAGGATATGAATAGCCCCGCCGGCTTAATGGCGGCGCAGTTTGGTCACCTTGATAATAAATAGCTTAGCGGTGGGGCAGGTAGAGGGAAGCGGTAATAGATGGGGTCTATGTGGCTCCCGATTTAACAGGCCGGCGAATGCTAATGAATGGCAGAGCGCGTCCGGCATGTTGAAATCATAATAATTCAACCGGCAAAGTAGTTCATGAAAATTTGTTTTAAACCCAGAGGTCATTTTTTGAATTTTTTTGCACAAGTTAAACTCAAAACATCTGGCCTAAAAAAAAGTAAAAAAAAAAAAAAAAAAAAAAAAAAAAAAGAGCCTTACGCTGCAATACCACCGAGCGCCACTAGATGTCGGCTCCGAAAACAGCCTCCGGCTCCATAGACTCCCATTCAACTTCTCTCATGAAATACTAAGCCAATAAAATGTCTCTTCAACCCGGCGTGGTGTTTTTTAGCTAAAGTCGCTCCTTCTTATTAGTTTTCTGGAGGTCCATCTGAAAATAATCCCTCATTCATTAGAAAATTAGCTTTAAAAAAAGCGTGTTTTTGGGGGCGTGTCTGATTGATTGACAGGCCTGTGGTGCAGTCAGGTTACAGCTATCGGTGGGCGGGACGTAATGTCGTCGGGTTTCCAGTCAGATCCACCGCTCGCCCAAATATGGTCACTTCCTGCTCCAAACTAGTAAAGTGGCGCCGGCCACAATCCGAACTGGAGGCTTCATAACGGCCGTTCACAAACCAACGGGCGACGTCACTGCTGGCTGCTGCTTGACTCAAACTTAACAATATTAAATATTTTTTATTAAATGTCAAAAAATGGTTCATTGCCAAAAATTAAGCTTTAAATTAAAAAAAAACCCACAATTAAAAATCTTTCTTAAACATTTCATAACTTTCTGTTCGATTAAACGTAGATTTGTTTTTGGAATAAGTTTAAAAAAAAATGTTTCCCCTCTGAATCGTAACTCGTAAATAAGAATACAGATTTTAGACATTTTAATATTAGTTTAGATGTATAAAGGATTTGAGTAATTGAAGGGTCATTTTAGGGTAAAAAAACAACAACACCTGAAATACAGAACAAAATAAAGATTACATTTGAGGTTTGTTTGAAGTCAGCAGATCATCCTGTGACAGTTCTCGTACATCATATCAAACCTCCCTGACGGGGACCTGGTTGTACTCGTTGGTTTCCTTTGGCGCATCACACAGCTGTACGGTTAGGAAGCAGGTCTGCAGGTTTTTTTTTTTTTGGGGGGGGGGGGGGGGGGAGCTCTGAGCCTGATTACAAGCGATGCAGGCTTAATCAAACGATCCAGCGCAGTGGGGGCGAGGGAGGAGGAGGGGGGGGAGGGGGGGAGGGAGAGACGAGAAGAGCCCAGAGCTCGCCAGATGTCCGCGACACCGAGGAGGGATGCATGACATGAGGAGGCTGCTCCGGGCTATAAAATGCAATCACAATCCCCTGGAAGGGAGCCGGCGATGGCTCAGCATCCAGTCGGGGAATAAAAGGCGATCTGTCAGCAGCCCCCCCTCCCCCCTTCTCCCTCCCTCCCTCCCCCCTCCTCCTCCCCTCTGCCCCGACCTCATGGCTCAGGCTACCTGCTCAGTCAACAGAAAGCAGGGCGCAAAAAGGTTTCCCCTCATTTATCAGCTTGTTTAAAAAAAAACCAACTTGGGTGCATGCATCGGCCCGTCTGTTTGTTTGTCCTGCTGTATGTGTGTTTGTGTGTGTTTGTGTGTTTGTACACTAAGCAGATCCTGAACCCAGCAGGGCTCCCATCTTGTTTTCCGTCCCATGCTGCGTCTCACGCTATGTGGGGAGATAAATATTTGAAAAGCAGAGGAAGCCCTGCGTCCCCCCCCTCCCCCCCCCAGATGCTGAGGGCCCCGAGGTGCAGCAGCGCTGCATTAAGCTCCACCTTTTACCCACACCGACTCTTTCTCTTGTTTTTTTTTGTTTTGTTTTGGTTTTTACTGCCTCAACATAGATTTCTGCTCAAAGTGTCGGCGCCATTACGTTTTTGTTTTTTCTTCTCCGCAGAGCTCGGTGCGAAAGGTCAGAAAGCGAAAGTGCAGGCGCGGCTGAATTCAGCCGACATTAAAAAAAAAAAAAAAGTAATATAAATAAGTAATATCATCAACGACAACAAGTCTCGGACACGACGCTGCGGATGCTAAGTGCTGCGAGCTTTTTCTTATAAGAGAAAAAAAGAGGCGCAAGCTCCACTGAGTTCGAAAGAAAAGAGGAAAAAAACAAAACATCAAAGATTTAAGATGGTGTTATTTTGCATTTAATTTTTTTTTTTCTCCAGTCGGTTGTTGCCTCTAAAAGCAACTCAAGCACTTAAGGTTTGTTCATGGATGGAGTCTTATCACACTTGGGGGAGGATTAAACCAAATGTGTTGTTGTTGTGGTTGTTGTTTGGACACCCCCCCTGTTTATTGATGTGGAGCCTTTTTTTTTTTTTACCAGCCCCTCTGCATACGAATAGATGGCGGCGCTCCCTCGGGTGTTGTCGTCCACTCCTTTCATCCTGATGGGCGTCGACCCCGGGTTAATTTTTAAACTGCTGGAGCGGCCTTTAACCAATCGGCAGCGGGCACCGTGCGCCATATGTCGGGCACTAAAAACTCCCCGAGCCGTAAACCACGGAGGACCCCCCCCCCCCACCCTCCCGCCCCTTCAATGACCGTTACCAGAAGCATTGTTACTGCTGGAGTTTCAGCTCCGTGATAGTTGCTCGCGTTGCTGCAACTTTTTGCATCGTTTCATCACCGCTGCCGTGTTTTTTTTTTTTTTTAGAGCCACGTTTCAAAACAAACTCTGGACCTCGGTGTAATTGCATTTAATCAGGACTCGCCGGTTTGCTGATTGGTCGGTCCTTCAGGGCGTCTGAGAAATGAGGCCGATGAACTGCAATACCGCCAATGGCCTCTAGGGGGTCGGCTCCATAGACTCCCATTCAAATTTTCGCATGATACGCAAAGTCAATACATTTTTTTACACAAGTTATTGTCATTGGGCTAAAAGTCACTCCTTCTGATGAGTTTCCTGGTGTGTTTTTTTTTGTTTTGTTTTTTTTGGGGGGGAGGAAAGGGTGGAGGGGTGTCTGTTTGATTGACAGGCCTGCGGTGCAGTCAGGTTTTCCGCTATCGGTGGGCGGGACATTGTGATGAATGAAGGAAACGGCGGCGAATTTAACGACCACGCTTTTTTTGGTGGGTCGAGATGTTAAAAGATTAATCGGCGTTCATGTTTTTCGCTCCACGCACTTTAGCCAACTGATTTATAGACTTATAAAACTTAGTGTTTACCGAAGTGGCGCTCGGTAGATCCAATACATTCAATTTGGGGAAAAAAAAAAAAATTCAGTCTGAAACGATGCCGGACGTGATGAAAGCTGAAACTCTGAAATGAAAGTACACCGATTGATTTGACATCGAGGAAGTCGAGAGGGAGCTCTCCGCAAAATGAATTCACCACAGCTCAAATTGGTTTGTTTTTTTTCAGATTTAATTTTTTTATTGCTTTCCCCCACACACACACACACACACACACACACACACACACACACACACACACACACCTCCTGGTTATTCTCCCGTGCACCGCGCCGTGTGGCCCATGAAGGAGATGTGAATTGTCTGCGGCGAGCCATCAATCACGGCGCTAACGACAGCTCCATAAACAGAAGGGCAGCCCGCCGACCGGCTTCTGCTCGGCGCCGATAGCATTGACGTCGCCTCTGCAGCACTTTTTCCTTCCTTCCCGCTGACCTTCGGTCGCGAGGACGGGCGACTCTTGCTTATCTCCACGTGCCTGAATTCAGACCCTCCCCACCCCCCCGATGATGGCGGCGGTTGGTGGTGGTTGGTGGCGGTTTGGTAGGAAACACACACAGGTGTCAGCGGGGGGGGGGGGAGGTGTCGTAAATACAAAGCAAACTGTGACCTCCGTTCAGCGATCGGGCAAACGACTAGAAATAGAAAGTTATATTTAGGGCAACTATTTAAAGGAAAATTCCAAATTTATGGCACAATGGAAATACTTGGAGGCTACGAAGGAATGTAAGTGAGAGGTGTTAAGTTTCCATTGTTCATTGTTGTGTCGATCTTTACCCCCGATTTAATCGTGCGGGCTGGAAACCCGTTGGTTTGTCAACTGTTATGAAGCTTCGAGTTTGGCCCGGCGCCATCTTTGCACCGATAAACGTAACCCGAATGCAGCGCAATCAATCAAACAGACACGGCCCCAAAATCACGGCTTTTTTTATTTTTTTTAAGCTTATTTTTGAGTTGATGACGGTATTGTGATCGAGATAACTCGACGGTATTGTGGTCGAGATAACTCGTGGAGAACATTTTATAAGTAGTTGAACGGGAGACTTTGGAGCCGGAGCCCTCTTGTGGCCCTCGGCGGTATTGCAGCTTAAGACACTTTACAGCGTCCGCCTCATTTTTCAGACCCCGGAAGCTACGAACACTTTTTATATACGGTCAACGGTTTAAACGTAAGTAACGTTCGAGCTGTAATCACCCGTTCGAATTCAAATATCCAGTCCATTGGAAGTATTTTTGCCTCGTCGTCCAGCAGAGGGCGCTCTAACAAATCACCATCAACGTGACCTGTCGCAGCCCCGGTTTGAGAAGTCATGATCATTAGCTGTCGAACCAACAGTCCTAAACTGTTTATTTCATATATAACCAAGAAAAGAAGAAAACGTGAAACCGATTTTTCTGGTTTCAAGATTCAAACGAGTCTTTCAAAAATCAAAATTGTTGTAGATGAACCTTCGTCCGTCGACTCGCCGGCCAAATCTGCCCAAGTTTTCCTTCTCGACATTTCGTAAACGCCTTTTGTTCTCCCAGAAGAACGCCGTTTACACCAACGAACGTTTTCAGGTTTATATTTCACGCCTTCGAGCGCCGTGATGTTTTTGTTTCGTCTGCGTTACGGCTCTTTGTGCTCGAGGAGCCAACAATGCCAGTTTGTGTGCTTTTCCTGCGCCCATTGTTTTGCCGCTGCTTCTCTGTGCCCTCGGCAACATCCACTCGCTGTAAGGTCGAGACAATGGCTGGTTGCTTGTGCCGTGTATCTGCACCGGCTCGACCCCGTGCCCCTTCCTGTTGCCTTCAACCACCCGCCCCCCGCCCCCGCCTCCCTTTCCCCGCCTGGCCTTTGACTTCTGCAGCAAAAAGACCGGTCGGCTTGTCGTGTCAGGACGAGGCAGGGTGGGCTTCGGTGGACCTTTTGACAGGTCGCTGTGAGAACCTGCTGCTTTCTTATTTATAATTCTCAGGAAGCGGAGTAACTCTATACACTGCAGCACGGACGAATACCAATATAATCAAATTAGGTAACGGGACGGCAAGCCGGAGGAATCTGATGTAAAAAAAAAAAAACACATCACGAGACGAAGGAAGAAACGGCCCTTATTAATTTTTTTAACATGCTTTTAAAGGTTTTGGTGTCAACAACTGCTTCTGCGTCGTAGCTGGTTTTTAAATCGTAAGAATTGATCAAAATGATGTCCGAGGTTGTGCGTGTGTGTGGCAGAGCGGAGATGAGGCTCTGAACTGAAGGTACAGCTGGTGCATTGGCCCTTTTAGTGCTTACGAGATGTTATGTTATGTCCGCCGTTTATCCCGTTGATGTGTCCGATTATTCTTTGCTGACATTGCAAATATTGTTGCTGCCTGCCATAAAAAAAGAGGAAGTGTCCTTGTCGGCCATGTTGATCGTTTATATTACAGTTCGAAGTGGACAGAAAACCAATGATCGTAGATACGTGATTGGAACATAAATTCAAAAACTGAACTACTGTTTCATCCACCTGCTGATCGTGAACTTCAAGCGATGTCCTGATCTGCGTAGCCTGTATTTGTAAGTGAGTGGCGTTTATTTGTATAGCACCTTGTCGATATAAAATCACAAAGTGCTTCACAATAATAAAACAGCTGACAAACAGCATGATTTTGAACAGTTTAAATAACAGTTAAAATCATAAAAAGTTAAATTGACAGTAATAAGAACAAAAAAAAGTTCAAATCGCAAAAACAATTCAAATATCAGTTGAAATCACAAAAACAGTTCAAATCACAGTTGAAAGAAAAAAGAAACAATCGCAAAAATAGTTAAAATTGCAAAACCAGTTAAAATCGCAGTGAAAATCACAAAAACAGTTGAAATAACAAACAAACGAGGACAGGTCGAGAGATAAACCAGTAAACGGGTAGTAAATAAAAGATGCTCTATAGACAGGCTGAACAAAAACGTTTTTAATTATCTTTTAGAAACGTCGCAGGAGTCGACGGGTCGTAGCGAAACGCTCGCTCACCTCGGATTTTAAAACGGGTTCGAGGGACGGCCGGTCGTTTTTGATGTTTTGAATCCTGAATAACTTTGGACAGATTGTGGCTTTTTTTTTTAAATATTTTTTATTAAAAAACAAAAGGATTTGAAATCTGAATCCGTCTAATGTCACTCTGAGGGGTTTTATTTCTGTTATAATTCAGTTTGTGTCTGCAGACCTTCAGCTCCGAGCCTGAATCGGCACGATGACTCGGCACAGGTCAAAACACACAATGGACCTTTTTTTTTTTTATAATTTCCTTTCATCCCTTATCTGCTCTCAGTATTGTACGTCATAAATGAAAGTTCAAAATGTTCAAAACAGCTTTTTTAATTTTTTTTTTTTTTTTCAATTAACTTGGGGACCCGGAGCTGTCGCCTTTGTGCCGAGGAGAGGGGAAAAATAATTAAATAATAAAAGCAGAGAGAGGGCACCGCTTTTAAAAACGGCCTGAAAGACACACCTGTGTAACAAAGTGCCTTCGTTCCATTTTCAGATCATCTTGTTTAAAAAAAAAAAATGAAAGAAAAAACAAACCGCGGTCCTCGGAGCAGACCTGGGAAATGAAACCTTGCCTGTCCGTTATTGTCACCGAGGGGAACGCTCACTAATTTCCCAGAGATATTATCCTCTCCGCCCCCTCCCTCCCTCCCTCCCCCTTCCTCCCCCCTCTCATCACATTGTTCTCCGGGATCAAGTTCACGGAGGTCGGGGCGAGAGGAGGGTAATGGGACCCTTGTCCCTGGGCAGGTTGAATGGGTCTTGGCCCCTCAACACCCCCAAACCCCTTCATACAGCCTCTGTGAATAGCACCCGGACCCCCCCCCCACCACCACCACCACCACCACCACCACCTTTATCGGTCTGCTCTCCGGTTTCTGCAGACTCGCCTCACCTTCCCCTACAGATCCATATTTCAAAGTTGTTTCGGTTCCACGTTCGAATGTGTCCGTGACTACTCAACTATTTTGGGGGAATTGACGCCTCGAAATACGATAGAGTCGATGTACGCTCCAACAGGAACACGGAAAACTTAAACTCAAAAAGTAATGTCATGTTTTGTATTTAGTCAACAAAGCTGAAAAGATTACTTGATTGAAAGGAAGTTATTCTGTAATTGTTTTGATTGTTAATTAATTCTTTAATTGTTTTCTTTCAAGTGAAAAAATTTACAAACTTTAGATTATTTTTTTTTTGCATATCTACGTCTTCAATAATAGCAAACTTTTGTATCACTCTTTCAATCTAAGATCAATCTAAGTTCAAATTGTCTGTCGGAGGGAAAATAGTGGATCTGATGTCATAACGTGACGTGAAAATAGTTGTTGTTTTTTTTGCACTCAAGTCTCAGTACATTAAAATCGTAAAAGTCCTCTGCTCAGACCAACACTTTATTCTGCCCTCACACACTGCTACACACACACACACACACACACACACACACACACACACACACACACACACACACACACACACACACACACACACACACACACACACACACACACACACACACACACACACACACACACACACAGATATTCATGTACGCTCCGTCACACTGCAGACAGACAGTTTCAGTTACTGTAGTCTTTGATGGCTTTGATGTCTGGTACTAATCCAGTGTATCTCCGTCTGCTGTGAGGTTGTGTGTTTTTTTGTGTGTGTGTGTGTGTGTGTGTTGGAGGAGGAGGAGGGAGGTGGGGAGCGAGGAGGTGGAGGGGGGGGGTGTTGGTAAAGAAAGAAGTCTCTTAGATGTAATGATGGCTGCGGATACACTCTGAACTCTCTCTGCTCTCATTTGGTTTCCTGCTCCGGTGTCGGGCACTCAGCCTCTTTTTTTGTTTTTTTCTTTCCGTGTGTGTGTGTGTGTGTGTGTGTGTGTGTGTGTGTGTGTGTGTGTGTGTGTGTGTGTGTTTTTTCTCCCGTCTCTCTTTCACACACTCCGACCTGCGTGCAGCGTCCCGGAGCAGCTGTGTTTGCTGTGAAGTGTCTGCAGCGGTTGTTTCATATTAGCAGCCTGCAGGTCAAACTGCAGCTGGCTGCATTTCGGCGCGGAGACAAACCCTAGGGAGGTGGGGGGGGGGGGGGGGGGGCAGAGAGAGAGAGAGTGTGTGTGTGTGTGTGTGTGTGTGTGTGAACCAACTCCGTCCCCATGGCTGTAGCCTTTCCTAAGCGGGCTAAGTCCGGTGGCTAACCCTCAGCGCCTCTGCGTTTGGCAGCATCACTGCAGCGAGATTAATCCATTCCACACTCCATCAGTCACTAGGCACAGGTTATTAGAGCTGTGGCAGAGCACACACACACACACACACACACACACACACACACACACACACACACACACACACACACACACACACACACACACACACACCAACGAGGCCCCCTTCACCCTTGTGACTTCGCCTTCTACCTCGTCCCCAAAGTTTGCAAAGGTGGCCTTGGTGTTGAGAGGCCATTTGTCAAAACCCAGCCAGAGTCTCCACTTGGCTCCTTTTAATAAGGCTACCTGGGCTCTGGGATTACACACACACACACACACACACACACACACACACACACACACACACACACACACACACACACACACACACACACACACACACACACACACACACACACACACACACACACACACACGGGGCTTTGCACATACTCATGCAGCCCCCAGTGTCAGGTGGTGCGTCCCGCGGGGCTTATAAAAGTCCCATTAACATGGCCCTCCTCATTGGTTCTGACAGGTTGATCAATTAGACCCCTCCCCCCTTCCTCCCTCCCTCTCCCCCCCTCGCTGACCCCGGGGGCCGCTCCGACTCAGAGGTCAGACACGATGGATCGCTGCCGGACCTACACACACACACACACACACACACACACTCTCTCTCTCTCTCTCTCTGGCCGTTATCTCCGGGCAGTTTGTTTCGTCCCCGTCGTGTGCGTTCGGCGTCGGGACAGATATCCCAGGGTGCAATCTGTTCTCCGGCTTCTTTACATACTTCACCCGAGACGTGTTTTTTTTTTTTTTCCCCCGATCTTATCTCGGCCATCTCGTGACCGAAACCAGCGCACACCCGCAGCGAGCTGCGTCTCGACCGGCGGCAGCGCTCCTCCGCGAGGCGACGAGTCGACTGTCGAAGTCCTTCAGAAAGCTTTAAAAAGAAGGAAAAATACCTTTTTTTTTTTTTTCTTCTTCTTCATATTTCACTTTTATTCTAGTCAGATGATCACGTAATAATAGTTTCCATGCACTGAGAGTTTGGGGAACCAAAATTGGTTTTGCCTCGGAAAGAGTTCGACAGCTTCAACCCCAACGTTGTCCGAGTAGCTGCAATGCATTCTGGTCCGCTTCCTGCCCCGCCGTTCCCGGTTCCTCATTCAGAAAAGTTCCTTCCTGCACGATTGCCGAATGTGCAAAAATAGCAGCTCATACGAAGCGTTTCTTTTGAGACTGTTCGGTTCGTATTCACAACTATTAGCCAGATTTCTGTGAAATTTTGCAAAAGGTCATTCTTTGTCTCCAGAGGATATTAACGAAAAAAATAAATAAATCTCAATCTGTGCTGCAGCGCCGACAAGAGAGTCCGCGCCGTGTTTGGTAAACGGTCTGCCCTGCGCGGCGTAAATGAAGGCATGTGTGTGTGTGTGTGTGTGTGTGTGTGTGTGTGTGTGTGGGACAGGAAGAAAAAAAAAAGTCTTTCGACAGCAACCTTTGTCAAGCAGAGAAGAAGCAGCAGGTGAAGCAGATGAGAACTGAAAGAAACTGAAAGTCTGCGACCTCGGAGGTGAAAAAAAGGGAAAAATGATCTGCAGATCAGTGTTGCGTTTATTTTATTGGAAAATATTCAGACTGCAAACATTTCCAAGAAATAGATGAAACAAAACAGCACTCACGTATTGTTGAAATCAGTTTATTATATATATAAAAAAAAATTTTTTTTAAAACTCTGGTTGAAAACAAATGCCACAAAATATCATCAAATATGAACCGAAACTAAAAAAATTAACGTCTCATTATGAAAACTGATAATCGTCCAATATTTACTGTTTGTTTGTGTCGTGGGCACGATCGGAAAAAACAAAAAAACAAATCCTGTTTCCGTGTATACACAACAGATAAATCTGCGTACGTGAGGTATAATCGTGTTTCTCCGATTACAGGAAAACCGGCTTTTGTTGTTCACACGACAGCGAACAAGATCAGATTACCGGAGTTAAACCGGTCGCTTTAAGTGCGCGTCGCTGTTTGATTAACTGCGTTAACCTGTTAAGTATCGTCACAGACAACAAACAAAAAAACAAAACAACCTCCGGACGTATAAAAGCAACCGACATGTAGATTATACAGCAGTTATTGTCATTATTACGGATTATTGTCTGAATTTTTCGGTCCTAAAAATATAAAGAATTGTCAAAAAGCACATTTTCTCCTGCATTGTTTCAGATCACAATTCATTTGGAACTATTCATGTAAACAATTTGATAAAACACGTACCCGATGTGATGTTATTAATCACCCAGCTGACGCAGTATTCATGGAGAGATGTTTTTTTGTTTGTTTGTTTGTTTTTTTTTAGCTGAAAACAACTTCCTGCTGGAAACGAGGAAAGCGACACAGTTACTGAACTTATGATTATTGAATTAGCGCCCGGTTCCTCTGAGGTTTCTAAACATTTTAGTGACAGAAAAATGTAATTTGCCTTTTAAAACGTCTGACTCAGCGAAGTGTAAAAACAAATTTAATAAAAAATAAATAAATAAATAAATAAAAAATGGCCATTTAAGGAGGGAGGAGTCGGATTAATGAGGGGGATGAAGCGTACAGTGTGTGTGTGTGTGTGTGTAAGGTATTTTGGGAGGGTACCCTGCGGCCTGTCTGGGGACCCAGATCGAGCGGTGGTGGTGGTGGTGGTGGGGGAGGGGGGAGAGTCCAGAGACGCCGCGCTGCCGTCCTAACGATGTCCACCGGCCTAATTGAATATTGACGTTCTGCACACGAGGGGCTAAATGGTTTCTGTCTGCTTCACCTCCGCCGGCCGGCCGGACGGACGGCCGGACGGGGCAGCGCTTTTTTTTTTTTTTTTTTCCGGGTTGGAGAGGAGGGGTTATTAAATGCTCCTGTTACCATGGTTACCGGCAATTTGTTCGCGTGATGCTTCGGGTTGTTTTACGGCGCTGCAGATGTTTCGAGGTGAAGAAGGCAGAGTTGTTTTTTCTTCTCTCCGTGGTGAACTTAAACAACTGACACACAAAACGCACAAGGGTGAAGTTGGTTTCTTCGCTCCTCCTCCTCCTCCTCCTCCACCTCCTCCTCCTCCTCCTCCTCCACCTCCTCCTCCTCCTCTTACTTCGGCTTCTATTTCTGTGACCGGAGTGTTTTTTTTTTTTTGTTGTTGTTGTCTTTTTCACTTCCCACTGCGCCTGCCTCCAGACGCTTCTCCTTTGTTGCCACGGCGACGCTCTCCAGATGGCGAGTGTCAAGGCAAAGCCGGGTTTTTTTTTGAATGTCGTCTGATCGCAACGCACACGCACACGCATGCATATACATACTTACATAGGTCTGCATATATGAGAACAGACGAGCTGCGTACATTCTGTTCGACTCGCATCCTACTCAGAAGCTGGTGGACGCTGCACTCTGCCCACACACACACACACACACACACACACACACACACACACACACACACACACACACACACACACACTATAATAAAACCTGTGTCACCGCTACACAGGAAACAATCTCTCCTTTATGTGACCGGGATGTCATTAATCTTGGCGGAGGTTAACAAATACACTTGCATGGAAGGTATATTTCATAGGCAGACAGCCGACAATGGGGCCATTGTGGTGTCGGAGCCGCGGCCCTTTTTTTTTTGGTGTTTGGCTCCGGATCCACGACTTCATGTCAGGGGAGGGAGAGGGGGTGGGGGGGGGGGGGGGGGTATGTTTCATCTCCCAGATGAATGTGTTTATGCGGGCGAAAACATGTGAAACACGGAGCAGAATCCAGGTTCCAGCTGTTTATTTATTTCTGCCGCGAGAAGCCGCGATTTATTTATTTTTTCTGAATGGGGGTCCGTTTCGGCACATTTTTCAAAGTTTGGCCTTGTCGCTATTAGTCAAAAAAAAAAAAAAAAAAAAAAAGCCAGACAAATACTCCTGCTGGTGCTTTTTCTTCTTCTTTTTTTTTTTTTGTATTATTTTTTTTCCCCGTGTGCAGCCAGCCGGACCAGCTCTGCTCTGATTCACCGCTCTTTTCCGAAAGTTTCTTCTTCTTCTTCTTCTTCTTCTTCTTCTTCTTCTTCTTCTTCTTCTTCTTCTTCTTCTTCTTCTTCTTCTTCTTCTTCTTCTTCTTCTTCTTCTGCAGCGGCGATTTCCATCCGAGAAGTCTTCCCCAGTAATCCATTAGACTTCCATTATCTCCGATTTGTGTGATTAGCTCTAATTAATCAGTTCAGTCCGTGGCCTCCGCCCACCCCCCACCCCCACCCCGCCCCCACCCCACACAACACGCTCCTCACATTTCATTTTTAACCTCATTTCTCAGCTCTCCACCGAGCGAGAGAACGAGGCGACGGCCGAGCGAGCAAATCAAAACAGGCGAGCGAGCTTCGGGTCCGGACGCCGCAAACGCTCGATACTCCGGACGGGTCTAAACCTCGAATTCAAACGAAGAGATGGGTTTTTTTTTCTGGGTTTTTGTAGCAGCAGGTCAGCTCAAAGGATATATATATATATATATATATATATATATATATATATATATATACACACACACTGAGGTGTATTATGTGATGATAATCTATCTTCCTTTCCTCTGTTGTCAGCCTTCGTCTGCCGTTACCACTATTGTGATAAATGAAGGCTCAATTTATCAACCGGCCTCCACTCGATTTTCTTTTTTTCTCCCCCTTTGGTTTCCACGGCTCCCGCTCCAATATCTAACCTCTGTACGGTTCACTTTATTTCTTCATCTGTTTCCACCACCACCATCCATCCATCCAATCCATCCGTCGCTCGTTCCCACTCGGCCACATCGAAGGCGCTTTTTTTTTTTTTTTTTTTCCCCTCTCTCGTGTCCGCCGTTGTAGCTCGAGACGCTGCCTGTCAACCTCCGCAGACTCCCGTCCCGGGCTGCTTCGGAGGTGGCTCCGACCGCTGTCAATCAACCCGTAGATGGGTAGCAGAGGGAGGAGGCGGGAGGAGGTGGGAAGGTTGACACCTAATGCGTCTCCCTGCTGTTTAAGAAATGCACTTTTTTTTTTTTTTTTTTTTCCTTTCCCCTCCACCGGGCGCCGCGCAGTCAGTCGTTTAATTCTGCCTTTCTGGAAATTAATTCATCTCGACCGCGACTCCTGGAATTTGCAGGCGACCGGCTCCGGGGCATCGAACCAAGCGCTCCCTCCTGACGGGTAAACGAGTCTGAGCGACCGCGGAGGGGGGTTTCGTTTCGAGCGACTCGCCATCTGATGCGTTTACGCTCGCGAGGACCTGCGGGTCGCACGTCGTCTCGCCCTCGTCGCTACTTCAGAAACTCAGAAACAGTTGAAAGATTTATGCATTCGAAGATGAAATTGTTTTTTGTTTTTGCTTAATTTGAAACGTTTCCAAAGCGATAGATCTAATTAGTTGTAACTAATCACGCGTGTGCTGCACGGCTAACTGTAGAAACACCGTTTGTTTCACTTCTGCTTTTATTTGAAGCACTTTGAACAAATGAAATCACGGTTTATGGTACGAAAGGGATCAGAACACCCGACTCTGCACTTCCTTCGTAGCTTTTCAGCCTCTTTGTTTTGGTTTTATAACTCGCTGCACCTGAAGCTCTCGTGCACGTCCTTGAAATGCTTTATTCTGTATTTTAACTCTAATTTATTAACGCGTTGTCTTGCGTTTAATTCAATCTTTCTATTTTAAATGACATTTTAACATTGTTTTTACGTTCCTTTATTCCTTTTTTTTTTTTTTTAAATGATACATTTTCCTTCTGCAAAGCACTTTGAGCTGCGTTTCTTGCATGACAGCTGCTACACAAGTGAAGTTTATCGTCATTATTATGATTATTCAACAGGAATAAAGTCCGATCCGCGAGTGAGACGAGTCCTCGCGAACCCGAGTTACGTGTGACGCAACTTCCTGCAGCTGCTTCACAATAAAAGCTCAAAATCAGTCCCAATTCTCGCGAACCATTTTACATTGAAGCAGCAGCTTTGTCGAGTTTTTTTGGTTTTTTTTTTTTACCTTGTTTGAGCTCTCTGACACGTTGCAGCCTTTTTATCTTCCATCCTTTGTGCACAACTTTTTAATTCGATGTGCAAATTGAACCTGTTCCGTGAATATTTTCCAACGCAAAAACAAAATTATAGATTCCAGTTGAAGCTCTGAAGTTATTCACGAAGTGACGCAGGATTAAGATAACGGTGCATTTAAAACAAGGTTGGGTTTTTTTTTAGTCATAGATTAATGGCATGTTTTAACAGAAAAGAGCAGAAATGCATATGTAACATATATTGCTTCCTGATATCATTTATGCTTTATATGCCATAATAACGGAGGAGTCGGTCCGCTGATTGATGTTAATGTGACCCCCCCCCCTCCCTCTCCCTTCCCCCTCCATCTCTGCAGGACTCCGTGGTTTAATGGCTGGGGGTTCAATCTGCCTCGGGGTCAGTCTCTGCTGGATAAATGGAACTTGGTCCCCGAAGGCATCGACATCCTGATGACCCACGGACCTCCGCTCGGTGAGTCCAATTAACCAATCACAGCCCCCTCCCTTCCCTCCCCCCCCCCCCTACCTCATCGCCATGTGTAATGAAGTTGTGCCTCGTTATTCGAAAACCCGTGTGAAGTCACCGGAGGCGTTTAAAAAAAAAAAAAAAAAAAAATCTGAATCCCGCCGTTTCTGGAGTAAAACACCTCAACACGCTTCCACGATTCAATATTTGCGTTTGACTTCATGAAAAAGAAACTACACATTGTTTGGTTTTAGTTTTTTTAATTTTTTTTTTTTACTACAGACTGGTTCAGTTTTCCTTCGAGTTGTTTGGGTGCCGGTTGTTGTTGTTGTTGTTGTTGTTTTTCCCCCTCTGTGCGCTCTCCATCTGGCTTTATTGAGTGATTTCCTTCCCTCTCGCCGACGGAGGGTTTTGCCGCCGCCGCTGTTGTTTCTGCTGCAGCGGCCACCGAAGCCGCTTGATTGCAGGGAAACTCGATTTTCACGGCAGACGCTGCAAACGACTGAGAGAGAGAGAGAGAGAGAGAGAGAGAGAGAGACCTCCAAAGCTGGAGGAGACATGATGGAAAGAAGAAAGAAAAAAAAAATCAGGGCTGCACAAACTGTGGAAGAAATATGAAGGACGGGTTTCATCTGACTGTAATATTCAGATGAAAAGGCAGTAAATGAACAGTCGTGAGGTTTTAACGCACCTGCAGAGTTGAGTATTAAGTGATTGTTCTGAACTCGGGAGAGCGACAAATTTATACAAAGAAAATGTGGTGGATTTTGAAAAACAAGGTTTTAGTGAGTTTTTTATTTTATTTGTGAAGAACGACAGACTTTCACCTCGTGCGTTTCAAGATTTGAGAGATTTTCTGTTAGCCGTACATTTTTAATCACAAGCTGACTCAGCATTTACGACAAAGACTGGGTTTTGTACAACCGGAATCAACCGGACGATTGTTCTCTCAAACAAATCTGACAAGATTCGGGGTTGATATTTAATAATCCGCCCATTCATTTCCATAAAAAGTTTTGAATTTTTTTGATTCGTCCGACCACAGGGCAGTTTTTCATCTTAAACGAGCTCGGGGGCCCAGAGGAGGTTTCTGGATCATATTTTATATTTGGTTTCCTCTTTGCATGGTAAAGTTTTAAACTGCATTTGTGGATCTAGAATTGGTTTATTTGGAAGTGCTCCTGAGCCCATGCAGTGATTTCCACTGCACAGTATGTTTGTTTTTGATGCGGTGCCGCCTGAGGGGCCCAAAAATCACGGCCATCCAGTGCTGGTTTTCTTACCAGTACTTTTCTTTTACTACACGAGTTGCTCCAAATGCCATTAATAATATGTTGATCAGTTTAAACGGAGGTTTCTACAACCTTGAAGTTAATGACAGAAATACACGTCAGTGTTTTCCCGAAGTTCGTGGAAGACTTCGGTGCACCTGTTTGTTCGGGATCATCCACAAAGCAAATTTGAATGTTTTTCAATAAAATTTCATTTATGACCATTATTAATATACAAATCTGTCAATACAAGTTCAGAAAAATTTTGGGAAAAGCAGATGAAACACACGACGCCCCCCGCCCCCCAAAAAAAGCCCACAGACAAAATATACATCGTCATTTTCCAAAAGCATGCGCAGAAGATTCTGGAACAGAAATATTTACAGAAAGCAGAAAAAGACTGATTTACGACTTGGGCCTCTGACCTTTGACCTCTTCGTGTTACACCCAAAACACAGACACATGTCGACCGGCCCCGGATTGATCCCGAAACACTCTTGAGACGAGACTGTCCGTCTCCACCTACCTAAATAATTACGAGTAGACGCTTGGAGTATGAATAATGATAAGACCCGTTAGAAAATAAATTACAATTTTGGTCTCTGTACTTGATCAGTTTTATGGTTCCCATTGCACCAATTAAATCGATGTTGATCACGTGACTCTTTTTTTGTTGTTGTTGTTCTAGGTTTCCGAGACTGGGTCCCGAAGGAGCTGCAGCGGGTCGGATGCGTCGAGCTGCTCAACACGGTCCAGAAGAGGGTGCGGCCCAAACTTCACGCCTTCGGAGGCATCCACGAAGGTACAGGGAAACAAAATCCAGACCGCGTGAATCCTCCTTCATCATTCATGGTTGCATGAGAGAGGTTATCAAAAGGAATATTTCATCGCTAAAGATACTACACAAGGACTTCTGTGTGTTTAATACGTTTTGGTTTCAGTCCACGGGGGGGAAGGTTTTGCCAAATTTGTGGAACTTAAGTTCGCTGTCCTCTCGCTAAACATTGGTTTTTCCTTTTTATAGTAATCCTAATTTATTCAAATGAGTTAAGAGCTACATAATCGACTGACAGAAAATTTTGACGAGTGAATAATCGCTTCATTCTTTTTCTGAGCAAAAATACCCACTTTTTTTTTCTTTTTTTTTTTTTACACCTAAAATGTACATTTCATGCACAGACGTCAATGATATTCTGACCACTCGCAGGTGAAATGAGTAACAGTGAATGTATCTGAATACGGCACATAAATTGAACAGTAGTCCAGGTTATTTATTCAGGACTTATTATTATGATTTATGACAAAGAGGCAGCTGCAAAGAAACTTTGTAACTTTGACGAGAACCAAATCATTACGGCCAAAACGGAAGCTTTTCTTGCTGCGTGTTACAGGTGTGGTCGTAATGTTTCCGGCTCATCGGCCGATTTCAGCCCTGAATGCAAATTAAACTGTATTAAACCCGTAAGTAGATAATTAGCGTCAAAATACGAGTGATTAAAGATGATAAATGAACATAATGAATTCATGGAAATACTGTAAAATAAACTCGAGCATGTAAATTGCTAAACTGAGTGAATGAAATCAGTATAATTGAGCGTACAATCAGTGATTAAGGGCAGTGGTTCCTCAACTGGTGGGTCGTGGCCCAAAGGTGGGTCTCGGAGCCATTTGAGTGGGTAAAAAAAAAAGAGTATTTATTTTAAAGCATATACATTTATACAATTATAAGTTGATAATTGATATATGTTATGTTTGTATGTTACAAAAACGTGATATTTATAATAAACTTTTCACCGTTTTAATGTGATACAGATGCTTTTTTTTTCTGGCTTGCCAGCAACGCGCTTCCGTATGTTTCGGCAATATTTATTTTTAGATAAATTTAAGCGCCTCAAAAGAGAAAAAAATTTGGCTTACGACTTAATGACCAAGAAAAAAACGTGGATTCTGACCGTAGACTGTTTAGAAAAGTTAGACAAATCGAATGGGTCTGAAAAAAGGGAAGCGCCTTAAAGCGCAATACCACCGATGGCCACTGGAGGTTGACACCAAAAAGGCTCCATTGACTCCCATTCAACTTGTCTCACGAAATACAAAGTTATTATTAGGGTGTCGTTCACTAAAGTCGCTCCTTCTTATTCGTTTTCTGGCGGTCCATCTGAAAATAATCTCATCATGAATGAAATTGTTAGGCCTCAAAAAAGCGGTATGTTTTTGGGGGAGGGGGAGGGCGTGTCTGTTTGATTGACAGGCCTCTGGTGCAGTCAGGTTTCCTCTACCTGTGGGCGGGACGTAAAGCTCCCAATCAGATGAGCCGGACCACTTTAAGAACCACCGGTTAACGGGAACGATTTGATAAAAACTGAATGCTGCCTGTTGCTGACACCTGTCCCCCCCCTTCCTCCTTCCTCCTCCTCCTCCTCACCAGGGTACGGGATCATGACAGACGGCTACACGACGTTCATCAATGCGTCGACGTGCACTGTCAGCTTCCAGCCCACCAACCCCCCCATCGTGTTCGACCTGCCCAACCCCTCCAGCTCCTGAGACCAGAGGATCCGGAGGGAGGGGGAAGGGGGGAGGGGGGTTGCAGGCTGGATAAACTACTTCTTTTTCTATAAATATGTCAAGTTTAAAAAAAAAAAAATTAAAAAAAAAAAAATATTCTAAGTGTTTCTTTGCAAAACTTTTGATCTTCTCCAAGCTGTTGTCGAGACGGAGAAGATTTTGGAGACGGACGCTGAGGGGGGTGGGGGGGGATCTGTGTGGGAGCGTTAAAGGAGAATACCGGTGTTTATTTTTTAATTTTTCTTTTTAAAGCTTGTGCCAACAATCCTGGCTTCCCTTGTTCTTTTTTTTTTCTTTTTTCTGCACACAGTCGGCATCGTTGCAGACATCAGGGCCTGTAGAAAGTTTTTTTTTTGTTTTTGTTTTAATTGGTGTTATTCAATGTGAATAAACAACTTCCACCAAGCGAGATAATTCAGGAAGAAATTTGGGGATTTCATTGTGCAGAGTTGAGCGTTTTTGGTTTTGGTTTTTATTACACTCCATGATGGAAATAATCCTTTAAAAAAACGTCAAAACGAGCGCATTGGTGACGTGTTAGTTCACAAACATGAACTTTTTGAATGCCGAAAATGGGCGTGTCTATTTTTGATCCTGACTTTTTTTTTTTTTTGTGATCACAAAATCACAGAAAAACCAAACAATGAGGGATGATTTCCTTCTCCGGCCTTCCACATCGTAGCACCGTCACATCACGCACGTCTTTAGGTGCGTTTTTCTTCTTTTTTTTGGTTTTTTAGCCGAATTTCTCAAGTTTGCGTTAAAAAAAAACAACAAAAAAAACAGCCTTTAAAGTCTGAATGGTTTGAATTTTGGAGGGAATGTGAAGCTGTGGATGTGGGTGACGCCGGTATTCTCCTTTCCAGAGGGAATTTTTGTGGCTAAACAATCTTGGTCTTGATAAATATTGGTCAGATCTGTAAGATAAATGATGCTTTGTGAATTTGTACAATTTCGTTATGCCTGGTTTGCATTGGCCAGACAATGGATGCCATTGTTTTACGTTGTGTCATCTGATATTTTGTGTTTAGGTCTTTTTTTTTTTTTTTTTGATTTCTCGTCAGTTCCTCTTTTCTTATCGGCTGACAGGGACGCTGCCTTAAACTAGCTTTAATGTTCTCAGCTAGAGCCCCGCTCTCTGCGAGCTCAGAGAAAAGTCCTTATTTATTACCCATCATCCCCGCAAAACAACACCTGACTAACGCAGGGACGGAAAAGCTATCGAGTTACAGCCTGAAAAGAAAAAAAAAAAAAAATCCACTTTGTATCATCCCATCATGGATTTCTGATCTAATTTGGAAAATGTATGTATAAAAAAATATATATATATTATATATATTCATGTTGTAAAACATCTGTACTAAAAGTTGTGTTTGATGAAAAAAAAGGAAAATTTGGTGCATTTTTTTTTTCTCTATATGCACCTGTACGATTGCCATGTTTCTTTAATGCTCCCATCAAATGTTCTTCAGACGTTTTCTTTCATGTTTTTATGTATTGACTCTCCCCGTAAGGTAGACGTTCATCTCGGACGAGAGAGAGGGAAAACAAAAATTTGTCGGTCACAATCCAAAAGGTGCTGATTGTTCGCAGCAACGCACCTGCCTAAACATGGTTAAATCGTCCTTTTAAAATGTAAATCCGATAGTATTTGTGTTTTATTGCTTTTTTTTTTTCCTGTTTTTTTTTTTTTTCTAATTTTTGCACTGTGTGTAAATGCAATCTTGCTCGCACAAAAAAAAAAAAAAAAAAAAAAAACGTTGCCAACAGTCGTCTCAACTTTGCCGCTGTAAATGCTCTTTTCGTGCTCTGTTCCTCTCTCGCTCTTTCTCTCGATTGTATCCCTCTTCATGGAAATGTTAGTTCTCTCTTTCAGTTCATTGTGATATATTTAGCTGCCTTTATATGCAAATAAAATTGCAAGATTTTTACTTATGGAACTCCATCTTGGTTTTTTTTAATCTGAAAATGTGAACAGGACAGTATGTCCAGGTTTTAGTTCTGAATGTTTCGGGCCAACTTTTGAGGTCGCAACCGAGTCACGTATCGAGTCGTCTGAAGATCGGGCAAAAATTCAAACTTAATGCAGTTTTCGAAATTGAAATGGTCAATTTGTAAATGTCATTTTATTGAGGTGGCCCGAATCATTTGGAAACTAGACTTACCGCCTCGCAGTCGTTTTTCTTTTTCAACCAGTCGAGTTGCGGTTTTACATCCTTGTCTGTCTTGTAAAAAAAAAAAAATCATCCTGTGAACATTGACGTTAATTCTAGAAACCAAAACCCGTTTGTGGTCTCTAAATATGTCTATTTATGCTGTAAAGTAGGTTATTTTTAACAGGAGGGTCTTTTGCTTTTGGAGCCGGTCTGAACTGAAGATTTTGGTACTTATATGTTGGCTTTATTTTTCAGCCCTGGAGTTCGAAGCTCGGTCCAGACCATAAACTGGTTAAAAGAAAAAGCTTTTGGGTCTAAAAAGTAAAGCCAATGTGGCAGTGCCTTGAATTGCAATACCACTGAGAACCAGTAGGGGCTGCCTCCAAAAAAAAAAAAAATGTTTTTCCACATGTTACTGTCTAAATTTAGTTCTTCTGATCAGTGAAAAAACCAATAGGTAATTGGATCTCAAAGAGTGGTATGTTTGGGGGGCGAGTCTGATTTGATTGACAGGCCTTGAGTGCAGTCAGGTTATATATATAAGGGCCCGAGCACCGAATGGTGCGAAAGCCCTATTGTTATTCAAGGCAGACGCAGACCCCCAGCTGGAAACGACTTCATGAAGACACGGGTTCGAGCCCCGCTCAGGTATCACACATGGTTACGTTTCATGGGGGGTGAGTCCCTCTAAGGCAAATCCCTGTAAGGGTCCGCCACACGGTTCATAGAGTGCTCAAGGTTTCAAGTTTCAAATTCATGTAGTACATGCAGTCCTAATAATACCAAACTAAAGTTTAACAATACAAAATATTTAAAGTGTAACTTTTTTTTCCGTATAGTATATTGTATATAGTATACAGTATACTGTATATACAGTACTTTATACAGTATATAAGTACTGTATACTGTATATAGTATATTGTATATAGTATATTTTATATTGTATATAATAAATAGTATATTTTATATTGTATATAATAAATAGTATATTGTATATAGTATATTGTATATTGATATAGTATATATCATATACATATATACGTATATATATAGTATATACATATATACATACATATATAGTATATTGTATATAGTATGTAGTATATATGTATAGTATATTGTATATAGTATAGTGTATATAGTATATACATATATACGTATATATATATATATAAGTGTGATGTTTCACCATGACACAGGAAACGATGCTCCAAAGCTCATGAAACTTTGTTCATGCGTCAGGCACCAACTTTCATGAGTTTTTGAAGATGTTAAAGTCGCCGAAAAAAGCAAATTTTTTTTATTAAGAAGAATAAGGAACGAGATCGAGAAAAAAATGTAAACTGCAAGCGGGAATATGCGGACCCTCGGGCGCTGCACGTCGGGGATCCGGCGGCACCGACCCGCTGGATCCCCGACGTGCAGCGTTATTTCTCAAATTAAAGCAGCATCAGTCGTTGTCGTCGACTCTTCGACTTCAAGTCGTCGCTTCTGGCTTGAGAGCCGTTTGCATGAAGATGGACGTTTTTTAAGTTCTCCAGGATTCGCCGTTGGATAGTTCAGAGCAGCCGACTGCTTCCGTCATGGAACAACATTTTTTGCATTAGCCGCACTGTGAAATAAAAAAATGTCCGCGCACCAATATGATAACTAAAAGGCAAACATATTACAGCTTTATCAACAATCAGATTGACGCCAACTGTGCGTTCTAATATCCAGACTACTGGTTAGTATGCCAGAAAAAGATTTAGTATGTCCTAATACATACAGTAATATATAAAACCCAGGGTGCTAAAAGTACCAGGATGTCCGGCTACAGAAGAAGAAGAAGAAGCATTAAAAGTACGTCCCAACTGTACGCATACTACATGCAACAGTACGTACTTTGTAAAGGAAGCTGCAGTACGTACTAGAAGTCAAAAATGAAAAGTATGCACTTCAGAAAGCAGCTCAAAGTGCTCAAATTTCCTCTTTTCCTGTTCTCTCTTTGCGTTTCAGGCGTCAGCGAGGTGATTGGGTTCCACCTGTCGATCCAGCTCTGCCTGCTGATTGGTTGCCTCGGACCGCCTCCTGGCCAATCGCTGTTAAGGGCCCTCGAACGGAGGAGCAACGCTTTGACTCGGTCCGATTCCTCTTGGTTCCTGTGTTGTTGTGGGGGGGGGGAGGTTCAGACGACATTCGGTGAGTCGGACTACCTTGTACACATCACATGTAGATGATCTCTGTTAAAAAAAAAAAAAAGAAGTCTTCTTTTTTAAGGGAATGTGAAATTTATTGAGCAAGCACTGTAAATATTGAAGTTGTTCTTCAGGTAGTCGGCAGCTGCAGACCAGCTTGGCCTACTTGTGACTCCTATTTGAACACTTATTTACAAAGTATTTATGCTTATCTGTGCAGGCATAATATCCCAGCAGGTGTTGTGCCTCCACAGGCAGCACACCTGCTGGCCCTGATTGTGATGAAGCCGGAGAGAGCAACGCACTTAAAAGTCTTTTGCCCCGCAAATGTAAATAAGAGTGAGGTGGATTTTTCCTGCTGCGAGTGTGTAAATAAAAACCGTTGGAGCCGAAATGTTAATCTTTTTGTGCGCTGACCTCTCCAGCTGTGAGGGCCAGCTATTTAAAATGATCTTGGAAGTACAGATAAGGTGTTGGATTTATTGTGGCGTACCGCAGTTTATTTCCATGTATGAAAGTTTTGGCATGCAACCACAGGCTGTATAAAAGTTGGACGTAGATTCTGAAAAATGAGGCCGATGCAGAAGCGCTTTAAGCCGCAATACCACCGAGCGCCACTAGAGGTCGGCTCCAAAAAGCCTCCGGCTCCATAGACTCCCATTCAACTTCTCTCATTAAATTCTCAGTCAATCAAATTTCTCAGAGTTATTTCAGTGTTGCTATGTGAAGTCGCGCCTTCTTATTAGTTTTCTGGAGGTCCATCTGAAAATAATCCCTCATTCATTAGAAAAATAACCCTCAAAAAGCTGTGTTTTTGGGGGCGTGTCTGTTTGATTGACAGGTCTGTGGTGCAGTCAGGTTACAGCTATCGGTGGGCGGGACGTAGCATCGCCGGGTTTCCAATCAGATGGAGTCAGATCCACCGCTCAATTCTCCCCCCCCCCCAGCCCGTCCAAATATGGTCACTTCCTGCTCCAAACCGCTCCAAACTAGCAGAGATGGCGCCGGGCAAAATCTGAACTCGAACTCATGACGTCTGTTCACAAACCGACGGGTGACGTCGCTGCAGGTTGCCGCTCGCATGGATCAGCACCGTCAACAGGAGCCGCCTGGGCATTTTGACGATCAGTTATTAAATGAAAAATAATATACGTACTAGATTTAGAGCTGACTCGACACTCGGCGGGAGAGAGAGATAAAAACCCTCCTCTTCGAATATCCGCCGCCGTTTATCATTGGTTTCATCAGGTTTCATTCCTTTATTTATTTATTTATTTTCCTCACCGCTCGCCAGCGCCGATCCCTCGCAGGCCAAAAATTAAAAAAAATGAGTTCGCGGGGGCGCCTTCTGCCAGGCTTTTTCCCACCAGCCCCCTTCTCGCTCTCATCGCCGCGACATCAAAGCAGCCCAACCAATTAACCGTTCCCCGAAACGAGAGCGAGCAAAGCATCGCCCCACACCCACCAGGACCCCCGTCCCCCCTCCCCCCCGTCCTCCCTCCCCTCCCTCCCACTTTCACATTACCATAATCCAATCTAATCATATCAACATAGGCCACAGATGAGCGGGAGGAGAGCCGGGCTCTTCCTCTGGGTGTCGATGCATGCCGGCGCTTTAACTCTCGCCGTGTGATTCGCACGTTGTGTGTCTGCCGCAATCTCTTCATACAGGTCATCATCTCCTGTTTAATATAGGCCCTATACCCTCCCCCCTTCCCTCCCCCTCCCACACTAAATGTTAACGTCCTAAACGGCTTCCCGTTGTCATACCAGCTGCACACATGTAAATGTCAACATTGCTAATTATCAGGATGCCAAGAAGCTGAACGGAATCCGCTTTTATCGGCCAGGTATGTTTACACATACGAGGAATTCGACTCCGGTTGTGGCTTCGCTCTCGGCGTGCAAAAAAAACAACCAAAACAGACAGACGTGAGTAGACATATAAAACATAAACAGACATATAAAACATAAACAGACATATAAAACATAAATAGACATGTAAAACATAAACAGACATATAAAACATAAACAGACATATAAAACATAAACAGACATATAAAACATAAATAGACATGTAAAACATAAATAGACATATAAAACATAAATAGACATATAAAACATAAATAGACATGTAAAACATAAACAGACATATAAAACATAAATAGACATATAAAACATAAATAGACATGTAAAACATAAATAGACATATAAAACATAAATAGACATATAAAACATAAATAGACATGTAAAACATAAACAGACATATAAAACATAAATAGACATATAAAACATAAATAGACATATAAAACATAAACAGACATATAAAACATAAACAGACATATAAAACATAAATAGACATATAAAACATAAATAGACATGTAAAACATAAACAGACATATAAAACATAAATAGACATATAAAACATAAATAGACATATAAAACATAAACAGACATATAAAACATAAATAGACATATAAAACATAAACAGACATATAAAACATAAATAGACATATAAAACATAAATAGACATATAAAACATAAACAGACATATAAAACATAAATAGACATGTAAAACATAAACAGACATATAAAACATAAATAGACATGTAAAACATAAATAGACATATAAAACATAAATAGACATGTAAAACATAAATAGACATATAAAACAAACGGACATATAAAACATAAATAGACATATAAACCAAACAGACATGTAAAACATAAATAGACATATAAAACATAAATAGACATGTAAAACATAAATAGACATATAAAACAAACGGACATATAAAACATAAATAGACATATAAACCAAACAGACATGTAAAACATAAATAGACATATAAAACAAACGGACATATAAAACATAAATAGACATATAAACCAAACAGACATGTAAAACATAAATAGACATAAAACATAAACAGACATGTAAAACATAAACAGACATGTAAAACATAAACAGACATATAAAACATAAATAGACATATAAAACATAAACAGACATATAAAACATAAATAGACATATAAAACATAAATAGACATATAAAACATAAATAGACATATAAAACATAGACATATAAAACATAAATAGACATATAAAACATAAACAGACATATAAAACATAAATAGACATATAAAACATAAACAGACATATAAAACATAAAGAGACATATAAAACATAAACAGACATATAAAACATAAATAGACATATAAAACATAAACAGACATATAAAACATAAATAGACATGTAAAACATAAACAGACATATAAAACATAAATAGACATATAAAACATAAATAGACATGTAAAACATAAACAGACATGTATACAGCTGAGAAATAAGTAAATCATTTACCAAAACAGTTTTCATCCGTAAAAACTGAAACAATTAGCTGAAAGACGCTGAAATGCTCTAAAACACAGGAAGTGAGCCACACAAACTAATAGCTAAGTGATGTTGTTAATTACTATTAAAATGGGGGGGGGGGGGGGGGGGGGGGGGGGGGGGGGGGGGGGGGGGGGGGGGGGGGGGGGGGGGGGGGGGGGGGGGGGGGGGGGGGGGGGGGGGGGGGGGGGGGGGGGGGGGGGGGGGGGGGGGGGGGGGGGGGGGGGGGGGGGGGGGGGGGGGGGGGGGGGGGGGGGGGGGGGGGGGGGGGGGGGGGGGGGGGGGGGGGGGGGGGGGGGGGGGGGGGGGGGGGGGGGGGGGGGGGGGGGGGGGGGGGGGGGGGGGGGGGGGGGGGGGGGGGGGGGGGGGGGGGGGGGGGGGGGGGGGGGGGGGGGGTCGCTGGCATCAAATTTGTTCACGCGGCTACCTTTAACATCCTGAAATGCAAAACAATTTCAAACATTACAAAACAAACATTAAAAAGCTAAAATCCTAAAAACGCGTGAACAGGCTGCGAACAAACACGCCAAATATACGTATGTGGGCAATTATTTCTACGGCAAGCTCAGAGTGCCAAATATTAAGAAGTTGATGGGCGGAAGGACGCCGGAGTCTCCCGGACAACCGAACAACACCACGGGGTTACGCTGGATGTAATGACGCTCATTAGCTCCGTCTGTCGTTACCGTGGAGATGAAACGAGTCGGAGGTGTCAATCAAAGCGCCGCTCGCGACTGAAATGCACCTTCGGGAGTCACGGCTGACGTCGTCGGCGTTTTCTGAGTTTACACAAAAAAAGAAATAAATATATTTTCAACCGTCTTTTTTTTTTCTTTCTTTCTTTCTTTCTTTTTTTAACTGACGGTCATCTTCGCGTCCGTGTGTCGGTGACGGAGAGACCGGCGACGTCACCCTCTTACCGTTGGCGACGGTCTCTCCGTGCCGGTTCGACCCACCTCGGGTCTCGGCGCCGGGACGTTTAAAGCCCGGCCAAGTCGCCGGCTGCATTAATTATCCTCGCCCGGGCAGCTGCTGCTGTTATTGGGTGTTTGTCAGGTTAGCCTTCATCTGCCGCTGATGGATGCAGGGGCAGGACACGGTGAAGGCTGTCAGACTCTGAGCATCAACCTGCGTGTGCGTGTGCGTGTGCGTGTGCGTGGCTTATCCTGGTGCCAGCACTCAGCTCGCTGTGTTTATGTGGACTTAATTGCCCGCCGGTGGTATTATTGTAATCTGGAGCTCATTTGGCGCGAGCAGAGTTGCTATGAAATAACGCTCTAAATCAGAGTCCGATGCTTTCCATACGCTCATCTTTCTTATTTTTCCCCCCGTGCGGTCTTACTCAACATCGTTTCAGACTAAATATTTTCATTATCACGGTTTACATTATTCGGGGTTTTATTTGATAATGAGTAATCGGGATAAAAATTTAAAAAAAAATCACAATAGAGGAGAATTGAGCATTTTTTTTTTTGGACATAAAAATGAAAGTACTGCGCATATATGTCAAACACAGCGATACGCAGATCAGGCAGGCGTCGGTCCAGTTTTAATTTAGCCCCGTTCTAAATGTAAAACTTGATTAAATTAAATTGAAAGTTCACCGGCTAATTATTTTTCAAGTTAATTATTTTCCCTGCAGACCGGATTGAGTTTTTAAAGGAATCCCTGAGAGCTAATTGAACTGGCGGAGAACTGACCCTCCGAACCCCGGCAACAATACGCGACTATCACGAGTGGATCCGACCGAGTGACTGGAGATGATTAGCACCTCCCCGCTATTCCTTTACCTCACCGCAGAGACAAAAAGCTGCATTTGTCTGATGGTATATAATCCGGCTCCCTTCCTGATTTTCCTGACTCGCTCGCTTTCTCTTGTTCTCGCTTCCGTTTTTGTGAAGCGCCTCTTTGCTTAATTGTAATTTTGTCCCATTATTCGCCAATCAGGAGCAACGCAAACAGGCAATCAAAATCCTTTTTCTTCTGATTGGTAAAACTTTGGACTTTTCCGCAGCAGATAATTGGATCTGAATAACAAAAGAGCTTTAAACCTGTTTTCAATTCAGATTCTACAGACATTGTTAGATATAAAAAAAGAAGTATTTTACGGGTGGAGTTTTTAACCTAAACAACAGCCTGAACAGACTTAAAATTATGCAAATGTGACAGGAAACCTCAAAGCAATCAGCTTTTTCTGCTGGATTCTTCACAAAAAGTGGGAAATACTTTAACAACTGACTCCCTTAACAGTCAAGTTTCCCCTTTTTCTTTCCCTTGAGTGCCTTTAAAGTAGTTTAAATGACCTTATTAATCTCTGTCTATCAGTATCTGCTTTTTCCAGCTCTTTATTAAACAATATGTTGATTACGCTGAGAGAAACGTTGAGGTTTGCATGCACGGCTTGCGATGACCACCAATGGGACGCTGCTTGTTACGCGGTTCCAGGATAATGTGTTTATGATACGTTGTGTTGGATGTAAATATCCTCCTCGATCCGCCTCCGGTCGTCCCCTGACTCCTGGCCGATGACTTTGATGTTGACTGTTTCTGAAGTTAATTTATTCTCCTGTCCAGGATCCTTTCATTTTTTTTTCACTGGTGTTATACTTCCTCAAATCTAAAGGCAAAAAACCCCCCCCAAAAAAAACAAGGCCATAAGGTTTGAAAATCTCAATTTATAACCGTATATTTTCTCATTAGTGTCAATTTATAAATCCAGAAAGTGTGAGGGTCAGATCTCGACTGCACTTCTCTTTCTGGGATGTCATTGACGCGAATCTGACAAATATCTGACCGATTTTAAATTCAGACTCGATTGCGGATCCTCGGCAAGATGTTGAACTTCGAATTGTTCGTGTGGAAATTTGGCGACTGAATTTCATCATTTTTGACTTGAGCTGAATTCTTCCATCAGAAAATAACCAACAACAAGTTTAAATAATACATATTGGGCACGATTTTCTATCCGTATTTGTAAAATATAAGCAGGAAACAACAATATGGTGAAATATGGTTTGATGCCGGTGGGTTTTCCCCCCCCCCCCGTGTTATCAGGCTGAGAAGCAGCAGCAGTAATGCGGTCGCTGCACTGGACTGAGCCGGAGGGCAAAGCTCTCTATTTAGTGTTCGGTCTACATCCGTACCCTCACCGACGGTCGTGAACTCTGAGTAATGACTGAAAACACAAGATCCCAGAGCGGCTTAAGAGTCCCGGGATGAGTTGGAGGACGTGGGCAGGAAGACGGGGGAACGTCTGAGCTTAACGGCGTACCGAAAGAATGAAACCAGATTAAAAAAAAAAAAGAAAAAAAAGGGGCTGAAGTGAATTTTCTTCGCCGTGTGGCGGGCCTCTCTCTCTCCACGACAGACCGAGGAGATCAGCCGTCTGGGAGGAGACTCCTCCGCACTGAGAGGAGCCAGTTCAGGTGGTTTAGGCGTGATTAGGGTTTCCCGTCGGAGCTCTGCCAGGCACGGCCAAGTGGGACGAGACCCTCTCGGTCGACCCCGGACCGTCTCCCTGTTGGCCCGGGAGCGCGTCAGGAGCGTCTGGGCTGCCTCCACAACCCGAATGGGACTAAGAAGATTTCTAGATTTTATTTTACCTTGATGCTACCAGAAAGTCCTGTTGAGCTAAAAAAATATATATATTTTACAGGAGAAACCCAAGGTAACATCTGTAAAAAAAAACAGGCAGCAACCAACACTGACATCACCCGTTGGTTATTGGTGATAATATTTGTACCACTGTACTCATGTACTTTTACTTAAGAAATGTTTTTCATGCTGTTTTTTTTTTTTTTTCGTTGTGGTAATTGAAGATGGTAGAACTGCAGCTATTTTGGAGCCAGAAGTGACCATATTTAGACGAGCAGGGAACCCGATGACACCAAGCCCCGCCCACCTTTACAAACTTTTTGAGGTCCAAGTTCTAATTAATGATTGGAATATTTTCAATGAACCGCCAGAAAACTAATAAGACGGAATTAGTTTAGCGATTGACACCATGATGACTTATTGATTTTGTATTTTATGAGAGAAGTTGAATCTGTAGAGCCAAGGCCTTTTTTTCGAGCCAGCCCCTAGTGGCCTTCGGTGGTATTGCACTTTAATGCACTTTCCATTGGTCTCATTTTTCAGACCCAGAAGTTGCGTGCAATTTTACCTCCAGTCTGTGGTAAGAACTCACAACATATTAAAAATGCAGATCCTGAAGATGAGATGAGCTTTTGATTCAAAACAGAAACAGGAAGTTGCAGCATTTGGACTACAAGCGGTTTAACTTCAGTCACTTGTTGGCAAACATTCATTCGTAGAACTGTCCAGCCAAAAAGTAAACAAAAAAAATGTGTTCCCCGCTGCCGGTTCCCTCAGACTTAACAATCCTCAATAACAAGCCCCTCTGAACTTCAACACAATGAGTGATGGCACTTACAAAAAGTATAAATTGCTTGCACAACTGCACAAAACGCCAAACTAATTCGCAGTCCACCTTCTGGCCTCCAACCGCATCTCGTGTCGGAAAAAGGATTACGAAAACATTCATGAAAATTTAGAATAAAGACAAGTAGTCCTTCGGCGAAGACTTTTTTTTGGTCAAACTACAAAACCACAGGCCGAGGGGGAACTCTAAGTTCAACAAAAGAAAAGGAAAGAAAAGTTTGTCATTTTGAATTGTCGGCAGCTTCGGCTTAAATGTCAAAAACAAAATAAAAAAAATAAAAAAAGCAGGAGGCCTTCGACTCTCGGAGAAAAAGCACTTTCCAAGAAGCAGAGCAGCGGGTTCGAAAGCGAGCGGAGATGTAAACATGCGGGCAGACGCGGCGAACAGCAGTGCAGTGCAGAGGTTAATACTTCATTAATGTTTGATTAATGTCTTCAAGCTGATTAATTCAATTGAGCCCCTTTATTACACTGCGTGTATTCATAGAAATGAAGGAGTCCCTCAGCAGGAGATGTTGTCTGCCATATGGGGAGCATTATGGCTGCGTTTGGCCGGGCGGGTGCCGCCGGTTTCCGGGGGTGCCAACCGCAGCACCGGGAGGGCCGAGAGGGCGCGCTTGGGAGAGAGGCGGGGGGGGGGGGGGGGGGGGGGTTTGGCAAAAACTTGATTTAAAAAAACAAAAACAAACAAACAAAAAAACCCAGTGTTTCCCAGGCTGCACCGGGAGACTGGCTCCGCTGCAGAGCGCCAGCTGGATGCTCACAATGAATAAACGGCAGAGTCAGAGTCATATTTATCTGTTTCTGCTTAGTCGAATACAATTGAATGTAATCATGTCTGGTTTTAGTTATAATATTTTGGAATAACATTACAGAAAGAAAGAGGAAGAACAGGAAGAAATTGTTTAAATAAACTCTTTCGAAAGTCGTTCAACAAACTGTAAAACTTCAGAATGCTGGAAAAGAAAAGTTGGTTCACATTTTACTGACTATCTTTTATGCTTTAAAAAAACAACAACTAAATGTTTGATTCCACTTGTCGTTACTCAAACTATAAAATCCATATAAAGTATTGTAAAGGGCGTTTTGTCATTTGGCGTCTTTTCTACATGGTGATGACAAAATGAGTCTCTGAAGATTATGAGCACACCTTGTAATACACTGTACGGATGATAATGTATTCCTTATGGGGGAAATTATTATGCAGAATGGGTACTTTACCTTTTTTATATTTTAGGTACATTTAGGTGATAATATTTGTACCACTGCACTCCTGTACTTTTATCTCGGAAAGGTTTTTATTGGAAGGTTATTTTTCTTTCAACATTGTGGTATTGAAGGGTTTAAGTACTTCTTCCACTATTGTAGATACTGTAAATTTAATCAGCACCAGTGTTTTCTCTTCAATTATTAAAGGCATTTTGCATTAGGAGGGAAAAAAAGAGGCAAAGTGACTTCACCAAAAAAAAAAAAAAAAAAAGTAGGTTTTACGTTTGTTTAACGAAAGAAGTTTTAAGACTAATGTATGATTCAAAAATGGTGTTTTGTTTCTGAATGTCAAAGCCCTGTTGAGACTATAGACTGGATATAAAAGTGTTCGTGGCTTCCTGGTCTGAGAAAGGAGACCGATTGCGGAAGTGTCTTAAGCTGCAATACCACCGAGTGCCACTAGAGGTCGGCTCCAAAAAGCCTCCACAGACTAGTCAATAAAAAACCATTTCCACGAGTCATTTAGGCATCATCCGCTCAAGTCACTCCTTCTTATTAGTTTTCTGGCGGCCTATCTGAAAATAATTCCATCAATAATTCAATATTTGACCTCAAAATATTTTATTTTTGGGGGCGTGTCTGTTTGATTGACAGGCCTGCGGTACAGTGTCCTCGAAAATCCTCCCTCCAAAACAACAAGATGGCGACGGCTGAAATGCTCGAACTTCCGAATGTCAGTTTCCAAACCGACGGGTGACGTCGCCGCTTGGTTGAAACACAAAATAAAGAATATGCAACAAAGGTGACGAACTTCTAAGGATTTCCAAGACTCTTTTTTTAAAAAAAATTCAAACTATCAAAACATTTCCACTTATAATCTGGAGAACCACACAGCAGCAGCTCAGTCACACTCAAACACTAATTGTTGGCATCTTTTCTTGCCAGCAGACAAAATGAGAAACTGGTGAGACGGAACAGTTTTAGATTATCTATCGAAAACATTTTTTATTTTTTATTAATCTGTGGAATTTCTCCTTCTGTCCTGTTCGGCTTTCAGTTGGCGCCAGCGTTTCTTCCTTTTACCCCGATGACGTAAACCTCACACACACACACACTCGGATCCAGACTCACTCAGACGCACTACAGCTGTTATAGTTGGCACCCCGTGTCAACTGTGTTTGCCCTGAGAGTTAACAGCAGCCACTCGACATGAGACACCGCCTCGTCCTCGTCCCCCACTGACCGCGCATGACAAAAGATCTGTTTCTATCTCCGATCCGGCGGCTTAATTGAGTACGATAACCTCGGTGTCACAGTTGTTTATCCAGCCGCGCTCCTTTTCTCTCCCGGAGCGGATTTAAAACAAACAAACAAAAAAAAAGATAAAATACAAACAACGTCCGATCAGAGAACGCGACGGCATTTGATGTCTTTCATTAGTTGAATTATTAAGAGTCTTTCTTTCTCGCTCTGCAGGTTAAATGCTGCAAAACTCAGGTCTTAAAAGATACATGTGACTTTTTTATCTTTTCGTTAGAACCAAAAACTGGTTTCCTTTTTGGGAAACTGGGAAATCTGGCTCAAATACCCAGTTAAGCGTTAAATTTGAAGTAAAAACAACAAAAAACAAAGTATGCGGTTAGGAAAGAGTACGCCCACTTTTAATGCCTCTTCTCATCTTTCTTTCGTTTTGCGGGCGGAGCATCAGCGCCACCGACTGTTCAGTAGCTCGGCCGATGTGACGTCTCGTCAGCTCTGCGTTCCAACATCCATACGACCAAACTATTTAGTATGACAGAAAAAGACTGAGTACGTCCCCATACTTAGTATGTTAAACTTAGTATGCCAAAAGTACCAGGATGTTCCTACTACATCCGGTCGTATTTTACAGTCTGCAGGCCGGCGTGCTACTTCTGACCCGCAATTCTTTGCGTCGCGTCGACTGAACCGCCGAGACAGTTGGTGGCGCTGAAGCTCCGCCCACAAAAAGGAGGAAGAAGAAGAAGAAGAAGAAGAGGCATTAAAAGGACTCGTTCCAAATCGCATCCCGTTTCTTTTTACTACAAACGTATAGAGACGGATACGACAAAGCGGGTCACGGAAATAGTACGCGGTGAGGAACGCAGGGCCAACGGTTCTCTGGTTAGCATGTCCCAATACGTACCGCGTCAACCACGGTGTGCCAAAAGTACCAGGATGTAGTAGGAACATCCTGGTACTTTTGGCACACTGCGTTTAACATACTACGTTTTGGGACATGCTAAATCTTTTTCTGGCGTACTAAATAGTACTGTAGTATGAATCCTGGAACGCAGGATTAGTATGTACATAAGTGTGCCAAAAGTACCAGGATGTTCGACGACATCTGGTCATCGTTTCCTAATCGCACCCTTTTTATTTTTGTATTTCTTTCTTCAAATGTCGCGCGGGTCACGACGGCGGGTCAAAGCTCAAGGTGCTTTTTTTTTTTTTTTCCATGTAGTAGTATGTCGCGATTGTAATGCGATCGTCAGTTTCTTTTCCCGCCTGTTTGTTCCTGTTTTTTTAGTTTTTTTTTAACTTTGAGCCTCCTTAGTTTTTGTTTTCTCTGATTAATAAATTAATCCATTAACAGCCCTGACAGGACTGTGTGCCCCCTTTTTTTTTTTTTTTAAATTATTGATGTTGGTGTTTTTAAACCTGCTGCTGCAAACCTGTCCCGAAAAAGAAAAGAAAAAGAAAACCTATTAATTCCTTTTTAATGAATTAATTTTGCTCGTGGAATCTCTCAGGTGCAGACCGGAGTATTCAGCTGAGGGCCGGCCCTCACCTCTCCGCCGACGACTGAGTCTCAGCGCGGCTGGCCTTCGGTTCAGGGTTGAATCATTTAATTAGCTGCGGTTCTCTTTTTTTTTTCCGTGACAATGTAGGTGCACGGCCTCTTTTAATTGAATGGCCTTTTGTGTAATTACTGTCTTTGTGAGCACCGGGGAGATAACAGGGATCCCCATACACCCACCGGCTCACCTCTGGAACCAGCGAAGGTGAGACGAAAAACACAACCTGGTTTTCCTGCTGAAGATAGTAGACTTTTTAAAAAAAATAAAAATAATTATGAGGGCATCTAGACTCTCTTTGGTCTCCAATTACAAAGCTGGTTTGTTTATTTGAGGAGAAAAAAAAAAACACAAGACGGTGGAAAATATGAAGCGTCTGCTTTCTGTGTGATGTACACAACTATTCTCAACCTGCAGAAGGTCAAGCTGCCTTTGTTCTCTGACTAATTACATCCCCAGTAATTACTGCAATACACAGGATGTCAGGGAAAATAGATGGAGAGGATCCAGGAGTGATATGGACCTATACGAAGGCAGGCAACATATTTCATCCAGGTTGAGGGGAGATGTTGTTATGACCGTCATCATGGCTGTGATTAGACCGGAGGTTGGGTTTTTTTTTTTTTTTTTTACCAGCTCATTCACAAATGCTCAGCTGTGAGGTTCACGAGCAACAGAGCGAACGGGAGCTCAGAGAGCTGAAAAGAGCGTTCCTCATTGTTCTTGTTGCTATGCAACTCACTAATTAGCCTCAGCGAGCTAACCTGAAGAAACAAAGGAGGGGTGAGGCTGTTAAAAATAAAAATGGAGAAGGAAGTGAAGCGATTGGGCTTCTTGTTCCTGACGTAGAGAAGACTTCCCGATAGTCTGAGGTTACTGTTGAAGTCGGGTTTTTTTGCTGCATCTGAGTCAGATCTGACCTTCGTTATCTCCTGAAAATGTGATTTTTGACACCGATGCATGGAGGTTTTTTTTTTTTCTTCTTTCTGCAGCACAGCCCCAGATAACCATCTGGATTATCATTTCCGAGCTCTGCTCCGCTTTTGATTTTGATTGCTCTTGGTTCGTCCGTTTTGAAGCCTGAGCTTTCAGTTCTCGTCCTGATTCCTCTCATGTCAAACAAAAACCCACTAAATTATTTTGAAGCCGGCTGCTCAGACAAGATTTTACAGTGATATTTGGTCTGCTGACTTCCACATAACGCTGATTTAAACCCACAGTTTTAAAAACAGTTCCTCGTGTTAACGTGTGCAACCAGTAATTTTGTCTTTGAGTCCGACTCCGGAGATTTTAAAGTTCTTTCTTCTGACCGGGAAACAACGAGCTTCCCTCCAAAGGCTTCAAACCTGCAGCACAAGAGGGGATTAAAAGTAAGAATTTGGTGTTATGACTGAATCAAAATTGGCTGAATAAATCAGTTCAGAGGCTCACAATATATGAAACAAAAACAAGGGTGGAGGCTCCCTGAACCCCCCCGATAAAAGGCTCAAAATGGTTTCGTCCGACCTGCACGGGGATTCATCTTTGAAAGCGGCCGGCAGAACGAAGTGACGGCTGATCCTGGAGCAGACGAGCGTTCGCCGTGCTACCAGTCGTTCAAACCAAACGCAAACATTTCACCCCGCGTCACTCGCACGAGTACGGACGCTCAAATTTGATGCGTTTTTTTTTTTTTTTTTAACTCGCGAATCCTTCGTGAAATGTCGGCGAATTCGCGTTTTTGCAATCAAATTTGTCGTAACCACTTCGCAGAAATACTTGGCTTCGCGTTTGGTCTTAAACACACGGTTCGTGTCTTTTCACCAAAAGACACCAAAAACTGGGGTACCAAACATCAACAGAAGGAAAGAAAACTAAAGAAAGACGACGACTAAATAAATTCTCTGAAAAGAAAGGTTGGATTTATTATGAGTAAAAACTTTATTTTGTGAAGAGGGCACACAGTCCATCCTACATCATCATTACCACCGTACCACTGTTTTTAATTTAATTAAATTTGTTATCTTATTCTATTTCATTTGTATATACTGTGCTTTTTTTTATATTCATACTTTTACCACCTCTATTTCTATTCTGTTTTTTTATTTTTTATTGCTTTTGCCGTATCTTCCACGCTGCTGTAACGAAACGATGTCCCCTCGCGGGCTCAATAAAGTATATCTCTCTATCCCAGACACTGCTTTTGTTTATTTGCTCTGCTACCTGTAAGACACGGACTCTTTTAATCTGCGTTTTCACCTCCTGAGGATTGTCAAAGAAAACCCGAAGTCAGCATCCGCCGCGGCGTAAAGTAACATCAGACCGAAAAACCCGACACGAGCGCAGTTCTCGCCGTCACTTCCAGCGCGAAGCTGTCCGGCGGCGGGCGGAGAGGAACCACGCCGAAATCTGTCTGACACCCGGATACTTCGCTGAACTCCCGCCGACTCTGCGTTTACTGCACCGAGCAGCCTCTCTCTCTCTCTCTCTCTCTCTCTCTCTCTCTCTGCGCACTGTCTGGCCTATTTCCATCTATAAAACATCCAAGTTAACGTCGGCAGCAGTGTGTGTGTGTGTGTGTGTGTGTGTGTGTGTGTGTGTGTGTGTGTGTGTGTTCCACTGCATCAGTATAATCGCAGAGACACTCGCGCAGACAGCCACATCTTATTGCGCTGGAGCATCTCACCAAATCTGCATGCGCGAAAAAAAAAAAAAAAAAAAAAAAATTCTGTCCCCTGTCAGGATCCGTCAGCTTTTTACGCGACAACCCGTAAAACCCCGGAGGGCGGCTGCGGAGCTCATAATCCTTTTGGATGAGCAGTTTAAAACCGAAAGCTCGTTCTCATTTTTAACTTCGAAAGGATGTGTCCTTGAAGAACGAATGCAGACAAAAATAAAAAAATAAATAAAAAACAAGGCAGCTTGATCCCGACGTGTCCGTCTGCGTTGTAAAACCTGCGATTTAAAGAGACCAGAAGGGGCCAACCGACGGCTCTCAGAGTAGTCGGGCAGACGGAGGCGAAGGGATGTGGTGTATGGAAACAACAGAGGTCGAAGGTGGAGGTGTCGCCGCGTCCGTCCCGTTCTCATGAACGCATCATCTCAGGAACTCCTTGAGGGAATTTTATTTGAACAAACAAACACTCAGTTGGACTCGAGGGTGAGCTGATTCAAATTTCGGTGGTCAAAGTTCAAAGGTCGCTGCGGCCTTTAAAAAAAAAAAAAAAAAAAAAAAAAAAAAACACGTTTGTGGCCGTAACCCAAGAATTCATACAGTAACTATGACAACATTTCACACAAATCTCCAATCGGCAAGCAGCAGTAACGTCACCCCGTCAGTTTGTGAGCGGCCGTGATGAAGCCTCGAGTTCGGAAATTTGGCCGGCGCCATCTTTTCCAGTTCGGAGCGGTTTGGAGCAGGAAGTGACCATATTTGGACGAGCTGCAATACGACCTCTAGTGGCACTCGGTGGTATTGCAGCTTGAGGCGCTTCTGCGTGGGCCTCATTTTTCAGACCCGGCAGCTACGTCCACTTTCATATTGAGTCTGCGGCTGCTACCCGGAGCAGCGAGACAGCAGGGGGCGAAAACCATGCCGCTCACAAATATCACAAAACAAAGGTAACAGCCGCTTCGAGGCTTATTTGAAGTTGCGCTTGCATGCGACTACATTTGAGGAGTTCTCACCAGCTCACCCTTAAAATCCATTTCAGGCTTTCTTATGTCATTAAGAATGAGGCTCACATGCCCGAGGCCACGCAGACCAATCTGTGATTGGTCGGCGGTCTTTGTTACCCGCAGCGGTCCTTTCCAAGGGCACAAAGGTCAACCTTGAAAGCTCTCATTGGAAGTAGAAAAACAAAACCACAACTGAAATCATGAAAGAAAGGCCACAGGGGGAGAAGCTCCAGATTGACGGTCTCCGGTAAGCAGACAGAGGAGAGGAGTCGTGTCCCGGGGGAGAACGAGACGAACGTTGAAAGAGTTGTTTGTTGCACTGATTGAAAGGATTGTGGAGTTGACAGAACATTTCGGTGCTCGCCGCTTCGTGCCGCCTGCAACCGGTTAGCCGCTTTAATGCCTCATTTTCTGTGTGTATTGATTCAAATTATGTGCAAACACAAAAATATGCGCGCGCGCGCCGGCAAACACCGGGGCGACCGGAAAAACACAAGCTGCTCTTCTCCTTGAATTTGACGTGTGTTTTTATTAAAGTAAGCAGCTGCTCGATAGTGCTAAGGAGTAATGGGGATTGACTCTGGCATAATTATACAAACCCTTGCATGAATTTGGTCCTAATGGAAGCTGAACACTTAACCCAGACTAAATGCAGGAGGGCAGATCAATGCTGAGGGGCTTTTTTTTTTTTTTTTTTTATATCCTCTTCGCTTGAACAACATCCAGCTCTCCCCAAAACAGAACATTTACATATGCAATGCATCTCCTTTAAGATAATCACAGCGAGGCGGGAGCCTCGGCGCCTCGGGACCCGTCAGGTGGCGATACCTTACAGGTTTTTTTTTGTTTTTTTTTTAAATGAAGATGCATGTTTGAGAGCCCTCCGGTGAGCGAGGGATACTCGTGCGTGCATTCATACTCAAAAAAAACAACATGCAAACACGTGCTCCTGCGTGCATAAACACTGCACCATTTCAGACTGTTTCTATGGTAGAGACACAGGAACTCATTGAAGCCACATGAAGCAAGAGGCACCATAACGCCTCTTGTTTAAAGGCTGCTCCCCCCCCCTCCCCCCACACACACACACACACTTACACTCATCTTCAACCAGCAGTCAATATCTTTAATCCCCATCTCGTCCCACACAACCCATACGGTGCCCCGCGGAAGGGTTTTCTTTTTACATGTTTTTTTGTTTGTTTCTGCCATTGATCACGCTGCAGCGCTCCACACTGCGATGCATGTCCCTGCAATAGTTTAATCTATGACAAACATATGGTGCGTTCAAGCGGCGTCGTATTTACCGTGTGCGTACGAGTGACGGCGGAACTCGAAATGTTCTGGAACCCTCACCAGTTTGCGACGTGTTTGTCGGCGTTTACGGACACGTCAGCGGTCGTGGAAGTTCCTTTCATTCGTTACGCGTTAAACTAATGTATTATAATTTTAGTCACGTGGAGTTTGTCTTCATAACTTAGATTTTCCTGCAAATCGCATGGTTTTACGCATGTAGGTTTAATTTTTGACCACTACAGGAAAACTCGTAACTTTCATGGCCAAAGCGTGGCTATTTCACGTTTTGCTGCAGTCGACCCGCACGTGTATATTTCACATTCAGACGCTGTCCACGTTGCCTAGCAACACCGTTTTTAAAGCTTAATCACTTGAACGCCAAACATACGGTGTCGCCAGTTCTATTTGAACGCAGCATTTTACATACATTGTCTACAGACAATTTATTTTTATTTTTTTTATTGATACAACACTTAAGCAAATCCGCATTTACAAAGCATTTTTGAAAGTGCAGAAAACACAGTAAAGCTAAAAACAAAAGCCAAAAACCGCTGCATAACTTTGCCCAATTAAAGCAGTGAGGTGGTGGCGCAGCTGTTGCCCCAGGCGGCCCGATCAACGAGTATAAAAAAAAAACACCAGTGCAAGGACGAGGTCCCTCGTTCGCCTCCCACCTGTTAACTTTACAGATTTTCTATAAGCACAGATGTATTAAGAGAGACTCGGTCCTTGGTGCCATTTTGACCTGCCAGCCGACTGCAGCACTGCAACAACAACAACAACAACAACAACAAACACACTCCTAAACCCTACTGCTCCTCAGAATCTCTCATATTAGTTCAGCAGCTCTTAAGTTTAAAAATAATCATAATCTTTATTCGTACAGTACCTTTTCTACAGGAAATGCAGCTCAAAGTGCTTCACAGCAAGGAAAGATATATGGGAAGGAAAAAAAATCATGTTAAAATGACATAAAAATAGATAAAAGAATAGATCAAATTAAACATTGATGATTTGTGTTTTAAAATTCTTGAATCAGACATTAGATTTATTCAGGATGTTTTAATTCAAGAGTTTGTTTCTTTGGTTTCATGTCTGCTCTGATTTCTTTCCTCCATGTTCCACTACCTGGATGAGGGTGATGCTCTCATTAACACCAGCACACGAACGCCTCTTTGCGCCACCAGGTGTCTGCAATTTGGACTCTACCAAGCGGTACTGTAGTGGGGAGGGGGGCGGGGAGCAAGTTTCCTTTTTATCTGTTTTGTTTTCCCTTCGAATTTAGTCAAATTAACCAGCCTGAATATTATATTGTAGAGTTTTTAAACAATTTAAAGCTTAACTAAAGAAGCTAATGCCACTAAAATCTTTGCTAGATTTAATTAATTTTGATATTTACCCCTCTCTATTTGCAGGATAGTTTAACCTGTAAGTATTTAAAGCTGCTTTTTGACTCATTTAACCTTTAGCATGACTGCTGTGACACCACCTCTGTTACTCAGTGTTTGTGTTGCTGCTTGTGACACTTTTGCGAAACCACAAGAAAATGCCGATGAAGCTTTATCCTTACCCAAGTGCTTTTTTTTTTCTTTTTTTTTTAAAATATTAATAATCCATTTACAAATCCAGAGACCCAGCGCACACAAAAGCCTCTTTCGTCACCACAAAAGCCACAAATTCAGTGTTACAGCCGCTGTCTTCGGGACACGGCAGCGGGCACACTCTGCCTCGCTTTTGTCTGGCCCATTGACATGTAAATGTCCTCCTGCTATAAGGCATCAGCGGAGAGCAGTGGAAAAAAAAAAAAAAAAACACTGAATTGAAATGTCAATAGTAATTTTTGGCATGCAAGAGGACATCTGAGAGTCAAGGGCTGCCTCCCGGGAGAAATGTAAAAAAAAAAAAAAAAAAGGGAGGGAAGTACTGAGGATGATGTGTGTGTGTGTGTGTGTGTGTGTGTGTGTGTGTGTGTGTGTGTGTGTGTGTGTGTGTGTGTGTGTGTGCGTGTGTGTGTGTGTTTGAGTGAGAGAGAGTGTGAGAGATGGAGAATTGGAGAGGGATGGAAGATGTAATAGAAGGGGCAGATAAAGTGGAAGTCGGTGTGATTGAGGCGAGGAAGAAAGGGGGGGAGGTGGGAGGGGGGGGAGTAATAGCAGTCAGAAGGTGAGCTGTCAGAGGAAGAAGCAGGGAAGGGACATCCGAGGGTGGGGGGGCTGGAGGTGGAGGGGGGAGGCGGTGAGGGGGAAGAAAGATGGAGGAAGGACAGCCGAGCTCCGGTTCCTCCTCTGGGAATCTCTCCCCATCCTCCTCCTCCTCCTCCGCTGATGGACAGGCTCAAATACCACAGGAGCCACCTCCCGTAATGACTTGATGAATGAGCTTCTCCGACCGAACCCCCCCCTCCCCCTATCCCCTCCCCCGCCCCCCACCCTCATGCCAGTACCACCTTCACACCTCACCCCCCCTTCACACTTCGCCCTCCCTCTCTCTCTCTCTCTCTCTCTCCCATCAGAACATCACACACCAGGAAAACCGGCACATTTAAAACATATTTACATACAACACAAGTGATGAACCTGTAATTCTGAGCGCTGATGCTGCAGTTTAATTTAGGAAATATATCAGCGATGCTACCATTGACTATATTTATAAAAGTGTTCGTAGCTTCGGAAAAATTGAGGCCGATGCAGAAGTGCTTGAAGCTGCAATACCACCGAGGGCCACTAGAGGTCGGCTCCAAAAACCCTCCGGCGCCATAGACTCCCGTTCAACTTCTCCCATGAAATACGAAGTCAATAAACTTTCCCCACGAGTTATTTCGGTGTTGTTAGCGAAAGGCGCTCCTTCTTATTTGTTTTCTGGAGGTCGATCTGTAAATAATCCATCATTCATTAGAAAATAAGCTTCAAAAAGACCCGCTTTTGGGGGCGTGTCAGTCATGTTACGGCTATCGGTGGGCGGGATTACAGTCAGATCGAGTCAGATCCACCGCTCGCTCGTCCAAATATGGTCACTTCCTGCTCCGAACTAGCAAGATGGCGCCGGCCAAAATCCGAACTGGAGGCTTCATAACGGCCGTTCAGAAACCAACGGGTGACGTCGCTGCTGGCTGCCGCTTGGACGCCACGACCGGACTATTTCACAGCTAATTTATTGTACTCATGTGCATATTTGATGTATTTAATCGATACTGAAAGGTGCTCAAACCAAACCGTGTTTGCTTTTTGTCTGATTTGAATTCCTCTGGCGATCCTGCAGCAATAACATTGTGTGCTGCGCCGAGCAAAGTCATTAATACTGGATTTTCTAATCAATGGTTCTGTCTTGTTTGTCAAATCAATGGTGCACTCTGATGCAGCTTTTATTTTATCTGACGTGTCCTTTGTGTTCCTTTGAGCCTTCGTGCTGTACTTTTTCTCTTTGTGTGAAAAGAAAAAGCCACAAGAAAAATGTTTCTGAACCTCATTTCATCTAAACATGCAGAGAATTAAAAAAAAAACTATACAAACATTCATGACATTTTTGTGCCTACTTCGAAAAGCATAAATGATTGTCCTCTAAAAACAAAAACACAATATTTGAATAAATGCCTTAAAATGACTCACTTACAAACCCAGAAACAGTTTTATTTTTTCAGACAGCAGTCGACGACAAAAACATATTTAAAAAAATCTGATTTTAACTGAAGAACATTCATGCTGTTGCATTAAGAGGGAAATTTGACACATATGGGAAAAACTGAAATTTCATCAATAGTACAAAAGGTCGACTTATATTCCAAACAGTTATGAAATTGGGATGTAAATACTGGCTGTTCGATCGCAGCAGACGTACTGTGGCGGCGCCTCGTCCTCCGAGTATTAAAAAATAAACAACAATCTGTGAATCCATGTGTCCATCACGGTCTATATAAACCAGCTTCCCACATATAGTGTGAAAATACTCCTCTTAAAATCCTGCTGCTGGTCCTAAACAATTTGCAAGAAGAAAAACAGGATCATCGATTTCGCAAATCAAATAATTACCATCTCGTCTGACCTTTTCCGTGAAAGAGGGAGTGTGGGGGGGGGGGAGTCCAAAACAGAAAGTTAGAGGTGAAATGAAATGAAATGCTGAGATTTGGCTCTTTAGAATACTTAGTGCAACATGGGATGAATCCAGCGATTGATTTCTCTTCTTTAAACTAGACTAAAACCAAAGGAGAAAGAGGAGAAATGGGGGGAAGAGAAGGTTTTAGTTTTGAAAAAAGACGTACGAAGAATATGGATGTGCACACAAAGGGGGAGGAGCCTAATGACACTTCAGGTTATTTCTTGAAAAATACACTCGACACTAAATCTCCTCCACCGTGGCTGTAGCTCCGGGGGTTTTCTGAAGGTCGTCATGTTCTCCTTCTCTTAAATGACCAAAGAGACCAGAGACCAATGTCATTTTCCTGATTACCAAATGATAACATTTTACCGTTGCTGCAGCTCAGTTAAGTGTTCAGGTAGGAATCCGTTTGTTACGAGTAGTTTTGTACTTGATTTGTCAGTTGCATTATGGGCTTTTTTTTTTTTTTTTTTTTTCATTTGTTCGTTGTTGCCAAGTGACAACCCACTGTGACGTCACCCGTTGGTTTCTGAACTGATATTCTGAAGCATCCAGTCTGGCATTTTGGGTGTTGCTATCTAGTGACCATATTTGGACATGTTGGGGGAGGAGCGAGGGGCGGATCTGACTGAGAACCCGAGGACACTATGCCCCGCCCACGTATACCGGAAACCTGACTGCACCGCAGACATGTCAATCAAACCAGACCCCAAACATGCCTCTCTTTGAGCCCTAATATCTAATTAATGATGAAATTATTTTCAGAAGAACGATCAAAAATCTGATCAGAAGGAAGGAAATTTAGCAAAAGACACCATAATGACTTTTTATCGACTTTGTATTTTAATGAGAGAAGTTGACGCTTTTTGAATGGGAGTCTATAGGAGCAAGAGGCTTTTTGGAAGCCAGCCCCTAGTGGCCCTTTAGTGGTATTACACCTTAAGGCACTTCTGCATTCACTTCTTCTGGTGTCTTAATTCTGTAATTGGATGAATTTGTAGGTGAAACAACCAATAAGAAAAAGTTTTCTTGTACAAATTCCAGATACTTCAATTCCTGCAAGAAATTGTGACTTTAGATCAAGAGATGAAGCTTTTTCAGTTGAATTAGCGAGCTGACTTTATTATTCTACTGTTACTGCTGCAAGAATTACAGTGATGCTGCAGCGGGTCACGGTATACAGACGATAAATATTTCATACGGCCGTTAGTGCAGGCTTATAAGAAAAACTAGCTCGCCACACACTCCTCTTACTTGCTCCACTGATGTTACACTCTTACACACACACACACACACACACACACACACACACACACACACACACACACACACACACACACACACTTGCGCACACATATCCTTAACCAGCCCCTGCTATGGACATGGCAATCTCATTATCATGCACATTAGGAAGATTGGAAATGTTGCTGGAGAGAAAATAAGGAAAAGATAAACGATTAAATGTGTGCTGAAACTAAAAAAAAAAAATGAGGGAAAAAAATTAATTGCAAATCATTTTTTCTTACTTGTTGATGGCAAAAAAAAAAAAAAAAAAAAAAAAAAAAAAAGATACCCAACAGAGACATAGTGGGGCATGGATTTATTATTAGCTGGCTGGAAATAATCATTTTTAATTCGGTGAGTTGAACAGCAGCAGATAGCTCCCTCCGAGGCATTAATGCATATGCCTTCAAGAAAACACACGTGCGCGCGCACACACACACACACACACACACACACACACACACACACACACACACACACACACACACACACACACACACACACACGACCCATGGGGTGAGCAATTTAATCCCAGAGGCTGCACCCTGACAGAGGGCAGGGTAATCTCTAGGACCGGCCACTTCAGGACAAAATACACACACATTATAACGAGAGGACGGAGTCTGTATGGAGCAGCTGGTGCTCTGGCAGGTCGGGGAAAAGACTGGAGTCTGAGAGGAGATGAGTGGAGATGGGGTAGAAAAAAAAAAAAAAAAAGGAAACGAGAGCAAGCAAGAAAATATGCAGCCGGGACGGAGGGGAGCGCTTTAGCAAGAGGGAATTACAGAAATAGATATGAATGAAGAGGAGGGGAGGGAAAGGTAAAGGAAAGGTGAGAGCGAGAGGGCTCGTGTGAGCGTTATGCACGGTGTGTTATCTCCCGCTAAAGCAGATGTGCTTTATCTGCCGGGAAACAGGAGGCTGCTTCTACAAAAGCCTCTTTTCACAGGTGAAGCCCCAGTCTTTACTTACAAGACTCTTACTGCCAGTTTGGCCTTTTTGAGATTGAACCTGAAACGGAGATTTCACACACTCACACACCGTCTCGTTTCTCTGTCCCTGTTGGGACACTCATTGACAAAGTGCATCCGCAAGCCTTTTTACCTGAACCTTAACCATCACAGCTAAATGCATAACCTTAACCCTTATACTTTTACCTGCAACCCTAACACGGCGGTCCTCAACCCGTAGCTCGCCACTTGCTTCTGAGTAGGTTCGAATAATATGCAGCGTTTCTCATACATGGACTTACTTGGATTTTTATCAATTTAATTTTTAACCTGTCCGAGAGAGTGACGCTATCAACGCGACCGTGTCAGTGCAGCAGAGGTTGAGCTCCGCCCACAGTGAAACACGCAGAGATCAGAGGACATCAACGCAGACACTCCCGCACTGAGCTGGAAACAAACGGCTGCTCATAAATTTGGTAAATTATATCAACGCAATCTGAAGCTGTGAAGAGTGTCTGTCACAAAGTGCTGTGATTTTTCAAATTAAAAGACTTGTCAAAGTAGATAGTAGAAGAAAAAAACAGTTGGAGACCCCTGAATTAAAACCAAGTTATAACCCTCAGAAAGTGGACTCTGCTCGTGTGGACCTCAAGTTTTGTCCCCACAGAGACACCAGTCCCCATGGGATGGTGTGCATTCAGGTTAAAGTTCCCACCAGACACACACACACACACACACACACACACACACACACACACACACACACACACACACACACACACACACACACTGATCCATCAGCTGCCCTCGTACTTCCACCTGACAGACATCATGTCCCACTCTGGTTATTTTTGCACACCGTCCCTTCAGACTTTTTCAAGGCTGCAGCTGAAGACCGAGACACTCTCAGTGATGCAGGGCTGGAAATTTGTCATTTTAAAGCGCGGGTCAAACGGCCTCTCAGGCTATTGATTGGCTTGTCCTCCTCTATTACTCCTGTGTTATGTATTGCACCCTTCGTCAGACACGCGACAGCCACAAACACATTAAACTTGAGCAGCTTCGATCCACCATAAAGTGCCACGGCGTGCCGGCCGCCGCGCCGTGCCGAGCCGAGCCGCGCCGCACCGCGCCGCGCCAGGTGGAGATGAGCTACCAATCAAGGACACGCTCGTAATGTTCTCGCTGCTCCGGTTGTCTGGAGTTACGATCCAAAGTCACAGAGTCGTGGCCGGAGTGAGAATCTACGGCTCCCCCGACTCCGCCGCAGCCTCAGCTCATCGCACAAGGTCACTCAGTCCTCTTCTGGAGGGGAAAAAAAAAAAACCTGCCTGCAGATGAGAAAGACGATCTGTGTTTGAGTGTGCTGTGTAGAGCAAAGAATCACTGACCTTCGGTCACAGTACCAAAGGTCATCCATTAATATGGCAGCCGACATAAAGCATGCAAGCATCCAGCTCCGTGCTAAATATTGTCCATTTTTTTTCGTAGTTGATTTTTTTTTTTTTTTTTACAAAAATGCAAAACACGCATTTACCCGATGAATAAAAGCACAGCTGTTGTGTTGTTTTTGGACCACAGAGGCAGTTTCACTCCATCAATGACAGACTGTCATTGATGGAGTGACTAACACAAATTTGGAACTGGAAATAAAAGGTCATCCCAAAGGGCCTGAAAACCCAGAGGGCCCAAAAACTCAAGGTCAAGTTGAGTTGTAACCAAAAAGCAGGCAGGTGTTTGTTTTTTACCCTCGTTCATAGCGAGACGCACAGAAAGAAGTATCGTCACCGAAGTTTTTGTCAGTTATTGCACGAGCGTAAACATACACACCATAACTTTATTAATAGTTAGGAAACCGCACTTCCATTAAGCGTTATTATCCCATTGATATATCTTTGTCCTTCAGATTATGAGATGGAATTGATTCGTTATAAACTCATTTGATGAAGCTGGAAGATTATAATATGAAGTACATGTACCATGTCTGAATTAAACAATACTACACAATGCGATTACCGTTTCCATGGCAATACACGGGGTATGACTAACAACTGGAAAAGAATCAATCGCGTCAGTAGACCCTTTTGGTAACGTATGCAAAGTTTACTACTCCAGGAAGTAGGCCAATCCTTAGCAACGACCCTAGCAACAGAGACGAGATCTAGTCCGTTTTATTTGCTTACTACAGATGGTTTCTCAAACTTAATAAATACAGCACATGGAAACACTAAACTGCTCAGCTAGCTCAGTCTGGTTGTAACCAAGATATCTGCTTAAAAAAGATATCCATGGACTCATGTATGTTTAAGATTTTAGCACCGTGTCGTGTTAAAACCAAACCGGCCAAGCTAGCCGCCGCTAGGATTTCAAGCGCGTGACTATCCGTTGTGTTACGGTACGGCTGCTCGGAGCGACAAAAAAAATCTACCAAAAGAGACCTGATTTTGCCAAATGGGTCACATTAATAACCTATAACAAGTAAAACAACTTTATATGAAATTCAATTCTAATTCTATATTCCCACTGAGAAGGCGGAGTGATATTTACTAGTGACGATCAGGGTGTGATGTCATGATGATTTGAGCACGTTCCAAACGTTCAGTTGACCAATCAGATCGCTGGGTTTGGAACTACTACAATATTACTGTAACTGACAGAAGATGGATGAATTAAATGCTTAAAATGAACAAGCCCAGTCATCCTTCTGTTTAAATTAGACAGAAAACAATTCAGATCCACTTGTATTCCGTGCAATAATAACTGGTATTGATGAGAGGATTTTTGAATAACTCACTGAACTGCATCGGTGCACTGCTTTTGTGGCTGAGAGCAGATGGCCACGGCGACCGAGTTCACACAAGCAGATTAAACACAACTTGAATGCCGCCCAGGGAAGACAGTTGCCAACCCTTCACTCTGATCGCTCAGCTAAACATTCCTTCATCTCACCGAGGGTGTTTAAAACCACCGAGTTAAGCTCACCTCACACGTCGGCTCACCGAAATTTACATATCTACAAAAAAAAAAAAAAAACGGAAGAAAAATCAAAAAAGGTGTTTTTATGAAGTGAAGTCGTGCAGATGAGCAAGCGATGTGACAACAATTCCACATGACGAAGTGGTTTTTTAATAAAGGTTACCTCAGAAGTTCATCTCCGGCTGCTTCATGTGCTAATGGAGCTCATTTACTTTGCCGAGTGAGTTCATGTCCTCGGGGCTTAATATGAGCTGTTTATCAACACATGAATGAGATGAGCCACAGATTCTTTGAAAAGGGTGAAATTCACTTTCAGAGGCCGTCTGACACTTTCAATTTGGGATGTTCGTTGTGTCCAGCGGATATTTTAAGAGCTGAGTTGTTTGATATTTCTCTCTCTGCTTCTACCCTGCTGATATCCTGCATTAACCACAACATCCTTTATCATTTTAATTGATTGCATTGCACCAACACACAATGGATGTATTTTCCATTTGTGTCATCAAATAAAATAATTATTTTGTGTGTCTATATTATGTTTAAAGTATTTTAGGCCTCAGAGAAAAAAAACACATGAATTTCACATGCAAAAATCACAGGTGATTGTGCACATGTGAAACATGGTATTTTGCACATGTTAAACGTTTGCTTTTGGAACATTTTTACGGTGTAATGTTTAAAGCTCATGTAGATTCTCATGTTGAAAACTTTTCCACCCGTCTCAACATATTATAACATGGAGAAAATACGCGGTCACACGTGTCCCGTGTGGAAAACATTGGAAAGGTTTTTTTTTGTTTTTTTTGTTTTTTTTTGTTCTGTTTTCCCACTTTGTCTTACTTCTTCTTTTTTTTTTTTTTTTTTTTTTTTAATAAAAATGTTATCAAACTCCAGTTATGAATTAGAATCATGTTTATGATTCATTCTATCATTAATTAATTCTAAAGGTATCAATGTTATTTGGGGTTTAAGCTGCTAAAAACTTTCTGAAGTTGTGAGTGTGAATTTATACCTGATGAGATGTGATAATAATCAAAACGTTCTCAGACGGTTCCTGTTGCGTGTGAACTGGGCGCAGCACGCTGATGTCCACGGAGCAGAAGGAAGCTATAACCTTCTAGAGTAAATACTCCAAGTTACCACAGTTGACAGAAATCACCACCTGAGTTACAGGCGTTTTTGTGACCAATGGTTGGTGGGAATTCTTGTCCATTTGCCCACGAAACTTTTGCAGAATCGAGGCTCTGCTTCAAATTACATGTTTTTAATAAGCCCACCCAATGTCAGCGTCCTGGGGAAAAGCAGTGGGGAAAAAAAAATAGATTAAAAATAATTCTGGCTGCTCTTATTCCCATTTAAGAAACGGGGACCAACCACAGCTCATTACCTCCCTTTTCCTCCCAATTTCATAAATGAATGCACCTTTCCGTATTCCACCAACTCACCTTCTAGTGGTGGTGCTTTCTTCCCTGTAGTGTTCATGTGAGAGTAGGATTAGTGGAGGTAAATGACGAAGACTATGAAGACAAAGAGAACCTCGACCTGTAAAGGATCAATAATTCGACATTTTGGCCTATATACGCTCCGACTACACCTCAGTCCTCTGCCTGACCCCGGTGTTGTGTCAAAGAGCATCCCGGTCTGTAAGTGTTTCCTGTCCAGACAGCACAGGGCCTGTTACATAATACATGACCTCCGACGACTCGGCGAGCTCTGAGCTCTGCTGCATCAGCGACAGAAAAACCGCCGCCGCCGCTGCTCTGAAACGAACGAGGGCCCCACAGCGGCCGGCTGAAGACAGCCCGCCTTTGCTGTCCCCCACCCCCCCCGCCCCCTCCTCCCCACATACCCCCGCCCCACCGCCCCTCCCCTGAGAAGAGCACTTGATCACCCAAGTAACCTTTTGCATGAGTGCACTCAATCTGCCACTCACCAGAGAGCCACTGCAGACATGGGGGCAGACAGAGGGCATTAGGTGGGATTATCGCCCCCGCTGCCCTTTGTTGTTTGAATGTCCATCTCTCCCCAACTCACCCCTCCTCCAGCATCCCCTCCCCTTCCTCTCTACCACCACTCCCCCGTGCCCCTCCCCTCCCCTCCCCTCCCTCTCCCACTCTGGCACTGCTTACAGAGAGGCCGTTCACTGGCGGGCTGAACCCAGAAAAACCTCCCCTCACTAGCCCACTTTCGCATCCGCACTCTCACGCAAACCGAACCGAACACACGGAAAACTCACTCCGACTGTACGGGAGGACGTGCGCTCGCTCTCTTTTTTTTTTTTTTTTAATGAAGGACACGATGGGGTAAATCCAGGTCAAAGCCATTATCGCTCATTGATTTCCGTTATTAAATCGAAAATGTAATCACAGAGGTGAGATGCGGGGAAGATTTCTTAAACTCTGAGATGAGAGATCTGGAGTCTGTATCTATCTTATCTTTTGTTTGCCACAAAGCAGATGTTTTTATCTGTTATCATAAAGTTAGAAAATACAATATTCCCAGCGGACAGCAGCAATATCTTTTATTCTTTAGCAGAATATTTATGAGAAATTCAACCTGAAGAGCAAAAACCTCCAGCAGCTCCCAAATGTGACGAGTCCTGTCACACTGTTGTTGTTTTTTTATCCAAATCTGCAAACATGCTCTCAGGATTTGCAGTCAACTTTGAATCATTTTACTTCCAGGATTAAATTACAGATGCAAAAATATCAAATTAAGTTCTTGGCAGGAGCCCGATCGGGTTGCTAAATTTGAGATGTTTGAGATGTTCTGCTGCCAGAGACAAACATAACATCATTAGTGGAGTAAAAAAATGATACAGAGTCATTCTTATTTCTCTAGATAGGGCCCAATGCCCCATCTGATAACGAAAGTGAAAATAATGCCAGGATCCAACCCTGTGATCAGATCCTCTCCAAAAATTTTAATGGATTCTTCCCTTGACCCATGATACACCTTTCCACCAAATGTAATGAAAAACAGGCTGGTAGTTTTTCCATAAACCTGCTGTCAAACCAACAAACAAACTGAAAACATGATCTCCTCGGCGAAGGAATTACTCTTTAAGTCTTTCTTTCATTGTAGTTCCTCCTGATTTAACGGCGATTTCCAAGGTCAAGAATGTGCTTTGAACCTCATGAGTACAGTCACATTTTTCTTTTTGTGTACACGCGTTTTAACGGCCCACATTAGCTGTGATGTGTGTGTTCGTGACACCGACAAAAGTCCGGCTCAACAGCCCATTAAACTGGACTAAAACATGTGTTTTTCTTCTATTAGTTGTAGCCTATGAACCTCTCTGTATATGCTGGTATGTATCTCATTTAACTGTTACATTCCTGGTTTGAATGCAACCCGTAGCCTCCATTGAATGTTGCTCCCTGATCTGTCCAATACCATCGTGTAATGTTGCCGCTCGACTCTGTCCCTGAACTCCGGGAGCAAAACAGCAAAACAAAAGCTCCCTTCAAACCCTGAACTCTAACCGGCACCCTGAATGTCTTCTGCCCCCGTGTCAATCTTAAGTGTCTTGGTTTTTCTAGCTTAATTTATGGACTCTAGACTTCTGAATTTTTTTCGCTCCACACAGACATAACTGCCTATATTCACCCTGATTTACCTCCGCGCGTGTCTGTAACTGTCTTTTACAACAGACCCATTTCAAACGTTACACCCCTCCCCGGTCCCGCCGGCCCTCTATTAGTATTACCGTGCGGCGCGCTAAAGGGGTCAAGCGGGGTTTTAGTATGTGACCCCTCGCTCTTATAGTCGGAAGCGTTCGGGGCCGACCTTCGACCCCGCATGCCACCAGACCTTTCGAGTTCAAATGCAGACCGTGACCCAGCCGATGAACTCCCGAAGGGGGAGGTGGTAGCAGTGAGGAGGAGCAGGATGAAGGGAACAGACTACTGCCGTCTGTTGCTTCTCCTCTCATTTTTCCACCAGAACCTTCTTGAATGGTCATAATTTTGTGTTAAATTTGTGTTTAATTTGAACACCGAGGTCATCCTGAGGTCGTCCTGAGGTCATCCTGAGGTCATCCTGAGTCCAATAAAGCAAAATGAACCCAACAGAAAAAGAGTCTTCTTTGCCTTCTATACTACAAAGATGAAGAAGTCTTTGTCCGCAAGTCCATCCCTCCCTCCCTCATCCCTCCCTTCCTCCCTCCCTCCCTCCGTCCATCCATCCATCCATCCATCCATCCATCCCTCCATCCGCCCCTCCCTCCATCCCTCCATCCCTCCGTCCATCCAGCCGTCCATCCGCCCCTCCCTCCATCCGTCCCTCCTTCCCTGCCTCCATCCATCCATCCATCCATCCATCCATCCATCCATCCATCCATCCATCCATCCATCCATCCATCCATCCATTCACTCATTTTCTTCCACCTATCCGCGGTCGGGTCGTAGAAGCAGCAGGCCAAGCGAGTTAGCCGAGACTTTCCTCGTGTAATAGAGTAACATTTTTTTGAAAAGTTTTCCAACAATCTCATTTTCTCACAGTCAAAACAAAATTAAATTGGCTCACATTAATTCACATCTTCCTCCTTTGTTATATGAAGCAAACAACAGACACTAAAACAACCACAACCGCCATAGAAGCAACGTTCAGTCCCGCAGGCCACCACACACTTTATTACCATAATTAACTTCCATCAGCCGGGGTCTTCTCACTTTCATATCCGCGAGTATCTCGAGAGAGAGTGAACGCGGCAGGTTGCTCAGCATATTACTCACTTATTTGTTCCCAGTATGACAACTCTGAGAATGATGGTGTCAGCTTCCGGATGAAACGTGTTCTCCAGTAACTGTAATCCATCTTGAAAAATTAAAAATCCTCTCAGTGCTCGTGTCACGAGGCAAAGCAGCATCGAGGGACTCGGGAACGCTTCCAAAAAACATTGCCTGCGCACACATATTTGTTGCTACATCCAAAAATGCAGGCAACTCTATGTGAAGAAGAAACCATAGATAAACGTGATTTAGAAACGTCACCGCCTTCTCTGGAGCTCTGGAGCTCATTTAAGACGGACTGAGGCGAAGTGGAAAACTGTCCTGTGGTCTGACGACTCAAAATGTGAAATTATTTATGGAAATCATGGATTCGGAGTTCTCCCGGCTTAAGAGGAGAGGGACCATCCAGCTTGCTATCAGTTCAAAAGCCAGCATCCGTGATGGTGTGAGGGTGCATTAGTGCACATGGCATGGGTAGCTCTGGGAAGATGCTTAAAGATATCATCAAATGCAAAACCAGAAAATCTTTATTCCTAACTCAACCTCTTCACACTCGCCTGTCCATTTACAGGCCAAGTGAATATTCTGCTGCTGAATGCCAATCTGACTTAAACCAAAAACCATCTTGAGATGTCAAAACCACATCTTAACTTTGTAATTCATGCACATCAAAACAGTAGTTTCTTATCTTTTCGTTCATCTACAGGGGGGCACATACTTGTTGAATCCTAATGTAGTGCACACTCTTCTCACCATATATTACCAACAAACAAAAGTGCTTCCAAGCTTTTAGTCTTTTTCAGTATATAAAAAAAAAAAGCTTTTAACAACATGCCAAAACAATACAAATGGCCCAAATTCCACAAAGGCTTTAATGGGAGCAAAGTCCTCTCGTGCAGCTCCCCTCTCGCTGCTCTATCAGCAGCCAAACACACATCCTCTACATGTTTTCACTGGAAGGCCCTGCTTCCTTAATCGCTCTCTTTTTAATGACCCCCGTCGTCTCCTCGCTGAAGAATATGAGCTCGCACCAAAGATAAAGAGCTAATGTGTGTCCCTCTTAAAAAGTAAAGTAATTCCTTTTCATTTTGGCTTCTACTCTCACGTCTCATGCAAACTGTGGTCGTCTTGACCTTTTCGTCCTCTTCCCTATTATGACTTCCTCTTGACAGCTCAATTACTTCTGTTCAGTGGCGGCTCCACGCACACACACAGACACAGATTTGGCACCCAAGCTGCTTACCAGTATCTGGGCCTGTACGTAGAAATTTAAATGATATAAATCAACTTTTTTTCCCCTATCAAAATACTTGTGATTGATAAAAATATATATATATTTGAATAATCAGTGACGGCAATCAAGCTGAAAATGTTTGGTACGTGTACGAATTTGTGTTCCATTAAAATGAAACGGCAGCTTGTACTATAATTAAGAATTAAAAAGGACACCTTTCATCAAGAGCAAGTCTCAGAACACATGAGGGGAGGGAGGGGATTCATTAATTAGCAATCAATCAAATGCTAAATTATAAACAGCCCTTTAAAGATTGATTATCAAAATACTCAAATCAGAGCTCTCTATTGTTATGAGGAAAACTCCCCAGAAAATCTTACCAGTGTCAGCAACACGCTCATTTTTGTATTTTGCACAGACGCTTAACACCGACACACAAAATACATGAAAACCGGGAGCTTCATCAGCACTGACAAAACACTCGGGGTCATTTACTGGAGGTCTTTTTTTTCAGCAAGTCCGGGACGTTTTATCAGATGTAAACATTTCCACTTGTTAACAGTTCGGTCCACTGGCAGGCGGCTGAATCGGGGCGGGGAGGGGAAAGAGTCACAGTTGCATCTACCAAAATAAAGGCACTTAACCCCCAACTGCCCCAGTGGAGTTAAAGTGCTCAGTTCGGTTCAGCTGACAAGACAATACTTGTACTTGTCAGTTCATGTGAGTGAATGTGTGGGGGAAAAAAAAAAAGAAAAAAAAGGAGTGTTGATGTTCAGGATAACCTCTTGTGATATACAAACTACAGACAGGCCAAATAGGGGAAGGATCACCCACCAAGACGGGTAATAATACACAGGTTCCATCTTAAATTCATTAATATGTTTATTTATTCAATAACGGTTCATTTAAACAACACTCAACTGATAATCATGTTTTTAAAGTGTCCGTGTTGCTCTGGCAGAAATTCAGCACTCAGTCAAAGTAGGTTCTTCGAGATGAATTATTAGTATTTTCTGCATGTTTTACAACAAATCTTATCATTGCATTTCTTTTTCTTCTTTCAGGCACGAGACCCTTAAACATGAGTGATATTAAAATTACAATTCCGAGGTTTAAAACTAAATTAAAACCCAAATCAATCTTGATAACCCTGGAATAGCAACAAATCTTTGACAACACTTTTTAAAGCAAGTTTGATGTTCGTGGTGATCGATCTTTCTCAAGCAAGCCTTGAAGACATTATTCATTTGTTACACCAGCATGATGACTGAAATTAGTTTCAACATTTTTTTTCTAGAGACTGTAAAAAAAAATATATAATATATATATATATAAGTAGAAACACAACAGAGAAAGTGATCTTTCTGAATATAAATTGAATGGTGGCGCCATCTGCTGTTTCTGACCTGGAGGTACAAGAGGACAAAGTTCTGTGGTTCAGGACCGACATTAATATTAATGGTGACGTTTGTATTGAGTGCAACAAGAAATCGGTTCTCTCTTTCAGGTGTTCCCAGAAACCCCAGAAGTTCAGGAATGAGGTTATTGAACTGATTTCCAAATAGACCGTTGTTGTTGTTGTTGTTGTTGATTTTGAAGCCTGAACTTTACACACTGATGATCATCTGGGAAAAATCAAGGAAATGCAAAGTTATTTCTGTGTGGTAGACCGACAATCACTTATCACCTTGAAATGGAAGGATATTGAAAGAGCGAATACCAGTTGACAGACTGAGGAGATGTCTCGCAGTTTGACATTCAGAAATAGTCACTTATAAACGGTAAAGTTGAACATTTTGTACAATGTGTAGGCTTGATTAGACGCTTGGAATTTGTATTACAATTGTTCTTTTTCTAATATTCATGTCTTTTCCTCACTGATTTTCTATTAAACAATATGTGGTGTTTCTTTTTATAGTTTCTTCTGGTTATAAAAAAAAATAAAATCTAGCTGACTTGATTACAAAATATCAGAACTAACATGTGTTTTTAACGACAGCTCTTTCTCCTCATAGAGGCAGAGTCAAACTCATTTTACAATACAGGTAGCTATCTATTTTGCAAGATGACTATAAATGGTTTTGGAAAGCTTTATGGGGGGCCTCCTTAATTGGAAAAGTATAAATTAAGACAAAAAAGTAACCAAACAGACCTTTTCTGTGTTAAAACAGAAGCTAACTTTGAATTTATTGATTTTTTTTTTTTAAATGTGTAGATTGGCTTGATGTAATCTCCGTGAAAGCAAAGCTGCTGCAGAGATAAATATGGACAAGAAAAAACAGATAAAAAGTGCATGGAAAATATTTGACTGTGATGTTTAGGTTGCCACTACGAGCTCCTGCTTTTAATTGAAGCTCTACGTTTTTAGATTGAGTTAAATATATTCACAACAAAGGTGTCCTTTTATCATAAGGTACTTTTAGAAACTGCGAAATCTTACAAAGAATTAGAAATAAAGTTGGTTTCCGTGTGCATTCATACTGTCCAAGAGGTGAAGAGTTGAGGAGGCTGACTCACTGTTTAGCACCGTGCCGGCACTCCGGTTGGTTTGGTTGCTTATCAGGTAGCTGTTAAACTGATGAATACCTTCTAAGTGTCAGTTTCTAGTTTCCCAACCTGAGACCCAAACAGCTGTCTTCAATTTAAATAAAAAGTAGAAATACCTGTTTCTTTTGATTTCCTTTCCAGTTTACTCTGGATAAAAGGCACCTTCTTTGTACTGTCACACACTTTTATTTTGACATTTAAGTCAAATATTACACAACTACAACGTTTTTTTTTAAATTATTTTCTCCTTTTTTAAGTTATAAAGACAGCAGAAATGTTTTCATGTTTTTATTCATGAGGCATATGAAGCATTTAAATGGTGGTTTTCCGAACGGAAACAGAAACTGATTTTCACTTCTTTCACTAATTTCGCTATGTAACATGCAAAGGACTTTTTTTTTCAGTGAAATGTTATTTGAAAAAAACCCTTTACTGACTCACAGGTTTCTTCATGAGATGCCTTGGATTCTTTACTGAACACGCATTTGTTGATTTTAAGTGCACTTCTATTGGGACGTTTGTTGGTTTTGTTTTCCTCCCGGAGGCTTTAAAACATTCATTATCACTTTTGAATAATGTAGGCAGCCGCAGGAAATGCCTGCAAGAGGGAGTGAAACAATAGCCCAATGAAAATCTCTGTTGCGTTTCCAGGAACAAGGAAGTAGAAAGAAATTACCAAAAAGAACACTTCTTGTTGACCAGGTTGGCCTTCAAAATAAAATGTAACATACGCTGCAATATTAAGTCGAAGAAAAAGGCAAAATGCCATTAAAATTGCATTAAATAAAAATCTGAACTCAACCTTATAGGATAAAAAAAAAACACACACACCAGCATCAGATACAAGCCGGGTAAACCCAGTTAATAACCAATTAAGGGGTCACCGGTGAACATATAAACTCAGTGAATAGTGGAACAACGTTGTAGGAATACAGTTCCTGTTACAAACCAGAAAACAAGTAATGAGGAAATCGCAAAAAAAAGGAAAACACGTTGTTTTTTTTGTTTTTTTTTCTTTCCCATCTGCCTTTTTTTCCTTCCAGCTTTGACTCGTGGTAATTGTTGAATTATTGGGTCTCTAGATAGATAGATAGATAGATAGATAGATAGATAGATAGATAGATAGATAGATAGATAGATAGATAGATAGATAGATAGATAGATAGATAGATAGATAGATAGATAGATAGATAGATAGATAGATAATAATAATAGATAGATAGATAGATAGATAGATAGATAGATAGATAGATAGATAGATAGATAGATAGATAGATAGATAGATAGATAGATAGATAATAATAGATAGATAGATAGATAGATAGATAGATAGATAGATAGATAGATAGATAGATAGATAGATAGATAGATAGATAGATAGATAGATAGATAGAATAATAGATAGATAGATAGATAGATAGATAGATAGATAGATAGATAGATAGATAGATAGATAGACAGACAGACAGACAGACAGATAGATAGATAGATAGATAGATAGATAGATAGATAGATAGATAGACAGACAGACAGACAGACAGACAGACAGACAGACAGACAGACAGACAGACAGACAGACAGACAGACAGACAGACAGACAGACAGACAGACAGACAGATAGATAGATAGATAGATAGATAGATAATAATAGATAGATAGATAGATAGATAGATAGATAGATAGATAGATAGATAGATAGATAGATAGATATAATAATAGATAGATAGATAGATAGATAGATAGATAGATAGATAGATAGATAGATAGATAGATAGATAGATAGACAGACAGACAGACAGACAGACAGACAGACAGACAGACAGATAGATAGATAGATAGATAGATAGATAGATAGATAGATAGATAGATAGATAAGACTTAACACTTGGAAAAACTATATACAGTATACAAAACAAATAAATACAATTAGGGATGAAAAAATAAAAGATGGTGTACCCATTTTTCCCCTTATTGAAAGTTGTTTTTCTTCTTGTCTGAATTGAGGGGTGGTTGTACGCTGTTAGGACTGAAGAAGAGTTTCATTTGTGATGTTGGGCGGCATTTAAAAAATAAAAATTAAAAAATAAAAATTAAACTCCACTTTTACTTTGAAAGATCGAGCGAGCGGAAGTGGTCCGTTGACTCGCCGCCTGTGTGCAGCAGCGGTGAACTTTCCTTTCGCTTCTCCACAACATGATGGACTGGGACGAAGACGGCAACGTAAGTCGCTTTTATCACGCGTTAGTTGGCTTTCCCGGTGCTTTAACTCGGTCGGTTGAGGGACTTTTGTTCCGACGTTATTTTTCCTTCTCGGCACGGGTGGAGAAGGAGGTGGAGGAGGGCGGAGGAGGGCGGAGGAGGAGGGTGGTAGTAGCATTAACTAGCTAGCTTACCGGAATAACCACGGCGACAATTTCAAACTGTCACCGAGCTCGGTTCTGGTTCTGTCACCGAGACGCCCTCGAACCGGAAGCACCGGAGCCGACCGCCTCCTCCGCTCAACCTTCAGCGGCCACGTTCGAGCTGAAGTCCGTCAAAAAGCAGCGGAGGTTCCGGTTGACGTGATGATGATTGATTGACGGACGGACGGACGGATGGATGGGTTGATTGATTGACAGCCGAGACCTCTTCCTCGTTGTTATAATCCTCCCGTCGGAGCTGCATGCGTGTTCATCCAAATCCACGTGTTCGTGTAAACATTACATCACACGACATATGTTGGTCAATCGAGCCGTCTTGTCATTTTTTATTTATTTATTTATTTATTTATTTTCTGGTTTGATTTGACATAAACATTAATTATTTTTTTTTGTAAAAAACGCTGTAAAATCTGTATTTTTGTTTTAAATCTGTTGTGAAACTCCAGTTTTATAAAACACATCAAATCAGCTGATTTGATGAGGAAACAAGGTGTGAAGTCATGTTTTATAGTTTAAATACATTTTTTGTGTTTTTCTTCATGAAAACACTGAACAAGCCTTCGAGACGAAAATAAACCCCCCCAAAAAATAACAAATAAACATTTGCAGAAATTGTAAATTTCATTTTTTTTTCTGATTTCTTTAAACAAAAACAAAAAATAAAAATCAAGAAAAATAGAAAAAAAACAAAAAGAGTTTTGTTTTAAATCTGATGCTTTTTTGTTGTTGTTTTTTTTTTTAAATCGCAGCGTTGTTTAAAATGCAGCACACGACTCTTTTCTTGCAAAGTAAAGCAGTTTAAAAGAAAACGATTTAAAGTTTTAAAATTCATTTAGTTTGAAGTTTCTACATGTTTTGGAGTTTAAAGTCCAAACAAACTATTTGATCCCGACGCAAACTGTGAGACGAAAGATTTACAGGTTCACTGCAACCTTACTGTGATTATTTATTAACGCCGACGTGACATTTATATCAATACTTCCCAGCTGTGTACGTCTTAGTAATAACCAGTTAACGTGATGTGAACACCTGAGCGAGCCTTACGAAGCCCCTCGAGACCCTTTGAACCTCTAATGGTTTTAACTTCTCGTGCCCAGAGGCCCATTTTATCTCCCGTATGAGCATTAACATCCAATTGTAAAGCTCGACTGACAAAAACATCCAGCGGATCCATCAAAAAAAAAAAACATGAAATGTTTGTCGAAGTCACCCAACCGGCTTCTCAGGAGCGGACAGAAGTTACTGAATTCTGTATATCAGTGTTTTTATGGATTATTGTGCTTATCTTTTTTTTTTTTTCTCCCAATCTGCAGTCCAGAAATCCAAAACATTCAACTTTCACTATTTTTCACTATTTTTCTATGCTCTCCTTTTTCTCTCTCTGCTCTCCCCTCACCACCAACTGGTCGAGGCAGAGGCTCCGCCCACCTCTGAGCCTGCTTCTGTTGGAGGTTTCTTCCTGTTAAAAGAGAGTTTTTTCTTCCTTCTGTTGGAGGTTTCTTCCTGTTTAAAGAGAGTTTTTCTTTCCTTCTATTGGAGGTTTCTTCCTGTTTAAAGAGAGTTTTTCCTTCCTTCTGTTGGAGGTTTCTTCCTGTTAAAAGAGAGTTTTTCCTTCCTTCTGTTGGAGGTTTCTTCCTGTTAAAAGAGAGTTTTTCCTTCCTTCTATTGGAGGTTTCTTCCTGTTAAAAGAGAGTTTTTCCTTCCTTCTATTGGAGGTTTCTTCCTGTTTAAAGAGAGTTTTTCCTTCCTTCTGTTGGAGGTTTCTTCCTGTTTAAAGAGGGTTTTTCCTTCCTTCTGTTGGAAGTTTCTTCCTGTTTAAAGAGGGTTTTTCCTTCCTTCTATTGGAGGTTACTTCCTGTTAAAAGGGAGTTTTTCCTTCCTTCTGTCGGAGGTTTCTTCCTGTTTAAAGAGGGTTTTTCCTTCCTTCTATTCGAGGTTACTTCCTGTTAAAAGGGAGTTTTTCCTTCCTTCTGTCGGAGGTTTCTTCCTGTTTAAAGGGAGTTTTTACTTCCTCTGTTGGAGGTTATTTCCTGTTAAAAGAGAGTTTTTCCTTCCTTCTCTCGGAGGTTTTTCTCCCTTAAAGACGAGTTTTATTCCTCCTACCTTATGTGGGAATTGTTGAATTGTTGGTTTTCTCTATAACGTTGTAAAGTTCTGCTGTAAGGACGTTAATGTGTTTAAGTGCCATGAAATAACCTGCGTTGTGATTTGGCGCTATATAACTAAAATTGAATTGATTATACAGTGAGATGTCAGTTTGAAGTCTCCGCTTGGTGCGTTTCAGGGTCCCGGCTGCCACCACGGCCACCCGGGCCACTCCCACAGCCACGGGCCGAGGGCGGCGGCGTTCGGCGGGGGGGCGGCGCCCCCCTTCGCGCCGGCTTTCTACGGCCAGTTCTGCAAAAGCGGCGACCAGACGATGGACATCAGCCAGCAGCCGAAGAAGCGCTCGCACATGGACGACAGCAGCAGCTGGGACATCGTCAAGGCAACACAGTGAGTGGGCGGGGCATCGGACGCCTAGTCAGCGTCTCCGTTTTCCATGCCATGCAATTTGTCAGAGAAAGTAAATTAGAGATAATAAACAAAATGCAAGGTTGTTTCTTTCTCGTGTGGGAAGTTTCAAACTTTTAAGAAACTCATGATGACAGGTGTGAAAAAGCGTTAAATTCAGGCTTTAGAAAAACATCTTCAAATTTAAGTTTATTTATTTATTTTATTTTTTTTGCTTGCTAATTGTCTATTAGGAGAAAATGGGAATAAGAAGTTAAAGGACCCCGAGACTGAAAACAACTATTAGAGGTTCAAAGGGTCACGAGGGGCTTCATAAGGCTCGCTCAGTAATCCATACACGTGTTCACATCACGTTAACTGATTATTACTAAGATGTATACAGCTGGGAAGCATTGATATAAATGTCACGTCGGCGTTAATAAATAATCACGGGGATCATTCGTTGTTTTCTGTCTGGCTTTGACCGGTTTGAGCAATAAAACAGTTCTGGATTACATATAAATTGAATTTTGGAGAACACAGCAAGAAATCCTGGATAGGGAATTATAAAGCGGATTATAAAAGTCAAGTTTCAATAAATTGTTTTCTTTATTTTTATGTTTAATATACCTAATAACACTACAGCCTCTTTCTGATCTATAAAATAATCATTATTTATGATGCAACCAAACTACGCTGAGTCACACTCACTGTATTTGTAAGGTTGCAGTGAACCTGTAAATCTTTCGTCTTGTCGGGATCAAATAGTTTGTTTGACTTTAAACTCCAAAACATGTAAAAACTTTAATGTCCCTTTAAGACATAATTCAGACGCAGCCGAATACATTTTTGTTTTCTTTTTAAACGGCTTCACGTTGCAAGAAAAAAGCCGGCGTAAGTCGTGCTGCATCTTAAACAACGCAGCGATTTAAAAAGCATCAGATTTAAAACAAATCTAAAAAAAAAAAAAAAAATATCTATTTTTATTGATGTTTTTTTGTGTCAAATCAGATCAGAAAAAAATTGCGCTTTAAAATGTCTGCAAAATGTTTTGTCACTGTTTTTTTTTTTTTTTTAAATTTATAGATTTTTGTTTATCTTCATCTTGAGGCTTGTTCCATATTTACAATGAAGAAATAACATTGCAATTTATTTAAACTATAAAACATGACTTCACACCTTTTTTCCTCATAATCAGCAGATTTGATCTGTTTTGCAAAACTGGAGTTTCGCAACCAAACTGAAGGACACTTTGAGATGTCTGTGTTTAATTAGCAGCCAGAGGTTGATGATTCACTACTTTAGTGTTTTTCTTGTTCTTCAGCAATAATCTAGTTAGAAAGGAAGCTCAGTTCAGAGTTGAGAGGAGTGTCGATCGGCGAGTCGAAGGCGCAGCAGAGTGAAGGTCGATCCTCTCGTAATGCGAGCGAATAATCGTAAAGAGCTGCTCCAAGTTTGTCGAGTCGTCCCGCCGGGCGGAAACCTCCTCTACGAGTTACTCACAGTCTGAAACTCTCAATAAAGAAAGCTGCTTCTCGACCTCAACACAATAAATTGTCTTTATTTTTATTTATTTTTTTTACATCGGTGCTGCTTAAAGCGTCGGTCTGGTAGTTCCATGTGATCGCTGAGTGTGCATTTTTATTTTATTTTTTTTAATTTTTTGGTTCTTTCAGGTTCGGGATCCTGGAGCGCTGTAAGGAGCTGGTGGAAGCGGGACACGACGTCAGGCAGCCGGACAAAGAGAACGTCACCCTGCTGCACTGGGCGGCCATCAACAACCGCTCGGAGCTGATCAAGTACGAAACCTCAGACACCTTCACCGACCCGGAGAGACACTTGCTGATAACCCACCGCATGTACATCCAAAAAAAAAACACACACACAGCAGACGTGGTCTCTCCTTTCAGTCAGTATTTTATTTTTTTATTTTTTTGGGGAGGAAGGAATCCACTTCTCTTCACTCTCTCCCAGGGTATGAAATGAATTAAAGGCTGCGGTAGAAAAAAAACACATTCAAGTTTTAATTTGATTTTGTAAAACGATATGGGCCGTTTTCAAGTTCAAATGAGACTCCGGTGTTGAAAACAAAGTCGGTCGGGCTTCATCTATTTTCATTTCCAGCGTCAGATTATTTGAGTTTTTGACGTTTTCACCCCCGAAAAATTGGAGACGACCGCGCAAAAAAAACAACCTCCAAACGTCCTGACGCCGGTTTCCTGGTTTGTCTCTCAGGTATTTCATCGCTAAAGGGGCGATCGTTGATCAGCTCGGAGGAGACCTCAACTCGACTCCTCTTCACTGGGCGATAAGGTGACCGAGCACATTTGATGGTTGTTTTATTTTGATTGGAGACTCTGGAAGGAGTTAAAGCTGAACCACTTCACTATTTCACAACTGTTAACTTTCGACTTCTTACTTCTCGCTACCTTTTAAATGTTTTGTTTTGTTTTCTTTATCCCTCTTCAGGCAGGGCCACCTCCCCATGGTGATCCAGCTGATGAGGTACGGCGCCGACCCGTCCGTCGCCGACGGAGAGGGTTACCGCGCCCTCCACCTCGCCATCCTCTTCCAACACATGGCCGTCGCGGCTTACCTGATGGCCAAAGGACAGGTGAGACTCCGCCCTCTCTCACCTGGAACACCTGCATTCGTTTTGATGGTCTTTCTGTCCTTGCGCTTCAGGGTCTTTTTCTTTATATTTCCTTTGTCCTCCAGGAAGTAGACGGGCCCGACTGCAACGGACAGACGCCACTCATGTTAGCAGCCCAGAAGATTATTGGGTAAGCGGCTCGCTCCTGTTTGACGTCGTAGCGTATTAATAAGCAGCGGTTTATCATCGTTTTGCTTTTCCTCGGACATAACTTTGGATTTCTTATTTTTATTCATAAAGAAAATGACAAAGTTAAAGTTAGTAACTTGTAATTTTCATGATATGTCTAAAAAAAAAAAAAAAAAAAGCTGACACGGCTTTTTTTTTTTTTTTTAATGATGTGGGGTATTTATTATAAAAACAAAATGTCTAAATTAGCAGTAATCAGTTCCTCAGATGGGGACCCCCCCCCCCGCTGATTACAGCTTTAGTTTGAGATAAAAAGATTCTCTAAAGTAAAGTCCTTTTGTTGTTGTTGTTGTTGTTGTCCCGTCTCAGACCCGAGCCCACGAACTTCCTGATCAAGAACAACGCGTCGGTGAGCGGCGTGGACAAAGTGAACAGGAACACGCCGCTGCACTGCGCCGTGCTGGCAGGAAACGTCGACGCCGCCGGCATCCTGCTGAACGCCGGCGCCAGCGTGGACGCCGAGAACGTCAACGTGAGCCACGCAAATAACAAACAAAAACATCTGCCGTGAATCCGTCACGCGCTTTTTTTTGCCTCGGTTTATTTGTTTGTCCGCAGCACATCTGACAAACGGAGCAGCTCAGCGTGTTCGGTCACCCGCAGGGTGAACAGGAAAACACGCTGCTGGTGCAATGATGATGATGCACATCCTCACGCTGTGTTGTTGTTGTTGTTGTTGTTTTAAATGGCTTCTTCTTCAGGGTCACACGCCCATCGACGTGGCCCACCAGGTGAACAGCCCGCTGCTCGTCCACATGCTCAACCAAGTCAAGCAGGAGAGGATTCGCTCCAACTCACGCTGCCTGAGGATCGTCAACAGATACAGGGTACACTGAAGAACACACACACACACACACACACACACACACACACACACACACACACACACACACACACACACACACACACACACACACACACAATCTCTCTCTCTCTCTCTCACTCACTCACTATCTCACACACACACACACACACACACACACACACACAATCTCTCTCTCTCTCTCTCTCTCACTCACTCACTCACTATCTCACACACACACACACACACACACACACACACACACTCACACACACACACACACTCTCACATACACACACTCTCACACTCAACTATCTCACACACACACACACACACACTCATATACACACACACACTCTCTCTCTCTCTCTCTCTCTCTCCCACATACACACACACCCTCACATACACACACACACACACACACACTCTCTCTCTCTCTCTCACATACACACACACCCTCACATACACACACACACACACACACACACACACACACACACACACACACACACACACACACATACACACGACAGATTTGAAACATTCCCAGACGCACATGAAGAATAATCCACATAAATCTCCATAAACTTCTTGTTTTTTATTTATTTATTTATTTATCTTCCTCAGGTGTTCCTCCAGTTTCTCTCTGCACCGCCTTCCTCGGAAGCGTCGGCGCGATCGTCGACATGAACTCCGAGTCCTGGTTGCTGAAAGCGATCCTGTTGTGCTGCGTGATCGGCCTGATCAATCTGGCCTCCAGGTGAGGACACCCGAGGACACCCGAGGACACCGCGTCCGCTGAGCTGATTTAAAATATGAAAAGCACTCCGTCCCGGTTGTTCAGCGATTTCATCTAAAATCGTTTTGCGTCCGACAGGAACCTGCCCGGTCCGGCCTTTCAGTCTCTCGTGCCGGCGACGGCTCTCATGGCGTCGGTCTTCTGGATGGTCGTCACCTGGTTCCTCTGGTTCCTGCCAGATATCCTTTTCTGAGAAGGAAACAACACCTAAACAAATAGATTGACTTTGTATTTTCTGAAAGAAGTCGAATGGCAGTCTATGGAGTCGGAGGCCTTCTGGGGCCGACTTCTAGTGGCCGTCTGCGGTATTGCAGCGAAGCCGGTAAACTCTGGAGTTCCCCTTCAGTTTGATCGTTTTTTGTTTTTTGTTTTTTACTGATAATGAACCGAAGCGTTTTCTTAACTTCGAGCCCCCACATGGACCCAGCGCCACGGTTCAGGTCCTGTTCACCCTGAACATCACCGCTCTGCTCTACAACTACCTCCGCGCCTGCAGGACCGACCCGGGCTTCGTCAAAGCCACCGAAGAGGAGAAGAAGATGGTGGGAATGAGTCACAAAAATGATCTCCCGCGGAAAACGTTTTCAGGCCCGACTCGATATTTTTTTGTTTTTGTTTGTTGTTTGTCAGAATGTGTTGGTGTTGGCTGAAGCCGGCTGTCTGGACCCCAGAATATTCTGCACCTCTTGTATGGTGAGAAAACCCGCCATTTCTTTTCTCTTTTTTTTTTTTTTTTTTTGTGCCATTATATCACACACGAACATGATAACTACTTCTACTGTTAAATATTGTTTTACTGTTTTTTCACAGATAAAGAAACCAATGAGAGCCAATCACTGCTTCAGCTGTGACGCCTGCGTGGCGAAGCAGGACCACCACTCGATGTGGACCAACGGCTGCATCGGTACGACACAGTAGCAACAGTAACAAGTGATTTTAATTTTTTAAAAAAGGGGATAATATTCACAAATTTGTAACTTAAAAAAAAAAAAAATCCGTTGATAAACGCAGTTTTTTCGAAAATATTCTGCCGAACGTCCGAGAGACTGAAAACGTTTTGGTGAACTCATGAAAGGATCTTTTCTAGTCGATTAAGAGAAGTACTTCTTTTTTCTTTTTTTTTTTTTACATAAATAAATGTTTAGAAAATTTAGACAACATAAACGTAAAATCTGAAGGAAGTTGAATATTATTTTTGAACTAAAATTAAGGCTTAAGCGATGCTGTAAAGCAGCAAGAAAATACTCAAAATCTTTATGAAAATAATGTTTTTCTTCTGAACACGGACAATAACTCTTGTTATTATATATAAATTATATATATTATATATTTTGACTTTGAGTATGTGGAATCTGATCTGTCGTCCACCACGTTGGTTGTGCAGGTGCGAGGAACCACCACTACTTCGTCCTCTTCCTGTTCTCCCTCGTGCTGATGGGCGCCTGGATGTTCTACGGCTGTCTCGTGTGTGAGTGAGCCGTCCGCCGGCGTTACCGCGGTGACCGAGACATTTTGTGGCTGGTTAGCGCCGGGGGCACGTGGCTGCTGTGCATTTTGTGTTTCAGACTGGACGACTCACTGCGCGCTGCGCTACCAGGACCAGGGTCTGTGGGGCGTCATGGCAACGCTGGTCAGCTGCTCCCCCTGGCTGATCTGCATCTTCCTGCTGGCCTTCTACCACACATGCTGGTCAGGACTCGTCCTGCTGCTGCAGCTCTACCAGGTCACACTCACTTTCTCTCTTTCTCTCTTTCTGTCTTTCCGTCTTTATTTATTTTTTTCCATCTTTTTCTTTCTTTCTTTCTTTCTTTCTTTCTTTCTTTCTTTCTTTCTTTCTTTCTTTCTTTCTTTCTTTCTTTCTTTCCGTCTTTTCTTTCTTTCTTTCTTTCTTTCTTTCTTTCTTTCTTTCTTTCTTTCTTTCTTTCTTTCTTTCTTTCTTTCTTTCTTTCTTTCTTTCTTTCTGTCTTTCTGTCTTTCTTTCTTTCTTTTTTCCATCTGTCTTTTTTTCTGCTTCTTTCTTTCTTTCTTTCTTTCTTTCTTTCTTTCTTTCTTTCTTGTCTCTCTGTCTGTCTTTGTCTTTCTCTCTTTTTTCCATCTGTCTGTCTTTCTTTCTTTCTCTCTCTCTTACTTTCTGTCTTTCTTTCTTTTTTTCTGTTTCTTTCTTTCTTTTTTTCCATCTGTCTGTCTTTCTTTCTCTCTTTCTTTCGTTCTGTTTTTCTTTCTTTCTTTCTTGTCTTTCTTTCTCTCTTTCTTTCTTTCTGTTTTTCTTTCTTTCTCTCTTTCTTTCTTTCTTGTCTTTCTTTCTCTCTTTCTTTCTTTCTGTTTTTCTTTCTTTCTCTCTTTCTTTCTTGTCTTTCTTTCTCTCTTTCTTTCCTTCTTGTCTTTCTTTCTCTCTTTCTTTCCTTCTTGTCTTTCTTTCTCTCTTTCTTTCCTTCTTGTCTTTCTTTCTCTCTTTCTTTCTTTCTTTCTTGTCTTTCTTTCTCTCTTTCTTTCTTTCTGTTTTTCTTTCTTTCTCTCTTGTCTTTCTTTCTCTCTTTCTTTCCTTCTTGTCTTTCTTTCTCTCTTTCTTTCCTTCTTGTCTTTCTTTCTCTCTTTCTTTCTTTCTTTCTTTCTTGTCTTTCTTTCTCTCTCTTTCTTTCTTTCTTGTCTTTCTTTCTCTCTTTCTTTCCTCTTGTCTTTCTTTCTCTCTTTCTTTCTTTCTGTTTTTCTTTCTTTCTGTCTCTTTTTTTTCAGTTTTTCTTTCTTTCTGTCTTGTTTCTATCGTCCTCAAAACAAAAGTAAAAACTTTAAACTACATTAATAATCAAAACAATTTCCACAAATTGCTTTTTCTGGGAGTTAAACCAGAAAAAAAAAATTCAAGGTTTGTTAGTTTTTTTGTTTTTTTTATATCAGTAAATAGAAATAAGCTCATTTAGTTTGAAAAGCTTTAGAGTTCGGTGGTTGAAGAGGATGGAGGAGCCAAACCTATCGAGTGCATACGTCTTATTTGTGGTTTTGTAATCTTCTGCTCTTGATGTTTTGTGGGAGCAGATCGCGTTTCTCGGACTGACCTCGGCAGAGCGAATGAGTCTGACGCACCACCAGAGGAAACTCCGACAAACCGCCTCCCTCAGACAGAATCCGTACAAGTCAGTTCTTCTTTACTGTCTTACTTCTTGTCGGCGGCATCCAAATCGTGGCAGAGAAAATACAATAAAACATATTTATTACCAGTGAAAATAAGAACTAAATGCAGAGTTACAGGTTGAGGTTTCACAAGCTCCTTTGTACAGTCGCTTTGAAAAAAAAATAAAATGTGTTCCACTTTTTGATGCAGCTCTATAATTCTGTCCTTTAATTTCAGCTGGTAAACAATTTTAGATCAATATTTCATGTCTTTAGTTCAAAGCTGTGTTGTGATTAAGACGCTGGAGGAGTTTTATGCTTTTAAGTCAAGGTCTTGTGCAGTAATGAACGTCTCTTTGTGCATTAGCTCTGATTTATCGCCGACCGCGCTGTGTCCCAATGGGATATTAATCTTTATGGAAATGTAAAAAGTCAGGCTTTAAATCATGTGGATGATGTGGAGGCTGATATTATTTATTCACACACGGGGAAAAAAAAGAAGAAAAAAAAACCACCCCAAGAATACATATGTGATCATTTTTTAATGGCAAACAATAATAATAATAATAACAATAAGTGTTAGCGGCCCTGATGCATCAGCTGACTGCACCGCCTCCTCTGATTGGTTCCCTCGCCGTGTGTCTCTCTGCAGTCTGGGCGTGGTCAGGAACCTGGCGTCCTTCTTCCACCTGCGTTGCTGCGGCCTCTTCAAACCGGCCGTCATCGACTGGACGCAGCAGTTCCCGCCCGGCCGCGACCAGACCATGTTCGGCCACACCGACATGGTCTGACCCACCCACCCCATCCCCACCCTCCTTCCGCCACCACCGCTACCGCTCCCCCCCGCGCTCAGGGCTCAGGGTCAAGGGTCAGACTCTTACAGTGGTTCTGGACCAAAAACAAAAACAACAAAAAAAGAAGCACAGATTGTATTTTATTTATTTTTCTACGTGTCGGCTCCTCGTGAAGAAGAAGCCGCGTTAAAAAAACAAAACAACCACACAATTGTTCCATCGGGTTTGCTCTTTGTACAGACTGCTGCTGCCTTATACTTGACCAATAACAAATGAAAAAGGTTTGAGTTTGGACGAGAACCTCTAAAAGGCCTAAATTGAAGTTTTTTTTGTGCCGTTTTTTATGAACCTATTTTTTAATCATCTGTTCTGGGAAAGAAAGAAAAAAAAAAAAGGAAAGAATCTTTGTATGTGTAAAACATTTTGGTTTTATGACTTTTTGTAAAAGTTGCATGTTGTTTAATAACGAATGACCACTATAGTACTTCAATAAAGCAATGTTGTGCCTGTCTTTTTAACTGGCTTGGTGTGGATTCAGAGGCCCCCCCCCCCCCCGTGGACAAAATAACAGAAACACCCACACATCAGAAGATACCAACATGAAGGATCAGGTTTTTTTTTTTTTTTTTTTAATCACAGATTCTCCCTTTTCATTCTGTTAAGTGCAAGTTTGAATTAATGAAAGTCATAAAAAAAGCTTTTAAAAGTAGTTTCATGTATTTATATATATAATATTTTTTTTTTCTTCAGTGAGACAAGTACTGGCTTTTAACAGCCTGAAAGCGTGTAAGTTTCACGCTTACGAAGCGTGCAAGTTTCACGCTTACAAATCGTCTTAAGTTTCACGTTTTACATCAGCTCTTTTCCACACGTTACAAAAGCGAGATCAGCTTCAAATTTACTGACATTTATTTTTTAGTATTTTCCGCAACTTGTTTTGCATCTGCTTTAAAATGCACAGACATATCTGCCCAGCAGACGTGAGCCGACATTAGCATCCATATCACGCGGGTTTTTTTTTGGCAAATGCGATCGTATATCGTGCCGTTAAACCAAAACTACGAGCTAATTTAGTGGCAAAAAAAAAGAGACTTGGAAAGATTTCATTCCCACTGGGAGTGATCCACATTAAATATTTCATCTGATTTATTAGTGTAAAAACATGTTATTTAATATTCGTCCATTAAATTCAGATGATTTGAAGCTGGTCTACAAGGACCTTTTGTTTGAGTGTTTCTTTGTACTTTCTGACCAGCTGACTGTTCACACTCTCATCATTTCTGGTTGTGACGTGTCCTCGACGCTTGACTGCTGATTGTCTTCTCCCCTCAGGTGTTTCTGGTTTGGTCTGATTGCGTTGGAAACCAATAAAAGAGGAACAGGAAGTTGAGCTCACTCGTTTGTCTCTTCCTGCCGCTGCAGCGGCTTCTTTCTTTTCTGACTAAATGTTTTAGAGTTTGTGTTTTTTTTTTTTTTATTATTATTTCTGGTGGGTCCGGCAGTCCTGTTTTTTTCGTGGTTTTATTTCCTGTCAGAGTTTAGTTCTGGTTCAGGGTTCAAGTTTAGAGGGAAGACACCAGATCCGACGGCCCTTTGTGGGTTGGTCTGAGTGGCTTCTCTTTTCTTTTCTTTTTGTTCATTTTGGCCGGCTCATCAACTTTCTGTTGTTTTGTTAGGGAGGGTTGTTTTTGCTGTAACTTGGCTCTTTTGTGTTTTTTGGAGAACCTCTTTTTGAGGTTGTGACAGCTGCAATTTGGGTTATAAAAAGATTAAAACAATTTTTTTTTTTTTAAATATCCCCATGTGAGCAAAAAAAAAAAAGGGGTTAGAAGAAGACTGACAGCAGCACTGGCTGAAATATATCTTCATATTCTCTCAATACATATACATTGTCAGAAATGAATCAGCCTGACTGATATTCTTCTGATTAAAATCTCATTAAAACCTGAATACAATGAGCTTCACCACATTTATAGCAAACCTGTTGTATTTGTAATAATAGGGGTTACATTCAATGAGTGCAAAACCAAACTTTTTTTTAATTTTTTTTTATTAACAAATAATCATTTTAAAGCAGCCACTGTGAAAGTCTGCATATTTTCATATAGCTAACTAGAATAATGCGGTGAACAGATTCCTGTTTTAGAGCTGCTTTTGGGAAACATCTTAATTTAATAGTTTGAGATAACGGCTGGAATTTTTAATTTGATTTTTAAAAACAGCTCGTCTCGTCCCGCTCCGCACGGCTGCACACATAATTGTTCAGGGACAATTAACTCCATGCGTCTGTTATTCACTTGTTGCTCTGATTTCTTGAATTAGTGGCATTTTTTTTTATGTATGCAAATAAGACCTATGAATAATTAAGTTTTAACAGGATGAGGTGATTATAATCGTGCACACAGCAACAGTAAAAGGGGAGGAAATTATTTTAAGCAGGGTTGTGCAAGTTGTCCTGCAGTTGTAAAAATCCAAACTATGATTTTTTTTTTTTTTAAATACAAACAAAAGGATTATCTAAAATCAGTGATCTTTTCTAATAAGACAACCCAGTAACACGGCAAAGCGTGAAATAGGCACGCCCGCTCAACCACCGTAAAACGTGAGATAGCCACGCTTTGGGCTGTCGAGGCGCCTACACAGCTCAAAGCGTGGCTATCTCACGTTTTACACTGGGTTGAATTAGTACACCAGCTGTTTACCTGTATGTTACGAAAGATAGAACAAAGTTAAAGACATGAACCCGAGGCGGTGTTTAGATGCTCTCTTTCCCTTTATTTTCATAGAAACGTCATGCAAATTTTTTTTTTTTTCACATTTGAAAGTAACAAAACAAGTTTTATTTTGCACTTTGCACAAAGCATCAAAAGTGTTGTGGACACTTTTCAAGAGAATAGACACGTTAAAATAATGCTGCTGAGGCGTTTTAATGCCCAGCGTTGCATCATCCGCAGTGATGGAGCCTCCGCTCAGATACCCGCCGTGTAATTAGAGTTGGAAACGTGTTTACTGTCGTTCCTCCAGCATGGCAGCGTTGCCCAGACCGAATCCTTTGGGGCCGAAGTTTTTGGCGTAGCAGACTGAAGAGAAAAATGTAGAAAACGACGCTGAATTAGTGATATTCATGAATGAATTCATGACCTGTGTGTGTGTGTGTGTTTCAATATTAGTGGTCGAAATGTAGCCGGCGAATTGCATTGAAGGCAGAATGATCCTCACAAGTATTAAAACCTGCGTGTGTGTGTGTGTGTGTGTGTGTGTGCGTGTGTGTGTGTGTGTGTGTGTGTGCGTGTGTGTGCGTGCACACCTTTGCAGTATATTTCTCCGTCCTTGTCCGTCACTGTGGTCGACTCCAGGCTCTTACCACACAGTGCGCAGCGGAAACAGGTTTTGTGCCACGGCTGAAAAATCAAGCCGGAGATACAAAACTCTTTAAAGTCTAAAGTTCGCCCGCGTAACAAGACGCGCTACGGAGACCGTGTCAAAGGTCAAAGGTCAAAGGTCAAATCCCGTCGAACCCCCGCACAAAAAGCGAAGGAGGTCTCGGTCGGTTCGTGACGAGAGGAAAAAAAAAAAAAAAAAACAACCCGCGTGCTCACCTTCCCCGCCCCCATCACCTTCTCCGCCGCGTACACGGCTTTGGAGCAGCGAGCGCAGCGGTCCGAACTCCCGAACTTCTGGGAGAATTTATTGGAGTTTGAAGCGGCCGGTCGCGGTTTAGGTCTAGAAAAGAAAAACGGAAAAAAAAACTTAAACCACACTTTTCAAGTTACAGACTTGTTCTTGTAGCTTTGTTGGAAGAAGAAGAAGAAAAAAAAAAAAGAACCTCATAATGTGGGAAAGGTGAAATGAACTGTTTTTAATTTTCCAATAATTCGTTCCAATTTATTTACACAGTGCCAAAAACCCAAACGTCACAAATCATCTCGGGGCACTTTAAGTCAAGACTTTGTAATAATATGGAGAGAAATCCAACAATTCCTTCCTAAAAACATGACAACAATGTGGAGGAAAATCTTTCTTTTAAGAGGAAGAAACCTTCAGATTCAGGGTGGGCAGTCGGTGAAAAGTGTTAAGTTAAAGGTTTATTTTACCCAAAACACCAAGAATTAATCGGTCTAATGAAAAAGGGGTCCGGCAGCAATTTTTTCAGTGATCTTCAAACTTCCTAAAACCCATAACTACATGCAGTAGACGGCTCTCCGAGCTCATGTGATTTGGGTGAAACGACCCTTTAATGGAGCTGAGATCGTTTATATATTTATGGATGTGTCGGATTTTCCTCTGCGCATGTGATTGTGGATTTAACTAAACCTTTTTAAAACAGTGGTTCTTTGGGATCTAGAAAATCTAATTTTTTTTTGTCTCCAAGGGTTTCCCCTTTGACCAGGTCATGAAACACTGACTACTACAGTGATACATACTCCTGAGGCTCCAGGTCTGCATCCTGTCCGGCCGGATCCGAGCTCAGCGCCCCGGCTCCTTGCCCGTATCCGTAGCCTTTCGGCCCGTACTTCTTGCCGTAGCAGGACTTGCAGTAAATCTCTGAGTCGTGCGCTGCGACCGTGGTGCTGTCCAGCCCTTTTCTGCAGCTCACTGGGAAAGAAAGATTTTTTTTTATTTAGTGCCACGAGGCTGAGTTTTTAGTTTGTTCAGACTGAAGAATGTCATGTTGGTGTAACGGGGGTTAAATAAAGCTCCCACCCAGACAGCTTTTATCAGTCAACGGGGGCATTACACACCAGCCAGATGTCTCGTGTTTCTATTTGTAGGACGAGAGGGTGGAGTGTGAGGGGTAAAAAAAGATGAACACTTAGCAGATGGATGAGGTTATCATCACCACCATCATCATCATCATCATCATCATCATCATCCACGAGGCCTTTCAGAGATCCCACTGGAACAATCCAGCACTCACACGTCCAACCAGCTGCAGAGACTTTGTGTTTGAGAGTAAACTTATATGAGGCGTTCACTGTCTGTGCGTCTGGATGATCATATTGCTCCCGCCTGGCCTTGGAGATCTTTGGCTGCAATGCAACTTAAATTCAAGTCCCAAAAGAAACATTAAAATGAGGAAGTTTTCAGGGATGTCGAAGCATTAAGACATGCCTGAAAAAAAAGCATTAAGAGCAGACATTGAGACGACAAGAACACGTCGCAACGAAACAAAGGGAGACTTCCAGGTCTCTGTGCCGGACGAGAATGAAGTGTAGGAAGTGTGAAGGAAGTTATAAAAGTTCCAGAGAAGAAAATTAAAGGAAGGAGGCAATAAAGAAAGAATCAGCATGTGAGAAAGCAAAAAAAAAAAAAAAAAAAAGCAACGAAGAAAGTAGAAAAACAGAAAATAGAAGACAAATGGAGGAAAGTCGGGGAAGAAGTAATAAAACTGGAACAAACCCACAAAAGCTGAACGGAAAGGTGTCAACAAAAGCAGATGGACGTCATGACGGTAAATGAGGAACAGAAAACACGGCTGGACTGATAAACAGCTCTCTGTAACGGATCTGTGGGATTCTGCTGGTCGAGCGAGGAGGAGGAGGAAGAAGAACCGGACTCACTGCAGATGAAGCAGGTCTTATGGAAGCTCCTCCCGTTGCACTGGATCTCCTCCGCGTGGTACACCGTCTTCTCACAGGCGGCACACTCGGCACCGCCGCCCCAGTTCGGCATCTTTAGAGGAAAAACAAGAAATAACAGGAACGAAATCAAAACCGCTGAATTGTAACTAATCAGACGCTGAGGTTTAATCAATCCGTTGATTATCGACTGTTAAATGTCAAAAGGGACATTTCTTGCGTCGAGGCCGAAGAGTAACAATTCTTTGCGCTGACGATCACTTAATTCATCATTTTATGTGCAGTGTGACGTCTCAGATGATTCTAAAGATATTTGATTTGTAGTGACACAAAGCAACACAACTTTAACTTTGAAAGTTCAACTGATGCACATTCATTTAAAATAAATAAATCTAATGATAAACTCTTTGTTTCAGGTGATACCTGAGAAATAGTTCAACTATTTATTTAAAATTAATATCATTGATAATGTATTTATTGATCATGTAGGAACTACGGACAGGAATCCTTATCCAGGAACTGCTTGGCTGATTTCTTTTTTCTGCTGTTTGATCTGACATTTTTAAATAAGCGCTATCTAATATTACTCTAGATACAATCATATCGCTGTGGCAAAGGTGTGGCCAAATCTAGTAAAACTAAATGATTAAATAATCAAATTAAAGGGTCAATAAATATATATATATATAAAAAAAGATATCAAATATCCTTGCCTGAAACCTAACCACCGTAGTGTCTTAAACGCTCCACATATTCTTCGTCGGTCTTTTTTTAAACGTTAAAATCCTGCATTAAGTGAAACAAACGCCTTCACAGATTTCCTCCTCAGTTCTGATCAGATTTTACTGCCTCATATATGCTTTACTAAAAGCTAAAAGGCCGACCCGGCCCTTCTGTCGGACATTCCAGTTTGGACTGATGTCAGAGGCCGCCCGTCACCTCACAGGACTGGCATGTGATATTCCAGGACCGGAGGCGTTACCGAGACGTCAGGCAGACAAAAGGAAAAAACCCTCTCCATCAAACACTGACGTCTGAATATTGTTGAGACGAAGCCCCCCCCAAAAAAATCGGACTCCTGACGATCACGTTCATCGTAAAAAGACGCACGTCTGAAGAAGTAAATGTACGTCTGCTGATTAAAAAATGAATATAATTATAGAGCTACATTACCCCCCCTGAGGGGTGATATACAAACTCGGTTCATAACGGGAAGTTTTGATTATAAAAGAAACGGGTCCTCACCGTGAATCCAGGCCTTGTGTGCTCGGCTCCTAACGTGGCAGCAGGATCCTCCCGGTCGGTTTAAATACCGTCCTTCACCACGGTCCATCGGTGACGCCTCAATGGAACCATCCTCCTAAAAATAACCCGTGACGGAGCAGAGCCCTCTGACCCCCCACCACCGGCCCGAGAGAGGCCCTGAACATCAGCCTCTCAAAACATTTGTTCTGGACTCAGGAAACGGTGACTGTCACCAAACCCCCGAGTGACAGCTGCACGCTGGGAAGCATCCACACGGCATGTTGCAGGATTATACACCCAAATGATGGGAACTCAGAAGCACGTGATTAACAGCTGCACACGTGAACGTGAACACATGGTGGAGCTGCACAATACATCTTTACGACCACTGGGACAAAATCTTAGGTTTTGGCAACAGGATTTTCAGTTCAATTTATTTCTGTAGCTCCAAATCACAACACAAAGTTATTTCAGGGCACTTCACATCGTAAAGTCCTTGAAACAGGACTTCGCAGCGTCATACAGAAGAACCCAACAATTCATGAGCAGCTCGGAGGGAAAAAAAACAACTCCCTTTAAACAGGAAGAAACCTCCGACGGAAGGAAGGAAAAACTCTCTTTAAACAGGAAGAAACCTCCGACAGAAGGAAGGAAAAACTCTCTTTAAACAGGAAGAAACCTCCGACAGAAGGAAGGAAAAACTCTCTTTAAACAGGAAGAAACCTCTGACAGAAGGAAGGAAAAACTCTCTTTAAACAGGAAGAAACCTCCAACGGAAGGAAGGAAAAACTCTCTTTAAACAGGAAGAAACCTCCAACGGAAGGAAGGAAAAACTCTCTTTAAACAGGAAGAAACCTCTGACAGAAGGAAGGAAAAACTCTCTTTAAACAGGAAGAAACCTCCGACAGAAGGAAGGAAAAACTCTCTTTAAACAGGAAGAAACCTCTGACAGAAGGAAGGAAAAACTCTCTTTAAACAGGAAGAAACCTCCGACAGAAGGAAGGAAAAACTCTCTTTAAACAGGAAGAAACCTCCAACGGAAGGAAGGAAAAACTCTCTTTAAACAGGAAGAAACCTCCGACAGAAGGAAGGAAAAACTCTCTTTAAACAGGAAGAAACCTCCGACAGAAGGAAGGAAAAACTCTCTTTAAACAGGAAGAAACCTCCAACGGAAGGAAGGAAAAACTCTCTTTAAACAGGAAGAAACCTCCGACAGAAGGGAGAGCAGAGAGAGAAAAGAACAGCATAGCAAACCAGGACAATGAACGGTTGGTTGAGCCAGTTGGAGGCCAGAACTCTTCATCATCTTTACTGATGCCATTTCAGCACACAGAGTAAAAACAGCTTGATCGCCGACCTCTGAATCACCACCCACATCTCAGATTTGTTCACCGATTCATGTAAGAAGTGAAGCAGAACAAAAAGTAGTTCAGTCTGATTATGTCGAGCAAAAAAAACAAAAAAAAAAAAACACCTTCCTCTTCGAGACAGAAATATGTGAAAACAACCAAACTTTATTGTCATTGTGTCCAGTCAGCATCTGAGTGATCAAGAGATAATAAAAAAAATATCTCGTGTAAAGGTCGATCAGTAGATTCTGCTTGTAGTTCTCTGTCTTTTAGGCTGGTTGGAAGTGGGCGGAGCTTATCAATTTAAACGAGGAGCCTCGGGTTTGTTTTCCGCCAACCGCCAATTATTCAATAATCAAATTTAACAAAATATGCCAAGAAATGAAAGAAATATGTTCCAGTAAGATATGTAGCTAGTTTAAAAGTGAACCAAATACGTTGAACAGCTTGTTTATATCTCGTTTGTTCATGAACTACTAACTAACTGAACTAACTAATTTGGTTAATTATTTGATTAATATATTAGGAAAATGGCAAGTATCTGATTTACTGTTTGTCAGAATGAGAATTTACTGCTTTTAATTCTTTTTAAATGAGTGACTTTCTTTGAATTAATGACAAAATAAGCAATTTGAAAACATCCCAGAGGGTTCGAAAAACTCATGTTACTTTTTGACAAGATTTGTGGTATTTCGTAGACTATAAATGATTAATTATGAAAATGATATGATTAACAGGTGATGACAAATGTTAGTTGCAGTTAAAAACCACATGCTTGTCAGATTCCACCGCGATCCATCTGCAACTCGTGGGAATTGAATCACAAATGATGTTCTTACAAAAAAACATATTCAAATTTATTTAACATTTTACATATAGGAGGACATGAGAAACAAAGGTAAATTTTATAAATTAAAGTCATTACGATGTCTACTTTGCCTTTTTTTGTGGAAATAATCACATTCTCAGCAGTTAACATGTACGTGTGTGCAAAGAGTGATCTCATTCGACTTTCCTATCGCACTGATGTGACTTTTACTAACCTCTGTAATTTAAAGAGAGAGAGAGAGAGAGAGAAAAAAAAAAGGTATTCATATCTTTCACTTTAGCAGAAAAACAAACAACGACATCAACTTAACCCCTAAACAGATTTAAAAATTGGGATAACCGGTTCCCACCAGATGAGGTTGACAATAGTGTTCATGAGTTTCTGGTTTTATAATCTAACTTCCACGTGTCCACCGGGTCACAGAGCCGAAGTCTGCATGGCAGCTACTTTTATAACCGGCTGTGATACGAATGAAGGCGGTGAAACTATGAGGTAATGAATACTGTTAAAAAAAATAAAAAAACAACATTGGGGGGGGGGGGGGGGAAGACACCCACCCACAACGCATGCGTAACACCCACATACACACATCGTGCACTCCCGCGGGTTTCCTTCAGGAGTCCTCGGTGGCGACGTCCAGCTTTCTCTGAGGGATGTAAACAGTTCTGGCGGCCGGCGGACCCCCGGCGGTTACCACGGCAGCCAGAGGCGAGAGGGGGCCCGGCGTGTGGAAGAAGCTGTGCTGGGGGAGTCCGGTACCTTTGGGGGTGGTCATCAGAGGCTGGACGACAAACAAACAAACAAACAAACAAACGCTTCGGTTAGACACGACGCTGTTCGACCATAAAACATCTGGAGAAAAAGCCGACCGGAAGCCGATTCCAGAAACAGTTACCATGACAACTGCTTAGAAGAAATTGTAATTTTAACACAAAAAAAACCTCAGCCCTGAAAGCTTTTATGATTGACAGAGTGGATACTTGTCCTGTTTGTGAACCAACACTTAAAAAAAACACAAAATCACCAGCTTCAAGGTCTTCCATTGATATTTTCAATCTTACGTAATTGTTTTTTGTTTTAAGTAAAGCACTTTGTGTCTCAAATAAATAATACTAATACATTTTGACTACATGGCATAAATGTCCCAAATATATTAACAGAGTTGTTACTCAACATTAATAGTCTTTTGTCACGATATTACAATGAACTAACTTGAAGTGTGAATCTTCTGCTCACGATTCAATAAATAAAAAAAAAAAGAAGATGTTTTTGGCTCCAGTTCATTGAGTGTCAAACCTTCCACTCTCACCTTTTTGCACCACTGAACTGCAGATAAAACGTACCTCCCACTTATGTAAGGGCACCACTTCTTTTTTCTTCTAAGTTATTTCAGTGAGCTGCATTACTTGAAAAACACGTTCGTCCTCTCTCGTGAAAGTAAAAAGGGCCAGAAACTCCAGAAGAACGTGAGCCGACTGGTGTGAAATCGTAAACGCGTCCCATCGTTTACCTGCTGTAAACTGATCAGGGCCACCGGGTGCGGCGACATCGTCTGATGAACGGCCACCGGCGACAGCGGTTTGATGAACACCATGCCTCTCTGCTGCAGGGCCAGCGGGCTCGGCAGCGTGTGCGTCCGCTCCGGAGTCTGCGGGGTGACGAAGGGGTTTCCCGGGCCGGAGCTGGAGATCAGACCCAGGTTCTGCAGGGTGAAGTTCAGGATGGCCGGGCTGGGGCTGTGGAGGCGGTGGGCCTGCTGGGCGGCGGCGTGCGGCGAGGAGGAGGAGGAGGCGACGGGTCGGTGAACACGAAGGGCGGTGGGGGTGATCTCCTGGGCCGGAGCGAGTCTGGAGCCTGGTGAGAAAGTTTTAGAAAAAAAAGTCCGGTTTCTTTGTTTAATGGCGTTTATTCAGCGGTGCGGATCAAGTGAACAATTGATGGAAAACAAAATAAACTAAAAAAAAATTCTCTTTAATCGTCTTTCCGATATAAAGTGAATATCTTTTAGGTTTTCGGGCTGTCGGTCAGACAAAACAAGGCAATTTGAAAAAAATGGCAAATTGCACTCGTTCTTTTGTGTTTTTCTGACATCGCGACGACAAATGAACTGATTTAGCCAGCAAAAGAAGTGTTCAACAGATGAGCTGATAATGAAAATAAATGGAAGTAATACATTTTCCAAATTGGACTTGAACAAAAGACAAAAACTAGGTGCAGACCGATACTTTAAAAACAGCACATTTAATCCCAGATTTACCTGCAGTCGGAGTCTGGTAGATGTAAGTGGGAGTCGAGGCCTTGTTGCCTTCTCCTCCCAAACCGTGAACTTCCCTGTAGCTGATGAGGGACTGCTGGGAGATCGGGATCAAGTATCCGGCCGGTACTAAAGTCTGGATGGTGAAAAACAGAAAAGGAAAGAAGAACGAAAGGTGTTAAAGAGACTTTCCTCGCTACCTTCTGGTGTTCGTTAAATCTTAGGAGTTTAGACGGCGGCGTCACCTCGGCGTGAAGCTGTCCGGGCGTGAGCGGCACCGCTCTGACCGGCGTCAGCCCCGCCTCGCTGTCCGAGTAGGCCGTCCTGTCCTCTTTGTCCAGGAGGACCTCCAGGCTCTGCTCCAGCGTCTGACTGGCCACGACGCTGCCGGGCGTGTTGACGAACTCCGGGTCCAGGTGGAGGGCGCGCGGCGACGGCCGGCTGGTGAGCTGGCCGCCGCGCCGGGCCTTCAGACGGGCCTGCAGGATCTCACACAGCTTCGGGGAGGTGTCCTACGGGAGGCGGGCGGAGCGGGAATGACGTCAGAGCTGTTTAAATCGGGGAAATATCCGAATATTCCACAAATGCCGCGTGAAGCTCGTTTTACCTTGAAGGCGGGGTCGGGCCTCTTGGTTTTGGAGGGGCTGCTCTCCGAGGCCGAATCTGAATGCAGCCTTTTCAGCGCCGACGGGCTGAAATCGGACGGCCTGGACATCGGCTGGCTCTTTGCCGCCGCCGCCGGGCTCTGCCCGGTCTTATCCTCGAAGGTCATGGAGCGCACGGCGAGGCTGGTGGGCTGCGGCCTGGCCAGAGGGTTGGGCCGGAGGGAGGACGGGTGCAGATACACGGCGTAGGACCCGCCGCCCGGCTGCGGAGGCAACAGGACCGGGATGAGGGGGGAACACTGAGGGATGTAGGCGACCGCGGGCTGAGCCGGCGGCGGGCCGGCGGCGTTGACTCCGGGGTCCTGGGTCGGTAACGGCACCCGAGGTGGGTTCATCGGAGTGGAAGCGGCCGGCTGCAACCTCGCAGCGGCGGCCGAGTCCGACTCGGCGCCGGCTGGCTTTGGGTCTTTGGCTCCGGTCCTGGAACAGAAGCAGGACTCTCGTGTTAACATTTCAAACAAAAATACAAATCGGAAAAATTGCTCGGAAACGAATCGACCGGCAGCAACGCGTTTATCTTCTACTTATGTTGTTTCATGGCTGGCAGGCGGGCAGCCTTTAGGTGCATTACCGCCACCTTCTGACGGGTTTAACGCATTACAACCAGACGCAGGTGAAAACAGGGGAAATAAGGAAGAACGATTTATATTTTAATGACCATTCAAAGATTAATAAATCATGTCCCGCCGCTTTCATCCCGGTGCTGCTCTTAGTCAGTCCAGCTTCGACCTTATGTATGTGGTTGTCTTGTTTTGCCTTTTGTTGGTACTTTTTAAATGACCAGTTTCATTTTCCTGTTTTTTTGTATAATGACAATAAAGAAGAATCATCATCATAGTCTAGAAATCTACAGGGAACTTATTATAAAATCAAAAGCGGGAGGCTGAAACCTTTAGCATAGTTGAAGCATTAAATGATTGTAGAAGTAAACTCAAGACTGACATCGAACTCATTTTTCTGACGAGCTCCCTCCATTAACAGACAAATACACCAGATTTCCTTTAAAAGAACCGTAATCAAGTTTATGATGAATAACAAGAGTCGGTAGAAAAGAACTCACGTTGACTCCTGGTCAAGTTTGATCTTACAAATAGCAGCAAGTTGGGCCATTTTGTTCGGGAAGTCCGAATCACCTGGAGACAGAAGAGGGAAAAGATTGCGTCATAAACTTCTGTTACATAAAAAAGAAAAGAACCTTGTCTTACAGAGACGTATTCTGCGCTCACTGATTGAACCCTTGACGGGACTGCTGGGGGCCGAGTTGATCTTGCGTCGGTCGTCCTGGATGCTCTTGGCGAGCTTTATGAGGGAGGGGTGTCGGGTGAAGCCGCGTTTGACCCCCGGCGACGAGAAGAGGTTTTTGGCGCAGTTGTCCACGGACGCACGAGACTCCAGCACGCTCGTCGTCGTCGTCTTCTTCGCCTTCTTCGTCTTCTTGGACGGGCACTCGGACGTGAAGCTCTCCAGGTCTGAAAATTGTTTTTAAAAACAACGAGCGCAGTGAGATGGTCGTCGTTCAAGAGAAACGGCACACAAAATGTAACGAGGAAAGAGAGTCGCGGCGGGACCTTTGACTTGCGGGAATTCTTCGGGGCCGACCCACTCGAAGGCCGGTTTCCTGCCCCTCTCCTCCGTCACGTGGACTTTCTCGATGAGCTTCAGGCTTCGCAGCACGTTCGCTATGTCGTACAGCCGCCGCACTTTAGCTGCAAAAACACAAAAGATTATCTACCGTGAATACACAGTAACTTTCCATGAAATAATGTCGATTTTTACAATCACATTTATTTATTTGTGTGTGTGTGTGTGTGTGTGTGTGTGTGTGTGTGTGTGTGTGTGTGTGTGTGTACTCACTCTTGAACTTGTTCTTGTCTTGATCCGGAACCTGGTCCTCTCCGATCAGGATCTTGGCGGCCACGTCCAGGCTGACCACCCGGGGGTTGGACACCAGGAAGAGCATGACGAACTTCTGGCTCATCACCCGCAGAGATTTGTCCTTCCTGCTGTTCACCGAGGCTTCAAGAAATAGACATAACGTCTTCAACATCACTGGACACATCGCACCATTGTTTAGGTATATATATGTATATATTTGTTTCTTAACTGTATATATGTCTATTTATGTCTATGTCTATTTATGTCTGTCTGTTTTAGTTTTTTGCACGCTGAGAGTGAAGCTACAACCGGAGTCGAATTCCTTCTATGTGTAAACATACCTGGCCGATAAAGCTGATTCTGAAAATAGAAACTCTGTATGAATATCAAAAATACGGATCCAGCAGGATTCTGTGTTTTATTGTTTTTTTTTTTTAATGAGGCACTTTTGTCTCGTATTGTTTCATGAGAGTTAAAAGCCTCCAATTGAATGCATTTTTAAACAGCGGAGCGGATGTCAGTTTGATGGTGTTATTAGAATTAAGTCATTTTTTTAATAAAAAGAGAAGCACTTGGAAAGTCCATTCTTTGTGCTCTATATTAACATCACAGGAGTTTCCTCTCACCCGCTTTGAACTCGACTCCCGGCAGTTCCACGAAGAAGAGCTCCCTCTGTCCCGGCTCGCCGCCCTCCAGCTCCTCCACCGCCGCCGCCGCCGCCTCGTTCTCCTTCTCCTCGCCCCCGTCGAAGTCGAACTCCCTGTCCAGGAGCCGCTGGCGGATCTGCTGCATCTGCTGGCCGTAGCGGTGCTCCTCGCCCACCTGCTTCAGGATGGCCAGCGTCTGGGCCAGCTTGGTGCGGCCGTGCCAGGTGTAGCGGTTCTTGGCCGAGCGGCTCACCATGTGGAGGCTCTCCAGCACGTTCATGATGTCGTAGATGCGCCGGCGCTCCACGTCTGTGCGGGCGGGAAAACGCGTTGCATTGAAATAACAAATAAACAAATTCAAAACCAACTCCAGGAGGTTATATTATTGCATTAACGGCGAATTTGTCGATCGATAACGTTTGTTTTAATCTAAGTATAATTGTTTTGGGTTTTTTTTTTCGGTGTAGAAAGAGCGGAGACAGAAGACATACTGAGCTCGGTGGCCACGTCGTCCAGGCAGATGTCTTTGAGGGCCGGGTTCGGGTAGTCCGGGTAGCGGGCGAGGAACTTGTGACACAGCAATCCCAGACTCTTCTCTTTCCTGCTGATGATTTTCTCCGACTCGTCTCCGTTTTCAGTTTCCTGAAAGGACAAGGACAGATAAGAGAAAACATTCCCTTTGAACACGTCGAGTCATCAGAAGGTGATCGTCGTGTTTAATGCTGGTGGTTTTATTTATTTATTTTTATTTTTTTTTAACCTGTGAAGGGTCGAGACCGTCCCGTCCGTCACTGTCCATGCACAGCTCCTTTTCTCGGTTCCTGATCTCGGGACTAGCAGCATTGATGAGCATCTTGAGGTTGGAGGTTGGAGTCCAGGGATCGACGGAGCCCGCTTCCCTTCCTTTTTTGGGCGTGGTGAGGGGACCCATGGCCGGTCGCTTCTCCACCACCGACGAAGCAGGTAATTTCTTCGTAGTGTTTACAAGAACCTGAGGTGCAACAAAACCATCGTCCTGGTTCAGCAAAAGGAAGAAAACAGAAGACAGACTTAGAAAAACAAGTGAGTGAGCTATATCTGAGGTTCATTTGTGTTCCTCTGTACTTACTGACCTTTCAATGAGATTTCCGAGTCAGGTTTTCAGGTTCAAAATGATCTACCTGACCCTGTCCACCTCAGAGTTTAAGATATTAACAGCAATACACTTTTTGTTTTTGGTAGTAAACATACAACTATGAAACGTCGTTATGTGTTACGACATGCGTAAAAACCGCGGATTAATTTGATTTAAAGCTCTGTAAAAAAAAATAGCGCTATTTCACTCGCCGCTTTCTGAGTGCAACATATCCGTCGTACACGAACATTTTTTTTATACAGCGTACCAAACTGTACAGAGACGCTCTCTGAATCTCCTGGACGGTAATATTTATCCAAACAAATCTGGTTTAAGAAAAATAATCAAAACACCAGGCTGATGTTGGCGGTTACTGACGTACGTTCCGTCGAATCGCAGGGCCCAACGGACGCAGCGGTGCCGCCCTTTTCTGTGTCAGTCGACCAATGAGAGCGCGGCGCGAGGCGACGAAGAGGAAGTGAAGAGCGTCCCGCGCAGGTGACCTGTTTTTGAAATCCTTGGCGCGGAACAATCCGGGACGGCGACACCGGCGGCTTCGCTTTAAATCCTTTTAACACGTTGTTGTTGGGTTTTTTTAAGTGGGGTGGGGGAGAAAGAAAAATAAAAAAAAGACCGAACCAACCACAACATTTACGGTCAAAAGCTGTATTCAAAGGCCGATAAACGGCGGAAAACGTCCCGCGGTCGCTGCTTGTTGTCACGGAGATGGTCGCGAGCGCAGTCTGACGAGGGAATGCCGTAAAACCGAAAGATCCAGAAAAACGAATAATTAAACGAATAATTAATTAAAGAAAGAAATGATAACGACTTCCGGTTGGTGGGATTAAATCGCTTTACATACGAGGAGGTGGCGGTAAACCCGAACAACACAGAAACCTCCAGCTTTCACGTAAACGAAACATCCTGATCTGGTTCCGTTTTTAAAAAAATATTTTTATTAAAAAGTCCAAACGTTAAGCTGACAAAATAAACTTAACTTACCTAAAATCCGTGAGAAAAAAGAAGCCTCAGAAAGAACTTCCCATCCTGGATTAAAAAATTAAAAAGCAGGTTATTTCCAATAGATCCGAGTGCTGTGGATTTTTTTTTGTTTTGTTTTTCTTCCCACAGAAAATCCTCGTTTTTTGTTTTTGTTTTTCCCCCCGAACCAAAATAAACACAAAACAAAAATGTGAAGAAGAGGGAAACGTTTGCAGCTCTGTCGTCCCGGTTTTCTCCCCCAGCCGGCCTCTTTGGTCAACTTTACTACAGCTTTGAAAAAGTTTCTCCCACCGCCAGCGATCTGGCCCGCCCAGTTCGAGCATGCGCGCTCGGATGACGTCACCCGCACGCACGTCCTCTTGCCGGGAAGGAGGGGGGTGAGAGGGGGGGGTGTGTGTCAATCACACAATCACACACTTTATTTATTTAAAATTTAAAATTATGTTAAAGACTCTCAAACAGATTAATACCGAGAGAAGTAACAAAACTGTCCAAGCTATTTTTATGTATATATATATATTTTCCCCTATGATATTTTTGCATCAAGAGAATATATGTATTTAAATCCATCTGTATTTATTTAATTTTATTCATTTGTTACTTTTGTAATTTGTTATTCTACTGTCCTATTATTTCCACATTGCTGCCCTTTCTGTACGAAGTAATGAGTACTTGTCTATAATATATATAGATATTTAATGTACTGTATATATACTGTATGTACTGTGCATTTTATATTTTATATATATTTTTTTTATTTTATTGCTTTTCTATTATATTATTCTATTCTATTATTATTTTATTCTATTGTTTCTATTATTGCTCCTGTATGTATGCTGCTGTGGCGAAAAAATTTCCCCTCGGGGATTAATAAAGTATATACCTACCTACCTACCTACCTACTTGTCTACACTGTTTGTAAATGTACATCTTGTTGAATAAAGTTCTTATTCTTAAAATAAAAGGCCCTTCATCTCTACATTTCTTCCGCCTCATGAGCAGTGGTGGTACTCAAAAGTATTCTTATGTAAAAGTACTAATGCAACGCTGAGACTTTTTCCACTACACGTTAAAGTCCTGATTTCAAAACCTTATTCGGTGAAAGTATTTTAAGTATCAGCGAAAATGGACTCAAAGTATCAAAAGTAAAAGTACACACTGTGCAGTAAATGCTCCATGTTAGTGTTTTGCTGATAAAAATGATGTTTTTGACTGTTGTTACTATTCAATTAATGTGCATTTTACTATATTTACTGATTGTGGACAGAAAGGGAATAAAACAAAAAGCAATCTTAAAAGCAACTAAAGCTGTCGGACAAATATCGTGGAGTAAGTCAATAAGTACAATATTTGAGATTCAGTAGAGTAGAGGGATAAAGTTGCATAAAATGAAAGTACTCAAATGAAATATGAATACATCAAATGTGTACTTAAGTACATTTTAGTGTGAAGCAAAACATACCAATAACGCTTCTAAATATCGGTCCTGTTCAGGCTTTTTCCTTTAATGAAATATCTGTTTTTGTCTCTGACGGTGAGACATTCGGGGTGAATAGAATAAACATGATCATTAGATTTTAACATGAAAACACCTGAGCCAACTGTTTTTTTTATTTGTTTGTTTTTTTTGTATTACAACAATTCTCATTTCAGCTGAGAAGTGAATGTCCGGCTCTTCAGTTTAGGATCATTTACATGCATGGACGCACGCTGGTAACCTGATTATACAGTTGATAATCAAATTAACATAATTGTCTGATTAAAAAGCTTTTGCACGGTTTGCAGTAAAACTTGGATTTTTACTTGATTTGATTATTGGATAATTTCTGCAATTATGTTTACCTGCTTGTAGGAAACAGAAGGAAAAAAAAGAAAAAAGAAGGGAAGTTAACTAACCCTGAACACCGGGGTTTCTTCTCAGTGGTTTTTTTGTTTGTTGGTGTTTTGAATAATTGGAAATGTGGGTGGGAATTCATACCACTAATCTACAACTCATGCAGCTTCTGCTTTATTAGTTCATTTTGTGATTCTGTTTTGGGTGTTGGAGGTGCACCAGTCAGTCTTTGGATTACTGGACAAATAAGAATAGTATTTTGTGTTCACCGGTGCATATACTGTAAAATGCATAGAGAGTGGTAGGTGTTGGGGGGTGTGGAGCTCAGGAGGGACCTAAGTGTGAATTAAAAAAAAAAAAAAATCCTTAATATCCCCCCGCTGCGCTGTATTTATGCAGAGAAAAGCTGTTTTTTTTTTTGTCAGCCATACATTAAATGAGATTAACTGACCAAATGATTGCGCAGTATGTTCAGCTCTATGATCGCCATGTGAACAGGAAATTAAAATTACTGTCACGGGAGTCTGTGTACAAGATTTATCCAGTGTATAATCTGATTTTAGATCGGTTGGTTTGTTAAGTGTTCATTTCAGGAGTTGAGAAAAGTATACAAATCTTTCCCTGAAGTAAAAGTGGCAGTACTGCAGTGTGGAAGTACTTTGTTATGAGTAAAAGTCAGGCATACAATATATAATCCAAGTAAAAGCACAAAAGTGCAAAATATACTTTATGTAGCCCACCAAAAGTAAAGGTATTTATTTGTTTATTATATTGCAATTCCTAATACATTAATTAGTATGTCACTTAAATGTCTCACTTATTAAATATGGGGCTAATTGGGATCTTGGGAATTGATTAATAAAGTCTTATTACCCTATAATTATGCATCATAATGTATGTATTCATTTCACTTTTTCGTATATTATCAATCTAAATTTAAATACATGTCCAATGTTTGCCAGCTGTTGTGGCTCCGCATCTTTACGTTTGACGCGTCTCTGTGTTTTGGCGCTAGGTGGCGGTAGCGCACTGCTCACCGGGAGTCGCCATGGAAACCGACAGGCGCCGTCGAGGATGCTGGGTGAAAAAACATCGGAGCCCGTGACGTAATGTTACGGCTGTGAGAGAGAGAGAGAGAGCGAGTGGGACCCTGATGCTGCCTTCAGGGACTCTTCGTACATTAAACCAATCAGCTCCGACTGGGTAAGTACAGCAATTTACAGGCTTTATGTTTAAAACAACAACAACAACCTTCTTTTTTTTTTTTTTTTTTAGGCCTACATCACATCAGAAAAAGTCAGTAGACTGCTATAGTGAAATAACAGGCAGAGATCTCCAAAGAGTGATGGTTGATAAAGATCAGCTTTGCATGGGATATAAAAATGTGTAGCTATATAATTTATAATTAATGGTCCACTGACAGATCCAGAGTATATTTGCCATAGTTTAAAATTTGGTTGACAAAGTAGTTAAAAGGTTTTTCCTTTTCTCAATCCCAAACTAATAATTAACAATGAATAAAAACAGCAAGTCTTATCTATATATCACGTTGCCAGACAAGGTCACGATGTGCTTTCCAAAATATATAAAAGCACTAAAACAGCCTGGTATCTAAAGAAAATAGCCTCGTTTACCGAGAAACACAAAAAAAAAAAAAAAAAAAAGACCAACATCTAAAACTATCAAATCAATAAAAGAGTCACTTAAAAGTCCATTTATTTAAAAAAAAAAAGAAGAAAAAAGAAAAAAAAAAAAGTGGGTTTTAAAAGAGATTTGAAAATCGATGGTGCTGTGAAAAAAAAAACAAAAAAAAAAACGTCAGCATCGAGGCTGTCGACATTTCCGACCGCTCGTGAACGCAGCAGCGGGCTGCTCCGCTTTGCAAGCCAGAGGAGCGGCCGGCTCTGAACGCACCGCACCGCACCGCACCGCACGAGGCAGGGACCGTCTCCGACCCGGTGGGGGGGGAAGAAGGGCAGGTGAAAAAAACAACAAACAAGAGAAGAGCGAGGTGACTATGGTTTCTCACCGCAGACACACTTCTTTCATGTTTAATTTCTCCTCGTAGTTCATTTATCGTTGGCGCATTTACGACGAGTTTCCCGGAGAGCTCGAGAGCAGCGAGCCGGTCTGACAGGCAAAAAAAAAAAAGCCTTGCGAGGGCTCCGGCGGATCCTGCAGAGATGCTGCAGTAGCTTCAAACCTTTCGGCGAAGCAATTTCTTCCAGCTTCTAACTCGATGGGGTTTAATTGTTTTTCCAAGTCGAGCAATAATTAATACACCTGACAAAAAAACAACAACAACAACAACAAAACTTCATATCTCGATAGAAAGTTTGTAGCCAGTAAAAAAAAAAAAAAAAAAAAGTTGTGTTTTAATGTGTTTGTTGTTGTTTTTTCGCGGTGTGAGCAGTGAAGTGTTGCACCTGCTGCTACTCGGTTTTGTTTAAGGCTTTAAACTCTGCTTTTCGACATTTTACTTCCACAACATAAACGACTCTCTTTCATGAAATGGATATAAGTGGTACGTTAAATACTTTACAAAGGCAAAGAGGAGCTTTTCAATTATTCACGTTTGATTAGGTGGCGGTTGCGTTTAGTTCAGACATGTACTTTCCTCATTTAACTTGTGTTTTTCTTCCTCAACAGAAGAATTACTGTCAGTGACCATTTTGCTGAGTGACACCTACTTTACTGATTTTTATTTTATGGGTTGTTTTTTCTCTTCCTATTTTTTTAATTTTTTTTTTTTTTACCCCTGGTGAAACTGAGATGTACTCACTAAAAAAAACAACCTGCCCAGATTTGTTTATTTGTATTTTTTTCCTTTCCAGTGGCAGACAGACTGAATCTCGCAGCACGATGACGATCACGCCCTCCTTTTGAGCTCAAACGTCCACGACGACGGCGGCGGCGACGGCGGCGGTGATGTTTTCTGCAGAGAGAACCGTCCCGGTCGTCTCCGGTTCCCGCTCTCTGCCCTGATGCTCGCTTCGGGCTCAGCCCCTCGGGACCAGGAACCGCGAAGAGGAACCGCCGGGAAACATTATGACGGAGACACAGCGTGTCCCCCCCCCCAGACACTGGGTGCCATCTTTTACCTGAAGCGAAGCTGATGGACAGAGAGTATATATATATATATATATATATATATATATATATATATATATGTTATTTTTTCCCCCCTGTTTTTTTTGGGATAGACAATTCACGCACCACAACTGGGAATTAAGCGGGACTTGAAATACTCCGAGCTCGTGTTTTCCCGTTTGTGAAGGCCGGTTGCGAACGGCGGGATATTTTGGGCCGCGAGGGGGGAGAGAGAGCCCCCGAGGACTCGCGTCCACTTATGGGAAGATGGAGGCGGGAGCGGAGGCGAGTCCACAACACCACCCGAGGAGGAAGCCCGTGCTGCACGCCCTGGAGGACCAGAAACGGGTGAGTTGACGCCCTTCGTCCTCTTCGTCCGCCCCGTTTTGCTCTGTCGTTGTCTGGACGGAGTTCGGCTGAGGGCGGACGACCTCTGGGTGTTTTGACCTTTTGTCGTTTTTAGAGTCGAGGTCAACGAGGGAAACCGAACTCTTTCACACCCCCAGCGGATGTTGTTGGGAAAAAAATAAATATATCTTTCACTGGTACGTTGACGAACCGCTCGTGTAGGATTACTCGAGCGGTCGGCGCTAAAAGATTGACGGCGCGCTCGATAGGCCGCGGCTCATTTTTCTCCCGTTTCAGCTTCGCTCTGCATCCCCCCCCACCTCCCCTCCCCTCCCCTCCCCTCCCCACGTGATGTCGATGGTATTGCTGCTAGTTGGCAAAGCAAAAAAAAAAAAAAAAAGATGAAGGATCACATCCGTCTTCTGTCTTCTGTCGTCATTAAGAAACATGTCAGAAGATCTTTTCTTCCTGCGGTTTCCAAGAAGAGCCGATTTTTGATTTGTGTGTGTGTGTGTGTGTGTGTGTGTGTGTGTGTGTGTGTGTGTGTGTGTGTGTGTGTGTGTGTGTGTGTGTGCGGCTGTGACAGATTGGATAAGGCACCAGGCAGCACAACCCGTGCAGGCTAACGAGACGTCTGATTCGGAGCGCATTAGTTCTTCGTTTTGAAGGTGGAGGCAGAGTGAAGTCGTCCTCCCGCTCCGCTGCATTCACTCCACCAGCTTACGGCGTTTTTTTTTTTTTTTTTTTTTTTTTCTTGATTTTTTTTTTTTTTTTGCGTCGTTGCATTCAGCACGCTGTTTACTTTGCAAGGCAAGGAGGGGTTTCCCCCGAAAATGTTCCCGGGGTTGGCGACCTCGTTTGTGGACGTGGGCACCGGAGCCGAACGACTTGAGGGTTACAGGATCTCGGTTGGGAGTTCGGACACCGCTAAGTTTGGTTTACTTTCCGAATGGAGTAAAAAAAAAAAGAAGGTGTATTCCCATTTCTCGTTTCTCCCCTCTGCTCCTCACCTCGTAAATTATTGATTTGATCAGGTGTGTTAAATTAGTCACGCGGGATTATGCAGAACATGAATATTAATTGATGCGACCGACGTCCCCAGCTGCTGTTTTCCCCCCAAACCGTCGAGCATCTCGCCGGATTGCCGAGTGAAACACAAACACACCGAGCGGAAGTTTTTTTTTTTTTTTTCGGGTCTGAAGCTCAGTATTGATGAAACTTTTTGCTACGGTAACCAAACCCAGCACCCCCACCCCCACCCTCCACCGCCCCCACCAATGCAATCAGACTTTGCGGCCCGGTGAGTTCTCGCTGCAGTTCATTTTAGAAGCCCTCGGTTGCAGCCGATCATCATCAGACGACCAGACGAGGCCAGACGGGGTGGTGGGGGTGGTGGTGGGGGGGGGGGAAACCGAGGTTTGCCCGAGACCGAGCGAATATACCCCCCCCTCCCCACCCCCTTCCCCTCCTCCCCACCCCTCTCCACCGGCCCCGCCTTAATGCACATCAACCAACTTAAATAAATCGAAAGCACTGATGTAGTAACGTCGACGCTCGGGCTCCCCCCCCCCCCCGCCCTCCCCCGTCGGTGCAGCAAAGACTCCACGTCCCTCGGCAATTACCGAGGACGTGTGAGTTCAAGATCCCCGTGTGAGATATCCGCCGCGGTAGGAGGTAATTGGATTTTGTTCTCTTTTGTAGATTTACTGTGTCACACACGTGTCCCCCACCCCGACGCTCCATGTATTAACGTTCACTGAGTAGCAATCACGGACCAACACGGGAAGGCAGAAGAGCGTCGGAGCAGCTTTCAGGGATGTATCGCGTTTCGCCGTGAGTCTTCGGGGCTCGGCTGTGTGTGTGTGTGTGCGTGTGCGTGTGCGTGTGTGTGTGTGTGTGTGTGTGTGTGTGCGCGGGTGTACATGCGATGGAGCAGAAGTGCCGACTTTGTTTCAGACGGGGAAAGCTGCCTCATTCGCAGCCAATTGGTATTCATTGAACACGGACTCGTTACGATCGGATCTTCCAGCGTTACGAAACGTCCGACCGCAGACAAGAAAAGGATTACGTGCGTCTCTTTTATCGGCGCTCCGCCGGCACCGCCGGTCAACCCGCGGGATCGCTGCAGGAGCTGTTTGGTTCTCGTACAAGTTTTCACTCGAATGTAAACGACTTCCTTTCCCGTCGTGACATCGCACCGAGGGACAGTTCAGAAAGTTCAGAAAAACGTGGTTTCGCGGCGTCAAAAAGTTGGCGAAGTCGCGAGGAGCGCGGTGTTCAGGCTTCAACGGCACTAATTCATCTGCAGCTGCAAAATCCACCCAGAAAACAATTCGAGCTCTCCATAATCTCTCCTCTTTTAAAACTGGAACGTTTAATAAGGAAAAGCAGGCGACTGAAGTCCTGTGTGTCTGACGAATGAGACGCAAGACGATCCTTCGACCTGTCCGACATCTGGAAGATTTATCGGAAGGTCGCAGGGGTCAAAAGCTCCTTCAGACAAGATAGAACGAGAGAATAATCTTTATCGATTCAGAGACGGTCACATAACCTCAACGTGTTAACGTTGTAAATCTAGAAAAGGTGACCTCGGTTGTTAAAAAGCTTCCAACAGTGCCGCCACACAGCCCCGCATCCATCGTGTTTGATCCATTACGTTGCTTCTTACGTCTTACAGAAAGCTTGAAATGCCCGCGGGCTCCGGGTCGGGACCGGCGCGCTTCGTTCGTCGGAGGGCTTTGGGCCGACCTTTGATGAACGACGCCTTCGAGCTGCCCGTCGCGGCCTCCCCACGCGCGGCCCGCTTGCTTCCCGGAGCGCCGACGAAACACCGGACCCTGCGTCGTCGAACCGACCTCCGGTTTATGTCCCGACCTCGCGCTGAGTCGACAGGTTCAGGCGGGCTCGGCGTTTTCTCTGTCGGGTCTTTCGGTCACGTTCTGTTCTCGCAATGTTTCTGTTACTCAAAAGTGACGGACCACAAAACTTGGCTTGACTGGATGAGAAACCACGCTGGCCTCAACACGGGCAGGATTTTTGGACAAAAAAACCGACAGCAGGTCTCGACCAACCCCCCCCCTTCCCCTCTTCCTTCCTCCTTCCTCCTCCTCCCCCCGCTTACGTCCGACCGACGTGACGAAGGGCGTCCGTGAAGGTGACGGAGAACCTCTCCGTGATGGAACCCTTTATTGATTCGGCTCAGCGGGAGCGAAAGGGAACCCGACGCTAATTGCTCCGTCAGAGCCGCTGGAAATTACGTATTTATTTTCACGAGTCATTTCTGACTGCTCATTAAGGAGCGTTTGATACGGTCGGGTGGGGTTTCTGTCGGATAATGAGGTGTTTACGGCGCACAGTATTCTCTAACGGCCTCGTAATCAGCCCGAGAGACACAGACGAGCGGGAAACCCATCCGAGGCTTTTGTTTATTCTCCTCACGAGATGGACTTAATCCCGAAACCTCAGGATGCAGTCGGATACGGCCGGCGCTCGGCGGGACAGGCCCGGTCGCTGAGCCCCAGAGCTTCTTCCCGGAGCTGCCGGGCTCGAGTGACTTTCCGGCTCTGAAACGGCCCGGTGAGACATGATGAGGGGAGGCTGGCTCGTCAGCACTTAAACTGACAGTTTAGTTTGTTTTTTTTTTTTTTTTTTTTGGAGCGGTAGGCTCACGCTTGACAAAAAAAAAAAAAAAAAAAAAAATACACAAAATTGGTTCGGTAAGCAATTCTAGTCGGCCACATTGGGGTTGGATACTTGATTTCTTAAGCTGTTGCGCGATCGAAGCTGAGCTTGGCATCAAGTCGTCTCAGTGCCAAATGCTTATTGTATATCAGCCCGTCCATCCGTCCTTCCGTCCCTGTTGGACGAGTCTGGACCACCTCCAAAGGAAGGCGTCGACGTGGGACATCCCGACCCACCTGAACTGGCGTTGCAGCGTTTCCTTCCGGCGTTCTGCAGCTCTCCGACCGTTACGCGAGATCACCTTGATTATTGGAAGTAGGAGACAAGCAGTAGATCAGCTAAAGGCAGTATATGTTTCATTTACAGCACTTGCATGGTTCGAAGTGACGTAGTCGCTTTGCGGACTTTTGAATAACTTGACACACGGTTGCTCCGAGGCATTTCGTTTTTACAATATTCTGTTACTCATCACAATCAAAATCAAATTTGTCTCAGGAAATGTAAAGCTCAAAGCGACGTCGTAATTCTCTCTCCGACAACAACGTCACGCTGACACTTATGTCCCTGTCGGGTTGCGCCGAAAGTATTAATGAGCTCATAAAGATCACCACGGCAACAGAGAAAAAGACCTCCGCCTCCTCCCGCTTTCCTTCGACGGTGGACATTTCGGTGGACATATGGCCAAGGTCACTGCAGCCGTACCCTCCCCGAGCTGCCAACCTGTTCATTAGGACGGCAACATCTGCGCGAACCACCGCTCGGATTGCTGCGGTCGGCGCCCTCGTCCGTTAGTCCTCTTTACAGCCGAGCGGCCGGACGCCGCGTCTCCGTCCGCCGGGCGCATTTCCGACCGTTTCGTTTTGCCGCCGTCTCTGCAGATATTCGGGAAGGCCTTCGCTTCCCAGAAAGAACCGACGCAGCGCCTCTGACCCCCGAGTCGCGACATCCATCAGACTCGGTGATCACCGTCTTCGCCGCTGTTAACGCTGGCTTGTTGCCTAGATATAGAGAGCCACACGGGGGGGGGGGGGGTGGCAATTTGTCATTGACGGGAGGGGGGGGGGGTGATTGATTGCTCGTGCCGCGGCGCTCCCGCACCGCCGGTATCGGAAAACTAATTGAATGTAATATCAGAGATGGGATAGCATGATGACAGACGGGCAGCCTTGTGAGATTATTTAGAACCCATTGTCGACATTATGCCCCCTTTTTTATTTTATTTATTTTTTTTACAGTCGCTCCTTTTCCGCCCCCCCCCCCCCCTCCCCCTCCCGGAGAGCTCAGATAAGTGATCGCTATCGTTAGCGATCATAGCGGCCGGCTCCCGTGATCTCATGCGGCCGAGCTGAAACGGACGTAACCCGTTTCTGCTGAGCAGGTTTGAGGCCGTGAAGATTCGGCGTGCCGAGCAGGTTTCTGGTACTTTGCCATAGCTGGAAAAAAAATAAAAACCCCTTCATGTCACGAACGCTCCGACGGAGACGAGGGCTGTTTTTTAAGCTTTTTCTTAAAGCAGGCAGCTGCGGAGGAAAGACTGTGTGTGTGTGTGGGGGGGGGGGGAAATTTATTTTGGTGAAAGGCTGTGTTTGCCCAGTCATGCAGCACTGACGAGCACTGGGGCTCAGGGGTTTGGACTGGTGGTGGTGGGGGGGGGGGGGTTGGGTCAGAGGGGTGGAGGTGGGACACCAGGCTGGGGGGCGGGGAGGAGGATGCTGCTGCTGCTACGACTACGGATGCTGCTCGGTCCTCCAGAGCCATCTGGCCGTCACCCGCTTCCTCCGCGCCTTGAGGGAGGGTGAAGGACAGGTGGCAGAGGGCTGGCGGGACGGCCTGGACTTCGGCTAACGGGGCATCGTGATTGGCTCGGTGGGGCCCCCCCCCCGCCCTCCTCCCCCGACCCCCTCTCCCTCCCTTGAAACACAGACCCCTCACATACCAAACGCCGGCTCAGCTGCGTGTCAGGAAGGACACCATCTCCGATGACCCTCGAGAGGAAACCTTCTTGCCTTCGGTCTTTCCTTCAGGGGTCATTTTCTGTCGTTTGTTTTTTTTTTTTCTTGGTGGTTCCCATAAATATTGTATTACATTATGTAATTATTCAACGAGTGAGATATTTTTCTACTTCGAAACACTAACGGCAGGTTTTTTTTTTTTTCCTTTTCTTTTTCCTCGAACGAAAAGATAGCCCCGTCTTCTCCAAAGTGAGCGAACGCTCGGAAGAATCATCGTCGCCCGCGGCAGCCAAAACTAAGACAGCAGCTGCACTCAGATATAAATATATGATAATTTATCCAAACAAAAAAGATAATGTTATCTAACAAAACACTAGATGAATCCACGGAAATGCAAGCGTGCGCATAAAAGCTGCATATTTCCACCTCATTTTTGAATTGCGTGAACAGTTTTTCTTTCAAATGTTTTGCTTCGGGCTTCCGTCCATTTTCTACCGAGTCTACCGACGGAAAAGGGTGTGTGTGTGTGTGTGTGTGTGTGTGTGTGTGTGTGTGTGTGTGTGTGTGTGTGTGATGGCCTGGCCGTCACGACTCGCACCACATTGTAGTCGTGGTCCGGAGGGTGTGGGGGGGTCAGCTGGCAGGATCTGGTTCAGGCCGGTTCCAGGGGAGGTTGCTCGGCCGGTGAACAGGTGCTTCGGCTCACTCCTGCGGTGACGGGATTTCCTCCGTAGCTGAGGACTCTTTTTGTCTCTGGGTTTCATTTGGGTGAATAATGAGGTTATAATTAAATCTTGTTTTCAAGCCGTCCACCCCCGTCGGACACAAGTGCCGCCGCCACTTTCACCGTTTAATTATTTCCCCTCTAAGAACAGTTTTTTAAAAAAAAATTTTACTTGATGGTTTCTTGCCAGTGGATATATTTCACATTGAGATATATGTTCCCCCACCCCCCACCCCACGCCATGCCCATTTCAAGCTCATAAAATTAAAAAAAAAAAAAAAAAAAAAATATCCATATGCAGCACCTGTTTGGATATCTCCAGGCTCAGGCTGCAAGTGTGTGTGACTGGAATATGCTAGAGGCGAGGGGAAGGTAAGATTCTCCCATTTTCCGTCGTCTTGTTTCCGCCGCGGTGTGAATTCATGCGAGCAGCGCAGAGGCTGCCAGATCAGCATGTATGATCCCGGAAATGTGGGCTTCTCCTCTTCGCCTCGTTGGCTTAATGCGCGAGTCCACTTCAGGGAAAAAAAAACAACAACCCAAAACATGTTATCTGGTGTCCGACGCCGTGCGTGTAAAAGAGACGGATCGAGCGCTGTGTTTTAAGAGCGGCCGTCCCGGCTCCTTCCACATTTATTTATTTAATTTTTTCCCCCTCCAAATCCCCTTTCCTCATCTTCTTCCCCGGGAAATACCGTCCGAATTCAATTTTACACACCAGGAATTTGCCATGTGATAAGAAGGGATGAGTGGGGGACGGGGGACGGGGGACGGGGTTGCTCTTTTTTTTTTTCATCTGGAGCTTGGAGGTCCTTCACGACCAGGCAATCTCCCCCTTAGACACACACACACACACACACACACACACACACACACACACACACACACACACACACACACACACACACACACACACACACACACACACACACACACACACACACACACACACACTCCACAGCCTCTTAACCTCGGCCCTTATGCCTCCGTCACCGAGCCCAAAGTGTAAATCCGCCCCATTTGGAGAGGAATTCATATCGCCGAGGTTGCAGTTGGAGCCTCCAGACAAAGGGAAGGTACATTAGCCGCCTTTTTTTTTCGTCACGAGACAAATAAAGAGACTTTTCGACCATTGCTGCTGTTGGAATGAAATATTGCTGAATGCCTTTTCGCCTGCGGGGCGATTGGGGAAACACAATTGGCAACCGTGATGATGAACAACGGGTACTGAGGGTTTATTTTTTTTCAATTTATCTCCAGGCTTGTTTTTTTTATTTGAGAAGGAAAATGGATTTTTTTTGTTTTTTTTGTTGAAAGAAATGTTGGTTTAATTTGAACTTCCTTTTCTGCACCGTCGGAGACGCAAGCCAAAAACACCGGCACGTATAATATTCCCAAATACTGATGGAGTTCCCCCCCCCCTCCCTCCCCCCATCCCATTTATTGTAGTACCTGTGTTGGTATTTAACCTCCGTGAGATAATTTATTTGCGATCCTACAGGGGAGGGGAGGGGGGGGGGGAATTAGACCCTGACACTTCTTTTGTCTTTCTGAATAAATAATCCTGTTTTATTCATGGCAGAGATTTTTCCACTAGGGTCTCTCCTGGTATGTAATCCGCTGAACACGAAGCGATGAATCAGACAACGATTTCCTGTCTCCACCCCCCCACCCCACCCCCCCGCCAGCCCAGACGTCGCTGTTGCTCGTCTCTGTATCTTAATGCACTTTCCAGTCAATGCGTTGCAAGGCAGTCAGGACAGTGTTGGACGTGAGGGATGAATCCAGATGTGGGATGCTGCTCGTCACGAACGGCTCGTTTCTAACTTTTATCGACGGCGCTTCTTTTTGTGTCGCGTGATCCCGACGGCGAAAGTCAAATACGGACCACTAAGAGATGGCTTTTATTTTTCTTCTTTTTTTTTTTTAATAATCATATCAATTCAAACAGTTGAAAGATGTCACGGTCGAGGGAGTCACCATTTGCAAAATCACCGTCTACAACGGCCCCCGAAGAAGAAAGCAATTGCAGTGAGGCGATAAATTGGAAGAAAGAAAAAAACGGATTGAAAAGCAAGTCTATCTCTCAAGAGCAGAGCAGTTAAAAAAAAAATAATAATAATAATTCAAGGGACTTTATTTTTCTGAAGCAACTAAGGCTTTTTTTTTAAGTTATTGAAGCAACCTTTATAATAAAACTTATTGTATTGATTTAACAATATTTTGAAATGTATTAATATGAAGGCAGAAGAGTTCTGTCTGGCATGAGCTCAATCGAGCACTTAATGTTGTTACTGACTAGTAGGACAAAAAAAAAAAAAAAAATGCTGATTAATCATAATCTTTATTTGAATGATCCGGTATCAATTCTTAAAATCGATCTTTGCTTTTGCGCCTCTTTTCAGTGCTTACTTCAGTTTGAGCCGCGTGATTTAAAATGTCGACCGTCGATTTTTGGGACAATTCTGGTCAATGTTCAGATCTTCGTACTGCTCGGTTACTATTTGATCAAATTGGTGAACGATTGCGTGAAAATTGAGCCCGATACTGCGTGAGCTTTGGGATTACAAGTGTACTTAATCGGTGTCAAGTTTATTTCCCATAACTTGTAAATACTTCTGATTAGGCTGTTGCTATACGGAGAACATGTTGTTGTTGTTTCAATAAATTGCAGTTTTTGCTCACAGCATGCATCATCTGTAACATTTCTCGGCTCTGTGACGGCATTGAAATGTCAGTTGCTGAGTGTGATGGCATTAGTGGCAACTACCGCTGAGATATTTAATATTTATATCCCAGGATGTCAGGATGTATTTAGAGTCTTTTTTTGTCCCAGGAGACCATGTGCCCTCCCGCCCCTCCTGATGGCTGCGGGATGCTGCCTCAGCACTATTTCGGAGGCTGCAGACATGGAGCTCTGCTGTAATTGAGCCATTCGATCCCTGGGAGAGCGCTAAGCTCGGCGTTACGACAGATGTTTGTCACGCGACTCCGTCCGCGGCGAAGACACCAATCAATGTAAATAAATGGCAGCTGCGATGACACGGGGTTCAGGGTTTTATATTTTTCTGGAAGTGGACCCTCGATATATATATATATATATATATATATAGACTGATTAGAAGCATTTAAAAAAAGAAAATACTGTTAAAATTACAACTGTTTATTCTCTAATACAGATTATATATATGAAATTCAACAAATCAAGTGCACTACAATGCAAAAACTTCTCATCGGGCAGGTCAGGTTTTGTGTTGTTTGAATTGAGCGCAAATACGTTTTATACTTTGGATTTCCTGCATCGCTCGCTGTCTGTGGTCTCAAAATAAAGGAGAAATAAACCAGATGACCGGTCCTTTCACAAAAGCTGCAACCATGACTGACTGGAAGTGTTGTGACAGCGCGGTTGTCATGTCAACGGACACAACTTGAATCGAAGTTGGTTTAAAAACTGGCCTGAAAAACCGTTGGATTTTCTGAAAGCGAAACGACCTCAAATGCGTCGAGTCGAGCAAAAATACCCATAAAATACCTTCGATCGTATTTGTGTATGAACAGTGAACTGAACTGAAATTGATGGGAGATTTCAACCCCCAAAGGTTACCATTTCTTTTCTTTTTTTAAGATGATGCGGACTATTCACGAATCATCCGAGCATCGATCAAACAGCTCGATCGCTTCGGTATTGCTGATGTGATGTTTGCAGCTCGCAATCAATAATTAAAAAAAAAAAACAAAAACAAAACAAAAACCTCTGCGGACACCGTCTACACAATCTTTGAATGTCAAAACTGTCGTCGCGGAGTCGCAGCTTGCGTCGCTAATTAGTCCAGAGGGTCCGGTCACGGGGGGTCGGATCGGGACACGGGCAAGAGACGGAGGTCCAGGAATTCAGAGGTCAACCCGTATTGAATAAAACATCTCTTGTGAAGACATCTCCGCCTTCTGCGACGGACCGTGCGAGAGATTATCCCGACCAAACCCGTGTTCTGTTACCTTAAATCCAGGCCACCAACCTCCCACTTCCCGCCTCGCCCTTCCTTAACAACTCCCCCCCTTCCCCTCCCCCCACCCACCTCCTCCTCACTCCCACCAACTCTAGTATCACTTACACACATAATCAATACGGGGGCCCTCTGCCGGTATCGATCCAGGTCCGGTTGTGTACACAGCTGCCGAGACCAGACGGTGGCCTCCTGCCTGGAATCAAGGACCCAGAACAAAAAAAGAAAAAGAAAAGGACACTTGATCACCGGCACCTGCTTCTCCTTCGGCCGCCTCCAAACACACAAACACGCGTCGAGCATACGGAGATTAACGGACATCAAAGGGGCTCCCGCTCTGTACGAGGACAATTAAGGGTGTTTGTTAGGAAATCTATTCGGTTGCCGATCGATCACTCGCGATATATAATGGAGTCCTGAAGAGTAACTCCGGGGCGACGCGGAGACCGCCGAGCGCCGGGCTTTTGATCAGTGGGCAAAACATAAAGGATGGTTTAAATGCCTGCACCGTTCTCGCTTCGATGGCAACGGAAGCCTGATTTGAAGTTTGGTTGGTTTTTGGAGGGATTTCTTGCAGGGAGGCGAATTCAGAGCAAAATTACAAGTTTAGTATTCGATCAAAAATTTAAAAAAAAATAACCTCCCTTGCGGCCGTTGGCACAACACATGCCATCCGACTCCTAAAACCGTCGCGTTGGAGCTGATTTTGAAGCCCGCCTTTAGTTTCATCTTTGAGACGAAGGCCGTTGTTTTGAGTTTGATGTCCCGAGCGTTACCGCCACCTTCTGGTGGGAGTAACGCATTACAACCAGACGCAGGTAAAAAAAAAAAAAAACAGGGGAAATCAGGAAGAAACATAGCATATTGATTTTTCCCATTATAAAGACTATTCGAAAATAATGTCCCATTTCTTGTCTTATCTTCAGGTTAGAACGATCTGTTTAAACTTGGATGCAACAAGAAAAAACAAAAAGCAAGATGCCGGTCTCAGCAGTCGCCGTTTCCTTCGTACAGGAATGCTAAAACAGTTTCGACGCGTTATAAGAAATGACCCCAACATGTATTAATTTAGGGGTATAAACAGATTATGAAGAAGCTTTTACAGAAAAAAGTTTGTTTTGATTTGATGAGATGACCAAAATAACGTCCGGACTACTTCTTAGTTGTCTTAATCTGTTGACGTGATATGAAGTCCGTTCACGCCTACGACTCTCTTCCTGCCAGCCAATCCGTCCGTTTTTGTATTTACGCGACTTTATTTTCACGTGCTGTCTTGATCAGAGGCAGAATTCGGTATCTTTCAGTATTTCGTACACGACCACGAGGAACCTTTTTTTTTTGGCGAGAAATTAAACAGCAGTCGTGATTGCGTCTCACTCTGACGGATGGTTGCCCGGCGGCTCTCCTGCAGCTCGGTGTGGAGGACCGATCATAAGCTCGGAGCATCTGAAGGCAGCTTTGCCCGCGATGACGGCAGACCCTAACCGGCATCCTGGGGATTCAATTACCTCGGACACATTACCTTCTGTCAGAGCCAATCGGTGTAATCAAATCACAGCAAATATGATGTGTTGGTCTCTGATTGAGCCGCGCGTGGATCGGCTTTGGCTGCCTCGGCGTAATTAAACGTGTTGGGGGGGGGGGCAACCTCGCCAAGAACCGCAGGTGAGGCATCGTGGGAGCGTCGTGTTTTTGACGGGATCGTACGTGACACCAGGATTAGTGAAAATGATTCGGTCTTGTCGGGCGCTGTTTTCGGTGAGGATTATCGTCGTCTACGTTCACGTTTAATGATTGGGTCGGAGGTGTGGCGTGCCGACTCTCACCCGCACCATGTAACTCCCCCCCCCCCTCCCTCCAGAGACCTCACGTTGAAACCCCCGATATCAGCGCTTGGCTTCCTCCCTTTCATCTCGCACTACTACTGTTTTATTTTGAATGAATCATGAGGAGATAAAACACGTTCGATGGCACTACGAGGAAAGATTATTCCAACTGAATGACCGCCACAAAAATGTAAGAATAAATGGTAACTACTCCCTGCAAATCAGCCACACGATTAATTCTGACAGATTACCCTCTCGCGTATCAGGCAGCTTCTTTTCAACAGGATGTCAGCAGAGATTTTGTTATTCAGTGATAATTTACCAGAATTGTAAAATGTTGTCCCCTGGTATTAAAAAAAACCAGGTAATTACCACAGACCGTGTATGAAATTGGACGTAGCCTGAAGCTGCAATACCACCGAGCGCCACTAGAGGTCGTCTCCAAAAAGCCTCCACAGACTCCCATTCAACTGCTCTCTTAAAATTCTCAGTCAATACAATTTCTCCACCAGTTGTCTCGGTGTTGTCCGCTAAAGTCGCTCCTTCTTCTTAGTTTTATGGACGTCCATCTGAACATAATCTGTAATTAATTAGAAAATAAGCTTCAAAAAGACATGTTTTTGGAAGCGTGTCTGTTTGATTGACAGGCCCGTGGTGCAGTCAGGTTACGACTATCGGTGGGGCGGGACGTAGTATCGTCGAGTTTCCATTCAGATCGAGTCAGATTCACCGCTAGCCCCCCCCCCCCCCCAGTCCAGGGACTCTTATTGTATTGCATTCAATGTGAAATGATGATATTTATCTAGTTGACAGTAAATTCAATCGAAGCCGATCTATTTACTTCGCGTCTACGTCATTTCAAATTGAGTAAATTGAGTTGTATGAAAGTGTACCTTTGTATTGTCACTGTAAATGATGAGGACCTCCGGAAGAAACAAACGAGCCCAGCCTCCAAACTCAAGCCTGCATTAATCAAACTGCATGTAAAGATTGTTGCCGTCTATAAAAAAAACAACAACAACATGCCCACGTCAATGCATTCTGCTCCATTTTTTCCCCCCCCGTCCAATAGTCAGTCGCCTTGTTCCTGAAAGTGTCGACCGTCTGGTGCTATTGCCGGCTGTATTTGATTTTTTTTTCCCCCGGACTGTCGGGTCAATGTAATGTGTTTGACCTCACGCCGCCGGTGTTACTATGGCGCCCGTGATTAGATCAAAGCGGCAAAACGAGGCTCTCTCTCCTTCCCCGGCTGCCGCCCGTCTGCGTGGCGGCGGTAGGTAGTTCCCATCCGTTTTCTGAAGGTGCTTGTGTAATCATAACAGTGGGGAGGAGGGTGAGGGAGGAGGGGGGGTGGGGGGGGTCACCCGGCGTCGGGCTCAAGGACATCGCAGTAATGCAATCTTAGCTGTGAATAGGACTCTGAGGGAGGGAGGGGTGGGGTGGGTGGAGGTGGAGGTGGGGAGGTGTAATAGCCTAAGAATGGGAAAAACTCTGTAACCTGATGCTGCCACTTATATACACTACAAGACATGTGTACACACACACACACACACACACACACACACACACACACACACACACACACACACACACACACTCAGATCTTGGGATTTTTATCTGTAGTCTCTTTCCAGTGCTGTTTTTCTAAAGAATCTCACCACCGTCATCTCATTACAAAACACTTTAGTGAAGCTAAATGCTTTAAGCTGTTAACCTTTCAATCTGATTTGACATCCAGAGGTTACAAGTGTGTGCGTGTGTGTGTGTGTGTGTGTGTGTGTGTGTGTGTGTGTGTGTGTGTGTGTGTGTGTGTGTGTGTGTGTGTGTGTGTGTGTGTGTGTGTGTGTGTGTGTGTGTGTGTGTGTGTGTGTGTGTGTGTGTGTGTGTGTGTGTGTGTGTGTGCGTGTGTGTGCGCGCTCATCTAAACAGTGATCACAGTCAGTAGATCGATAAAGAGCGGATAAGGGGCGCCCAATCGATTCCCATCAGACTTCCGCTGATCAAATATTTATCCAGGAAGAGAGAGAGGAGAATAGACTCCCTGTCTCTTGTCGGTAATGTTTCTTTTTTCCAGGTCTGTCCTCCACGTCCACACACACGCACACACACACACACACACACACACACACACACACACACACACACACACACACACACACACACACACACACACACACACACACACACACACACACACACCCACGCCTGCTTCCTCCATCTCCGTAATAGGAATCTGTTAGTGCCTGTTGACAAGAGAGCGAGACGCTTCGGTCAGGAGATGGATTTTTTTTTATCGAAGGCGGCGACTTCGTAGCGTTGAGGTGGGATGGGGATGGAGGGAGGGGGAGGACGGAGGGTGGGGGGAGGGGCAGGGGGGATTTTATGAGAGTAGTTGAATGGGAGTCTGTGGAGGCTTTTTTTGGAGCCGACCTCTAGTGGCACTCGGTGGTATTGCGGCTCAACACACTTTCGTATCTAATTTTCCAGAACCGGGAGCTTCGTCCACTTTTACGTTAACGGTCGTCATGTAACCCATCCCATGCAAAATGATGGATTTTTATATTTGCATGTTTCCTCTTGTATAACCCTTTGTCTTTCCTTTACGATGACAAACTGACGACACGTTGTCTAATCGCCCGTCCAACGAAGCCGTATTTACTCTCCTCTCTCGTGTAGAGCTGCGGTACTTTGTTCCACATCCCTCTTCCAGCTCTGGATTATCAGCCGGAGACACAAACAACCATCAGCAGCTCCTCCTCAAACATGATCCATCCAAAAGCACACATGATAACGACACGGAAAAAAACATGTTCATTTTTTTTTGGGGGGGGGCCTGTTGGGAGATCTTCTCTCTCACAGGGGAGGAGGAGGAGGAGGAGGAGGAGGAGGAGGAGAAGGATTACAGCAGAATCTGAGGAGGTTTTGTTGAACGAGACGATGATTATCCAGATAATGGTGCGTGTTTATCTGTCTGCTCTTCCATCTCCAGCAAGTTTGATGCTGTTTGAGTTGTCAGGTTCGGAGGGTGGTGGGGGGGGGTTGTTAATTCACTGCTTGTGTTTGCTCCCCCCCCCCTTCCCACCCTCCCTCCATCCAGCTGTTTTTCGGCTACTGGCAAGGCGGTTCTTAACGCTCTTACATCAGTCGTCTCTCCTGGCTCGCCGAACCGTGGCTCTGGCAACGGCGGAGCAGCGCGGGGAGGAGGAGGAGGAGGAGGAGGTGCCGCTTGGCTGAAGCAGCGAGAAACTGAGGTTGTTTTGGGGTGTTTTTTTTTGGGGGGGGGGGCGGGGGTTTGCTAAAGAGACCCCCCCTGCAGCTGCAGTGATAACACAGTGATAGTGTTTGACTCTGTGGTGGAGGAGCTGGGTACCTTGATGCAGTGTGGAGCAGGAGACACACACACACACACACACACACACACACACACACACACACACACACACACACACACACACACACACACACACACACACACACACACACACTCAGACATGTAAAAGCTGCATGTTCAGGAGATGTGTGTGTGTGAATTGGTTGAGCGTGTGTGACAGCAGCAGTGCTGAACATACAGACTTCGATCGTGTACAAAAGCAGCCGGTGACTTTCAGCATTTTGTCGGCCTTGTTAAAATTCTGGCTTAAAAAAAAAAAAACTCGTCCCGAAGCAAAAAAATAAAAATCCAGCAGCTCCAAGGTTGGACGCGTCCTTCACTCCTCTTTCTTTATTTAACCTCCCGCTATTACTGGAAGCAAATTAATGAAGCTAATTTTAAAAATGCATAAACGCAGAAGGGAAGAGTCCAACTGAGCTGACGGTATTTGACCGATTATTTGCTTATTTAGCATCAGTGGAGAATACAGTTGATTTCAGGAAGGTGGGGGCACGAGTTTATATTTGATTACCTGCTCTTATCGATATCAGTTTTGTAAAGCCAAGAATATTTCTTTGACTGAGCCCGTCTTACTGTGCAGATCCCCCCCCCTCCGGTTTTGTTATATTACTACCACGTACTAATAAACTTTATTTCTATAGCACCTGTCAGACAAGAAAAGCAGCTCAAAGTGCTTTATAGCAAAAAAAATAAAAAAAATGACATGCATTGTTTCACATATAAAGGAACATTTCAAAATGTAGAAAATAAATAAAAATGCATCGGAACAGAAAAAATGGAGCCCAATGTTGTCAACTTTGGAGGGACATGGGCACTAAATTGTGGAAGATTTGACTAAATAATAACCATATTTGAGAAACCCTGCAGACGGGTTCTTTACAGTCGCCGTGTCTTTTTCAGTCTTTGCAGTGCAGCGGATGATGTGGACGATTCTCTGTTTCAGTCTTACGTCTCAGTGTTTTGCGTCTCTCTCGGCTGTCTCTCTCGGCTGTCCTGCCCTTCCTTCGGTTTTAAGCGCGGCGCCGGTAACTCCTCCTAACTCTGTTTTTTTTTTGTTCCTCCGGAGATGTTTCAATTCGAAGAGAACCGAGATTCTGCTGTTCGTTTTAATGACGGCGGGTTTCAAGTTTTGCATTTTGAGTTGTTGCGGTCGGCAGTGAAATTGTTCTTTAATTGTTTTCGGAGGCGTTTTTGAATTCAAGTCCAGTCGGGTGCAACAACAGAAAACTGCTTTCTGGAGATGAATCCAAATCAGAAATACACACTAAACAATGATAAATGTGGCTTTATTATAGCTTTTGAAACGGTAACATTGGGCTTTAATTGAATCCCACATTTTTATTTGGCAGTTTTCAATATGTTCCAAGGCCAGATTATTTATTTGTTTTGCGTTACAATATGCTCTCTTTATATATATATATTTTACTGTCGCAGCCCAGAACCTGGATGCTTCTCTCTGTGAAGGTGTGGATCCTTTGTAATTCTGCCAATCGGGGGCCAAACCCAGTTTTCACTCAGCATGCTAAACCACAGCCGGAGAGCGTATTGATTTCCAGTCTAAAGTGCAGTTTTTGCGCAGGATGAATCTCTGCAATACTCCGTGAAGTGTCACGAGATGATCTATGTTATAATTTGGCACTCGATGAATACAAGCCGATTGAAATAGAATTGACTCTCTCCGCCCGCTGAGATTCACTGCACCTGCCAGATATTGAGCACCTTTGCCTCATTCAGAATGCAAATGAGGCTATTTGCGTGGTTTTGTTTTGCATATCTTAATTCAGGCTACAGTAAGCGCTTATTTTTTGTTTATTTTTTTTGAGAAAGGTGAACATAGGTTTAGAAGCCAAACCTGTTTGTAGTTTCCAGCTGGTTTGTTGTCGTGATGCAGCATTCGTAGGAGAGGAGTGCGCGCTTCCTGTTTTGCGTTTTACATGCGCAACGCACACGTGGTACCGGAGAAGAAAAAGCTCATTTGTCACAACGCGCTCTGGAGCCTTCCAGGAGTTAGTCCGAGTCGTCTCCTAATGAAGAGCAGAGCCGAGCCAATCAGAGCTCGCCCCCGACGGGAGCCGGCCAATCGAAACGCGCGAGCCTCGGCCGAGCGACGGAGGCGAGAATTGATGAACGGAGGAAGTCCTCGCGAAGGAATCGCCATAAGCCGCGCGAGACAACGCCGGAGGAACGCTCGGCTGCCGTGGAAACGCAATAAAAGGCCCGAAGCGGATCTCGCAGTCGGCCCGATGGGTGATATCGGTCCACATACGTGTCGAGGGATGGGGACGGGGAAGACGTGTTCGCTGCTTTCTTTTTATTGTCTACTCCGCGGGAGCTTTTAAGTCGAGTTATTTGAGGTGCCCGCAGTTGGAGAAGTAAAAGTCCTGTTCATTTTCTGACTGACAGGTGGAACGACTCGCGAGGTACAATTTGAGGCTTTCCTTCCGGATAAACGAACCTGTAGATCCTTTTGTGTGAGCGGCCTAAAGTTTTAAAGTGAAACAACCCCTATCAGTCGTATACATAACGACAGTCTGGTGTCACAGTTCAGATACCGTCTGTATGATATGGAAACGACTTGGGGGCAGGCTCATTTCCCCGTTTCCAAACACGAGGCATTTGATTAACTGCGTTTGCTGTTGCCGCGACGACAGAGGTCGCAAGTAAACGCTTCCCGTTTTCCGGCCGGGAGAGTTTAAGAACTTGCATTTTGTGTCGCCATTGTGACGTAGGCTGTAAATCTTAACTAAAGTGGTAAGTGTAATCTGCCGCATCAGTCATTTTATTATCATTTTAACATCATTTCAGCATTTTAACTGAGGCTGAACCGAAACTCACTTGAAGAAACAAAATACGATAATACTCATAGAACTGCAGTTACGTCCAGTAACTACTTTTTATTTACTTAGTTCCTGTCTTGGGGAAACACTGCGACGTATATGGCTGTACAGTTTGGAGGACTTGCGGTGCAGCTCTGTAAAATGTCCTGCCATAACATGAACCTAAGGTAATGTTATTTTATTTGGGAAGGCTGCGAGTGTTTCTGTGTTGAGCAAACATTTGAGGATATCATCAATTAAAGTCTTTGAAAATGAATTCCTGGTGGTAAAAAAAAAAAAAAAAAAAAAAAGAAAGGGGGAGGGATATACAGGATAGATGAGCTCGACGTGAAACGAGCCACAAATAAAAAGATTTATGGATATGAGGAAGGTTGTCTTTGAAAATCAGAGCGCTGACAAAATGAAGATAAATCAACTTTACCCAGTTTACAATAACTGGGGCAAAAATGTGTTTTGATGCCTCGACGTCGGAGCCTTTCCTCAGGTGAGCGTGATTGATGATTGTCGGTTCGCGGGTCGCTTGACCTTCAATTATTGAACCGCTCGCATTTCTTATCTGATCAACCTGCTGAGATGCTGCTTTGCTAGTGTGGATAAAGAAGGGGGTGGGGGGGGACTTCCTCAAGGACGTCCCTCCCCCTCCAGGTGTGTTGACTCTATAGTAAAAAAAACAAAAAAAAAGTATGTCAGGAGACCGATAAATGTTCCCCGTCGCAGAAACCTGGCCTCATTTTTACAAGGAACTTTTCATGATAAAAGGTTGTTTTCCAAATGAGTCTCCCCGGTCACATTTTTATTTATTTATTTATTTTTTTAACGAATGAGTCGCTTAGTCGGCGGACTCGTCGTGGCCTAAACGTTCCCGACGCTTCGGATGTCGATCGGAGCGTTTCGCGTGAAGAGGGCCGAACCGCTAGGCCGGGTTGTGACCCGGTTCTGTGAGATCGCGTGTAATAATCGTAACGTTCTGTCACGTTGGGGGTTCTGTTGTTGTTTTGTTGAGACGTGGACTCGGTCCACCGAGGTGCCGTCGCCTGCCGATGACGTACGAGGCGAGCACGAAACGTTCGCCAACGGGTGGGGGAGGTTACTCCTCCATCCCGAGACACCCCTCCTCCCCCGCCTCACCTCCCTCCCCTCTCCTCCCTCCCCCCCCCCTCTCTGCCTTTGTCACATCCCAAAGTGAAGATCAATAACCCTCTCTCCAACCTCCACACACCACCGGGGTTCTTCCCCGACACTGTCACTTGTGCTCTCTTTCTGGATGTTTATTGATCGCCATTTTTATTTTCCTCCTCCTCCTCCTCCTCCTCCTCGAGGAGCAGCTCAGGGGTTGTAGGTTTTATTTTGAAATATGACCCACTCTGACGTCCCATATCTGCAAATATTTACTGAGATCGAGTCGCAGACTCCAAAGGTTCCTAAATGATTGTGTGGGCCGCATCGCCATCCTCCTCCTCCTCTTCCTCCTCTTCCTTCATAGACTTTTTTTTGTGTGAAAATAGACTTTTCTTTTTATAGAACAATTAAACTAATTGAAAAAATATCGGTCGTCAAAATGATCCTCGACTACGTGCTTAATTATTATGATAGTTGCAACTTTAGTTTGTAATTAGTAATTTACAGTCAACACGTTGCTGCATGTGCATCTTAGGTTAAGTCTATGAAAGTTATAGTCTTATTGCTGATATAAAAAAATAAACTACTTCTTCTTCTACCATTTCCAGCTGCACCAACTGAATAAGGAGGAAGGTTTTATGATTTTTGTTTTATGACATAATACTTTTAACTTTGGACCAAATCCACTCGTCCCGTATTCTCAGAAGCTTCAGCTCTACAATATTGCAGTATACAGTCACTTTAAAAAAAAAAAAAAAATCTTTTTTATCACCTTATCTTGTCATTTCCTCTTAAAATATTAATGTTACCGCAGACGGAGAGATTTTTGTGCCCCACACACTGTGATATATCCACACTCCCCTTCAATAAATATGAGCTGTAGGTTGTTATTTATTGAAACTGGTCCGTGCATCAGTATGTCTCACTGCCCACAGACAGACTGTGACGTTTTGCCACCTCAGCATTTCTGTCATCTCCTTCCCCTCAGGACAAAGGTCAGCATTCTTCCTGGTCATCAACACATGATCCCGGTCTCTCTTTTAAAGGACCACTCCACCCATTTTTTTTAATTTTTATAACAGCTCTTTTATATTTAAGATCCCGACACGCCCCGTTACGTTCGTCACTAATTGTGGGACTCCCGATAGCTTTTTGGGGCGGCTTCGCTAATCCCTCCCCCCTAAAAAAAAAAAAAAAAATCCTGCAACTGATGCAATCGCAGGCCAAGCGGCGGCAACAAAACCTCCTTCAACCTCCCGAGACCTTGAATTATTCTCTGTCCAACGACTGTGAGACTTTGAAAACTAGTGAAGACGAAGTTAGAATGTTAAACCGGTGAAAAGTTGAAGTATATATATAGTTTCAGAAGTCTGACTTCAACTTTTCATATATATATATATATATAAATCATTATTTTATTTTTTTACTGCCTTTGTTTGTCCCGTGACTTCAGGAACGTGCAGGGATGTAGAGCGTGAGGATGTACGGAGAGTTTTGTCAAGTGAAACGGTGTTTTACGTGAAGTGGAGGCTTTTAAAAACGATGGTTTCAAAAGTAGTGAAATGGTCCTCAAACATTTGAAGTGGAGCGAGGTCAGGTTGCAACTCTGAAGCCTCTCGCTCCCTCTTACTTCAATTTGCTTTCGAACACCACCAGTAGACTCCACTCAATTCACCGAAAACGGGTGTCATGTTCGTGAAGAAGAAGAAGAGTACGTTTATGTATTTTGGAAATTTAGAAAACTAAAAAATATTTGAAATAATTCCTGGACTGCATTAAGATTTGCAGATTCAGGATATCTGATCAGATTGTACGAGCTACTCAGCCATCGTAGAAGGTCCTAATAGGCCAAAGAACAGTTTTCCTCAAGATTGATTGCAGGTTATAGTGTCGCCATGGCAACTGCAAATACAATACAGATATAAACATCGTCTCTAAACATGCGTTTTTCTAGCGACGGGCCAATAAATGGCAAATACAGTAAGTAACATCTTTTATTTGGACGTTTATCAGCCGTTCCATCCGTTTAAGGTCATAAGGCGATCTACGATATTATTTAACGAGATGCAGAATTGAGCCAATGGACATTATCTTTGCCTTCAAGAGTAGTTAAAGACATTTCTTTTGCCGTCATGCTGTTCACTGCAAACACTGCAAACCTCCAGCCGTCTCCAGACCACACAAACCGTCAGCAGGAGCCTCCAAGAATCCGTTGAGCTTTTTCTCGGGTATTTTTCCGCAAATTTCAGCACGACGCCAACCTGCTCGCAAAGCTGCTCAAAGCTCCGAGGAAACACGTCGGCCAAGTATGGATTTGGCATCCAAATGTTGAAGGTGTTAGAACAAAACTACGGAGGTGAAAACAAATGCGTAGTCAACAAATTCCCCCCACCCTCCCCCAAAAAAAGAAAAAAGAATGATTGATGGGGGAAAATTAAAAACAATGTCCAGGTTTTTTTTTTTTTTTTTCCAGTGAAGGAAAGTGAGATCAGAGATGGAGGGGTTTAAAAAGGTTTGGAGGTTTTCATGTCCGACCAAACGCAAAAGCAGCTGATTGCACATTCGGCACAGCGAGAGGGAGCCAGTCGGTGAAAAGCTCTCAGGCACCGCTGCCGTGTTATCACTCATCCTGGGACGTCCGGGTCGGCCTTCTGCGTTTCATTTAGCTCGACGTAACACACCTAAATGGAAACATCGTATACGGTAAAGAGTCTTTTTGTTAACCCGGAGTCATAATTCTCCTTTTTTGGCAATTTGTCTCCCGTCTGACCGTGTAAAACCTGCATATCTGAATATTAATGAGCATTTTGTCCCCCTCCGTATATCCACCGCAGCCGCTCGCGAGACTTCACCGCAGATAAATGAATAAATGGGTATGTAAATGAGTGTCGGCGAGGTAAATAGAGTCCGAGACGGGAGAGGCACGAACGCCCAACGCCTCCAAATTGATTTCTCGCTTCCCTGCGCTTTAACTCATTTACTCAGCTGAGGGAATACTTTATGAACCCTTGAAAATCTGTGTGTGTGTCTAAGTGCATGTAGATGCGTTTGATTTTTAAAGAACATTCAGTTTCCCTACATGAGCCCAGGACTCGTAACTAAAACAGTTTTTAGAAACACATTTTTGATTCTTCTTTCCTGAATGCAAAGTTTGAGCCTTTTAACTGTTGGTTATGTGAAGGCCAACTTCTAGGTACAATGTGAACTATCTGGTGGACTGAAGGGAGCTCTCGAGACTTCACTACTGAAGCACGACTTCATTCTTGGTATCTTTTCATATGTAAGAACCATAGACTGTATATAAAAGTGGACGTAGCTTCCTGGTCTGAAAAATGAGTTTGATGCAGAAGCGACATATAAACCGCAATACCACCGACGGCCACCGGAGGTCGGCTCCAAAAAAAAAAAGCCTCCGGCTCCATAGACTCCCATTCAACTTCTCTCGTGAAATACAAGTCGATGTTCCACGAGTTCTTATGGTGTCGTTAACTAAAGTCCTTCCTCCTTGATAGTTTTCCTTTTGAAACCAGTTAGGCGTTGAACATCGAAAGACATCGGTTCATTTTACGCTTTAGTTTTCACGATAAACGTAAAACGGCCTGCGCGTGCAGCGTTTAAATGCGATCTAGTTACCGTACGGATGAAGAACTCGGTGCACCGCTCTACATCACATCTCCGCTCTCACGTCTCAGTCGTCCGTCTTCGTCGGTCGACCATCTTTTATGTCCGCGTCTCTTTGATTCTTCCCCTTTCGGTCTCCTTTTTATGATCGAAGAAGCCCGAACAGATGAAATCAATAAAGAATCGCGTCTTTCATCTTGAATTATTCCAGCTGCTCGGGAGGTTCAAGGTGAGAACAGGTGGTCTTAATATCGTCTTGACATTTCGCATATAGACGCAGATGTGCGCCGCGAAGCGTCTGCTGTCTGACCTCCAAGCTTAATTTAGAAAAATGACAGACAGGCAGGAGAGCAGTAGTTTAATGGAAGAGAAAGTGAATTATATAAATATATGCTGTATAGATTTGGAGAAAAATCTCTCCCAAGACATCTTTCATATAAAATTGCTCTCAATAAAATGTTATTTTAACAAAATAGCCATGATCTATACAAGACCCGACCAAAGACTTCCAGCATTATCGAATCATCTTAAGTTTGACAAGGAAACGAGCAGAAAAAGAGTTCGTTCTTAAACGGAAATGTTTTTTTTTTGGATAAAGGAATTAAAAAAAAAAAGTTAAGTCAAACGTTTTCAAAAAACTGAAGGCAATCGACAAACATTTGTGTTCTTGGGAGCTCTTCTGTTGTTTACTTCTTCTTTCTTTGTGTTACCAATGACTGCTTACTGTGCTGCCTTCTGGTAATTGTGTGTGTGTGTGTGTGTGTGTGTGTGTGTGTGTGTGTGTGTGTGTGTGTGTGTGTGTGTGTGTGTGTGTGTGTGTGTGTGAGAGACGAGGTGTGCGTGTGCTTTTGATGTAACTGGTTCTCCTTCTCTTTCCCCCCCGTCTACCTTTTCCTCTGCGTTTTCTCCGGCTGTTCGCTGCGAGCCAGCTACAGACATGTAATGCTAATGAATGGAAATGCTGTGTGTGTGTGTGTGTGTGTGTGTGTGTGTGTGTGTGTGTGTGTGTGTGTGTGTGTGTGTGTGTGTGTGTGAGACACGGCAGATATCTGGCTGCTAATAAAGCAGCACCGAGCACATCTGCACATCGTCTTCAATGGTTTAATTTCTTTCTCCTTGTTTTTTTTTTTTTTAATCTGTTCTGCATGAGTGGAAACCGCCAGCAAATACGGAGCTTAATGTCTGACTTTGATTAAATTTCTCCAACATGAACTCTTCGTTGGTATCTACATCTCTGAAGTGAAGTCTATATGCATATATAAATCTTAAACAGGGCTCGGATGTGTTACTTTTTTTTTTTTTTTTTCAATTTTCCACCACTACTTCTGTAGATTTGTTTTATTTTTTTTTTTTTTACCATAAAACAGTCCCTACAGGAGTTTGCTTATTTTTTATTATTATTTTGCAGCATATTTGCTCAAACATTTCTATGTAATTTGAGTTTTAAGAGAGTTATTGGCATAAAATTACAGCAATAAAAAAAAAAAAAAAAAAAAAACGCATTTAAAAAAAAAAAAAATTTTTTAAGCGCCACCCGATAAATGAACAAACACACAAACTCTGAAACCTTCAGGGGATCCTCCAGAAGAAGAGCTGGCAGATGTAGCTACAGGCCGGGCCTGCGAACGAGACCTAGACACGGAAAAAGTTGCGGGGAAATGGATGCTTGGACGGACGATTATTGGTCAGCTGCAGGATTTTAGTACCCGAAGCGGCATCTGTGTTTATATTTGGCTCGTATCGACGTAACGGGTATTTAACCGTCCCGGCCCATCCGTCACTGCACTCCCGTCTTCCCCTAGTGGGGAGGTGGGGGGAAGAAACATCTCCACCTTCAACCTCCTTCTTATCTCCATCGCTTTTTTTTTTTCTTCCCCCCCATCCAATTTTCTCCCCGCATTTTCCCTCTATTTATTTATTTATTTTTTAATCTTTCCAACCCTTCCTTCCCCCCCGTTCCTCCCCAAACTCTTGTTGCTCTGTCGTCTCTTTTTTCGCCGCGGGCCCCCTTCAGGTTCCTGGAGGGGTTTTCTCTTCTGCCATTGATTTTTCCCTGCGAGCCCCTCACTGTGAGCGAGACACTCCAGGCCCTTCGCCCCACTGCGCTGATTTACTCAGGCTTTAATGGCATAATGTTTCTACACACACACACACACACACACACACACACACACACACACACACACACACACACACACACACACACACACACACACACACACACACACACACACACACAGAGCCCTCCTGGTTGTTGTTGGCTCACGTCGCGGGCTCCTCTCCTGCCAGCATGGACACCTGGCTGAGGTATTAACGCTGTTTAAAGCAGCCGTGCTCCGGCTCCGGCTGGAACGCAGCGTGGTAGCTAAACTTCACACGTGAGCACACACGTACTGAGATTTTTTTTTATTTATTTAATTTTTTTTTTTTTAAACTGCGTTTCAGAGGACGACATTTATTCCCTTTGAGTGTATTCACACGTGCAGTCGGTAGTACAAAAAGAAGCAGCGGCGGTATGAAGGTACAGCACAGGTTATTGCGCAACAGAGCTGTACAGCATCATGAAGAGGAAACCCCAACAATTCAACAATTCAACGATTCCCATGTAAGCGGCTAGAAGGGGGAAAAAAACCCAAAACAAACTCCAACAGAAAGAAGGAAAAACTCCCTTTTAACGGGATGAAACCTCAGAACCGGGCTCAGAGGTCGGGCGGTTCATCTGCCTGTCGGCGCGACAACTGGGAATCGAGATAAAACTTTTATGCGGACGTCTTGCGATGCACAGTCCCTCAAGAGATGTACAGAAAAAGAAAAAAAAAAAAAAATCCTGTGGAAAACAACCGCCCGGTCAGCAGTAAATATGTAAACAAGCTGCAGCGCAGAGGGGAAGGTGCATTCATTAGAGCAACCAAACACATTCTGCCTCCTTATTTCCATCTGTTTGAAGGCACAGTTAGTCCCACACATTTATCGCCTCTGTCCTGTTATTTAGTTCACTTCGCAACACCGATAACACTCTCACCACAGCTTCTCCTGACCGAGTCTGTCTGAAGCTTCCGGGCGTGCAGACGAAGGAAGTTCCAGTGAACCGACCGGTCTTCCTGGTTTTGTGGCGCGAGAGGTTTTCGTATTGATAAGTATTTAAAAGATGATTTATAATGATGATCGGGGACTGAGCATCACTTGATTCGGGGGGGTGGGGGGGGGACATGACGTTTCTTTGTACAGTCCAACATTTCCTCTATTGTATCAATATGATATATTTACATTGTTGTAAAGATTAAAGAAAAAAAAAGATAGTTTCAAGTTGGGAATAACCACGTTGTTTTTCAAGTGACGTTCAAACCTGGAGAACGCGCACACTTAATATTCCCGAGTCGGATTCGAACCCTCGACTTCACAAAGGGGTTTGTCTTTCGAGACCCGTGGGCCATCAGGGCGATGCATTTTTGGATTTATTTATTTATTTACCACAAAAGATTCAATATTCAATTTAACTCAATTACATTTTTTTTTTTTTTTTATACAGCGGCCAAATCGCAACGCGGGTTGTTTCAGGGCACGTGACACATTAAAAGTCCTCACGGCAGAACTTCACTGCATCGTACAGAGGAACCCAACAATTCAACAATTCCCACATAAGTTAGGAGGAGGAAAAAAAAGAAGAAAATCCTGTTTTAATGGAGAAAAAAGCTCCGACAGAAGGAAAGAAAAACTCCCTTTGAACACAACCCAGTAAAATCGACTTCTCCACGTCGTCATTGTCAGTCGCTCTCACCGACTTCAATGGGCTGCTTTGTTAATGAGCTACCTGGGAAACCTAATCAGTGTAAATTATCGCGCTGGTGATCAGGATGTCAGTGAATAAAAAAAAAAAAAAAAGGGGATGAATTATTTCAGTTCTGCATTATATTACAATTCGACACTTCTTCGTGGGGTGGATTTTCTGCAGATTTGGCTTTCTTGGATCGTGCACTTGTGTAAATGTTTAGTGCACTTGCCCTCTTTTCTAAAGGGCTTTGGTTTGCCTCTGAAGTAGCTCCCGTGTCTGGATATGTTGGTGTTGGAGGAGGAGGAGGTGGAGGAAGAGGAGGAAGAGGAGGAAGAAGGCACACTGGACCAAACCTTTACCCGTTGTATACACCAGAGAGCTTTGAAAACAAAACTAAATACACAACGGAAGTCTCTTTGCACACATTTCTCTCTTCTTCTATGCCACTTGTACCCCCCCCCCCCACACACACACACTCAATCTCATCTCTTTACGCCCTCCCCCACCCCCTCTCCGTCCCTCCCCTCTCCCCTCCCTTGGGTAATCGTGCCGACCCAGACGCCGCCACCTCCGCAGAATACCAAACGAACTCGTATCGCCGCCTCGCTCAGATTCTCCAGAGAGCCGGCGAAGAAGAAGGAGAACCAGAAAAAAACAAAAAGGAGGAAAGAAAGACGGAGCCGATGACGGATCGGGGTGCGGAGAGCGTCGGCCGGGGAGGAAGCAGCACAGCGTGGGAACGCGGCATTTTGACCGTCACATCTCCAAAAAAAAAAGTTGCGTTTTATCTTTGTTTTATCGCGCGAGATCAGAGAAATCAAATCTGTCGGCGAGCAGGAAAAAAAACCAGGCATTTTAATGAGTTTTTATTGGAACATCGTGGACTGTTTTCTTTTTTCTTTTCTTTTACAAATAGATCAGTCATGTTTCCACCCCCTTTTTTTTTTTTTCCTTCTTCTTCCCCATCTCTTCTTATTTCTACAGTTTCACAGTTGAATAAATCTCAGTGCTTTTTCTGTCCGTCACAATTCAGGCGATTCGAGTCCCGAGTTGATTTGAAAACGGACACTCGGCTGCTTTTCATGTTGCTTTGTGCTGGCGCCGATTTTTTTTTTGGTTCTCTCGTGTCACTTCAAGGCGTTTTCTTACTACGCGTTCAGCTCAAATACCTTTTGGTTCATACACGATGCGAGTATGATACGTTTCCTTAAGACGCGCTACATTTGAACAGAAACAAGAGTGAGGCAGCGCCTTTCTTTTATTTAAATCTTTTAAGTATTTTTGTGGTCAAAATATTGCAAAATCTACCTTTTTGTTTAGATTTAAACTTTTTACTGTCAAACAAACTTTCAGTCAGGTAATATTATCCTTTGTTGCACCTTTCTTTTCCCCCAGTATGTCTTGACTGTAAATATGAAAAGGATTTTTTTTTTTTTTTGTCGCTTTGTCAATGGCATCCTTAGATACTACCAATATCATACCGGGCGTCATGACCAATTTCATTACTGTGTTTTTTTTTTACAAGGTGGTTCTTAATCTATTTAAATGCAGGAACTATTGTTCATTAGGATATTTTCCTTCTGTTTATAAGGACGCTAACTTCATTTTAAGACCCCGCAGACGAGGTCACTTATGAAACCAAACGCGTGATATTTCTTCAGTCGGAGATTTCCCAAAGATGTGTGATTTGTGTTTTTTATAGCCTTTCAGTTTTCTCCGTCAATAACAAGACTGTTTACCCCCGTAGAAATTTCCCCAGCTGAAAAAAAAAAAAAAAATCAATAAATCAGGAAGCAGCAAAACTTTAAAGGCTGAGGAAACACCGAGGCTCGGTGGAAGTCGAGGAAAAAGTAAGAGCTTTGCAGTTTAATTTCAAATATTGAATAATTCCCTTTACTTGACCCAAGTTATGAGTACGTGGGAGACAAAGAGGCAGGATTTCTAAAAGCTTCTCAAAATATCGCTTAACCATGTTTTCCTATTCTTATCTTTCTCCTTTTTTTTTTTTTTTTACATTTCTAAGCTCTTTTTCTCCGACATCCGCTGCTCCGGGTCTCATTCAGCTCCCGTTATTGTTTTTCCTCTCCTTTCTACACTTCTGTAGCCAACAGGTGAAGGTTGTTTTTTTTTTTTTTTTTACTCTAGTTAACTTCTATTGATCAGCCTGCTGGAGACGTGCTGTTTATCACACAATCTACACCGCAGGGGATAACGAGACCGTTGTACGCAGGCTAAATATAAGACGGACTCGGGTAATGAGGAGAGATGAGTTCGGGTAAATACAGTCAATATTTCTGCACACGGGGCTGCCGCTACAGACGATATCTACTTCCTTTTCTGCTCTGAAAACACTCCCCTCCATCTTCTTCTCCCATTAACATCACCGTCCTCCCCTAACTTACTAAACAGACTCAAATTTGGTTTAAACGGGAATCCCAAAAAACTGGATTTGAGTTTTTTAAGCTTGCAGATAGCCGATATCGAAATATTATTTGATTAATCGGTTTGCTGGTAAACGGAAAAATAATGAACAGACGTTTTGATCAATGATACTATGTTGAATTTGTTTGCTGTTTTTTCTTAAACGGAATATCTTCGGACAGTCAAAACGATTTTAAGATGTCACCAGTTTTGCCCAGAATAGTAAAAAAAAAACACCTCTGAAACCACCAGATCACTAAAACTCAACCTTAAAACAGTCAAACTACACAAACAAGGAAGTTCATTGTGGTTTCAGAGGAGCTCCACCCACATTAGATGTGGATAACACTAACTTACCGATAGCCAATATTTAATTAAAGTCCAATTCTGATGCCATTTATTGGAAAATCTACCTCCTTAGTAAGCGTAGCTGATTGCTTTGCCGCTAGTCTTAGTCAAAGGAGCCCACAACCATCTTCCCACCACTGATTCAGCCAGCACCAGCAATATTAGTGTATTTTCTTTCCATAGATCAAATTAATTTACTGAAGTTTGTTTGGTTGGCCAACAGACTGGTGTCGACCCCTCAAGGCACCAAGAAACAACAAAAATACTACCGGATTCTTTTTTTTTTTTAAGGTGGAACCATCTTTTAATAGAACAAGTACTTCCTGTGCAGCGTTAGACGTAGTGGACCGACCATGTAAAATCGTAAATACAATATTACGCTGAAATATATATTTAAAAAAAAAAAAAGTGTCTTCACTAAAAGTAAGTTAAAAATAATGTCATGAGAAACTTCATTTATCAGTTACCGCACACCGAATGCAGTTAACAACAAAAAACGACATGAAATCCATACGACACCGTCTGTCCGGGTCGTACCATCTGTTGCTCTCGTCGCTCAGAGATACTTCTTCATGACATCTGGCTCTGTGTTTTTTGGGGGTTTGCTGAATGAGTTTGAGACGGATCGGGATAAGAATCTAAACACCTAAAATCCCTAAAACAACAAAAACCTGAGTTGATGGTACAAACGTTTTCAGGGTGCATGAAATACCTTTTTCTAGCTCTCTTTCCAAAGTTCATTTCTGTCTCTGCTCTGCACAAATAAACATTAAAAGGCCTAAAACATATACTTAAAAATAATGAAGTGCCTAAAAGCTTTTGCACAGTACCGTCTGTTCCCCAGTTTATCAGCAGACGTTCTCGTGTAATGGCCTCGTGTTCGCACATAAGCACATTTGCTCGTCCCCTTTGTTTATTTATTTATTTTTTTTCCCTCCTCACTCTCCTCGAACCGTCGGAGGTATCTTCTCCCACATCCTCCCACTCCTCCGCTCGCCCTCCCTCGTACGCCAGATGCCCGGAGCCGAACAGGTTTATCTAATAACAGGGAAATTTACCGCATATTGAAATTCATAAGCCGCCACCCTCCTCCTCCTCCTCCTTCTTCTTCGTGCTCTTGTTATTCACATTTCAGATGGCGAGGTGTTTATTTTTCATTTAGATATACTGTTAGTTTACTCTGCGGGAAACACGTTTTCTGTTTGTGCGTGTGTGCTGGCATTATATATATATTTTTTTAACAAATGGTGATTCTTATTCAGGGGTTTCTGTTTTGTGACAAATATTGAGTCACCGAATCATAGTTTGTCATTGTGTTCCTGTGCTGGCGGGAATGTCAAACATCTGTCAACATGCCCGTCCGCGTCAACAAAACGTGAGATAGTCACGCTTTGGGCTGTCGAGGCGTGAAAAGTTTCACGTTTTGTAAGCGTGAAACTCACACGCACGTCAACGTCTCGTGAGGCGGGATCCTGTTTTGCTTCGGAGGCAGGAGGGGTGTCTTGGTGGCATACGTCACAGATTGGCGATGAGGTTCGAATCCAGGAGGTTGCAACGAGGTGGTTTTGGTTTCCTAACCCCCCAAAAAATGTGACTTTTCCTGTAAATCACGTGGCTCAAAAGCACGCAGCAGCTTTCATTTTCGCCCACTGCAGGAAAGCGTGTAACTTTCACGCCTAGCGAGGCCCAGAGCGTGGCTATCTCACGTTTTGCTGTAGTGGAAGGGGCGTGTCCGTGTCACGCTTTGCCGCGATCCTCTGTTCTACAAAAAATGGAAAAATAAACGGTAAAGAAAGAGAAACGGTAGCAGAGACTGTCGTTTTTTTTTTTTTTTTTTTTGTCTTGTTTGTATACAACCGAATGGAAAGAGCTCCTGCAGGCTAAGTATCCGTTGGATGACGGTTTCCTGAGCCAGACTTGTAAAAATGATTGACGCCAGGCACTGTCACCATCTCTGCTCTCTCTCTGCTCTCTCTGTCAGGATATCGACTGATTGGTGCAAGATAGCGGATGAGACTAATAAAATATTTAAACGCTCAGACCGGTGAGCGTTAGGCCCGGTATAACAGCGTGACATGAACAATCGAACCCAGGCTTTTATCACCGGTACGGAAGAAGGCGAAGAGTCACGGCATCGATTCAGAGTTTTTTTTTGTGTGTCTATTTTTTAAGACGGACGCGGTCGGGCGGCTTCTCTGGCACGAGTCCTTTGGAGCGTGGCGGTGTTGCCTCCTTTTAAACAGTGAATCGCTGCAGTCATTCGGAAACTGGATCGGCTTCTCTGGCATATCCCAGCAGAAATACTTAGGGTAGTGGTGTGCATGTATCTGTGTGTGTGTGTGTGTGTGTGTGTGTGTGTGTGTGTGTGTGTGTGTGTGTGTGTGTGTGTGTGTGTGTGTGTGTGTGTGTGTGTGTGTGTGAGTGAATGGGAGCAGTGAATGGACTCCAGCCAAAAAAATGAACCCAGCATCCTGGAAACCTCATCCTCTTTATGAATAATAAAACAAGCATTGTAAAAAAAAAAAAAAAAAAAACTAAAAAAAAACCTCAGCCCTCACTCACGTTCTGCCAGCCTGCTTGGCTGACTGCACTGACGGCCAGCCCCATTATATATTTATCATATGATCTCTTTATGTGCGTCTGTGGTTCGACAGGAGCAGGTGATGCCACCGTCCCACCATCAAGGCCGTGTCTTTGTATTAGGCAGGAATGCTGAGGTTCAGCCAAGGCTGGAGGATTTTTTTATTTTGTTATTTTTTGTTATTTTGTGAGTGCCTGAATCTCTCTGTATGCACGCCCAGTGAGGTTCTGCAGGTGCTTGGGAGACACAAATTAAAATCTGTTGGTTTAAGATAAAAACAAAACAAAACAAAACAAAAACCCATCTGAATCGGATGAAGCGTCCTGGTTTGTTTTCTGTTTGTTACGGCTTCTAAAAACCTGCCTCGGTGCTTGATTTCCACAACCTGTATTTGAGACTGGACTGCGGTTCAGGTTTCCCATCCCGAAGAAAAGGCAGACAAAGAGACAAAAAAAAAAAAAAAAAAAGAGCGATTAAAATGGATAGCGCTGACCTGACCTTTGTGAGCGGGAGAATAACGGTGGGTGTGTTTAGAGAGAAGATCGCCCGTCTGGTCCTTTCGCGGCGTTTCGATAAAGTGAGAAACTAAACGCGGAGAGAATAAAATGTCAGATTCACCGTGTGAATGTCAGGCCACGTGGGAACATCGTCTGCCATCAAACAACAATGAGAGAAATATTGCATTTGCGACTGCTTTAGATTGTCGGGATGGGTCGGTCAGATATGGAGGACGTTCTCTACTGTTGTCCCGCTGCCGCCGACAGACACCTTCACACAAAAGCACAAAAAGCCGATTGTGTTTGTTTGTAATGGACGGCAAAGCCGGTACGGTGATTTCAAGTTTTATTTCAATTTTATTTATATAGCTGCCAAATCACAACACGGGCTATTTCACGGCACTTAAACACGTTGAAGTCCCTCACTGTGGAGCTTTACAGCTTCATACAGAGAAACCCAACAATTCAACAACTACCACATAAACTGGGAGGAAAAAAAACTCGTCTTTAAGGGAGAAAAACCGACAGAACCGGGCTCAGAGGTGGGCGGAGCCTCTGCCTCCACCGGTTGGTGGTGAGGGGAGAGCAGAGAGAGAAAAAGGACAGCATAGAGATCCAAAACATGAACTGTTGGTGAGGCCGACGATCACAGAGCAGAGACATGATCCAGAATTATTATTAATAATAATAATAACAATAAACTTTATTTGTATGGCACCTTTCATACAACAAATGCAGCTCAAAGTGATTCACAGCAAAAATAATTACATGCAGTGTTTCACATAAAAACAGAAATAAAGGAACATTTAAAAATGTGGAAAAGAAATTACAAAATGAGAAAAGGTTTGACAAGATTTGACAATTGACCCGAATACAATCCAATCAGCAGATTGGATTATAGAGCTGCAGGACATTTTTGATATCGGTATCGAGATATTAATGACGGTTCCTGAATTGCAAATTTGTATAAAATACAGTTCACATTACGCCACAAATATTCCGTTTTGTGAAGTTTGGAGGTGGAGAGAGTCGAAACCCGGGTTATTGTTTGCAGCTACAAATTTACCGATGTTCCCCGAACACGTCGCGTGGAAGCTATCGATATTCGGTAAAATCGAGGGGACGCGAGCTGCTCCGGCTTGAGAAGCCTCCAGTTACCGCGGCGCACACAACTCAAGACGGACACGTGGCCAAACGTTCGCCGGTAAAGACTGAAATATGAGATCTACTGACGTTAAAAACCAAAGGATATCGTCTCGGGTATGGTTCGGTAAAAGCTGATGAGATCGACTCCGACGTAAATATACGAAAAGTTTTGTGGTTTAAAACCCCCCCAGAAAACTTGTTTTTTTGTTCATGTAGCCCAGGGAATTATGCTGACAAAGCACTTTTCGAGAGTAGATGGCGTTGAAGCAACGGGATCGGTGGCTGTAAAGTGTGAAGGTTTGGTACCCAGCCCTCGTTTTGAGGGAGGAGCGCCAGTCATCGTCGACTCTCTCTCGTACGACCGGTACCTGAACGCAACAGTTTAATTGAACTAATTCAAGTTGTGTCCTTAAAACCACGGCAACGGATAACGAGTTAACGCTGACGATGGAGCTCGTAGTGACGTCTGTCCGCGTGCGTATTCTTGTGAATGTGTTGCATCACGTAACCCGCTGATTTCCTCCCTCTAATGTTGAAGTATTTATCTGGTGTGCTTCAGCGTTTCATATATATATATATATATATATATATATATATATCTCTCTCTCTCTCTCTCTCTCTCTCTCTCTCTCTCTCTCTCTCTCTCTCTCTCTCTCTCTCTCTCTCTCTCTCTCTCTCTCTTCTCTCTCTCTCTCTCTCTCTCTCTCTCTCTCTCTCTCTCTCTCTCTCTCTCTCTCTCTCTCTCTCTCTCTCTCTCTCTCTCTCTCTCTCTCTCTCTCTCTCTCTCTCTCTCTCTCTCTCTCTCTCTCTCTCTCTCTCTCTCTCTCTCTCTCTCTCTCTCTCTCTCTCTCTCTCTCTCTCTCTCTCTCTCTCTCTCTCTCTCTCTCTCTCTCTCTCTCTCTCTCTCTCTCTCTCTCTCTCTCTCTCTCTCTCTCTCTCTCTCTCTCTCTCTCTCTCTCTCTCTCTCTCTCTCTCTCTCTCTCTCTCTCTCTCTCTCTTTCTGCGTCTGTTCGTTGTGGGTTTTTTTTCTTCCCGCCTCTCCTCTCGGCCTTCGTTCGCCGGCGCCGTCACGGTAATTGTTGGTTTTCATCATTGACACACTTCGTCTCCAGCTGTGCTCGGTGCACTCGGTGGTGACATCCGTGTGTGTGTGTGTGTGTGTGGGTACTGTCGTTAGCGAGAGTGTGTGTGTGTGTGTGTGTGTGTGTGTGTGTGTGTGTGTGTGTGTGTGTGTGTGTGTGTGTGTGTGTGTGTGTGTGTGTGTGTGTATCTGTCTCTTTGCAGTGATGTGCTGTTAAAGCTCTCCTCAGGGCTTCACTGTATGTGACCCATCTTCATGTCAAACTGTGCACCGTGGATTTAGCTCTTGTTTTGTGCCCTTGAGCGCTCTGCGCGTGTGTGTGTGTGTGTGTGTGTGTGTGTGTGTGTGTGTGTGTGTGTGTGTGTGTGTGTGTGTGTGTGTGTGTGTGTGTGTGTGTGTGTGTGTGTGTGTGTGTGGGGCTGGTGGTGATGTGGGTGGGCGGGGGGGTCTAAGAGCAGGTGGTACACCTCGGGGTACGATGGCACCGCATGTCTGCAAATAATTTGAAAGTGAGCCTCTCGCTGCCCGCAATACGTTATTGTTCAGTTTTTTGTTGTTGTTGTTTTCTTGTAAAAGTCGAGGAGACACAAAACACTTCTGACCTCGGTACGGAAACGGGAGGAAAAGATGTGCACCGGGAGAGTAATTGCTATCCAGCGCAGTTGCTCCTTAATTGCGAGCGCCTTACCGGCACTAAACGCCCGCAGACACACAACGGATATATATATTTATATATATGATTTTTTTTCTCTCCGAGTTAACAAGCAAAATGAAGCCGAGGGGGCTGACGAGCCAGGCGCAGCTAATCTTCGCTGTAAACACTCTGCATCTCGTGTCTCGGTTTTCACTCCCTATTTTTTCTGACTTGTGTCTTCTTCTTTTTTTTTTTGTGAGTTCAGATCTTTTGCTGCGAGACAACTAGAAGTGTAGTGATGCCGCAGCGCACACGAACGACTATATTTTTTTTCTCCAAGAGAGACAATAAAAACAAATTAAATGGTAAAAGTTATCATACGGATGCATTCTGCATTATTACAAACTTGATACTTCCTCTATTCGTTTCAAAGTAAAAGCCCTTTTACTTCAAAGTAAAAGTTCCTCAGTAAGATAACAAAAACCTTCATTTCTTAACAAAGCTTTTATTGTGGAACATTTACAAGAACCTGTTGTGACTGAAGTCATACAGTCACACTTTAGATGAATAACTGTTGAAAATAGTAGGAATATATAAACAAAAATAAACCGATGGAAATATGCATTATGGACTATTGTATGTGAACTTGCCACTGTAGGAACGGGGCAACTTTTCCTGCTGAAAACTTTTCGACATCAAGGTAGAAACAAAGAATAGAAACACTTTAAATGACATTCAAATTTGATATAATAGAATATTGATACAATAGAAAAGTCAATCTGAACAAAGATGAAATAAAGTTTTGGTAATGTGTCACCTCATGTCAGAAGTTTGAGTTTCCCTGAAAAGATTTTTGCTTTGATGCATCAAATAAAATGACAAATAATGGTTCAACTATCAAGTTATGTTTATTATTAATTTATGATTTTTTTTTTTTTTTCTGTCACTGTCAGAATAAAAAAAAACGTTTTAAGAGGGGTGGAAGTGAGTGTTCAGTCTCACAACCAAGACAGAAAATACAACATATTTTCATTATTAATTCATCTATAAAAAAACAACAACTGCTCAATCAAATGTAAGAAAATTGTGACGTAATGAGTTCCAGAAGCGGAAAATTATATAAGATTGAAAAAAAAGAAGCTGCATATCAGATTTAACAAGCCGAAACCAGACAATGTTTAACAATAGCTTTGTCTCCTGCATATTTAATAATATTGCCGGTGTTTGTTCTGACGACACTGTGCTTTTTTATTTCTATATTTTTTTTTCCCCTCTTCAATCTCTTTCGTCTCTCGTCTTTATCAACGTCGGTGTGATTTAAACCAACAGGAGGATCTTTGGCGTGCGTTCCTCTCGAGGTTCCTGTGTCTTTTTTTTTTTTGTATCCGCCCGCAGCGCTCCTAAGAGAAAGCTCACGCATTCAAAAAGAAGATTTTCATAGTTAAGAGCCCGTCGCTACGCTCTATCAACAACAAAAAAACAACAACAAAACAACGCTTGACAAGTCTTTACAAGAGCCCGACGACGCGGCAGAAATCCCTCTGGCTTCGTGGCTCTTCTTAATCCCCCGTCCGTCATCCATCACCTGAGAACAGGGCTGTCAGAGCCTCGCATCCTTACCGCTCCCACCCCCCCCCCACCCCGCCCCCACCCCCACCCCCTCCACTTCCTGAACCAGTGGAGCCCTCATTAATGGTGACAGGTGAGCGTCCCCCCAAAGGGACACGCGGTGTCACCAGTGAGGCCGGAGGGGTGGATGGGGATTTATATGGAGGGGGGAATATGGTCCCGTATTGGGGGGGTGGGGGTGGGGAGGGGGTTATGGGGCTCCAGTGGTTTAAAGAGGAGGGGGGGGGGCAGAAGATATACGGCAGTTATTGTTTGTTTGACTGACGCCATAACTCCCACGTTCGCCACTGAGCTACAGAGGTGGTGTAAAAATGGCCAAATCGCCCGTCTCTCTTAAAATGTGAATTTGTCATCGTTTGGTAGGAAGCGTAAAAGAAGAAAAGCAGTTTGCTTTTAGGTGTGATCCAATTAAAACTCCATTTTGTCCGACAAGGTTACTTAAACCGGGGTTTTTAATACTGCTGTCCCTGTGATTTATGTTGTTTTCGGGTTAATACTTTACGGTACGGGTTAAATGAATTATCATGAATGAATGCATGAACTCAGCGTCACTCATTGACTTGATGTAAAAGTGGACGTAGCTTCCGGGTCGGAAAAATGAGGCCGATGCGGAAGTGCGTTAAGCTGCAATACCACCGAGCGCCACTAGAGGTCGGCTCCAAAAAGCTCCACAGACTCTCATTCAACTTCTCTCATAAAGTTGTAAGTTAATACATTTTTCCCACGAGTTTTCTCGGTGTTATTAACTAAAGTCGCTCCTTCTTATTAGGTTTCTGGAGGTCCATCTGAAAATAATCTTGTCATTAATTCTAAAGTAAGGCTCAAAAAGTTGTATTTTTGGGGGCGTGTCTGTTTGATTGACAGGCCCGTGGCGCAGTCAGGTTACGGCTATCGGTGGGGCGGGACGTAGTATCGCCGGGGTTTTCCAATCAGACTGAGTCAGCTCCAGCTCTCGCTCCCCTCTCCCCCCCCAGCTGATCCATATATGGTCACTTCCTGCTCCAAACCGCTCGGGACTACCGAGACGGCGCCGGCTAAAATCCAAACTCGAGGCTTCACGACGACCGTTCACAAACAAACGGCTGACGTCACTGTTGCTTGTTACTTCATGCATTAATAACTCATGAGTCTTGATCTGGTGCAATGAACAACACGTTAATCAAAGCATTAACTGAGGTGAGTACGTCAACAATGAGTATGGTTTATTAAGAACATAATCATGATGAATTCCGTGCAGAACATTTTTTGGGCCAAATTTTTGGGGTCATTTACCTGCAGGTTACAATGAATGACAGCGACACCATAACTCAGACATCTTAATAACAAATGAAAAACATTCGTCCTCAACATGAAGCATTCGAGCACTTCCCGCAGATTCACCCACAGAAGATAGTAGAAACACGACGAACTCGTGAGTAACTAACGCCTTCGTCGGTGATGATTTTGGATGAGCTCAGTCCGAAGAATTCATTATGATCACGCTTAATAAATCCTTAGTTAATCAACGTGTTGTTCATGCAGGAGATCATGAATGAATGTAGCTTCCTGATGGATTTCACGAGGTCGTGACGCATGAATACCTCCATAATTCGCCGTGGTCGCTTCTTCCCCGAGAGTGGATCGCCGTTTAACGATCAGCAGCCGTCTTAAACATTCAAAACTGGTGGATCGTAGACGCGGTTAGAGGCGAGGGGATTTTTATTTATTTCATTCCCCCCCCCACTCAACTGAAAGCACTTTACAGCATTTTGACTGTCTGACTGACTGGAGAGCATATTATTATTATTATCATGAAAAGAAGAAGCAGCAGCAGAGGGCGTGAAGAACACTGCCTTCGTTTTCACGCGTAAACTTCGCGGCTGTGGTGTCAAACACCAGAAACACGCCTTCTCCCGACTCCCTCGCTGCATATGAGGAGAACATTGCTGCTGTCAACGGGGGACGAACCGTAATAACAGAACACACACACACACACACACACACACACACACACACACACACACACACACACACACACACACACACACACACACACACACACACACACACACACACACACACACACACACACACACACACACACACACACCAATCTGGAGGTGTTTACTGCTCAGCACACGGTGCACATACGTTACTCACCGTCGCACATGCATGAGGTGCTGATGAGATCCTTTGGCTGTGTGATGGTGCTGGTGGGTGTGTGTGTGGGGGGTGGGGGTTGGGGGGCATCATGAGGAGATCAGAGGCTGCAGATGACCTCCTGCGTGTGGAAACTGACAAAATAACAGATCGACACACAAAGCACCTTAGGTTAATATTAGCCCGCCGTCGACGCTTTTAGGAACAAAAAAAAAAAAAAAAGAACATTTCCACCAAGAACACATTTTCTTTCTTTCTTTCTTTTTTTTTTTTTGCAGCATGTTTGCATTAATCTTTTCTGCCTCGCTGCTGAATTGGAAGTCTAGCTCTGAATGTGTGCAGGAGAAAGAGAGAAAGAACTAATTTCCATCCACTTTCCACTTCTCTTTTATTTATTTTTTTTTATTTTACTCCTTAACTACAAAGTAACGCAGTGTTTTTATAGCCGAGTCATTTCCACGTGAAAAGCCATCCTGATAATGAAAAGCTCCTTTTTGCTGTAATGAAGTCGTGTCAGCCGCTCGGAACAGCCGCAGAGTCCTGCGAGTGTTTTGCTTTTGCGCCACAAAAAAAAGAAAGAAATAACAGCGGTCCGGTTTCTTCTGCCAACAGGTTGGACCGTGGTGATTAAACATGTTTTTTTAACCCTCGGTGCATGATGTCTGCTTACTGAATGGAAAGCCGCGGCTTGCACAGTTTTATTTTTGTTGGGGGGGGGAGGGAGGGGTACGGGAGGGGCCCACCTACATAGTGTGTACATACCATCGGCTCGGATCACAGAGGCTGTTTTTAATTTACCTGTTTGATGAGACAGCATGGAAAGTGTGAGAGCGGGCATGTCTCAATGCTGCGTTGGCCAGGACCAGACAGGGGAGACACGTGAGCTCCGCTGGGATGTTGAAGGAGCCCAAGTTGAATGTATTGCTTATATGGAGTAAACACTGCTGTACTTTGTAATGACTTTATATGGACGGCAGATCTTGAACTGGATTTGAGGTAAAAACAACAACAAAAAAATGTCTTTAAACAACCTGTTTTTGTGGCCAGACTTGAGGATTTCTTTCTGTTTTCATTGGTTTTTAGTTCGTCTCCTCGGCTCCATACCTCAGTTGTATAATTAATATTGTATTGGTTGATTCACCCCGTTAGAAAAAGGTCATCAGCAACTGGTGGTGCTTTTGAGAGAAATGAAAAAAAAAAAAAATCGTGCATTGTGTTGTGAGGACAAAAAAACTCTTTGATTTCGCCAGCTTTTCAGAACTTGCGACCACATTTCACCATATTTTCTCTCTCTGCTCTCTCGTCGCTCCAAACCGCTCGAGGCCGATGGCCGCTCACCTCCGAGCCTGCTTCTGTCGGAGGTTTTTTCAACCTCAAAGGGAAGGTTTTTCTTCCTTCTAGCTGACGTGGGAATTGTTGACTTGTTGGGTTCCTCTGTATGATGTTGTAAAGTTCTGTTGTAAGGACTCAAACTGCCCAGAAATAAACTGTGGTGTGATTTGCCGCTTTACAAATTGAGGTGAGTCGAGTTTAATTGAGTTGAGTTGAGTTTAATTGAGTTGAGTTTAATTGATTTGATTTGATTTGATTTGATTTGATTTGATTTGATTTGATTTGATTTGATTTGATTTGATTTGATTTGATTTGATTTGATTTGATTTGATTTGATTTGATTTGATTTGTGCCGAGTTGAGTTTCAGTCTTCTTCAGTGATGATGGAGTTGGTTCATTTCGAACATCACACTGCCGGGAACGAGTGTAAATTAAAGCTTGTTTTCTCCAAACAAAAACATTGTCTTCCTGTTGAGAGCTGTTCAGCTCCGTCATTTCCTGGCTTACAATCTACAAAAAAAAAAAAAAAATGGGTTGAGTGGTCAGTAAATAGATATTTGAACTCGCTAGTATTGCGACCGGGTCATCTGTATATGACCCACAGTATCTAACAATGCTTCAGGTTCATATTTATGTGTGTGTGTGTTTTTGTCTTGAAACTTGAAAGGAAGCGTAAAGATTTTTTTTATGGGAGGCTTTGGTGAAGAAGGATCGGCCGTCGTTACGCGATAAAGTCGGCGAGAGCGTCTCCGCGGATACGCCGAGGCTCACACATGCCGCCCAGATGCTGGAAGCTCCTCTCCTGTGCGAGCCGCTGGAAGTTCTGCTCATACCGGGAAGGGGAACTACAAAGGCTTCCTCCCGTTGCTGAGCGCTGTCGGCCAGCAGAGCCGGTTTACAGCCCGCACACTGCTGCTGGAGACTAACGGGTCTCCGGCGACGAAGGAAGTTATTTATACGAGTAAAAGTAGCAACGACACAATGTCAAAAATGGTGTTCAGCTGAAACTATTAGCTTAATTATTTGATTGACGGGCAATTAATTAGCTGCTATTTGAGAAAATATGTAAAAGCGCTGGACATGACTCAGTTCCAGCTTGCCATTCGTTTATTGTGTGTTTGCCTGATTTTGGACTCGTTGGCTGGATAAAACAAACAATCTTGGACGCTTCTCACTTGGACGTCTGGGGATGCTGCGATGGGCAATTATCACTATTCACTAACATCCTATTATTAATTGAACATTTGAGAAAATATTCATCAGATTAACCTACGATGGAAGATAATTGTTAGACCAGGACCAGCTCTGAAACACTCCCTGCACTAATGAGTAAATGTGTACAAGTATTAGAATCTGAAGTGAATTAAATGCATAATCTCTCCCGTTTCAGAGTCTTATATTCCATTCTCGAATTACTGTTGCCTGAAGGTGTAAGCAGCGTTTTAATGATGTGAAAAAAGGCTGAAGTGGAGCCAGTTTTTATTAACAAGCTTTTACATTCTCCTGTGTCGTCTCGTCTATAAAAGAACATTTAAAAATATCACGTTTCGCGGGGTCGGGGGAGGGAGGGGGGGTAAATATTTTACAATACGACGGCCTTGAGGTTCGTAAAGCTTAAACATCTCGATACACAAGAATCGGACGACGACTTCAGAGCTGTATTTTGCCACTCGTCAACACTGCTGGGCTCAAATGTTGTCGTGTTTGTTTGTTTTTTCGCTGTCACGCTCATTGACTCAAATGTTCGTTGTCGCAAATCTGACCTCCTCCTCTGCTCCCCGCCTTCTTCCAGCCCACACAGAGAGCTGCTTGTAATGTACAGTTAAATGCCAGCGGATGAGTTTGTGTGTGTGTGTGTGTGTGTGTGTGTGTGTGTGTGTGTGTGTGTGTGTGTGTGTGTGTGTGTGTGTGTGTGTGTGTGTGTGTGTGTGTGTGTGTGTGTGTGTGTGTGTGTGTGTGTGTGAAGCTGATTGTTTCATTAGGTTCATTTTCTTTTCCTGTGCATGTTAATAGTATCCGGGTTGGGGAGGGGGGGGGGGGGAGCTCGGCTCTCTGATTTATTTTTATTTTTATTCATGTTAATGTGCTATGATCTACAGCAATTCACACTTTAGGCCATCTGTGTATGCATAAATGTATATATGCATTTATTTATTTGCCCAACAATGCACACGCACACACACACACACACACACACACACACACACACACACACACACACACACACACACACACACACACACACACACACACACACACACACACACACACACACACACACACACACACACACACACACACACACACACACACACACTTAGCAGGCATTGTGACACAGCTGAGCACAACAGCTGGTGTCTTTATCCTGGTTTGTGTGTTGGGTGGGTGTGTGTGTGTGTGTGTGTGTGTGTGTGTGTGTGTGTGTGTGTGTGTGTGTGTGTGTGTGTGTGTGTGTGTGTGTGTGTGTGTGTGTGTGTGTGTGTGTGTGTGTGCTGGCAGGCTATAACTGGCAGGAGATGGCAAGACAGCAGCAGTTTGGATTAAGGGATCAATGGCGGTGTCAGACAAACATTGGATTAGTGCTGTAATCTCGCCCCCTTTGCTGGCCCCTGAAACCGAGACTCTTCCTCGCCCACCTGCCCGGATTAACGCAGAAAAAGGAGCCCCCGGCTTCATTAAGACCTCCGGCCTCTCATCCCGTAATGAGACTGGTAATTACCGGAGTGCACGACCATTACTTTTTAGCCCCCCCACCTCTCTCCTCCCATGAATGCCAATCATCGTGCCCCCCTACCGGGTGGCGGGGTGGATACGCCGGGAGGTGGTGGATGAGCGGCGCTGCTGCCGTGTGTTGCATAATGCGTTCATGCATTTCAGATGGCAGGTTTGTCATTCGGAGGTAGCGAGGCGGAGAGCTGGAGACCGCGTGTCGTGGATGTTTGTGTTTTTGGGCTGAACTTTGTGTTTGTGCAGTGGTGCTGGCCAACATCAGAAAAAGAGACTATGAATCAAATCCATAATAAGTGCACTGATACTCAGGTCTCTGGGAAAACGTAGAGTCGCGTAGCTCTTGTTATTTTAGTTGATTGGAAAGAGTCGTTTAGCATTTCCTTTAAAAATGTCCTTTCAATTCTGTTTTTATTGAGTTTCTTCAACGAGCAAAAAGCACAACCTTTAAACGTGTTGGGCGTGTAAAAAAAAAAGTTTGATATGATTCTCCCAAAAAAGACAATATTTTGCTGAAAATATATATTTTTTTTCTTAAGAAAATTGGACATTTATTTGAATAGTTTTGGCGCGACCACAACACCGATCAGAAGGAGGGAATTTTAGCGAACGACACCAGAACAAATTTGTTTTATCCAGCCCCCTAGTGGGCCTTAGTGGTATTGCTTTTTAAGGCCCTTTCGCAATTTCTTTTCTTTTCCCATCGGGAGACGACCTCTATTTTTATGCATATGTCTACGGCCAGGACTAACATTCGTAGTTAGCATCTCGGGCTACTATTGCTCAAATGCAACCTTAAAAACTGTATAGCTTCAACAGGCAATTCAGTTTAAGAACTATAATCAAATATAATATGTAATCCACTGTGCTGCTGTAATCCTGTAAACTTCCCCACCGCGGGACTAATAAAGGATTATCTTATTTTATCTTATCTTAATAAAAGCTTAAACGAACCCTGTCCGACTGCCAACTAGCCTGTAAGCTGCGCTCATGCCAGTTTGTCTTTCCAAAAATAGTTGTGGAGTCATAAAATTAGATCTCTTTTGTTCTCCTGAGAGTTTTTTGTTTTTTTTTATGATTTCTTCTCTTCAAAGCAAAACACTAGCGGTGGATGTTCTTGCCGTCGTCTGGCCTTTAGAGACGCCGAGACACCGTCGCATGTACGGCTCAGGGGTCTCCGTTCGGCCATGACATTTTGCTTCAGCTTCATCTCCTTTTTAAAAAAAAAAAAAAAAAATTCTACGCCATTTCGGTAGTCTTCAAGCGCGGCGGCGGCAGCAGAAGAGGCGCCGGAGGGGCCGAACATAAAGAACTTTCCGACTTCAAAGGACGCCACGTTTCCCTCCGACGCGGCCGTGTATATCTCAGATCTTTTTTTTTTCTTTCTGCAGAGCACAGAGGATTAAGATGACCTGCCAAAGGATGTGACAGCAACGGGGGTTGATTTAATGGTTTTGAAATAATAGAGGTGTCGCATGCTTTGTCAGAAATGGTAACAGATCGAGGAGTGTATTCAGTTTCCTTGAATAGTGGATTTTCTGTCAAGCGTGGTCTCAGATTGGGGTTTTTCTTTGTTTGTTGTTTAGCTTTATTTGAGTTATAACGGTTCGCTGCCGTTCCTGATGCATTTCTTGGTTGTAAAAGCATCTTTTCTCATCGCGATCCACCTTCACGAGGAATCAAGAACTTTCCTCCCTGTAGGTATTTTTTTTTTTTTGGACCTCGAAGGCTCGGACACACTGCACAAAGGATTTGGCAGAGTCCTCGACGTTATTAAATTCGTTGTCTCCTGCGGAGCTCCGACCGATGAGCAGAGATGAGATTTAAACTGGAAAGGTGGCATTCATATATATATATATATATATATATATATATATATATATATATGCCGCACTTTGAAATCTCAACATACGAGCATGGCAAATTCACAAGGAGTCGATTTGGACCGAAGTGTTGGGCAATCGCCAGAACGAAAGACTGGACAATAGCAGTTTGGTCGTCGTATTCAGGGCAGGGATGTAACTTGGCACATTGATGGGTTTTTGGCCGAAGTTATGTTGATTTCTTTGGCTCCTGGGATTTTTTTTTTTTTGGAGTTATGGCAGCGATATCAGCGAGACTGCGGCGATTTGGCTCCTTGTATGTGGAGATGCATATATTTAAATGACGAAGGTGATTAGCAGCCCACAGAGCTGCTGATGGTGAAGCGGCGGGGACTCTCTGAGCTATCAGCCAGACCGGTGAGGAAATGGCTGGTGAAGAAAGCGTATGTGGATGTTAAGTGGTTTTGACTTAAACATGCCCAGTGTAACCATGGTCACCCTGATTTGGCAGGTATTTCATTTTATCTGCCAATCTGTTTATGGAGAAATGGTCTATTGGTTATTGAGGTCAGATTAGGACAGCTCTGTCAGATCCAGGACATTTTAATATGAAAGGGAATGAGAACAAATCCTGGAAACTACGGTATAAGCGTGAAGGTTTAGGTTGTCGAAATTTGTTTAGTTTACTGATTTTCATGACTAAACAGTGTACAGTGTGAACAGATTCTGTTGCGGGAGACGTGGATCAAAGTACGATGAGAGGAAATGTAACCCAACCTCAACTCTGTGATTTTAAAGTGATTGCAGGACGATTTTTAGATCTCCAAATTAGTCAACAGTTTCAGATTGATGAATCATCTCCAGACCGATCAGTGCAACGAGACCAAGCCAGTTCGATGCAGCGTTATACTTTACAGTGCAATTAAAAAGACCTTCGTTGGTGTGCTTGTGCTGCATGTAGAATCTGTTATTTGTTCTTGATTTTTCAGACGTGTTTTCGATGCTGACCAATTTGGAAAAAAAAAGTCGGTATACTTTTCTGGTCTGAAAAATACAGCCAATGGGGAAGTGCCTTCAGCTGCAATACCACTAATTGCCACTAGAGGCTGGCTCCGAAAAGACTCCATAGACTTGTGACATTCAACTTCTCTCATGAAATTTGAAGTCAACAATTTTTGTTTTTGTTATTTCCGTGTCGTTAGCTAAAGTCGCTCCTTTTTATCATTTTGTGGCGGTCCATCTGAAAATAATCCCGTCACCAATGAGAAAATAAAGTGTGTTTTTGGGGGCGTGTCTGTTTTGATTGACGTGCCTTTGGTGCGGTCGGGGTATCCAATCAGATGGAGTGAGATCCACCGTTTATAATTTAGAGGGCACTCCGTGAGTGAGAGGTGCGGGTCCTCCTCTGGGTCGTCTCCGGGGGGGATTTCGGCCGGTTCCCCTATTTCTCGGACCGTTTGGTAAATGTGAGAGCAGCCTGCGTGAAACTCCAGAATCTCTGCAAGGGAGGCCGAGCTGCCGTCTGTGAGAACGGATAATGGCGAAGCAGCGGCCTGGAGAGCAATAACGGCGACCGGCCTCTCAGCCCGAGCAGCCTGCTCATTACCCCGCCCGTTAGAGAATGGCTTATTATACGGAGGTGACAGCTCGAGGCTCGGAGACAAGATAGGACGGGATGTGCCCATTTAAGGCTGAGATAAAGAGTATGGAAAGGATTGGCAGTGGACAGGAAGATGGATTTGTTCTGCCAGCCCAAACTGAATCATGGCTCAGCCGCACACATATCTCAGCACAAAACGTTGGCTTCGTCCCGCTGCTCACGGTAGAGAGCCTCACTTTAAAACAATTCAAAAAACAAAATAAGTAAAAAGTCAACACGCTAAAGACCAATATTAGCCATATTTCCACTGAAAGATACTTTGAGGAAAATCTTCTGCTCCACATGCATTTACTGTCCAAAAAAACCTTGCCATTTTGGAGCCAAAAGTGACCATATTTGTACGAGCTATCTGACTCTATCTGATTGGGAACCCGAGTACATTATGTCCCGCATTTTGTATAGCAGAAACGTGGGAGCACCACCAACCTGTCAATCAAACAGACACACCCATAAACGTACTGCTTTTTGAGGCCTAATATCTAATTAATGACGGGATTATTTTTAGGAGGACCAACAGAAAACTAATAAGAAGGAGTGACTTAAGCTAACGACGCCATAATGACTTGTGAAAAAAAATGCATTGATTTTGTATTTCATTGGAGAAGTTGAATGGGAGCCAATGGAGCCGGAGGCTTTTTTTGGAGCCGACCTCGAGTGGCTCTTGAGGGTATTGCAGTTTAAGGCATTTCTCGTTTGGCTTACTTTTTGGACCCGGAAGCTACGTCCATTTTTATATACTTTTTTAACATATTTTTATATAGAGATACATCTGAAGAGTTATAATGCAATTAATATAAAAGAAAACTATTATTGCCATATTTCTGGATACTGGATAGTTTTAGGCTTTCGGGCATCTAAAATTCAGTTAAACAACTTCCCTTTGGCTTACTTCATCTTAACTCATAGACAAATTAAACCTGTGTCGAAGGCTCTCATTTAGTCTTTAGGGGACACAAGCCTGACGGGTTGGGAGTAAACCGTTCTCGAAGATTTGATGGCAGCATAATTACACCTTTCCCTCCATTTGCACGTGAATTTGTAAGCTGCTATTAGTCTGAATGGCTCCATGTGAAGCCTCCTGTGTGGGCTTAAATTAGTACATTTACAGTCAGCCTTTGATATCAGTGTTCTTCTGTAGTATCAAAAACTCACATTGGCATATTTTCACTACTCTTTTTGAGGATAATTTTGGCATCATCCAAGGCAAAGTCTTTCATTTTGTCTCTTAACATCTGTCTACTTCGAAGTGATTTCTCACAACATGTGTTCTTTCCATTGATGTTCCTCATGTGACAAATATCTGCTGGAAAACCTTTGTTTGAGTTTTTTTTTATTTAATTTTTTTTTTATCTGTCAAACACCCTGTCAATACTGACTGAAGCAAGATCTTTTTCTTTGTGTGTGTGTGTGTGTGTGTGTGTGTGTGTGTGTGTGTGTGTGTGTGTGTGTGTGCGTGTGCGTGTGTGTGTGTGTGAGCCCCGAGGTGAGATCGCAGTGGGAAGCATCTATAAAGCCCAGAAACAGCAGCTGGAGAGCCAAAGATCTTGAAATATGACTGCAGAGTTATCACACAAAAAGTAATCCTGATTATCATAAAGTGGAGGACGACTACCAATTTGTTTTGGAGGTAAAAAACGATCAAAGTCAAACCGGCCTGTTGGTTTGTAAAGCGTTCATGACATATAGTTTGACAGTTTTACTCCTCCGCCTTGGTTTTCCCTCTCAGATAAATGCTAACCTTTGGAGTTCGTTTACAACCCAGACTGACTGCCGGCGTTTCTTGCTTGGACAATGTCAAAATGGTCCCAGGTGACGGCAAATGAGTAAGTAAGTACAATAATTCCTGCTAATATGCTCACAGGAATAATGGCCCAAAGCATGGAAATAAAACCCGACTATCTCTTTGGATCGTTCGGTTCCAGGGTTTTACAGTCCGTCCGGTCGAAGCAGCAACGCGGTTCGTAAAAGAGCGTCTTCGCATATTTACTTTCCGTCTCAGAACTTCTCTCTCTGTTGCCGTGACGTCCAACTGCGAAGCATTTAGAGGATGTGTGATGGCGCTTTTGTGGCTTTGTCGCGGGCTAATGAAGGCTCTCCGGAGATTTACGTGTCCGAGGTCGTTTTTCTATTCAGACGGAGGCCGGCGGCGGGGGGGGGGGGGAGGTGGGGGGGGAGGGGGGGGGGGGGGCATATCTACGGCTCTCCTCTTCATCCCCCCGGACTGCTTTTACGATACATCCTACCCGGCTGATAAATCACAGCGCCGGTCGTTACGACTTCTCCGATCCGGTCGCGCGCGGCGTCTTCGAGTCGTCGTCCGACGACACGATGATGGAAACGATTCGTTCGATGAGCAGCGACTGTCGCTGTGACCTCACGGGCTCTAATTCAATTAGTCCGGGATTCACCGAGAGAACAGAGCAGCGGGCCGACGGAGAATTGAGAAAGGGAGGAGACGGAGCAGCGAATCCCTCTTCCTTTGTCAAACACCATCATTTCTTGGGCAATATCCACATCTATTATCGCCCCCCCCCCCCGCTCCCTCCCCGGCCCTCCCCACCACCCCCCTCTACTGTAAATGTGCCATTTATTTCTCCCACCAGTAGTCTGCTGACAGATATAAATGGTTCCAGTCTGAGCTTCTTTGGAGCAAATTTGTGCGCTATCAGTCTCCGAATACCGCAAATTAAATCAATTAGTTGTTAATGAAGTCTCCAGTGAGCTCTTTTTTTTTTGTCCCGCCGCACAGATACCGTATTACAGCGAGCGCAGTGTATGCACCAGAGTCCTCATTAAACAGTGGAAGAAGAAAAAAAGAAAACTCATTTAAGACGTGCGCTGTTTGTGTGTCTGTGCAGCTCAGGCGTTCGGTTGTCGACGTGTGTGTGTGTGTGTGTGTGTGTGTGTGTGTGTGTGTGTGTGTGTGTGTGTGTGTGTGTGTGTGTGTGTGTGTGTGTGTGTGTGTGTGTGTGTGAGTGTGTGAAAGTGAGAGATGAAAGCAACCAGAGGTAGATAGGCCGTATCCTCTTAAGCCTCTGATCCCTTAATTATCAGACATCAATATGAAATAAGACCAAGCGGGTCTTTAATTACCTGCTGCATAATGCAGCTCAGGTTAGCTGCTTGTCTTTTTGCTCTTGCAACCGGATTTCTCAGCCGGCGGTCCGAGGACGGTCCTCTTCAGACTGAGGAGAAAAGCCATTTCTGCTCAGTCTGAAAGAGGTATCTCGTTTTGTTGTACAAACCCGGCTCGCGCGCACACACACACACACACACACACACACACACACACACACACACACACACACACACACACACACACACACACACACACACACACACACTTTCCCCCACCGTCTTCACCTAAGATGCACTCGATGTCAGGGTGCGTGGGTAGATCGGTGTGGGAGACACTCAGAGGTATCATAACTCTAAAATGTATTTAAAACAAGCAAAAAACTACTGCTTGAATGTAGACTGTGTGTGTGTGTGTGGGGGGGGGGGGTAGGGGGGGGGGGGGACACACACACATTATTCAACTCATCGACTCCCAGCAGGCGGCCCGATGATTAATCCAAGCTCGAATACAAACAGCTGTCGGCAGTTTTTTCCTGCACGTCTGAGCAAAACGTAGTTCAATAGGAGCCTCAAATATTTCTTCGAAATATTCAAACATCGAAGTAAAACTTTGTTGAACTCGTGGAGAAAGACACCGAGAGAACGCCGGGGGGAGGGGAGGGGAGGGGAGGGGGGGGGGGAGATGCGACGGTGGCGACGCGAACGTTACAGATTACCAAAAACACTCCACTTTTCAATCCCGTTCTTCACCTCCTGTCGGGCCAGCAAATCCCGCGAAACAAAACAGAAGTGGAATCCGTCCGGCTGAAGAAGGTTGGTAAGTTGAGCGACTGCTCCTGCCGCGCGTGGACGATTGCGCGGCACCCCGACGCGCTCGGAGCGGGACGAAGGTTTAACCCCGGCGAGAAAGCGCCGCAAATTTTGTCGCTTTATCAAAATCAGCACCCGAGTTACGTATGTTTTTTTTTTTTTCTTGCGAGTGCGCGGTTGTTGCACCGCGACTTCTTCCCCGCCGGGTCGGACCGTCAACACCGAGCTCCGCCGAGACGTTCTGACGTTCAGGTCTCCGAAATGGATTAATACGACTGTCGGCGATTCAAACTCGCACGCAAGCGATTCAGTCAGTTCAGATTTGTTTGACTAAATATGATGATGTCTTTTTTTTTGCCTCCTTTTGATGAACTTTACCTTTGAAGTTGCCTGAAGGATGAATAATGCAACTATGCAATTTCTTTTCTTTCTTTTTTGTGTCAATATGCGTTTAAAAAGAGAGAAACTTAAAATCACTTCAAAGTGCATAGAGAAGTACATTACAGTGGTATTAGAAAGCCAAGTCATGAGCAGCGGTCTAATCTGCCAAAACTGGATATCCATTATGCCCAGAAGCCCCCTTTTTCTTTTTAATGACCATATTCCTAGTCTTATATTCTGCGAATCATAACTTGCATGCTGCATGAGGTGAGTTAAGGTCAGGTCGTTGTTTTTTTTTTTCTTCCCCTTTTCACTTTTTGTTTTACTGCCGATTTGCAGCGTGGGCTTTTTTTATTTTTTATTGCACGATATCATGCCGCCGTCCGACCTCGCGCCAATTGCGGTTGTTAATATTCAACTGAGCGTCACGCTACGTGTCGACGGTTTTAACAGGAAGCGGCGGTGCAGAGGTCCCGATCTCAAAGTCCAAGTTCACATCGGCGGCTTCTGCTGATTGGTCGGGCGTCTTAAAGTTTTTAATATAAACAGTGAGGTCAGGTATTTAGAACCAGGAAGGTGCTTTCAGTTTGGGTTTTTTTTCAGCCTCCAACCTCCTCCCCTCTGTTTTTACATTTACTTCCCACCAAGACTGAAGGAAAGTTCGGGTAAGCAGCGTTCAGTTTGCATTTCTCTACTAATCTCCGCTGGGTTTCTTTTTGTTTTTGTCGCCTCGCCGGCTGCCGTGCGACTTTTTGAAGCTACTGTATGAGCCTGAAGGGGATTCGTTTCGCTCCGGGGAAGCTTTTATTCCCTGAGTATAAGTGACAGCCTCTGTCTTTTTTGATGGGATTTAAGAATTTGGCCACCTCGGTGTTATTTAACAAGAGCTAATTTGTGACTGTCTTTTGGGTTCCTGAAAGAGGAACGTACTGTATGTGTGTGTTGTGTCTTTTTTTGTTTTTTTTTTTACTCCTATTTTTTTTTCTCCCCCCTCCCGCCCCACACAGACTTAATTGTGTGTCCGAGGGGGTATACCGCTATCACCCGTGGGAAAACAGGAAATCCCAGTGGGGGCGGGAGGGTTCAGGCATCATGTGAAAAAGAGAGCGAGTGAGAAGCGACGGACGGCCTTTTGAAGGCTTTGTCTTTTTGCTTCTTTTTTTTTGAGCAGACTCGAAGACGGTCAGAGAGAGAGAAAGCTCAATCCTTTTTTGTGTCCAATCTTAATGGCCGTGTCCGGACATCATCTGGTCGGCGTTGTAACGAGCTGATCACCCCCCCCCCTTCCTCCATGGTGGAGTCTGAACACTGATGAAGCTGGAGAAGGAATAAAAAAATAAATAAAAAAAAAAAGAGGAGAGGAAATGAAAGACTGAAGAAGTGGGAATTGAATAAATGCATAATTCAGAGAAGAGGAAGAAGGTAGAGATCACCTTGATCTCCTCCCCAACCTCGCTGCCTTTTAATGTGACGCTGATGCCTTCACTGTACTGTCACCAACCAATGAAGAGAGAGAGAGGGAGGCAGCGAGGCAGAGCAATCTTATTTATAAAGCTCGTTTCATTTCACGTCAAACGCAGGATGAATAAAAAGAGACGAAGTCACGAGGAAAGACAAAACCTACTTTTGCAGCCGATACTCTCTTTCCTGCAGGTTTTAGATAAAGACTCCCACGGTAATATAATAACTGCTTGTTGAATGAAGTCTTGGTAAGAAAAGTCAGAAATGATTGCTTCTCTTGTTCTAACATACGCCGGTTATAGTAAAAAAAAAAAAAAAAAAAAAGAAAATCACCTCATCATTTCATCCATTTATCTGCACTTCCGATAAGAAGTAGGGTTGTACGTTTATCGGTAGCATTTTTTTTTTGCATTAGCATTTATTTTGATTATCGATAGTTCTTTTTTTTTGTTTAATCGGCAATAAAATAAATTCACTTAAAGACTTTCTGCTTCGGCTCTGACGCGGCATCTTTCTCAGTCCACCTCCTCGGTGGTGTTGAGCAATATCCCGCCCACAGCTTTACTCTTGATTGGTTACACCTGACGGCTCTCGGCCAATCGGCGCCGGAGGCTTTTTCCGCTGACGTTGCAAAAAAAAAAAAAAAACAACCACCGCAATCGTGTCATATTTGCGCGCTCTTTTTTCAAAAGTTGAACAGCACACGTTTACGTTTGACAAAAAGTCGGTGTCGCGCCGTCACGACTCGTCATCTCACGTCGAGTTCGTTCGCTTTGTTTGCTTCAACAGAGGATCGTTTTCACAATAAATACCCCAAATTGCAATAAACCTTCATGATGAGATTACATAGTGGCAGCTTTTGGTTATTTAAAGGCATTTGAATGAAGTTGTGTGTTTTGTTATTCCAACATTTCGACGCAAAGATTTACATTTTTACTGCAAATGTCAATATCGTTTTATACATTTTGTTTTATCAGTCTATCGACCCCTAATGAGAAGCTGAAGATGTGGATAATAGTTCAAACAGAAGTCGAATACAAAGTGAACAATGTCCATTTCCTTTTGGAAAATTTCTGTAGAGAGCGGTGGGATGGGATCCCCCCCCCCTTACCCTCCCCCCCCACACACACACACACTCAGTGTGTTTGCCTTTCCGCAGAAAAACAGAATCTGATTGAACCCTAATTTTATCAGAGAGCTACTGGAGGGGGTTTAATCTGTCCCCCGTGTCCCCCGTGTTGCCCGTGTCCCACACCTACCCGTCATCCACCGCCCACTCTCGGGCCGAGTGTTTGCGTTTGATTTTTTTTTTTTTACATTTCTGCATACGCTGGCACAAATGTGTACACGATGTCCCACGTTGGCCGGAACGAGCGGCCGCCGTGCCGTTTCATTTTTTCTTTCTCCCCTCCGCCAGACCTCTTGATTGCTTTTTTTTTTTTTTTTTGAGGGATTTCTCTTCAATTTTAGCTTTGCTGGAGGTGCAGCGTCTGCGCCTGTGTGATCTTGAATATAAATCAGTCCCCACCCCACCCTGTCCTATTCTCCCGTGTTCTGGGCTGCCATGGCTGGAACCCATGGCAATGCATATATATATATATATATATATATATATATATATATATACACATATATCAAAGATTCAGCGTGCACGGCAACTTCAAAGGTGTGCAAGGCGATGAGTGCATCTGAGGAGAGGCAAGAGGGTGGTGGGGGAGAGTTGATAAAGGGAAAGTGTGTGTGTGTGTGTGTGGGGGGGGGGGTGGTTTGAAATCCTCAGGTGACTTGAAGACTTTCCAAATTGGTAACGGCAGTCGCATCCTACCCCCCACCCTTTTGTCTCCGCGTGTCTTCGGATTTTCGTTCCCGTCGTTCCGTCTCATCATCGTCCCTCACGTCCTCCAGAAGTCCTATTTGATCTTTTCGGTCCAGGGAGTGACGAGTCTTTTATCTCGGCCACGTTTTCCACTCCACCCGTTTTCTCCCTCTCCGTCCCGACATTCAGCCCGTCGCCGTTTGCTTTTTCGCCGCATCACCGCCGACTTACGTCCTCGCTGGGGGGGGGGGGGGGACGGGGACGGTTCTTTGTCTCGTGCAGAACGGCCTCGGGGGGGATTTCACTTCCTGGAACGAGGAGCGCTGACACCGCCGCTCCCATCACCTCTGCTCTCATCCTCGTTCCTCCTCGTGTCTCTCTGTGCTTGAGTTCTTCCTCCTCTCTCGGGTGCATCGTCTTCATCGTGTCTTTCCAAACGGGCCGTTTAGATATAATCCCTCCTTCGTCCCTCCGACATTTTGTGGGTTTTGATCCATTTTCGAAATGTCAGCGAAACGGGCTTCTTCTGTGGCGAACGGACTTCCCTTTGAAAACTTCCCCGTTTGAAGCGGCGTCGTATTATATCAATCGGTTTTTTTTATTTTTTATTGATAACAGCGGCAATTCGCAACACGGGTTACTTCAGTAACACCGAACCCAACAGAACTTTACAGCATCATACAGAGAAACCCAACAATTCAACAATTCCCACGTAAGCTGGGAAAAAAAAACTCAGACAGAACCGGGCTCAGAGGTGGGCGGAGCTTCTGCCTCGACCGGTCGGGTTTGAGGGGAGAGCGGAGAGAGAAAACAACAGCATAGAGATCCGAGACGTGACCTGTCGGTGGGGGCCAGTAATCGTAAAGAATAAATATGTCTAATTTAATGAACGACTTTAAAAGTAACTTTTATATGTCTCGGACTTCCTAGTGTTTTGTTGCATCTTGTTATAGAAGTTATAGAATTAAACAAATTCACGTAAAATACGACAATCAGATAAAAAGTCTGCAGACACAACTTGTAACTGGCCTTTCTGGACTGCTTCTTGTTGTCCTTGTGTTATTCCATGAGTGGACATTTTTTTTCAATACGTTTTCTTTTTACGGTAAATTGAGGCCAAGATTAGCAAAACAATAAAAATACAAAATTAAAATTAAAACAAAAAAAAAGGGTTTTAAGTGTTTATAAAGCCGTACTGACAAGTAAACCAGTAGGAATGATGTCCAGAACTATAAAGCTAAGACTTGCTGCTGCGGCCGCTTCCACGTAGCTTCACCGCCAGCCTCCGTCACCATATCCACACGGACGCCGAGCGGTTTCGCTCACGCTTCATCGTCAGCCTCGTGACGAAGCGTGAAGCCGGGAGGGATGCCGACTACCAGTTGTGAGACGTTGTGCGGCGGCGATCGTCTGCGGCTCTGCTGTCAGGGTGTAAAGGGAATAACACTGCCAGGGAGGCGGTTTTTATTTTTTTATTTTTTTTTATATAAATCTGCAATATGTCCAGAGTGCCCTGTCTCTATGGAAACTGAGGCTTACATTGTGTACTTGTGCGATTTATCTTTTGTGTATTTTCTTGATAGGCCTGTGCGTGGCGGGGGTGGGGGGTGGGGGTTAATAGAGACATTGGAAAACATACTTAATTTGAGTGAATGCTTTTATTACATTCGGTTTTTTTTTACACCAATACTTACAGACCTGGACTCTCGGCCAATTATTCACACATACCGTATAACCACATGGTATGGATACATCTTCTGAAGTCCCATTTCATTTTTGAATTTAGTCCTTTGAATGAGTTGAAGATAAATTTTAAAAAAAACTCATTTTATGACATACTTTACTGTAAATTGAATGCTTAGGCCCGGCGTGTGCATCACCTCTCGCACGCTGCTTAGCTGAGGCTCGATGGCGTGTGCGTATCCACACGGGCTGCGTGTCGGCTGCGTGTCGGCTGCGTGTCGGCTGCGTGTCGGCGGCTGCAGGTCCTACCAGTCAATCAGTGAGTTTCTCTTTGATAACGGCCATCGGTTTTGAGCTTTTGAGGTCCGACGAGCGATGCGTCGTAACCAAAGAGCAGTCACGGGGTTTTTTGTTCACCCGCGTCCATAGCGAGACACACACACACACACACACACACACACACACACACACACACACACACACACACACACACACACACACACACACACACACACACACACTCCCGTCACCTGGAGTGATATAATTAGAGGCTGCACTGGTTTTCCTTGCTGTGATTATACAGTACAAATGTGATCACAGATCGTTTCCCTGTATATTTTTGTTCAGGAACCGTGAAAAACAGGCGTCGGTTCTATTTCATAAATGACGAGACGCACATCCGCGGCGTGTTCGAGGCCTTGTGCTTTTTCTCTTTGACAGAAGTTTGCATGCAAATCAGACACAAAAACCCGAATAAAGGACCTCATCTAGAAATAACAATAAAATACACAAAATGCCGTGCTCTCTTATTACTCTTTTTTTTTTCCCCGTTGCTTTCAGTGCAGCAAAGCTTCAAAATGCGATTGTGATTTGATGTTTTTGGAGCCCTAGGAAGCAGCATAATGGCTCATTGCAGTTCGTGTGTGGTGTTTTTGTAACACGCAGCGACCTGAGGTGGTGCGGGCAGGTTTTGTTTGTGTGTCACAGCGTGCCTCGTCACGAAAGTGTGAAATTGGGATTTCTCCCTCTAAGCCACCCTGCGTGAACAGAGGTGGGAAAACAGATCACAGGATCAGCTTGTAGCCTGGTGTGAATCCGGGGGGGGAAGATGCTTTCTCATTTATGCGGCCTAAAAAAATGAACAAAGCTTCCGTGACTATAATAATTCTGTGTTTTTGCCCTACGCGGGGTGTCCTCCCCGCTGGGACAAGGAAGGGACTCTGACGTTCAGCTTTCATCCTGTTTTGAGGTTGTCGCGGAACCGCTTTACATTGGCGGCGTTGCTGCACCGTTGAATTCGCCCCCCCGCTCGGCCCCACCCGGAGTCAGACTGTCAACGCCGAGTTCTGCTGGGACCTTCTGATGCGCCATTCGGTGCAAAAAAAAAAAACCCCACCTGAGCCGTGTCGCCGTGGCAACCGGGTTCTCTAACTCCATGACCTGCTCGTCTCGCGGTGCTTTTAAAACGCACAGAGTTTCTCGCCCATAACAACACCTCCCCCCCCCCCCTCCCCACACACACACACACACACACACACACACACACACACACACACACACACACACACTTGATAATACACATGCAGGGCGTCCTCACAGGTGATTGCGTCACGCTTACGAGGTCACAGAGGAAACGCGTCCCGTCTCGTCCTCTTGACGCTCGGCGCTGAAGTAATTAGAAGCCAATAAGTTGTGAGGAGGAGGAGGAGGAGCTCGCAGTTTAAGTTACAGTAATTAGCATGTATGGGCAGAAAGACGCACACACACACACACACACACACACACACACACACACACACACACACTGAGACACACAGGTATAATAATGTTTTATTGCATCTCGGAAACGGCGCACACAGCCAAATAAAAGCCTGACTAAATCATGACTTTACAGCAAGTCCCTGTCTGGGATGGATTTCAACTACATCAATTCCCAGGACGTGTTTGTCTCCGCATGCTGCACCGTACGTACGGCTGCGTGTAAATATCCGCTTCGTGATCTCGAGTGGCGGCTTCAGAAACGAGGGATTCACAACAACAACAAAAACACGTCCCATGTTTCACATCACTGAAATGTCATTTAAAGCGGCTATAAATATGTTGACGCGGACAGCTTTTTTTTCATAGAAACAAAAATAGACCACATCCAAAAAAAACAAAACCAAAATAAAAGGAGCCTGGAAGTTAAGATCAGTAACCAATAGATATTTTTATCCAGATAACTTTTTTTTTTATTGTGCTTTGTTGGGAGACGTCAAAGGAAAGTCTGCTGCGGTGTTTCTGCTTCAAACAAGTCGAAGCGCAGTCTAAAATATTCTTAAAAGGCTATTTATAGATGATAAAATCCTGCCTCCCTGCAGTGTCAAACACCCGACATTCAAAATGTCCGGTTCACGGTGAGCAAACAAAAAGAAATTGCTCATCTGTCACCCCTCCTCCTTTTTCTAATTTATCGCCGCCGACCATTTCTGGATGGGAAATGGGCGTGCGGCTGCATTTTAATTAAAACACATCACACGCACGCCGACGACGAGGGAAACTGTCCACAAAAAAAAAAAGTCGCCCGGAGGCGACGCGGCGAAGAAGCCTTTTAAGCGGCGAAGCGTCACTTCAGTGGAAAATCTGCACAAATTAGCGCACTGAGCATCGTGTGTGATTTCTTCATCAGCTCCTAAACGTAGCAGGTTCACGGTTCGCGACTCGCGTCACCTGACGTGTTATTTTTGGGAACGTAGACTGTCTGTTATCCCCGTCTGAATAACGCCGCCTGCTTTATGCTGCGGCGTGTTTGACTTTGTTGTATTTGAAATAAACTCCAATGCACGATGGCTCCTTTATTTATTCAGTCAACAAACATCGACACTTGTTGTTTGGCGACTTCGTCCACTTTTCGACTTGAATGAGAATCACGATTTCTTGGCTGAGAATTGAGACTTTTGTCCTCAATGTAAATGTTTATTTCTTTCATTTTCGATAGGGAAGACAACAACAACAACAACAACAACAAAAAGTGGCGCCTGATGTAAGATATACGATAAGTCTCGTAAAAATACTGATGACAATATACAAACATTAAGATTAATCAAGCGAATCAGCCGATGTCCCCGAATAAAAATGCGCAGAATCGTCGAAGCGTGGAATAGTGATTTTATGAAAATAATAATCAGTTATCTGGTTTCGGTGCTTCGGTTTGATCAACACGTTGGGAGAGGAAATATTCTCGGGGAGGAAAGAAAAATTCTCTTTGCGTCTCAAACGAAATTGAAATGTAACGACTTGACAGTTTTCATAATAAAATGATAGATATGCCCGCAGCTACTGCGGGACAGGTTGGTTTTTTTTTTCTTTCCAAAATATGTCAAGAAATATATCAAACAATCATATTGGCTTTGTATTTGAATACTAACACGGCGTCAGACCTTCGCTCGGAGCCAAGCGCCGTTGAATTAGTGATCAGCTATCGCAGTTCGACGGGGAGGATGTGACGAGACAGTTTTCTGCGTCTGGTCGGGGGACACTGACGGTTATCAAAAAAGATGAAAAAAAAAATAGCAGCGAGGACGTGTCAAAATCTTTAGACGGGACAGACGTGGATTAATTGGGAGCTCAGAGGGGGAAACGGGGTTTTTAAAGTTCAGACTGTCTGTGAATAGAAAACGAAGGGTCACCAGAACGTCCGTCAATATCAAGACAAGCTCTTTTTGTATTCCGCGTCCGTAGTTAATTCATCGACCCGTCAAATATTTATGCCTGAATGTTCGCTGCTGTTTCCTGTTGGTTGAGGACTTTCTGTCAGTTTCCTGCAGTGATTGTTTGTTTTTTTTGATAATTGAAGATTTGAGAAAGCGTGCAGGGGTGCTGCAGACAGCTGCAGGTTTGATTTAAAAATAAAAAAAATTAAAAAAGTCATTAGTTGAAAGGTAGAAATGTTAGGCTTTGAAATTTTGAAATATTTGCCATTAAGTGTTAAAAAAAACAACCTCCTTATTTATACTATAGAAAGGCTGTGTGATATAACAATGCTATGATTGGCTTTAATCCTAATTAATACAATTTAATAGAATAATAAGTATTTAATAAAACGAGCAGAAAACACAAAGAAAGAAAGAAATCGGCAAAAAAAATTAAAAAAAATAATTCCCAACCTACATTTTATAGCAACACAAACAGCATAGTTTGCTCTTAAAAAAAGAAAAATATACATATATAGTGTTGTATATATATATATATATATATATATATTCATATATAAGTCGACCCTGACCAGAAAAACACATCACATGACATGCTGGGTTACTTTAACCCTGTAAACAGGAATGTAATGTTTGTGTGTGTGTGTGTGTGTGTGTGTGTGTGTGTGTGTGTGTGTGTGTGTGTGTGTGTGTGTGTGTGTGTGTGTGTGTGTGTGTGTGTGTGTGTGTCCCCGTCCCACCAGCGGGAGGATGGGACAGTGACAGACTTCCTGAAACCATTATTTCCTTAGCGGTGTGTGACAGACAAGCGGCATCAGTTTGCAGGCAGCCTGTCAGACAAGGATGAGAGCATTCAGTGGGATGTTGGGACACCACCCCCCCCCCCGGCCACCTTGATCCACACACTCCGAGACATCTTTCGATTTATTTTTTCCCCCCTTACTTGTTTGGTCTTTTGGAGCTCCATTATCTGCCGTTTGTTCCGCGGCTCTCGGAGATGCGGCGGTAACGTCTGTCTTCGCAGGGCAACGCAGGGCTTTCATACGGGGGGGGGACACGCGGCAGGTGATCGCCGGGGAGGAGGACACCTCGACAGGCAGCTGCTGAGCTTTCTGCGCCCTGGCGTCTTCACAGTATGTGTGTGTTTTTGTGTGTTTGTGTGTGTGTGTGTGTGTGTGTGTGTGTGTGTGTGTGTGTGTGTGTGTGTGTGTGTGTGTGTGTGTGTGTGTGTGTGTGTGTGTGAGGATAAATGGAGATTGAATCAGGGAAAAAAAAAAAAATAGCCCGAATCATTAGTTAGTTGAATGTCTTCCGGTGCCGAAGCCAGCGGCTCCACCCAAGGTGACTCCCCTCCACGCTGCTGCTGTCAGGAGCCGGGGTGATTTATAACTGCTTTGGGGGGGAGGGGAGGGGGGGTGCTCCTGGCCTGGAGGCCCTGCAGGAGCAGCAGTGATGCCTCCCCCCTCCCCCTCCCCCCGTACCCTCCACCCCTTCGACAGGCTCCCCGGAGAGCGTCGCTGTCGCCGTGGTCGTCGCCGCCGCCGCACCTCGTCCCGTTCGCAAGTAATGGCGGCATTATGAGGCTGTAAGTGTTGTTGTTACTCTCCCCTCCCGCCCCCCCCCCCACCACCACCCCACACACTCCATAAAAACTCCCATCAACGTGATATCCTCCTGTCTGCATGTTTACTGCCAATTTTATGTCACTTGCGGCAATTTCAAATGCGTTGGGGGCGGGTTTTTTTTTTTCTTCCGTACGCGTCGTTAACGTGCGTTGTTGGGATGTGACGCGGCGGTACGGCAAACAGGTGATTAAAAAAGGGAGCACATTTATTTTAATAGGAAGTTTTGGAGGGAGAGCTACGTAGAGATTTGTTATTACAGAGTTGTACTGAAATAGTTTGTATATTTAAGTTCACCAACTTTCTGCCCCGGGCCAAACAAACCTTTATATCACATCGAGACATGTTTTGAATTCTCGATCTGAATCCAAGGTTAATATCATTTTAAAAAAAAAATATTTCGATAGATAAAGGATGCAGCAGACCCCTCGCCCCTCAAAGCAAGAAGGTCCTACGTTTGAAAAATTTGTATTATTCCCTTTAGATGCCACAGACTGTATGTAAAAGTGTTCGTAGCTTAGTAGTCCGATGAGGAAGCTGCAATACCACCGAGGGCCACTAGAGGTCGGCTAAAAAAAAAAACAACCAACCTCTGGGTGAAGCTCCGGATGATGCATTTCGATAAAACAAACCCCCAAAAGAACAAAAGATAAAACGATCGATAATCATCCGTGCTTCTATCCGTCTTCACGCTGGTTAAAAGATGTCGGGGCTCGTTTTACCGCCTTCGCTTTTCGTCGTTTGCTTCGTCACCTGATTCTCGTCACACACGTTGTTTTAGTCGTCGATAGCTGAGAGTTCAGTTGATTTGAAACGAGCTTTGACAGCTTTAGGTGGTGCAGCACAGCGAGTGTCAAAAGCTTCACCGCCTGAAGGCTTAAATAAAAAAAGAAAAACTCTGCCGGTAAAAAACAAAAAAAACCCCTGAAGATTCCTCGTTCAGCTTCAGACGCTGTCGCACTCGATTCCAGCAACGACGATGAGTTTTAACTTCGGGAGAAAGACATCCGGCACCGAAAATCACTTCCCCCACTGTTAATCCATCTCCTCAGCATTTTTCTAAATACACACTAATTTGGTTAATTTGACTTTTTTTTTTTTTTTTTTTTTGTCAGTTTAAGCTTCTAACGCTAAAAATATGCAAAAGCTCATTACGCTCCATTTTGAGACGGTGCAGTAAATGCAGCAGAGGCAGACGGGAGTGAGGCTGCAAGTGAGCCACCGGTCGTCTGCATTAAAGAGGCTGTCGGGAGAAAAAAAAACCAAACGTCACGGAGGCAGTTTAGTGGAGGAGGCGTTATTTTGCAGAACGCGGATAAAAAATAAATTAAAAAAAAAAAATTACCAAAAAATTGTACGCAGATGCTGCTGACTGAGAAATCTGCATTATGCCAAAGCTCAACTTTTATTTACTGAAGAAAGAAAAAACAAAAAACAAAAACAAACACAGAGCTACCGTTCTCCGCTCAAATGTGATCGCCATGGAGACCGGGAAAGAGCTGAGAGGGCGAATCGGAGGGAATAAGCAGCTGAACGGAACGTGTCATAAGTCATTCGGTCTGGTCTTCCCCTGCACGTCCCTTTGGATGAGCGCCTCGGCTTTGACTGACGGACCGGGCGGCAGCACCTGCCTCGGTGCTTTTTCTCACCCCCACCCGCCCTCCACCCGCCCTCCCTCACCCCCCCGTGTTTCGATTTGACAACATCTGACACCGAATGACAAAGTGAAACGGCAGTCGTGACTGTTCCAAAGGAATTTACGAAGACGGCTTACATCATCGTTTTCACCTCCTCGGGGGTGGAGGTGGGGGGTGTTATTTCTTTTGGCTGCTATTTGGAAATCCATGCAGATACCGCTGACGGTGCAGATTTCGTCCCGGATGAGCGAGCGTATTTCTGACGCCGGGCGCGATCGCTTGACCCTGGATGTTGAATATGCAGCTCAACTGCGTACCTGTCGGGTTGACCTCGTTGGCCCCCCCCCTGCCTCCCCCCCATGCTGACACATCATTGGTCTGGGAGTGATTGCTTCATGGCCCCTCAGGGTTGGGTGGTGGTGGTGGGGGGGGGATACAGTGCTGCTCTGAATGCCAGTGTGACGTTCGCGGTGCTTTTAAGGTCAGAGGCTGATGGTTTCGGTGACTCAGATGTCGATTGTTCTGCAGACGAGGGGGAGGACGATGTTGATTTGAGGACGCAGGATCCGGGGACATTATGTATTACATCTTGACATTAGTTTTATTATTGATTTGAATTAGTCACGGATATTCGAAGAGTCGTTCTGATCGAACAGCACACGCGACTTTGGTTCTCCCTTATTTCCTCCTGTTTTTAACCGACTCCCGGTTGTAATGCGTTACTCCCGTCACAAGGTGGCGGTAATGCGACCGCTGATAATGGCGACGGCTGCGATGTGGCGGTTTGAAACATGCGAGAGAGAAAAAAAGGACGTCACGGATTCGCTGTACTGCGCCTTCATTTGCCCGGTCCAGTTTACAACTCCTCCTGCTGACACGGATGATGGATGATGATGATGATGGTGGTGATGATGATGATGCAGGTGATGATGGATGGCGGATGATGATGACTGTGATAATGGTGATGAAGGTGATTATTATTATTTTGTATTTATTTATTTATTCTGAGCTGCACAGCACTTTGGCGCTGAGTTATCCGAACACCGTCCCGGCTCCTATACATCATCACCCCCCCCCCCTTACAGGTGTTACCAACCCCAACTGCCAACACTGACCTCATCCGTCCTCATTATGTCCACATCATTACACGCGCGTGTTCTCGCACACACGTTTTCTCTCCGCTCCCGTACGGGTTGTAAACTAGGCCAGAGCATCTCCGAGGTTTTGGCCTTCGGGAAGAGGAAGGAAAAAAAAAAAAAAGTTGGTTTCGTTTGAGTTTTTAATGTTTTGTTTCCCCTCGCCGCTTTCTGCCCTTATTTCCTGCAAAAATCAACCCCGATGAAATCCACTCCAGCGTTCCCAGCATGCCCCTCTTCCCCCCCCCCCCCTCTGACGCCTGTAATCTGGCCAGGCAGGGTTCATCCACCCTCCCCTCCCCCTGATTATAAGGCCCCTTGTGTTGTCACGGCAGCGAAAAGCCACAGAATCAATTGTGTGCATTAAAAAAAAAGAAAGCCGGCTGGCTGTCAGCAGGCCTCCTCAGCGAGGAGGAGGAGGAGGAGTCGGACGAGGAGTCGGACCTGTCAGCTGGAGAAATGGAATTTTATCTGGATGAATAGTTGGACCGTTCAGCAAGAACAGGGGGAAGAATAGCATCCGGTGTCACCACTCGTAGAATTAATGACAAAAAGCAGCCAGATAGAGTCGATGGGGAAAAGCCTGAAGAAGGCGGCGGCGTTTCCTTTTGTGCTCTCCGTCACGTAAAGTAAAGAAAAGGAATCCCTGCTTCGGTGTTAGACGTGAATAGAAGCCATGTTTTTGGTTAAAAAAATTTAAAAAAAAAATGTGATTAAGTTCTTACAGTAGTAATTGGATTTTTTTTTTTTTGTTGTTGTTTTTGTTTGTTATATATATATACGCCTTGTGTGGTATGTTGCGGTTTTTCCCAGAGGGGAGGGGAGGGGAAGGGGAGGAAAGGAAAGGGAGGAGAGGGGGAGGTGGGGGGAGAAGGATTGGCAATGGGAATTCCATGTAATCCCATTTAGGATGGAGGGGATGCTCCCAGGGAAATCTGCTCTGGCATAAACAGGGAGACGCGCTGCCGAGTCAGGAGGGAATAAGGAAACATAGTAAAACACCGAGAAATGTGGAGAAACAGGTTCATTAAACTGGAAAAAATGATTAAAAAAAAAAAAAATTAAAAAAAGGGAGGAGGAAGAGGGATTTATTTTAAATTTTTATAAGCTCACAAATGGTCCTGATTGTGTTCATACTCTCATGCAGATGTGTCCGGCTGTCCCCTTTTGTTGGCGACGCCTTCTTCTTCTTCTTCTTCTTCTTCTTCTTCTTCCTTCTTCTTCTTCTTCTTCTTCTTCTTCTTCTTCTTCTTCTTCCTCTTCTTCTTCTTCTTCTTCTTCTTCTTCCTCTTCTTCTTCTTCTTCTTCTTCCTTCTTCTTCTTCTTCTTCTTCTTCTTCTTCTTCTTCTTCTTCTTCTTCTTCTTCTTCTTCTTCTTCTTCTTCTTCTTCTTCTTCTTCCTCTCCCTGTCTTGCCTGATGTGTTATTCATGAAAGACGAAGGGGAAAAAAGTCACCGCGGAGGAACGGAAAGGGGGAGCGGGATGAGAGAGGAGGAAGACGCAGAGGAGTAAAGGCCGAAGATGAAGGAAAAAGGGGGGGGGCGACGGGACTGATGGAGGTTAAAGAGGAACAAGATTGCAAAGTGAGGGGTGATGAATGAGAAGGCGGCTTTAGACGGGCTCAGAGGATCAAACTGGTGATTTCTGTCCTCGAGAGGAAGGCTTTAAAGGTGAGAGAGTCTGTTTATCTCAGCCGGTTAAGATGACAGACTCTTCGACCGCCTCACGGGAGGATATATTCAGTTTAATCCAACAAGCGGTGGCTGATTTTAAATGTTCGGATTCGTCTCCAGGCGTGTAAGGTGTCAAGTTCAGTCGGTAAAACACAGGCGAGAAGACGTGTCGCTGAAATACTGAAATCGTGCCATTAACTGGTTTAAAGACGGATATAAAAGACAGATTAATGGTTCACGCTTTTTTTAAATGTCCTTAAAATCAGCAATCAAAGAGTAGAAAAATCCCCGCTGATTCTTTCAGTTACGCAGCAGAACAACAACAAAACAATTCCTCTTCCATGGTTTCCAAAACACACACAAAAAAAATCATCTTTCAGTTTCTGAACGGGTCAAAAAACGAGAGTTTCTGTTCATCCACGACACGGATGACGTCTCTCGGAGTTGCTCCACTGATCCGGTAGTCGTGATTTTAATGAGACATTTTTTCACAGTTTTCCAACATTTTTAATCTTCACAACAGATTAAAAAAAAAAAAAAAGTTCTCAACTCTGTTTCTACGAGCTCTTCAAACGACCGGCGTGTTCTGCGGGCCGCTGCTCGTCACGGCCGACGTCCGGCGCGGTGGAACCGTCCGGGGGTGGTATGAAACGCGGTCGAGCGTGCGTGCGCGCGCGCCGATCGAAAATGAGGATCGAGAATAGACGCGGTAATTAAACGCTTTACGAGCGGAGAGGCTCGGCCGGTGCGGAGTTCATGCATTTATGCGGCGTTGCTCGGGGAGTTATTATAACTGGCCGTTCGCCAGGAGCTCATTCAAGAAGTCGACATCTGCGGAGTCCGACGGCCGATCAGAGAAAACCGTAAAACCTTTTGTGTTTTTAACCAAACTTCGCTTTTATTCCCCTCATTTTTCTGCATCCTATTAGCTGTGTTCTCACGTTACTGCCTGTGTTACGTGACGAGATGTACGCACGTCAATTGTTTTGAGCCGGTTTTTGTAACATCAGGAATGAAACTATAAAGTGTGCTTTTTAAATACGCCAAAAATTGCAGTAATTGCTGAATTTACTGCGTTGTGTTTTGGTTGACGTAGAAATGATTAAATAAGCTGTAACTCCTGTAAATATACACAACGTAAGGGTTTATGCTTTTGTATTTCATCTCCGGAGCTGGGAGCTCTGGCATGTTACCTCGCCGTAAGGTTTGAATACATGAATTACAGATGTGTGTGTGTGTGTGTGTGTGTGTGTGTGTGTGTGTGTGTGTGTGTGTGTGTGTGTGTGTGTGTGTGTGTGTGTGTGTGTGTGTGTGTGTGTGTGTGTCAGCCCCAGCTGCATGCTCCATGCACCGCTGGTATGGAGCTGTCACGGAGAGGTCCTAGACAGCAGACAGATGGGGAAGGAGGGAGGTGTCGGCAGAGGGCATGTCAGCGGCACCAGCCAGCAGATTCCCCATTAGATGCTCAGGTGCTTCGTAGCGAAGGAGACCGTCACAAAGGGGAAGGGGAAAAAAAAAAAAAAACAACCCCGGCAACCGATCAAATCCAGGCAGACTTCGGCCCTGAACGTCCAGATCGCATATGTTCCGTCTGTAGATCCAGATGTGTTAAATTACGGCTCAAAATGTGGATCAGATGCTTTTTGAGTGCTCGTGTTTCCGATTGACCTTCGATCGACCTTTCTGGACTCTATTATGATAATAACGAACAAATGCACGCGAATACTCAGAAACAGACCTAAAGAAGAGATTATAAGTTGTTTGCCATCTAAAAATGACATTTTATTCAATTAGATTTGAGTAAATAGCGCCAAATCGCAACGCAGGTTATTTCAATAGGGCAATTAGGACATTAAGGTCCTTTCTCGACAACGTTATACAGAGGAACCCAACAATTCAACAATTCCCACGAAAGCTAAGAGGAAAAATAACTCCCCTTTAAGGGAGAAAAACCTCCGACAGAGGGAAGAAAAAACTCCTTAACTGGAAGAAAACTTCCACTTGTGAGGAAAAACTCCCTTTAAACAGGAAGAAACCTCCAACAGAAGAAAAAACTCTTTAAACAGGAAGAAACCTCCAACAGCAGAAAAAACTCTCTTTAAACAGGAAGAAACCTCCAACAGAAGAAAAAACTCTCTTTAAACAGGAAGAAACCTCCAACAGAAGAAAAACAATCTTTAAACAGGAAGAAACCTCCAACAGAAGAAAAAACTCTCTTTAAACAGGAAGAAACCTCCAACAGAAGAAAAAAACTCTCTTTAAACAGGAAGAAACCTCCAACAGAAGAAAAAAACTCTCTTTAAACAGGAAGAAACCTCCAACAGAAGAAAAAACTCCCTTTAAACAGGAAGAAACCTCCAACAGAAGAAAAAAACTCTCTTTAAACAGGAAGAAACCTCCAACAGAAGAAAAAAACTCTCTTTAAACAGGAAGAAACCTCCAACAGAAGAAAAAACTCTCTTTAAACAGGAAGAAACCTCCAACAGAAGAAAAACAATCTTTAAACAGGATGAAACCTCCAACAGCAGAAAAAAACTCTCTTTAAACAGGAAGAAACCTCCAACAGCAGAAAAAAACTCTCTTTAAACAGGAAGAAACCTCCAACAGCAGAAAAAAAACCTCTGTTTAAACAGGAAGGAACCTCTGAGAATCAGCAGCATAGAACGGTTCAGGGATCACTCATCGTCACCTGATCGTCTCTGTATGTGATCACGTGATCAAACCTCAGGCTTCATTCAGGAAATCTTTTATTTAGGAAGCAGCTGCATGTTCCTGGATGCCAGAAATGTAAACGGAAGCAAACACAAAACTGATCGTATGACTTATCGTTGTGCGTTTTTCTTGCCATTCAGGCTCTCACTCTGCACGCACTCCGATCCACTCGTCCAACGGTCGCGCTGATCGGCGACGACGTAGCGACCGTCTCACGCCATCTGCGGCCATTAGAACAATCAGCTCTTTCTTCTTCAGTGCATCACATGTATTATTTATCCACCTATTTCACCGTGTTTAAGTAACCGATGGCGACATTAGCGACCTCATTTTTGATGAATCACAGCGGCGCATACGCTTGTGTTGACACGGTGTGAATCTGAGCGACCCGAGCGCCGTTGAGTTTTGAATCTCGTCTCGTGTGAGAAGGTTCAGCGGTCACGAGATGAAAAAGAAAGAAAAACAACAAAAAAAGGCTTTGAAGCTAACTGGCGTAAGAGTGAGTTTATCGGAGCGTGATCCACTTACAGTGTCTGGTCGCAAGAAAATCACAGAGTCGGTGCAGCGCAGGTGAAACGACAGCAAAAAACGAGCGATAGTTAAAGCTTGTCAAAACAACTTTAGAACAAAACTAGTGTAAAAAAAAAAAAATGAACAAGGTGCATTGTTCTGCTTTAAAATAAAAATGCAAATAAAAAAAACACGGTGTCTAATAAATCCATATGGGAGACGAGAGGAGAAAATAATAGATAGAAAAAGAGAGGATAGATGGAAAAACAAGAGGCGACAACAGAAAAAGAGGAGCGGGGTAAAGATTAGACAAAGAGGTCGAAAGAAAAAGAGAAAGGAAGGAAAAAAGGTGAGATGAAGAGAAAGAGAAGGCGGTTGAACGAGTCCAGACAGCAGGAGAGAAAGAGGCAGTAAAATCTCTTTATCATCAAACAATAATTTAGCCACCATTTATCCGAGCGTTCGCTTCCCGATTGTGAGGGGGCAGTAAAAGTTAATTATCCCCGCGTATGCGTGTCTGTGTACTTGTATTTCAACCAGAGCCCAGAGGCACCGGGAGGCCCGGTAACGGGTCTCATTAGAACTGGACCACATGCTCTCTTTCCTTATTCCCAGAGGTGAAACAAGCAGCGGTCAGTGAAGCTGCTGGGCTGTATCCTGACAGCACCAACCAAAACCCCCTCCACCCCCACCACACACACACACACACTAACTGACCAACCTGCTGTCATCCCATTCAAATCCACCACCCACTGAAACGCAGTAAAAGACAGCAGGTCAGCACTTAAGGAGTCACAATTTAAAAAAAAAAAATAAAACGTCATTTTCGATGCAATTCTCGCTCCATTTAAGATCCCGTGCAAATCACGTCCATCGTGACGTATTGCATTCATGTTTATGGTTCAGTATTGTTGCAGCGGTGCGCCTCATACGTCAGGTAGGAGGAAGTCAGGGTGCGGATCGTCGGTCTTTCTTCTTGCTACAGAATTCACGTTTTTATTAAACCCAACTACAATCTTACAATGTTTTATTAACGATAAACAAACTGTATTTTTTTTTTAATGTGCCAGAAACGCAGTATAACCCGACCGGGCTGGAGTTACCATAAACTGTATATAAAAGTGGGCGGAGCTTCTGGGTCCCATGCGGAAGAGCCTTCAGCTGCAATACCACCGAGTGCCACTAGAGGGCGGCAAAAAAAAAACAACAACCTAAAATAAAAAGCCTCCGGCTCCATAGACTTCCATTCAACTTGTGTCATTAAATGCAAAGTCAATACAGTTTCTCCAGTTCCTTCCGTGATGTTCGCTGAGGTCGCTCCTTCTTATTCGTTTTCTGGAGGTCCATCTGGAAACAATACCGTCATGAATTATTAAATAAGCCTTACAAACAATTGCTTGGAGGAGGAGGCTGGAGAGGAGCAGGGGGGGGAGGGAGGGGGCGTGTCTGTTTGATTGACAGGTCTGTGATGCAGTCAGTCAGGTTCATTATCACCATGTAGTATTTTTAGTATCTTTCTCACCTGCACCTGTTACCACCAGCTAATCGCAGGTGTCATCAGAATCGATTAACTTTTCGGGATATTACACACACACACACGCACACGCACACGCACATACATGCATATACGCACCAACACACTGAGTCCACATAGTTCATCTCCCACTGAGTCCCTGTCACTCGTAGCCGTTATAAAAGGAGCTAACAAGGGTGCACACAGAGTCACTTGAGGGTTTGGAGAAAAAAAACACTCTCTCTGCTCTCCTTTCTGGTTTCCACGACTACCTCGATTTCCCCGCTCCATCTCTCTCTCTCTCTCTCTGTGTTGTACTCCCCACCTCCCTCCCTCCCCACCTCCCTCCCCACCTCCCCCCCCCTCTCTGTGTCTCCCTCTCTTGCTTATCCAAGCGCACTGGCACTAAAACATCACCGGAGCTGTTTAATTGGCTTCCGTCCTGGAGAGGGAAAAAAAAAAAACCCTGTCTATCTGTGAACGTTGACACGAGAGGCAGAGATGGGTGGCGTCCATAGGGTGGTGTTGCGTTCGTGAAACGTGTGTGTGTGTGTGTGTTACAATGAGGTAATGGGCTGCCCGAACACACCTCTCCTCCGGAAAGACCCTTTCATTTGTTGTATTTCCCACAGACCTCCTAATGGACCGAGCTGCGTTATCTTCCTTCTTTTTTTTTGGTGTGTGTTTTGTTCGAGTGACCTCCCTCCATGCCACCCCACTCCACTACAAGGACCCTTCGCTCTGCGCCGGGTGTGTGTGTGTGTGTGTGTGTGTGTGTGTGTGTGTGTGTGTGTGTGTGTGTGTGTGTGTGTGTGTGTGTGTGTGTGTGTGTGTCATTCAGCTCTTGAGTGCCCGCTCCTCCGTCTGTCTGCTCTGCTGTCGAAGCAGAGCTGCTGATGTCTTGGGAGTGGGTGTTGGTTCGGAGACCCTCCTTCCTGCTTTCTACATTATTTATCCTCTTTTTTTTTTTTCGCTACAAAACCTTTTTGCTCCGCGTGACATCGCTTCCTGCCGGAGATGCTTTGCGGAGAAACAACAACAACAACAACAACAACAACAAAACATCCGTCCTTCGCCAAGGACACTTCTTTTCTTTCTGTCCTCGGTGATTCACATTTTAGAGGCCAATCAGCATTCACGCTGCTTCTTTTTTTTTTCCTTTTTTTTTTTTGTGATGTTGTTCGGTGTTGTTTTCTCAGTTAAACTCGTTAGTAAACTGATATCGAGCTGCTTTTTTTCTTTTCTTGATATATTCAGATTGACAAAAACAAGCATCCCCTTTCAACACAAATTCCAGCTCCAGCGCTCAGGTGCTTCACTTTCCAGCCCCTTTGCTCCCACCTAGTGGCGGTCGCTGCTCAGCACAGATTGAAGACATTTCACACAGGGGAAATTCATTTATTTCAAAAAGTCCTCTCAATTAAAAACATTTGATCAGATGTTCCTGAGGAGCAAATAAGCTTTTCAGTGAAAAAAAGATTTCAGAGCATTTACACGGCTACTTTTTTTTTCAATTTTTTGTTTGAGAAAAAAAAGAACAGATCAAAAAACACCAAAAAAAAAGTGTTTGTGTACATAGTGAAACTGTTGAATGAGTAGAGCTGGGATTTTAATCTTAATTCATGTTCTGATTTGCATAATTGTAGAAGAGTGGAATATTGGCCTTCTGGTTTTATTCATAAAATGTAAAAAAAAAAAAAAAAATAGTAAAAGAAAAAGTAAAACGTATGTGTTTTGTTTTATTTTCAATTTACAATTAATTATGACAAACTCGCACCTGACGGTCCGCGTGAGGATGCCGTGTCAAGCGTCACGTGTCGCCTCACTTATAGGTGTGGAAAAATACTTGCACGACATGCATCCATTGACGAAGTGGAAACTTTCCCCCCAGAAGTCCAGAGTTTGAGTCTGCAAGAAAGCGACTTGGGATTCCGGTAAAGAAAATCGTAATCAATACGCCCAAATCGCCCCAAACTCGCGTCCAGTTGTACATTTTCTGTTGATTTCCAACATTTCCGGGTGGCAGTTTCCCTTTCATGGAAGGATTTTGGGAGGGTGGGGGTGGGGGGGGGGGTCCGTACATGCGTCGTGCTCCATCCCGTCCCGCCGTCGCCGCCGCCGTGAATGTGACGGAGGCTCGGTTGGCGGTTAATCCTTTTTTTTGTCTGCTGAAACAATGAGTGTGAAATCACGCCGTGCGCGGATGTCTTCAGGCGAGCCTTTAATCACGTTATGGGCCCCACGTGCTCGAGGGGAGAACGGGGGAATCTGTGTGAGCCGAGTCTGTGTCTGTAGCACAAGATCATATTTAATGTCTTAATTAAGGAGGGGTTTATGCAAATGAGGGGATTCTATCCTATTTCCCCGTAAGGCTTGTTTTTGTTTTTGTTTTTTTTATCCCATCGAGGGAACTGCGCAGATATTTCGGGGCCGTTTCCCAAAGAGATGAAAATGATCCATTATTGTGGGCTCGCGGAGATAAGAGGTTAATTGAATTAAAGTGGCACCCAGGGCGGGATCTGCTTCGCTATGCTGTGACTGAAATTAATAAGTAGAGCTGTCACTCAGTGTTCCTGCTCACAGTTTTGCATTTATTTTTTTATACATTTTCTCACCTTGTAAAAACTTTTTATGGTGTTTTTTTTTTTTTTTTTTTTTTTTTTTTCTTGTTTCCTGCAGAACCGGAAAGTTTTAGTCCTGTTTTGGGGCGTCGTTTGAAAGGCATGCTGGGAAAATCGCGGCGCTCGACTAAGCTCGGGGTAGAGGTTGATGATGTTGCACCCGGGATCATTTCTTCCTTTTGTTTTTCAGACATTATTGATTGTTGCTGCATTATTTCCTGTGTCCAGTTACAACTTTTATTTACCCACTTCTCCACGTACCATCTTGCAGTTATATTTTAGTGTAATTATTGTATTTTATTTTGGGGTTTAGGCCGGGGTTAAACATTGCTCCACTCTTCCTGCTCTGCTGGAGCAGTTTTTTTAACTGACCACCGGAGGGCGCTGCATTCCTCCTTGACTTTTCAGGAGTGAGTCAAATCAACAGTGAATGCTCTACATCTGTTTTTCAGGTACACGTGCAAAAAAAATATAGATTTTCACTAACTTTAGATAAAAAAAAACACAAAAAAAACAACATCACTTTACCAAAACATATGTTTTTAGCAATGTTTGTTTTTTTAAACTAGAAAAGCTACACTTCGAGCAGTTGGGGTTGTTTAAGCCCGTTTTAGATCCTTGTTTTAAGTAACAAAAATGAGTGTTGAGGAACATCTTATGTTTTTGAATTGCAGTTTATTCAGAATAAATGCCAAATAATGCACTGTGACTTCCTCTTCTTTTCATTTAGTAATAAAGAAAAACATGTTTTTTTTTTTTGTTTACAGATATTGGCAGTTTTATTCACACGTTTTATTCGGTAATATCATCTTTAACCGCCCTGTGTGCAAAACGTTGGACTCGATGCCCGGCTGGGCTGCAGATGTGAGTTCATGTGCGCAGTGGTTTCCTCTAATTAAGAAATCCTAAAATGTAATTAAATATATTCAAACTGCACATGAGGACATCACAAGGTATCAGATTAGAAGCCACGGCCTCGCGATTAGTCCTGACCATCGCTGAGACCAGTTGGGTGTCCAAAAAGTTTAAGGCGACCATGAAGAGATTAAGGTGATCGTATGTGTGTGTGTGTGTGTGTGTGTGTGTGTGTGTGTGTCGACACTACCATCACACAAGCTGCTGAATCAGCTTAATCTCCGCGTAACGTCTCTCTCAGGACAAAAACCTCCGGATTGAACGCGGTATCTTCACAGACTGTTTTCATGTTCTCTTCAAAGGTTGGCTGAGGTCCGCCGGAGTTCAAGACGGTTTTAAAAGTGGCGAGCGAGACGGGACAGCGAAGGAGTGTGTAAATGTGTGTGTGTGTGTGTGTGTGTGTGTGTGTGTGTGTGTAACCCTGTAATTGGCAGTCCGTGGCTTAGCGGTATCTCCACCCTGTTCCTCCTGATAAAGCTGCTTCTTGTAAAGAACTTTTTCTCCATCTGTGCAGGACCCCCCCCCCCCCCCAAAAAAAAAACACGTCAGAAATATAATCCAAAACAAAGCACTTCGTTTAATTAACATAAAGATTTTTGACCTGTTTTTTTTTTTTTTTCTTCTTTTTTTTGTGGCATTTTACAAACAGAAACTAAGTGCATTGTGTTGGGCATAATTATCTAGAAGAACATGTTTCCAGCTCTATAATTGGGGCACGAAAGGCTTCTGGACGGTTTTAAAACATCTCGCGAACGTTAAGAGACGTTGGTCATATTTCCGGGCGTCCAGAAACTGGACTCTCACGTGAAAAGTTCACAAACTGCACGACGACTTCACCGCGTAGAAGTTGTGTTTCCTGCAGAGTCGCGGGGGCGGCTACTTTGGCCTAAACGTTTAATGACGAGTGTTTGGTTATTTTCATAACTGGGTTCTATGAAAACCTGTAAAGCTTCACCTGTCTGCACTTTCACGTTTAACATACACGTGAAGAACTTTAGAAAGAGCTTCATTCAATGCTCCCGGTTTGTCGCCACGGCCGACACCAAAAGGGGCGGCGACTCTGTGGGCGTCCCGGCTCAAAGGCCTTGGCGTCGCAGATGTGCGGCGTGGGCTCGCGCGCGTGTGTGTGTGTGTGTGTGTGTGTGTGTGTGCGTCTGCTGCAGTCTCTAATAACGAGGCTGCCTTTCATCTCGGCGTGGGACGGCTCAAATCCTTCGGTTGCGTCGCTAATTTTTTTTTTCCGACTGCACATCAAAATTGTGCTTTTTGAATTCGCGACGTGGGGACGAGATAAGTTGAGGAGAAGACGTCGGGGAATGTGCACTGAAGCACTTACGCAAGATTACGCGAGAATGGGACTTTTGTTCGCGCGATCTCCGTTTCTGTGGCAACACACTGGGGGGGGGGGGGGGGGGGGATTTTAAGTGCGCGAATATCCATGCGACAAAAAAAAAAAAAAAAAAAAGGACCGAAAGAGACTTGATTTCACCGAATGGGTCACGTTTAATGGACCTTTAACAAGTAAAAACTAAATCATATCGCATATTACATGAAATTCAGCTCTAATTCTGTACGACGTCGTGCTGATTTGAGCACGTTCCAAGTGGACGGTCGACCAATCAGATCGCAGGGTTTGGAACCACTTGTTGTAGATAATCAGGCGTGTCGCTGATATTTTCCGTTACTTACCTTAAAATAACCTTGATTGGAGCATGAAAAGATTCCTCCATGTTTGATATTTAATCCTAAAGTCTTTTCTCTCACCTTCATCTCACCTGTCAGATCTTTGTCCTTCCTCCCCTCAGCTCTCATCTGTGTGTACTAGTGTGTGTGTGTGTACTAGTGTGTGTGTGTGTGTGTGTGTCTTTGCTGTTGGTCCTTCAAACCCCCCCCTCCCCACCCACATGCTCCTCCCCCACCCCCCACCCTCCTCTCTCAAACACCACCGCCGCCTTTAAATTAAACAGGTGAAGCGATGAAACGTCGCGTCAGCCTCCCGCTCTTTCTGTTTCTCTCCATTTTTCACAGTTTATGAAAAATTCAGCCCAACGGATTTTTTTTTTTGTAGTGTGTGTGTGTGTGGGGGGGGGAGGGGGGGATGTTAACTCCTTGTGTTATTAAGCTTTTGTTGGCGTCTGAGTGCCCAGAACAACCAAATAAGTCAGTCGTTCACCTCGGAGCTGTCTGTAGTGCAGCGGCAGCCAAGCAAAGCGCCGCCGCTGATTTTTGTTTTTTTTACGTCGAGTACTTCGGACTCGACCGAGTTCCCGTGTTCACTTCACTTGATTTTTTCTTCTTCTTCTTCTTCTTCTTCTTCTTCTTCTTCTTCTTCTTCTTCTTCTTCTTCTTCTTCTTCCGGAGAATGATGCACGGCTCCGTTTATTCAGCGCGACTGTAGACACGATCGCCCGATGTCCTCTCGTCGTGCCTGTCTTGTCTCCTCGCTACCTCTTAACACCCCCCCCCCCTCCATCCCCCCGCCCCCTCTATTTATACACTTTGTTATCCGTGAGTGAAGCTTTCCCGGCAGGAGTCGCTGAGCGGTGTGTGTCCCCCCCCCCCCCTCTTCGTGCCCGGCTTTCCTGGAAGAACCGCTCGATGCCACTCCGTCGTCTGTAGCTGGTTTTTTTTGTTGTTGTTGTTGAACGTCTGACCTACTCGAGCCGACACGCCGATGAACCCCACGAGTTGTCGTCGCGTTCGCAGAACACCAAAATGTCGAAAACTGTTCTCGGTGTTACCGGGACGATGAGAAAAGGTTCGAGATTTGACTCGAGCTCTGATTCGTCTTGAAGTCTGTGTGGAAGCGATCCTCCAGTTGATGCCGTGAAGCCGGCGGCTCGGACCGCCGCGTTAGATCCTCGTTAGAGTCGGCGCCGGTTCTGTCGGACTTAACTTAGTTACAGCTGCAGAAAACCATCCTGTGAAACTGGGAATTGTTTTCCAATATGTTTTTATTTGTACATTTATTTATTTGTTTGGAGTTAACTAGTATTTATAGTAAATTAATTACTGAGTTGAAAGCGTTTATGCCTGAATGTAAAAGCTAATTAAAGGTAGTCCTGAGAGAATTTATTTATTTATTGCTGAAACTTAGATAATAATGAACAAACTTTCGAAATGATTAACGTTTTTAAAGTAATATATGAAACAAACTTTCCAAATATTCTCGGGTTCGAGTTTCTGCAATGTGATGTCATCACATTTAAATTGGCTTTTTTCACAATTGTTTGGACTCTTGACATTTTCGAGGGTCATTTCACACAAATATTGGCGTCTTATACAATTAAAAAAACCAAAATATCGTTCCCTTTAAAAGCCGGTTGGCTATTATAACGCAGGATTTACTGAGTAGTAGGAAAGAGCGCTTCTCTGCAGAGGAAAGCGATCTGCTCGTTCACAGACCGATCACGTCAATAATCGTTCCCTTTGTGATCTTTTTTTTTTTTTTATTTTTTTTACTTTGAATCTTTCGCATGCTATGCGCCGCCGCAGAGCAGAGTGTAGTCTCGTGGTGCAGCCGCTTACGTAGGTGCGTATTCATATTTGATTAAAATAGCAGTAAAATGCTGCGCCGTTGACTGAAGACCAGGTTTTTGGTTGGTCGGTTACTTTCAGTCGCCTTCGAGACTCCCAAACAATGCTCCGGACCGCACCCCATTTCAAGACGGATGCAGATGGATGCAACTGTGTTTCCACCGTAGTCTAAAAGCGTCGCACACGCTCGGATGAAAAAAAAAACAAAAAAAAAAAACCCTACTTAGAGCAGAACTGGGTTAAAACCTCCCTCCTCCAGCTGAGAAACGCAGTAAGCAGGTCAGGCTGAGGGGTTAAAACAGAAACTTGGAACGACGCGCTGGAAGTGATGACGCTAGTGACAAGGGGGAGGTGGGGGGGGCGGGGGGGAGACGCTGAGCGTGCTAATTGGAGGAGAAGGAGGGCCGGGCACATGGACGAGGGGTGTTTTGCGCGCCAGATGTTACGCTTCGTATGCTTCAAATGGAAAATAGCCCAAGTGGAACCAAAAGCCGTGATGCCGGTGGATTCCCTTCATGTGGCTCCGCTCCCCTCCCGCCTCGCAGCCTTCCATTAGAGGTTTTCGGGGGACATTTTGCATGGAAATTAAGACTGCTATTCTACGTCATGGGTTTTAATATAAACGCCTGGTCCCTTTGGAGCATCTATAGCCTTTGACTTTTTATGTGTTGTGCGCGTTCGCCGGGACCGTCTTCCTCTTCGCCGGCCGTCGCGTCACGTGTTCAGCGCCAGCTGCTGCAGGCGAACGTGCGCCCCGGTGCGCCGTGAATAAAAACACAAACTTAAATGAAGTAATAATCGACGTTCGATGAAGGGAAACAGGGGGATGATGAACTGCTCGGGATGATACCGGCTCGTGGGGCTCTGCAGATCGTTTGAGTGTCAGTTCAGGGCCTTTTAATGAGACGCGATGAACCGTTGCTGGCGCTGCGATCCAGCTGTTTAACATCCCGGGAGGGGGGTTTGGGGGGGAGGAAGTCGTCTCCGGAGGATTTCTGGATATAAATCCTCGTAGTTTGATTTCAGTTAACGTCCTCCTGTGAAGTTCAGTTTATTCATCGTGGGGAACACTCATCACCCGGTGAGAACAGTTTTATCTTCTGAAAAGAACTCACCCTAATTAGCTCAAGAAGGTCTAAAGATTCGATATATCTAATTTGAAAAATGTGGCGTGGTGTTTGAAAAATGGGACACAAAAGTTGTTAGTGAAGTGCGTCATAGCAAATGTAGCAAATAGCCAACATGTTAGAGACCGACCTATCATACGAGATGAAGGTCGAGATCTCGGTATATCCACCCATCTATATATATATATATCTATATCTATATCTATTGCTGGCTAGGTTTGAAGATTATTCAATAATATCATCTTATCTACAGTTAGAGATTGTAAATCCAGATTTCCGGAAACATAAGATGAGTTTAGTCTCCTAAAATATAAACTTGAATAATTCGGTCATTAAAACAGCTCCTGCCGTCTCTAAGTGTTGGATTTAGTCATTTACATCATAAAACACAAGTTTGTGTTATGATGCAGTTTGAATTTTCCTGCATTTATAGATATCAGTTTGTGGTCTGAGTCTCAGAAACTGCTCATGAGAATGAGTTTTGTTCATTTTTACCGATGGGAATTCACCTCTTTTGTTGTTTGGACTTGTTGTTGACTTAACGGTTGAATAACTGAATAATTTGTGAGTCCTGGAAGAGGAATATTAATTTCAGTATTTTAAAAAAGAAAGGGCAAACAGTTGATGCTGCACTCTTTTTTTTTTACTCTTATTGACAATAAAAAATAAAATAGCAGTGCCCTAAAGTTTACCTGGAAGTTGTATGGGATGAAGATTGTATTGTATAATTCCATCTGTCATCTATTTAAATTCAACCTGACAGTTGTGTTGATCAATAAAATCAACTTGCATATGATCAAAGTCTTTCAACTGCTTGTACAATTAAAAAAAAAGTGGAAGAAATATTTCCCTCCGTTCCTCTTTTCTCAGAACACATTCACGTAACGCAATAGTGGAAAAATATTATGCTTCATTTAGCTGAGGACCGCCGCTCGGGGATCTTTGGTGGTCCCTCCGGTTGGGCACCTCCAACCGCAACACGACCGGCACGTGCGTCACTCAGGCACTAATAAAAACCCACGACGGCCACTCCTCTTCCTCCTCTTCCTCCTCTTCCTCCTCTTCCTCCTCGCCTGCATGTGTCGGTGCGACTGCGTGCGTTCGGCCGTTTCGGCTGTCTGTGAAGAGAATAAAAGTTAATGGAGTGCAAGCTGTGTGCTTTTAGGGCGTTATGAGATCAGGAGTTTCCAAGCTTCTTTTTTTAATTTTTTTAATTTGTTTGTGTATGATCCTACAGCGTATGTTACACTATAATAAACCTCATGTCTGATACGGCAGTTGGTTTCTCTGCGAAGGCAAAGTGAAGCACACTCTTGTGGATTTTGTTAAAGGATTTCTCCTAATGACTACAATCCCTGTTGAGTCCCTTGTGGGTTTTTTTTTTTTTCCCCATAAAGGATGTCATCAGAAAAGATAGTATTTTATTAAACCCCCCCCCCCCCGCCCCTAAAGAGGCATTTCTATCTGCCAGAAAAGCACCATTTTATTCCACGTCTCCCCTCGTTAAGGCTTCTTCGCTGTATACGCTCGGAAGACCCTTCTGTCTTTATATTTACCAGTGGATATTTGTCAGTGTCGTTTTTACAGTGGGGAAATGCAGATGTGTATAAAGTAACAGCTGTTTTACTTTTATGACAGCATATTTCCAGAAATGTCCTCGTATTGTTTGGGGGACCTGTCGGGTGTCCCTCCCGATTCCGGTCTCAGCTCTCGGTTTAGTCTTCGAGGACATCGCGGCTCCGAAAAACAGCCTTCTTGTGTCTGTTGCTGTCACACTGAGTGCCTAATGAGCAGAAATACCTCCCCCCCCCCCCCCACCCACCCTCCCGCCCCCCATTTCATCGATATATCGTGGAGCGAGGCGGCACGTTGCCATGGAAACACCAGACAAAGACGATTTGAACGAGGGATGTATGCGAGGCCCTCCCTCGAGTAACGGGTGTGTGTGTGTGTTTGCATTATGAATTCCTTTCAGTAATGTTTGCTGCCTTCGTGAAACGTGGACAGCGTCCTCTCTTCTATCTGGGGACACATTACAGAGGTGATATTCAGCACTTCCGTATGTCATCTGGACCTTTTGCAGGACAGTAGAAACCACCGGCGCCTTTTTCTTTTCTTTTTTTCTTTTAATGTTCGTCACCAAACCCATCGAACACGTGACGACAATACTTGGAGACAAATCTCTGAAGCTCTCCGCCGAAAACGGTCGTAATTAGAAATACCTGCTTTTCGCATGACGGATTTCACGTCCGAGGTGCTGCTGGGTTGAAGATAAGCAAAATGCAAACATGTCCTCCCCAGGATTTACTGTAATTAGTTTACCGTTGGCACAAATTACTCCCGAATAACTTGTTTTTTTCTGCACATTTCCAGATGATCATTTTGACTCACTGCCGATGCCTTCATCACTCCACGACGAGTATCTTCTCTGGAAAAGGCAGCGTGGGAGTTTTTCTGCTCCTTCCGCACAGCCAAGTTATTCACTCATTATGCTCCGCAAGATGTTTGGGGGTCATCGTTAACAATTCAGTGTTTTTAAAAACAAAACAAAACATGTTTTTAAACACAACTCATCTCCTGCTGCTGACATTATATCAGATTATATGTAAGAAACGACTGCTCGTCTTCCACGAACCAAACACAATTCAGACTTTCTAAAGACCCGCAACACTATGTCATCGGTGACGCCGTCGGTTTCCGAGCAGTTCAGACCAAAGGATGGCGCTCCGTTCTCGTAGTGTGACATTTCGTTTTGAGTTTTTGGTAAAAGCGTCCAGTCGCTTACAGAAAGCATGTAAAATGATGTTTTCAAAGGTCGGATATGTCGCAATCAAACATGTATCGGACACAAACGTGTGAAAAACAGGAATCATTTCTTTTAATTTCGAGATTGTTATGACTAAAACTACCTACATGATCAAATACATTTGAGCGCACAAGAAATGTATCTTTTCATATACCGTGTTTAGATTACAATCAATTTATCTCACACCCAAGTCCAGTGAATAATAATAATAATAATAAATATATAATAATAAATATGGTAGATTCCTAGTTTTCTGGCGTAATATTTCTCCACTCACCCCGCCTGGCGGAGACAAGATGGCCACCGACCTCCGAGTCGTCCTCTAATGGTGGTTTTCTTCCTGTTAAAAGAACTTTTTTTTCCTCCCTGCTGTCGCTAAAAAGCCGTAATTGTTGAATTGTTGGGTTTTCTCTTCGTGGTGGTTGCGATGAAAAATGAAAAGAACCTGAAATCAAAAAGATTTAAAAAAAAAAAAAAAAAAAAAAATTAAAACTCATTCCGACCTCTTGATTGACAGGTCTGGCAGAAACGGGCCTAAATGGAAAAGACTAACAAGACAAGCGGCCGCGTCGCCGTCGACGACCACATCGCCCTTCAGATTCTCCCACAGACAGAGAACTGCTCGTCAAAGCTGATTGACGACGTCGCGCTCGTCAGCCTCCGCCGTCGATGGCGGCAATGACCTCGAGGACGAAGACATCATACGTCGCGTTGAATATTCCCGAACTCTCCGACATAAACTCGTCTCTTACTCCGAACAGTCTATTTTTAATCGTCTTTTTTTTTTTTTGCTGATAATCTCGTAAGATTCATTTGGCGTTTCTGGGACATCGTTTAAACGCAGAACCGTCTGACTGCCGACGTCAGGTTAAATACGTGAACCTGAGCTCCGTGGTGACGGGATGAGCCGCCCCGGGTCCTTTGAGACTCTCCTGCAGTAGCTGCAGATAAATCACTCGATGGAAGTCGGGGAGCTCGCCGCACCGACTCTGACCCGCGTCTCCAGCAAAGCCCTCCGAGCATCTGCAGCGTTGCAGCGAGGCGCCAAGTCGGGTTTGCTTTCCAACAACCGATCCTCTCTCGGGGATAGAGCGGATTAAAGGCAGCTATGAAAGCTTTTGAGAAGCATTTAGTCGGCCTCCCCTGGTTTTTGCATCCGTCTCCTTGTCAGCTTACACCTACCGCGGGCCGCTCGGAGTCCGGTGGAGCCGAGCCAGCCGGAGCAGAGGTCGCGCTGGGACGCCGCCAGCGGCGTCGGGTTCTGGGACCGGCTCCAGCGTCGGCCGTGTATCTGCTTAAATCTGTATGGGGAACCTCCCGCCGAGGCCCCCGGCCGCCCACTTAACTCCTGGAACGGATTCGATCCTTTTATTTCGCGATGACGTTACTGCGCTGGTCTCCTCGCCGAGTCACTTTCAGATGTTTCTCAAGAAGGAGGTCCGCCGTTGTATTCGTTGTATTCATCGTGCTGAACAACTAACAATCCCACAAATTACCATTTTACAGACGCAGCGTTCACTGTTGTGTGACTACAACTGTGTGATGTGCGTCTCGAAGGCTCATTATTGACGAGAGTATTTCGTGTCGGCTGACTAAATTAAGAGAATAATCGTGTTCTCGCCGGCTTACGAATGTGTCGTAACCGCTGAGCTCAATCGGTTTGGAAGTTTTAGAAAAAAAAAGACGCAGAGGACCGAGCGATTCAGAGTGATTGTTGTCGACTCAGCGGATTTGTACCGCGATGATACGAGTTTATCATTTGGTCAGTTATTGAATTTATGTCATCAAAATAACACCACATCATTGCGGTACATATTGGTATGAGAAAATATGTTCGTATTCATGTTTATGTTTGAATTTCAAGCCTATTACAGAGCGATCAGTCTTGAGTCTGTCAACAAATACCATTTTAAAACAAGTTACCTTCGATACCTTTGCTTAACAGGAACGAAGTGTGACACAAATTATAAGTTAGCATCGAAGAATACTTATGAAATATCTTTGTAAATATTTGCAAGAAAGAAAATTGGTTTTAGAAAGTAGCTGCTGAAATTCTGTTGGTGCTGAATTCATGTGGTCTACAACCATTTGTCAACTTTCCGCAGTGGAAACCAGTCAGGAAAACCTGCAGAGATCAGTTTGTAAAATGGTAAAAATGGACTTTAATGTGCACATCTGCCTTTTTGTGTGAAATGGCAGCTGTAAAGAGAAGCTGATGGTCCGGGGTAACTCGTTGGGACGAATATTCTCTCCCACCGAGAGTCTCTCAAGAGAGATCCATCGATAGAGGTGACGGGTTCATATTAAAGCCCTAACTCAGCTTCCCTGTAAATATTTAAAGGTCATTCCCCCGCCTTCCTCCTCTCTCCGAGGCTACGTGAAGTCCAGAGCTCAGCAGGAGCCGGGGTCACGGCGAGGTCGCCCTCACTTTTGGCTTCAGGGAGAGATGACCCCCTTTCTCCGGCCCGGCATCGATATCCCGGCGGGTTTCCTGGGAGGAGGGGGGGGAGGGGTGGGGGAGGTTCGCGCGGGCCAACGGCCAAGCAGAGATCTCAGTGACCACCATCCGTACTTTATGAGCCAATATACACCTGTTATGGCTTTTCCCACAGACGCGAGGGTAAACTGAGATTATCTCCTGTCACTTTTTATTTGCTGTGATCGGGTCGCCGCTGCTCCCCGGGGGCGGTGTAAATAATAACTCTCATAACCGCCGCGGTCCAGTGGAGCCTCGCGCAAACACAGTGGACGTGATTCCTCCTGAGCTGGACTCAGGTGCTCGGCCGGTCGACCGGCCAAGTTAATTGCCAAAGCGGCAGTTGACTACATCGAAGCTGACATTCGTTCTTCCGTTTTTCTCCACGCGGTTAATCCCATTTAGGCTCATAGAAAGGGGGCGGAGAGGGTTCGGGAGGGGGGGGGGGAGGGGGGCTTTCCCAGCATGCAGTGGGCAGAAGGAAAGAGAAACACCCCGGACAGGTTGCCAGTTCATTGCACGGCCTCAAACCGACCAAGTATGGCCAGTGTGGCTTTCGCTTGCCGCTTTGGACTTCCACGAAAGAAAAAGCTTGACGAGACGTGTTGAAAAACCTTTTCACTTATAACAATCGTTCTACTTTCTCGAACTTGACAGGCGGTAGAGTCAAAATGGTGAGTCATCTATCAGGAAAACCTACAAGTCAGAGTCTCTCTTCTTCCATCCGGCCCCTCCAGGAATACTTTCCTCTCCTCCAATGAACCCAATTATTCTAGTCAGCGCTGCTCAACAAGGGAAATGAGCCGGGGGAGAAAGAGAGTGCATTCCCAGCCTCCCCTCCGGTGAAAGAGTCCAATCTCTAGCACAGAGATAGGGAAATGTTATTGTCCAAATAGATTCATTCAGGCTGCACAGAAGCGAGCAGCTCCTCTCAGCCTTCATTTAAAATCACTGCACGCTTCTTGCCAACGGATGCCAGCTGAAGAGTTTCTGAAGAGACGCCTCGGGGCGACTACCGGTGGATGCTGGACGGTCCCAGACCGCAGAGAGGCTTTTTGACAGCGAGCGGCTCCTCCGGTGTTTCATCTAAACTGTAGCGCTCATCAAAAGTTTCGCCTCGCCGCGGCTGGTCCGGGTTAACGAATTAAAGTCGTTGCATGCTCTGAATGCTAAAAAGGCAGTTTGCCTCTGTAGTCATGCTGCCACAGTGTTAATAACAGTTACACAGCAAAAAAAACAAAAAAATAAATTAAAAAAAAAAAAAAAAGGGGGGGTGGGGAGTGATTCTACAGCCTGTTTTTCTGGATCAGATTATATTACATTCATATACAACTAATTTTTACATGATCAAATAAGGACGGGTCACGCAGCCTTGATAAAAAATTTCATCATTAACATTTCAGCAAAGCATTCATGCCTCAACATATGTAATTTGTTTCCCCTATTACTGGCAACTAAAATATGATAATTACCACGGCGATTATGTTCTTGGATGAAGATCACTTCCTAGATTCATTTGTCAGTAAATAATCAAGGCAGCAATTACATTTTTTTTTCACACAATATTGGCTAAATTGGTAACAGAGAAGCATATTTTGCTGCAAACAAAGAGAGAAATCACTTCTTAATTCAGTTTTTTTGGACTTAATTTTTCCCGATTATGATTCAATGACATTTTTATCACCTTATCATGTTTTTCTATTTCATGTTTTATCTCTTCTTTACTACACTCTGTATATGTTTGCATTTGTAGCGGCGTTTAGGTTACTATTGAGATAGATCCTTGATTATTTTTTTTTTGGAGTGTTTTGATAGAAACGTTTAAAATACTGTATGATGTACTGAATAGAAGTTATTTTAAGTTAAAAAAAAAAAAAAAAAAAAAAGTAGGCGGCATGCTGGTGCAGTGGTGAGCACCCCTGTGACCCTGTTTAGGACGAAGGATGGATTTAAAGTTGAACATAATTTATTGCATGAAATCTTGTATCACCAGAACTGATGCAAATTGTCTAATTATGTGCATTTTGAATCAAAACCTCTGACATTTGCCGAACGATTATTACATTTGATTTCACGCACGGCTTTAAAAGCACCAAATATTGGCACTTGGCTGTAGATGCTCGGAGCGTTTTCTT